>NC_090922.1:429821090-430446090 GCF_040938575.1 Ambystoma mexicanum
TGAGTTAAATGCTGTGTTCATCACCTCTGTCCATTCTATGTGTTTGTGTTCTTGTTGTGCTTCTTTCAGTGCCTGTAGCAGGGGCCTTGTGTACGCCGCATAGTCCAATATCCATGCTCGGCAATAGTTACACATACCCAGAAATTTCTGCATCTCTTTTACTGTTTTGGGCTCCCCAATTGTTCTAATCGCCTGTGCCCTGTCTGGTATAATTCGCTTTCCATCCTTTGATATCAACTGACCCAAATATAGGACCTCCGTCAGACAGTATTGTAACTTCCCCTTGTCCACCTTGTACCCCTTATTTGCCAATAATGTCAACAGTGTTATCGAGTCCTGTCTACACTCTTCCTCAGCCTGGGCACAAATCAATAAATCATCAACGTACTGGATCACTGTGCTTTCTACAGACAAATTCCCCAGATCTTCATGTAGTACCCTGTTAAATATGCTTGGGCTCTCGCAATATCCTTGTGGTAATCTGCAGTGTTCGAACCTCCTTCCTCCCAATGTAAATGCTGTCAAGTACCTGCTCTCTTCTGCCAAGGGAATCGAAAAGAATGCATTTTTTAAGTCAATTACTGTGAAGTGTGATGCTTTTTTTGGAATGTTGCACAGTATTGTCGCCGGGTTCGGGACTAGAGGGAACTCCTTCATTACCACATCGTTCAATGGGCGTAAATCTTGTATCATCCTCCATGAACCCCCCTTCGCTTTTTTTATTGGGTAAATGCATGTGTTGCATGGGGAGTTTGAGGGCACTATTATACCCTGTGCTAGCAGTGCTTCGATTGTCTCTCTAATCCCTTCTTCTGCTTCTCGCGACAGTGGATATTGTTTCACCCGAGGTAGTATTGCTCCCTGTTTTATTTTTATCACCACAGGCTGAACTTCATGTAGCAACCCTACATCGTGGGGGCCATTAGTCCATAAGTTAGCGGGTACTGAACTCATGTCTTCATCAAAAAATGTATGCGGTGCTCCTACTACCGCCATTAGTTCAACTTTAGTTTGTCTGGCTGTAACTACAATGTCGCAGGGCATTGCCAGTTCCATCACTACTTCACCATCTCCCTCAGTGTCAGAAAATAGCTCCTCGTCCGAGAGCTCTCTCAGCGGGATATTTGCATTTGTACACAATACTGTCCGCCACTCACACCCTTCCATGTCAATACCAATCACACATATTCTGTTTGCCGATACATGTATTGCATGCAAATCCAACGATAGTACTTCCCCAAGAGCAGTGTCAGGGCTTGCTATGGGACGAAAAAGGAATTCTGCTGGGATTCTCCACTCCACCCTTTTTAGTTCTGGTACTATGAGAGCCAATGTTCTCATACCTTCAACAAACATCTCCTCATTTCTTGGTACCCCTCTGATCTCTTTTATTATTGTGTGGCCGTGTATTACTGCTAATATACGGAGGGGGCATATACCTGGCGTTGAACATACGATGCCACTCCCTGTGAATGATATGGTCATGTTTAGTTTGCTCAAGAGATCTCTCCCCAATAAGTTGATGGGAGAGTTTTCATAGTACAGTAAGGGTGCTTTCACTGTTTTACCCCCCACTGTCACATCCAATACCTCTGTGTAAGGAACTTCAATTACAGCCCCAGAGAACCCCTGCGTCTCTAATGTTCTATTAGATAACGGGAACCGGCCCTCTCTAATGCATGATTTCTCCGCTCCCTAATCCACCATGAAAATAAATTGCTTGTCTCCTATCTGCGCTCCTATCAATGGTTCCTCTGATGCATTGTGGGTCGTAGACAGTACTGGACACGCAAGTGCTCTCTGTGGGCTGTCCTATGCGGGGTGTCTCATTGCCCCCCCCTGATCGAAAATGTTCCCCGAAACCACTGACACTCCACTGTAAGGTGCGGGGGCTGGTGCCCCATTAGCTACTGTGGCGAAAGTGTTACCAGGCGTGTAGTGCACATTGTCATTATTCTGTGGGCTGGTTTGTGTTCGATATTGATGTCCGTGTAGTTGTGCGTTATTCCTTTGTACTGCATTGTCTGGTTGCTGGTATTGTCCCATGGGGAGGCCGTAGGGGCTTCCTGGATGGGGGTGTCCATACTGTTCTATCTCTTGGAACCCGTTGTTTTGTCTGCTCCTACACTCCCTTGAGTAATGCCCCCATCTCCCGCAATTCCAACAGCTCCCCTGTGGACCTCTGGGACCCTGCCACCCATTTCCTCCCATTCCTCCATACCCTTGTCCTCCTCTTCGACCCCTGTACCCACCTCTTCCTCCTCTTGGGGCCCACTCTTGCCACGTTGGACCTCCGTTCTGCTCCTGCTCTGTCCACTGTCGTTGCCCTTGTCCTGCCCAATTCGCTGCTATTCTTCCTTGTATTGCTATTTGCCCCTCCTCTCCTTCCTCTCCCTCCCGTATGAGTGGGAGTCCCGCTACCGCTGCTGCGACCTTCACCAATTTTGATTGCACCAACTTCGCCTCATCCGCCAACCTTTTCTGTGCTACTTCCCTCTCTCTTTCTTTGATCCGTTTACAATGGTGTACTATTATGCTTTGGATCTCCGGCCAGCCTTTCGCTTCAACACCTGCTATTTTATCTAGTGCCTTTTGCACTTCCTTTGGGAGCCCTCTCTTAATGATGAAGTAAAATAGAGACGTGGATTGGTGCCAGGGCGTACCCGTTTCCGCTCTCCACATCTCCTGCACCCGGAGAATGTAATCCATAGCGTCCTCCCCGTCATTCATGGTACATTGCATTACTGACTGCAAATCAGGGGTATCTGGGAAGGTTTCCCGCAGTGCGTCCCACACCCTTGCTCGCACGGTGTTAAAAGAAGCCCCATCATGGCGATCACACTCTAAAGTTACAGCTGGAAAACCCGCTTTAGCCCACACTCTGTCTGCCTGATCCCCTACTGCGGACACTAGTAGGCTTTTCACATCGCCTACCGCCAGCGGTATACCCGCGGTATGTTTCTCAAATGCATATATCCACTTGCTTGCCCCTCCTGACAGCTGTGGTAGTAATTTCATTAAGTTAGCCTTGTCCATCTGAGCCCACGGTATATAGTTCGGCCTCCCACCTCCCCTGTGGAGTAATGGGAGTTGTAATTTCCCTTTTGCCGTTGCAGCTTCCTTTTCCTTAGTCACTGTTGACTCTAATGACGCCATCTTCCCCACCCTATTTCTTAGTCGTCCTATCCATTCATCTTCTATAGTCCCCAGTGAACATGCCCCATCTAGCTCCTCGCCTTCTCCTCCTACTGCCATGCTCAATCTATCACTCTCATCCCCCCCTCCTCTGACATCACATAACAAATCCTCTCTGATCCCTCTCTCTCGCGAGACATCACCAATGCTTCCTTCTGCTGTCCCTACTTCTATTATCCTGGTCGGTTCTTCCTCAATTCTGAACAGTATTTCCCCCTTTTTCCATCCTTCCTCAATTTGTCTGCTTTCGCTCGACGCTCTAGACGTGCGTCCAGATTGTGTGGGGGCGCATGCTGTGCGTTCACATATGTCTTTTATTCTTGAGAGCTCATCTCGTGCCACTGTAAGCCTCGACTCTAAGTCACTCGTTAACTTCTCTATGTCCACTCTCTGTGTGCCTCCCTGGGTGCGCTCTCTGGTGTTTTCGTATGGTGGGGGTGCAGTTGGTCTTTGTGGCGTACTGGTTGAAGGGGGAGGCACATAAATCGGGTCACTATATCCTGCTGCAGGGGCTGGTTTAGGTAATATTGGGTACAACATAACCACTTCCGCAGGCTGTTCTGTACTTAACTGCTCCTTTTCCTCTCGCGGGATCATTAGTGGATTGTCTGTGGTGGAGGGTAAATCAATATTTGGAGCTGGAGCTTTGGGTGGGGGTACTTCCTCAAACAATCTCCAAAGATCTAATATCTCCTTCCTGTTCTGCCATTTTTTTCCCTTATACTTGAGGCGAATACATGTACATACCATATCAAGAACGCTTTTGTCAAAAGACCCTCCTTCTGGCCAAATCTGGGGCAACCCCTCCCCTTTCAATTCTGTTAACCATTGATCATGATATTTATTTATGCGTTCAGCATATCCCGGCAAGCTCTTGCAAATGTGTGACAAGGGAGTTTCAGCCCCCATCCTTTAAATCGCTAGCGCTACCACGTTCGCTTTCGTTGCTTTTTATCAGCTGTAAATATGCGTATGTATTCCTTTATGGCACAGACAAGAGCGGACCTCTTAAAATTATCACCCACCGTTATTCACTGCACAAATCTCTTCTCACTCACCATATCTCATCTCCTTCCCATTCCCAGGCACTCTTATGTGAGCTCACTTGTAATTGATCAAGTACTGGTTATGGCCACACTCTCTGACACCACCTCGCGGCCACCCGTTCGTCTCTCACACTCGTACGGTGCGCGCACCCTTCACAATGCTTTCCACTCACTCTTTTGTCTTTCTCCTCCCTTTCCTCCCTAGCCAGCTGTCCCTGTTTTCCTGCTACGGTTACTGTGTACACGTCTGTACGTGCCACTGCTGAGTCCCCACCTTTTAAGATGTTCTAACTTCTTTATACCCTTCTCATTTTCGCCCCCTACCCCGTGGAAATGGAAAAAGAAGAAATAGAGAGAGAGAGCACAATCACTAAAAATATTTCCGGTGTCTCCTTTTGCTAGACACCAATAACTTATTTCTCACTTCTTCGTATATTCCCAGTACTAGTCTAGATAGCACTATGCGGCGCCGCCTTCCACCCCCTCTCGGAGCTAGGTTTCCGTCACTTCTACCACGTCACTTATTTCTTACTCCTAATGGCCATATGCAAAAGAAAGAATAAAGAAAGTTTCAAGACCCGTCTGTAGTAGACCCCCGATATTCTTCTCCTCTACCTGTCCCCGTTCTTTTATTCCCAATTCCCTTTCTTTTTCCCCTTAACGATCACTCGCACTCGGTACTCACGTGCCCGTCTTGAACCGATACTCTCCGAAACTGGGTCCGTCCAGGCGGCTTCACCGGTAACTCAACGGTCAGCCCCTGGCTCCGGCGAGCGGCACTCAAAGGGGATTTTTTTCCAATCGGGATCCCGTACCCTTTCTCATTGAGTGCGCACTTCTTATTGTGCCGGTCGCCGTTGGCGGGCGGCCTCCCGGAGACGGCTCACCGTGCGTATCCCTTCTCGACCGGAGATTCTCGTGCCACAAGGGGGTCGTTTAAGAAGGAGTTAGGAAAAATAGTTTGGAGATATCACGCTATCGGGGTCACCACTGAAAGGAAGCGCCCCCAATTCAGCACGATCCTCCCCGCAATGAGAGACAATAAGGGACTCTCCCGTAGTGGGAATAAGACCAGGACAGAGTGCGGGTGAGCGTAAGTGGGAGTTTATCCAAGGATAAGGCATGCAAAGAACTCTGCAACCTACGAGAGCGCTCTGCCTGACAATAGCAAAGACAGGCGTATTTCTAATACAAAAAACGTCATCAACACCTAAACACTATAGGGGGCACAAGTCAATTGGGATTGGGTGGTGTCGACTAACTATAGGTGTTGCTGCCGCGGGGTTGGTCTTGGCGGGACGACGTCACTGGTCAGCCTCGTGGGTTGGGTTGGGCCTGGCAGGCCGGCTTGAGGTCATCCGTACGGTGTTGATGTGCTGGGGCAGCCTGTGACAATGACGAATACCTTTCCTGTCTCATTTGCCCTAGGCCATGCACACTACAGTTATTCAGAAAATGACATTTACGTTCATTAATAAATCGCTTCACCAGCTTATCTTATAAAATAAACACAACACATGAGGAATGCACCTCGTGAGAGGTCTGGTGGTTGTCGGTTGGGGTGAGATTTACCTGTGTCCTATTGACCGGTATTTTAGGTCACGGGACGGGGCTCTGGGACCTAGGCCGAGTGATACATGTCTGTCTGCTGCGTTAGGAGTTATTATATAGATGGGTCTCTGTGTCTTGTCCCAATGATGGGGGTCGTCCTTACACGGGGTCAGGATTCTTGGGGGGTTCGTGGGATTTATGAGGGGTGCTGGTAGATCAGTGGGTTCATCGGTGGGTTTATTACCGTGCTGTAAATAACACAGGTGGCGGGCTGTGGCCTTGGTTGCGGCGCCGGGGCCTCTGACTCTCTGAAGTGACGCCAGCTTGGTTGGGGGAGGTGAGGGAGCGCGGCACAAGTCTTAGCTTTTTTTATCTGGCAGGCTTGGTGGGGTGGGAGAGGGAATGACCTTGCATATACTCACAAAGGTATTTTCCTCGTGCGTTGCTGATCAGTGAAGGCAGGAGTTTTGTACTGTTCTGCCTTATTTTAACGTTATTCAGACACATATATAGATACACATTTCAATTTCGTTACACATTTCTTTAATATAGTCGGTTCCAGTACCTTTTCATTACCTAACATTATGTTCACTACATTGTGTGCGTATTGTATGTACATTAGACGTTATACGAGGGATATCTAGGTTATGGCCTACAGAGATTGATGCTCGCCGCTTTGGGTGATCCAAAACATATATGAGTTCAAGTTTCTACATACTATTGAAAAACACTTTTACAAATAGAGGTTACACGTTTGGTCAACATCTTTCTCCGTGGTTATAGCAGCATTAGTCCAGACCTGGAGGGATATCATATAACATTACATTTTTATGGTTCATTCACATTTTAAACAGAGGTAGTTCCTTAATACCAATACTTGAATTATTTTCTACCTTCTTCAGATAGTGATGCTTCAGCTTTTTTTTCCGTTGCCCCGGCCTTGCGGTCCGGGTCATACGGGGTGCAATATCACATTGTTACTAATATAATGTTGCCGGGTTGGCATCTCGGGTTTAGCTCATCTCCGACTTTCTCATGGGAACGCGCTCGCAGCGGATCTGCCAGGGCTGCTGAGGCGGCAGAGATGCATGAAAGGCCCTCCAAAGGTGGGGGCCTCGTTACAGTGTGCTGAACTCACACCATGTTTGCTGTGCAAGATGGCGTCTAGGCCTGACTTAATTTTTCGGTAAATGCAAAGACAGGGTGCGTGTGGGCAATGTCGTCGGCGGGTGAACCCTCCTCCACCTGGGCCCGGGTGGCATGAGGGTGCGCCCATCGATCCATGGTCCTCACCTGGGGAGGGAGCTGTAGGTGAGGAGGGCCTCGTGGCCATTCCTCCCCTACAGGGCGCTGTGCACGAAGTCGTGGCGTTGATGTCCCTCGACGGGCTCCGTACCGTGTCAACGTCACCATCAGTATAAGTAGCTCGTGCCGTGCCCGTTGGCTTCAGTTCTGTTTTTTTGAGGAAATATTCGAGGAACACCCAGGCGTGCCTCATGACTGAAAAACTTGTTGTGAGAGAGAAGTGTAACTAATGTAAACTGTACTGCGGGGTAGCACGGGAGTGGCGATGAGGAATATGTGGGAGGAACATCCAGTCGAACGAACGTTACAGTTGGTAAGTAACTTTTTCTTCGAATGGATTGTGTCCTCCCACGTATTCCTCATCTTATGATAGACTCCCATAGAAGTGGTAATTTTGGAGGTGGGAGTACTAATTATTTTTCTCATGGACGGAATGGAGTACTGTCTTGGCAAATAAACCTTCATTGGAAGAAGAAGCATCTAAGCAGTAATGCTTGATGAAGGTATGCATTGATGCCCGTGTTGCAGCTGAACAAATATCCGCTGCAGGGACTCCCCTCTTCAGAGCCGCAGAAGTAGCCATACCCCTAGTGGAATGGGCTTGAAGCCCATCCGGCTGGTCCTTTCCGGCCAATCTGTAGCACTCAACTATAGCCAAAATGATCCAGTGGGATATGGTTTGTTTTGTCACTGCTAATCCCAATTTATGGCCAGTATAACCCACAAAAAGTTGGTCATCCTGAAGCAATTTTGACATTCTTGATATATAAAAACTGAGAGCCCTTTTTGGGTCCAGTCTATGAAACCTCTTCTCTTCTTTGCCCAAATGAGGAGGAGAGTAGAATGTTGGTGGTATGATTTTTTGTGATAAGTGACAGTCAGAAACAATTTTGGTAAGAAAGAAGGTTTAACCTAAAGTACCACTTTGTCTTTGTGAAAAGTAGTGTACGGAGGTTTGTATGAGAGAGCCTGCCACTCACTAACCCTGCGGGCTGATGTTAAGGCCACAAGAAGGACAGTTTTTAATATTAGAAGCTTCAAGGGACAGGAATGCAGAGGATCAAAAGGTATACAAGTTAGGAACTTAAGTACAATATTTAAATCCCAAGTCGGGACATGGAAAGGGACTGGAGGGTACACATTGGTGAGCCCTTTCAGGATTTGAATGTTTATCGGAATTTTGAACTATGAAACCTCTTCCGAGGAGCGCTTGAAAATGGACAGCGCAGCCAGATATCCTTTAATTGTTCTGATATGGAGCCCCCGATTGGCTACATGCAATAGGAAAGAAAGCACTATTGGGGTGCCACATTGAAAAGTGTCCACATCCTTATCCCTGCACCAGATACAGAATTTATTTCAACGACACCGGTACAGGGATTTAGTTGCTGGCCTTCTGGCCGAAAGCAAAATTTCCATTATGTCATCCGGAAGATCCCAATCCTTGTATCTCAACCTCTCAGAAACCATGCATGAAGGTTGAGGGTCTTGACCTCTGGATGGAGAACCCAACCTTCCTCTTGCGAGAGAAGATCCTCTCTTTGCGGAAGACGTATTGGAGGGCAGATGGACATGTCCAGAAGGTCCGGCTACCTCGCCCTCCTGGCCCAATCCGTGGCAATTAGGATCATGGTTCTCCTGAACTTTCTCAACCTCCTGATTACGTGAGGAATCACGGGACTGGCGGAAACGCGTACAGAAGTGGAAAATCCCAGTCCACCACGATGACGTCTCCTAGAGCTCCTCTCGGAGGAAATTCCCTTGAGCAGTACTGTTCTCACTTCCGATTGACCCTGGTTGCGAACAGACCCACTTGATGGGGTTCCCCAAAGGGTGAAGATCTCTCAAAGGACATCCTGAGCTAGTTCCCACTCGTGGGACACTGTGTTCTGCCTGCTCAAAGCGCCTGCCCCTGTGTTCTGCTCTCCGGCTAGGTGAACTGCTGATTTCTTCTCGTATTGCCCAGAACCAGAGCTGCATTGCCTCACTGCACAGTGGTAGTGACCCTACTCCTCCTCTGTTATTGAGGTAGTACATGGCCACCGTGTTGTCCATTACTATCAAGACATTCTTTCCTTGTACAGAGGGCAGGAAGGCCTTCACCACTAGTCTGATTGCCGTCAGCGCCAACAGGTTGATGTGTAGTTTGGACTCCGATGGAGACCAACGACCGCTTATAGTCAAGATCGTTGGTGTGGGCTCCCCACCACTGAGTGAGGCGTCCGTCAGTACAGTTATCTCCAGCCATGGTTGCCAAAAAGATTCTCCCTTGAATGTTGTCATTGCAAGCCCACCAAAGAAGGTCTTGAGCAACTGTGCCTAGAACTTGCAGAAGATCCAACGTATTCCCAGAGAATTGGGACCACTGAGTCCTGAGAGCCCATTGAAGGGATCTCATCCTCAATCGGGCCTCTGGCACGAGAAAGATGCAGGATGCCATGAGACCGAGCAACCTCAGAAAATCGAAGGCCGGAAGATGTTGGGCATTTTGGAACTTTGTTACCACCTGCAGAATGTGGAGAGCTCTCACCTCTGGAGGCGAGGCTTTGCCCGAGGAAGTATCCAGGACTGCTCCGATAAACTGGAGCTTTTGGGATGGTATCATGTGGGCCTTCATGAAATTGAGGGAGAAGCCCAGTTTGTGAAAGGAGTGACAGGTGATTGACAGATGTTCCTGAGCTTGTTCGGGAGAACACGCTCTGATCAACCAATCGTCCAGGTAGGGGTAGACGTGAATTCCCCCCTCTCCTGAGACTCGATGCCACAACCGCCATCAGTTTGGTGAAAACCCTCGGGCGGAGATCAGCCCGAATAGCAGAATTCGAAACTAATAGTGAGAACCGCGAACCTCAGGTACTTTCTGTGCTTGAGATGGATTGGCACATGAAAGTAAGCATCCTGAAGGTCCAATGATACCAACCAGTCTTGGAGTTGGAGAGCCTGAAGGATCTGAGAAAGGGTTACCATCTTGAACTTGTCCTTCCTGAGCAACTTGTTCAAGTTTCTTAAGTCCAAGATGGGTCTCAATCCTCAGTCCTTCTTTGGGATGAGAAAGTATGGGGAATACCAACCCTTGTTCCTCTCCGCTACAGGTACATGTTCTATTGCACTTTTCTCTAGCAGGGTTAACATTTCCTGCACAAGGAGGGGATCTGAAATTGGCTCCAGTTGGATGGGCCTGAGGCCTTTTTAGGAAGGGAAGGCAGTAACCTTGAGCTATTGTCCCCAGTGCCCAAGTATTTGAAGTAATGCCCCGCCATTCTTTCAGATGCTGTGAGATTCTGCCTCCCACCAGGGCCTTCAGTGATAAGGCCTCAGAGTGACTTGGAGGAGGCTACATGAGTGGCTGAGGGCAAAGATGCCGTTCCTGAGGCTAGTTTTGCACCTTTTCCTCGTCCACCACGAGGGACATTTCTTTTACCTCTTTTATGGCCTGTCCTCTTCCTCTACCAAAAGAGGAGTAGTATTGAAAAGAACAACCTCCCCAGGAAGATGAGCCAGAATAAGGTTTGTGAGGCTGTTGCATAGAGGCGCTAAGAGATTTAGCTGCCACTTTGGAGGTCTGCAGTTTTTCTAAGCTTTCATCAGCTTTACTGCCAAACAGCCTCAAGCCATCAAAAGGCATGTTGAGTAGCCTAGCCTGCACATCAGGTGCAAACCCGACTTCCTCAACCACGCAAATCTACGTAGCACTGTGCTTGCAGCCATGGATCTGCTGATGCTATCATCAGTATCCAGTCCAGATTGGAGACATTCCCCCATTGCCTCCTTGCCATCTTATATAATATTCAGGAAGCCTTCCCTTTCCTCGCCTTCCGGAATATGATCAGCCGCCCCCGTGATGCAGTCCCACAGGGTATGGGTGAACCTGGCCATGGTACAGGTGACATTTGCTGACTTGAGAGCCATGCTACCCAAGGTAAAGACCTTACGGGCCCAAGCATCCACCTTCTTATCCTCTCTATCCTGGGGGGATAGATGGATAGGCTGTTTGTCTTGACGAAGTTGCTGCCTGAATAACCAGACTTTCAGGCGTGGGATGCCTCTTTAAGTAATCAGGGTCACTACTAGAAGCTCGGTATTTCTTAGGAAAATTACTGTTAACTGCAGAAGCAGTCTCAGGAGCCTCCCAGTTTTTTTCAACTGTCCTCTATAGTGTCCTATGGAAGGGGAGAACTGGGTCCTTCTGGGGGCCCTGGTCCAGGATATCAGTCATATCATCCTGATCAAATGTGGGTGAGGATCTACCCCAGCCCATGTATTCAACAATCCTATTTATCAAACTCCTGTACCCTGAATCTGCATGTTCTGCATGGTCAGGTTTTGTAAATTCTAGCTCTGGTGACGTATTAATGCCACTAGCAGAGTGAAGGGTGTCGCACAGGTCTCTCATTTTCGATTCTGGATCGATTCATTCCTCTGGCACCCCTCTGGTACCAAACTGTACCCCAAAAGGAGAAACATCTTCTTCTGAGGCACTCTTCTCCTCAAAGATAGAAGACCTAGACTTAAAAAAGTCTGATTTAGGTAAAGGCGTAAATCTCCTTTCCTGTGTCTCAATTTGCCTCGAAGGAATCGAAGGAGTCTTCGAAGGCATCCATGACGTCTTCGAAGAAGGTGTCAAAAACTCCTTCGGCTTCGATGGCGTCGACTAAGTCGTCGAGGGCTTCGACAAATTATGTTTCTTCGTCGGTGTCAGGGAATCACTTGATTCTTGAAGAACCTTCGACGATTTGACGTCGAGGTCGAGATTTTTTCAAGGTTCACCATTACGACTGGATCTTTCCACTGTAGTTTCTGACTCTCCTGTGTCGTCCAACGGAGTGACCGGGGTCTGGCGCTTTCGAGGTTTCTTTGAGGGGGTCAAGGCCGCATTCTCAAAGACCTTCACCTGCCTTCTAAATTCATCCCATTTCCTTGGGGAATCCAACTTAGTCGGACATCTTACCAATTTGGTAGACGTATCAGAGGAAGAGGAGGGAGGAAGAGGAGGGAGATCAATGTCTCCTCTTCATCTTCTTCTTTGAAGAAGATGAAGAATGTCTCGATCTACTACGTGACCGAGACCTCTTCGAATGTTTATGCCGACCTGAATCTTTTGATTCGTCTGACTTTTTATGTTTTTTGACGAGGCCTTTGAAGAGGCCTTGGAAGCTTCCCACCCCACCGGCAGTTTACATTTTCTCTCACGAAGAGCCTTCTCTGTCATCGACTGACAGGAGCCACAGTCTCTGGTTCGATGGTCCGAACCCAGGCACCAAAGACAAACGCGGTGAGGGTCTTTAATCGACATTTCCGATCCACAGTCAATACATTTTTTTAACCCCTTTTTGGGAGTAGAAGGGGTAGAAGAAGACAACTTTATCTCTGAGAAAATTTCAAAGCGCGCCGTCAACTCAAGAGAGAAGCAATCGCAAAAACAGAACTGAAGGCAACGGTCACGGCACAAGCTACTTATACTGATGGTGACGCCGACACGGTACGGAGCCCGTCAAGGGACATTGATGCCACGACCGTCCAATGCAGCGAAGCTGGCGAGATACGAATATCATAAAATGAGGAATACGTGGGAGGACAAAATCCATGGGAGGACAAAATCCATTCGAACTTCATATTTAATCCTTTCATATCATTTCCCCTGTAAATCATGTATATACCCCTCCACGTGGCTACCATATTGCCATTTCACAAAACAAATAAATAGTACACGGTCAACCTGATGACAGGTTATTTCTGTTGGTACATGCCTCACATATTCTAGTTCAGGATTTCATTACCCATTTTGGCAAACCCCGACTTCCAACTCAGTAAGTGGCAGAGTACTGTGCATTTCTTTTCCATTGTTTACCATTGGTGCTTCCCTGCATGGTGCTCATTTCCTTGGTGCACTCTGCTTCATTCCTTTCTGAGTGCTGCATGTTCTGTCCTGATGCCTTTCTGGGGACTTGCATCTCTGGGCGTGCCTTGTCTTCAGTCTTGTGCTACTGTTCTAGAAAAGGGCGTATAGCTACAGAGTATGAAAGTGGACAGTGTGAGTAAAAGCCAATGTTTTTCGAGAGAGGAGGAGATGACTTTTACAGATAAAGCTTTATCTGTATTGTGTAAAAAAGAAGAGAATGCAGGACTCTGCGCCATCAAAATGTGTGTATTATTTAATAATATTGCATAATCACACATTGAAAAAGATGCCTATGTACGATAACATGTTTCGGGTCTGCTGAGCCTTTTTCAAATCTGGGCCGTATTTGCATGTAATCAATCCATAGGACTGATGTCCCTGTTGTAGTAACGGGGTAATATCACCTTGCCAACGCGTGTGACTTTTTGCTGGAAGGAATCAGACTTTATACTGGGGAGTTACTTTATCTGTATTGCTTCCACCATGTTCCCCCTCACCACAGTTATACCGCCATTTGCCAACTCATGCATGCATTTATTCTGATGTCCTATTCTCTGTTTAACATTCATTAGACAAAAGGAACATTAATTAGTCAAAAGGACATCATCAGCGGCACTTGCATGAGTTGTCAAGCCTCTTCACTGGCCAGAGGCCACCTGATGCAACTGGTTTTGCTCAGAATCTTTCCTTTAATGGATAATCATAAGAGAAAAGGACCTAATCTATCCTGCTTGTATGATGTGACACACAGTCTATAGTGTAGGGCAGAGTTGTCCCAACTCCAGGCCTTGAGGGCTGGAATCTTGACAGGTTTTCAGGATATCTTTTGTTAATGTTCCTCGGGAAACATGTGCATCCATTCAGAATCACTGTATGCTAATTTATCTCATGAATATTAACGAAGGGCATGTTTCCGGCCCTCGAGGCTTGGATTTGGACAACCCTGGTGTAGAGGGATACAGTAATGCAAACTGTGTTACCAGTGGCTTTTTTCCTAATTAAAGTCCATTACAAATTCCGACCTCAATGATGGTTGCGTGATTTACAGGTTTCCTCACAGCCTGGAGGAAACATAAGTGATTCTGCGCCCCACTCCCCTGTGCATTGGTGGTCTGTAGTTTGGTCAACGTTGTTTAATAGATCTGTAGTAAACACTTCTCCCTATCTCCCACCCCCTCAAACCTTTTATATATAAATGAATATATATATATATATATATATATATATATATATATATAAACACATGGAGGATAGAAAAAACCTGCACTCCATGCAGGAGGTCAGTGAATCCCAACAAATGAAAAAAAACTCGAATCCAGATAAGTGGAAAAGTCGAGTTTAATGAATGGTAAAAAATACAAAATAAATGGCAAAACCACACAGCAAGCAATACAGGACGCCTAGGCAGTGTCCTTAACGACGCGTTTCGCGCTTCCCTGAGCGCTTGATCACGTTAGGAGGACGTGTTGAAAATGAAAGTTAATATTGTAAACTGGTCCTTCTTCCATGTTGCCAACCAACCTAAGCTCACAACCTTGCATGAAACCATAGCGGCCATTTTAGAGTGTGGTCAAGAAGCTGCTTTAACCATGGAGAGTGCAAGTTTAGATACAACAGTAAAATACAGAGCATATTAAAATCCCACACTATAAATGCTGAAACGAAAAGTTGATAAAAAGACAAGTCAGACAATGCAGTGGATGTCAAAACACGTTGCTGTACAAGAATTAGTACACATGAGCAAAAATTAGAATTAATAAAAAGTCCGTAGCTGTGACAGGGTACAAATATTTTACTATAAGCGCGTAAAAGCTAATCATGCCAGTGGCAGGCAAGTCTAAATACATAAATGTGTAAAGATGAAATGCAAGTGCATATCTTCGCTAGCCATGGCAGTATGTAATATATGCTCCCAGAGTAGAAAACAGCTTGGACAAACCTATATGTAACTTGCACGATAAAACCATATAGCAAACTGCAATATAAAGTGCTAGTGCATTGGACCATAAACGTAACACATTAACCATGTAGCCTAATCAACAAGGTAGGCACAAACAATTCATGGGGGATTTAAGAACAGTCAGTGAATGCATGCTCAGTAATGAAACATGTAGCAAGCTGCAATTTAAAGTGCAAGTGCAATAGATTGTAAACATATCACTCTAGCAGCATAACCTAATCTGAAAAGGTTAAGTAATCATAAAGTGCAAGTGCATTATTCATTGAGGATTTAACAATCAATGAATACAACCTTTAGAATAAAAACATGTTGGAAACTGCTATATAAAGTGCAAAGGCATGTCACTCTAGCAGCATAGCCTAGTTGAAGAAGGTTAAGTAATCATACAGTGCAAGTGCATGACACAATATTGGAGCTTAGTATGGAAAAAGTACAAGCAATCATACCATGGAGGAACAAAATCGACCACCAAACTTTCACAGTACAGATATAATCATGTACTCACTAACTTCAGACCCCCTAAACACAAAAGAAATTTTTTTAGGGAAGACAGCCAAAATTCACCAACTCAACGATGGAAAGAGTTGGATGACATAAAAAATAAGAGTAAAAACAATAAACAATTCCAGGCCAGGTCAAAAAAAAAAAAACATTTTTACAAATAAGTCCAAACGAGAGGAAAGCAGGAAGCAGTGTGCAAATAGCAAAAGACCAAGATCAAATAAAACTGTGCAAGAGAAGAATAAAAGGGGAGAAATTTGTGCAAATGCATAAAGGGACAAAATAATTCAAATAATTAAGTTCCCACAAAAGTATATAACTCCTCATCCACATTGTGCCCGTTGGGATATTTAGAATCAAAGTCCAAAATAAACCTGGTTTCAAGCTGTCTCAGTTTTAGAATGCGATCACCACCCCTTGGGTCAATCGGTACATGAGCGACAGCAAAAAATGTAAGTAAATGGACATCACTGTCATGTTGCTGCCTAAAATGTTTGGCCATGGGGTACGTGGGGGTCAAAGTTCTTAATAGCTCTGAGATGCTGTAGGATGCGGAGCTTAAGAGCACACGTGGTGGATCCCACGTACCATTTCCGGCAGGGACAGGCTAAAACATAAACCACAAACGGGGTCTCACAGTTGATAAAATGTTTCAGCTTAAATTCAATGCCCGTAATAGGATGTAAAAAGGATTTACAAATAGTTGCATGAGGGCAGGCTTTGCATTTTTGGCACTTGGTAAAACCCTTAGCTAAACCAGGTAACCAATTGGTACTGATGGAATTTTTCTGGACCGGGGGCAAAAAGCTGGAAACCAGCCTATCCTTTCATGAA
This sequence comes from Ambystoma mexicanum, assembly GCF_040938575.1. NCBI lineage: Eukaryota > Metazoa > Chordata > Amphibia > Caudata > Ambystomatidae > Ambystoma > Ambystoma mexicanum. The sequence goes on from NC_090922.1 coordinate 429,837,382, forward strand.
GGTGCCTGTTTGTAAGTTAACGTGGGGCATTTGGGGAGTAAAGGACCAATATCTTTGTCCAGCCTGAGGATGTGCCAGTGTTTAACAATAATCTTACGGACATCACATGAGGCCTTATTAAAAGTAACAATGAGGCGAGGATCATCCTGGTCCTTATTTTTACTCCTACTAGCAGAGCCATGTAATAACATTTCTCTTGAGAGTGACCGCGCTTTTAAAAAAGCCATCTCAATGATCTTTTTTTGGTACCCTTGAAGTAAAAAATCGGCTGCAGCCACCTTGCAACAGTGATCAAATTCCTCAATATCTGTGCAGTTGCGCCGAAAGCGAATAAATTCGCCATAGGGGATGCTGTTTTTACAGGAGAGCGGATGACAGCTCGTGGCATGGAGTGGCAGACCAGTGTTGGTGGGTTTTTTATGTAGGGAAGTATGGATGCCTAAATTGTCCAATCTTACATTAACATCCAAATACACGATGTGAGTAGAACTGTGGCATTCAGTGAATCTCAAATTCACATCATTGGTGTTAATGCTGTTCACAAAACAAGCCCACTCGTTCTCATTTCCCTTCCAAATAATAAAAATGTCATCAATATACCTCCACCAACCAATAACTTGTGTGGAAAAACATGCTAACAGTAACTCAGACAAGAAAGTAGCCTCCCACCACCCCATAGTAAGGTTAGCATACGATGGCGCAAAGGTACTGCCCATGGCAGTGCCCCTAACCTGGTGATAGAAGGAACCCTCAAACAGAAACACATTGTTAGTTAAGCAAAACAAAAGCATATCCAAAATCATATCATTGTGCCCCAAATAATTCAAAGAACGAGTGTCCAAAAAATATTTGCAGGCTGCCAATCCGATCGTGTGATCTATAGAAGTATATAGGGAGACAACATCTAAGGTTGCCAACATTAAGCCCTCCTCCCAAGGTATATCAGAGATATGACTCAAAAAGTCCTTGGTATCACGTAGATATGAAGGCAGGACTGACACCAACGGGAACAACGTCTCATCGATAAATTGGGCCATATGTTCGAGGAGGGAACCACATAGGGTAACAATCGGCCTGCCTGGTGGATGGAAACATAAGTGATTCTGCACCCCACTCCCCTGTGCATTGGTGGTCTGTAGTTTGGTCAACGTTGTTTAATAGATCTGTAGTAAACACTTCTCCCTATCTCCCACCCACCCCCTCAAACCTTTTATATATAAATATATATATATATATATATGTGTGTATGTATATATATATATATATGTGTGTGTGTGCGTCTTTGATTGACTCTACCAAACTGCTGACCTTCCAAAAGAGGTATGTTTGATCATTGCACACCCCTGCGAGTGCATTGGAAGCGGGAGGGAATGCAAACTAGAATTCATCATTCTTGGGGACATGTATCATGCAGCCAGCACAGGTCTGTTTTCTTGAATAGTCTTTGCTGAGTGATAGATCATCAGTGGGGGAGCCTTTGTGTTGACAAACCGTACACTTGCCATTATATAGAGGCGGAGATGACCCTTCTTAATCCTTTGACCAGATGACGTGCATATCAGATAGTGAGGGATGGGAATTGGGTCAGGTGGAATTGCAGGGATAGGGCTGATCTTGGATATAAGCTTTGCCTCTCCATCTGCTGGGAGAGTTTTCCAGGTCGACAAATCTTGGATGGATGTGTATCGTTATTAAATGCCTTATACCGTTTAAAGGGTCATCATGTTGCCAATCTCTATCGTTTTTATTTCACAGAACAGAAAATGCATTCAGAACAGGTAGAGCCCAGACTTGCAGAGGAAACCAAAAAGGATGTGTTGGTGAATAGTGAAATGGAGAGAGGGGAAAATGGAGACTCTCTGATAATGAAAGGACGTGCTCCTGCTAAAATAGGTACCATGTGTAAAAATAGACACTTTTCTTGTATGCCAACTTTATGCTGTGTTATTAATTGTTGGGTTGTAACATATTACATTTATTTCTGATGGAAACGGTCATCTGTGTCTTTTCATTGGTACTCTTTTTCAGTGTTTTTTTTCTATTTTATGCAGAGTCAACGTTGTCCTTTCTTTAAAATAAGAGGGGGCCACCCCCACCTCTTTTTCTTGCCTTGGCCCATTTGAATGTTTTTTGGTTCTTACTTGATTGCTGCTTTGAAGTGACCCAACTGACTCTGCACAATGAAAAAAGTCCCCCAAAGAATGCACCCATGAAAAGATGCTACACGACAGATGATGAAATGCACGAGAGCGAAATATTAATTATACTTGTTGCATACATTCTTTTTAATTCCTTTCTATAAATGTCTGTGCTGCACCGCAGTGTGGACATGGGCTTGGTCTGTTTCTAAAGGATCTCTCAAAACGTGATCATTGTGCAGTAGGACTTGCACTCATTTGTCCCTTGACAGTAAGTAGTACATTGTTAATTGACCACTGTCTAAATAAACTTGACTCTCCCACCCAGTACCTGATCGCACCTGCTTTCGAAGCACTGCTGGACAAATTCAAAACCCTTTGCATTTTCCACAAGGCTGTCTGGGGACTGGGATCTCTCTACATCCAGCTTTGCCTTCCGAAATACTGCCTAGCCAGAATCTTTTGATCCTCTGGCTCCAACTCTCTGCTGGTCAAACAGTTCTCCAAACATAGAGTGGAAGGTAGATACCTCTCTTCGGCTGGCACCTCCCTCTGGAACAGTCTCCCTCCCTCAGACTTGAGCCAGATCATCTTACGTTCCGGAAAATTCTCACAACCTTCCTTTTCTCCTTTTCTCCCCTTCCCCCTCCTGTGCTAAATGCTCCACCTGCCGCTGCGACTGGGGCCTGGTCCCTTCAGAGTCATACAGGGACCAGCCCTCCCCCTACCAGTCCCTGCCAGTCTCCTATGGCAGCATTTGCCCCGGGTAGTCCTTTCCCGGATTCCCAATCCAGCCCTCCTGTCCACTGCACTTTTCCTCCCCTCCCCCTCTTTTCCCTGCCACTTGCTGACCTGGCCTGAATAGCACTTACCCGCCCCCACCCGTGGGGCTCTTCCACTATTGCACTTCTACCTCTTCCCCCGACCCACCTCGCACTTATTACCGTGTCATGCATGTGCACGGTATGATTGTCACAAGTCCAATAAAACCGTTTCTTTGTTCTTGTTGTTTTTCTTGATTCCCATGTCCCTGCTTCCTTCTCATCTTGCAGCGCCTGGAAACACTTGTGTATAGGCGCCCTATAAATGTCCAATAAATAAATAAAATAAAAACAGACAAACACCCATGAGTCCTCTGCATAGCAGCCCAGAAGAGACAATCTTTGAAAACCAGTTAATTGAGATTTTTATCTTGGAATTTGGCTACAAAAAGGGGAAATGCATTTAATTTAGCGCCACGCTGAAAACATCTTGGATGAGGAAGGTTGATACCAGGAGAGAGTGGATCTATGTAAAGCAGTTGTGGAGAATGGGAAGGTTGGGGAACATTGCTGCAATATGCGGAAAAGGGGTTTGAGTATTATTTCCTCTTAAGGCTTCTCTGTTGTCAATTTCTTTGTTTTATTTCACATTTTGGTATTTCTTCGTGTGCTCTATCCTGATCCTTCGTCATGATTTTGTGGCCTCAGTTGGTGTCCTCTTTCTGAGTTTCTTTCCACATTCTTCCAGAATATTTTCTAAATGATGCCTTCTGTGTCAGTTTTGGGTATTGGTTACCCAACTAAATTAGTACCTGCAATGGAGCATTGTCTGAGTCTAAGCCTATCAGGATCTTTGGAATGCAGGCACTCACTTTACGTAGTAGCCAACAATACTGAGGGTCCGGTTGGCTGATTCGTGGCCAATCTCTATGCTTACTTTTCATTACTTGTCAATGCCACACCAGCACCCATCCTTTGAGGAGTCCCCAAGGATCCTGCATCTCACCCACACTATACATCTTCACCAGGCCCCTCTGTGACATCCTCGATTCCCTCCGTTTCCCCTCCCTTGCCTCGTCGTGCCTTGAAACACTTGTGTATAGGCACGTTATAAATGCCATATCATATCATATACCAACTATGCCGATGATACACAAATCCTCCTTCCCCTCTCAGGCAACTAAACAGGTGACGCAAACACCCTTAACCACGCCTACAACACCATCCAAGCATGAATGGCAGCTAATCTCCTGTGCCTAAATGGGGATAAAACAGAAATGTTACTAGTTGGTCTTCCCACAGTGCTCAACAAGCTCGACCACCAATACCAAGCCTTCAAAATCGACGGTACCCATAACCCGTCAAGTGAATACAATCTCCTCCTTCGCAGCCTACACCATAGCCCAACCTGTCAGTGGTGCAAGGCTAGACTACTGTAATGTCCTATTCGCAGGAGCCTCTTCTCAAAACATCCAAAAGCTTCAGATCATCCAGAATAATGCTCTCAGAGCTGCCCTAAGCATTTCCAAATGGGCTCATATTTCTGCAGCCAGAAAAGCTGCCCACTGGCTGCCCGGCCGCGAACAGTTTATCTTCAAGACTATGTCCATCACTCACAAATGCATATCCAACACAGCACCCACCTTCCTCTCTCAGAAAATCACTAAAGCGCTGTGGTCATGACCCACCAGATCTATGTATGCAAATCGCTTCTAGCAGCCCAGAGTAAAACGCACAAAAGTGGGAGGCTCCAGCTTCCCATCCATCCCAGCCAAACATTGGAAGTCCCTCCCACCTGCCCTGAGAGCAGAGCCTTCCAACTGGGTTTTTTGGAAATCCCTGAACAACTTGTTGTTTTCTCAGACACTCACTATGCAGCCCAGTATGGCCTCATCCTTACCACAAGTTTGTGGTCTTTGCTCTTCTATATACCACTTGCAAGTAACTGGTTGCCAATGTAGCAGTATTGAATGGATAACACATGGGTGTCACGGTCACCTCTATTACGTTGCGCAGCCCAAACACAAGTAAGTGGATACAAAGATAAATCAATATCAAAATCAGAGAACGTTGTAACGAATCATGCTGTACAAGAAAACCATCATCAGCCAGCAGGCTTTGTGAAAAAGATTTTTTATAGTTCAATATAACACAGAACTGCCGGCACATGTTTCAACCCTAAACAACTGGTCCTTTTCAAGGCAAAACTGTTCATAATGTAAAAAGAAAATCACATAGAAACATGTGCACGTAATACATGTAAGTCAAAAAACAAAAGTCAAATTGGAGAATAATTTTGATCAAAATATGGACAACAAAGGAAGGGATGGGGCCAGAACCCATCAGGAGAAAGCAAAAAGAATGCATATGGGTGGTAACCATAAGAAACAAATGATAAGATAACATATAAACAATATGAAATTTAATAAGGTGTTACCATTGGAAATCAAACATGCGACGGTCAGGGTCCAAAGATGTAATGTCCGATATTGCAATCATAAAAGGGGAACAAAACATATAAAACAAACAATTAGCTGAGCGCCATGATATTGCTCACAGTGCATTTTTGGCACATACTGTGGCGTACATCAAAGTGCTATGTTTAATACAAGCTATGTTGCATGGCCTTAATTCCTACTTGGTGAATTGTCCTTTAAAGTCTCTAGAGCCAGCATTAGAGTGAAAGAATGAAGTGGTATTCAGAAGTTAAAAGCCAACTCCATGTAGTGCTCATTTTCTAACAGAGATAGATTCCCAAATAAGAAAAGACCGAGTATTGTGCCAAAATTCAAACTGTCCATCCCTTTTCCACCTCGGTGATCTCATGCAATGGTCACGAATTGTGTGAGCAAGTACCCTTTTCCCAAGGTGTTAAAGGGCAACTCCAAAAAATTCCAATAAATTCCCAAAAAGTAGTAATAGTACCGCGTTATTGAGGCAAAACAAATGGTCAAGGATGCCGATTTCCCAGCCTGTTTAAGCGATGCAAATAGGCGGCGCTTGTTAAATTTGCGGTCCAGCAGTGATGTCCTGGACAGCAAGGCAAAGTTTAACCAGAACAAGTCTATGAAGAGAGCCGAATCGGGTGTGTCACAATACAATGTGAATGGTGGCTGTTATTAAATGAATTGGTGGCTCCATTGCGAGATTTACCTGAAGAAATATAAGTCATGTGCATAGGATAAACTGGTCATTCCCCGACGTGGTCTCGCAGCAATAGGTAACAAAAGGGTAAATTATAATGTCTTTGAGACAAGCAAAAACATATGGGGCTCGACTAATCTTGCTAGCGTGCTGCGTTTGCGCAGAAAATAGTCCATACCTGCGTATACTGGGGTTCGATCGCCTGTAGAACACTATTCCCGGGTATGTGTTGTTAGAAGATGCGCGGCTCGGTGCTTCCGCGTATTAAAGGAACAGACCAAAGGGCGCGTCACGTGAGAAGATCACGTGCGCGTGGCTAATCCAATTGTGCTGCAGAATAATGTAAACATACAATGGTCGAACAATGTGGATAGCTCCCTTCCATCTGATATATGGAAGTCGAATGTTTGAATTGCGTTAGATCTGTGTCCGCAGAGGTACATAGATAAAACTGAAGTGTATGTGCAGACGGAAAATAAAGATAGAGAATTCTCTGTTGCTACAAATTTTATAAATGGTAAAGAGTTCAGGCTAACCTCGGTGTGCCAATTGTAAGTTGACAGACGCAAACAAAGGACATTTTTAAGACCGATATATATATGTGAGATTATGGCACGGAGCTATGATGAAGAAATGGGAATAACTCGGGATGGACAGCTGAAATGTGACACTTCCCTGCAGAGAAGGTGTAACATACAAGTGAAAGATACTACTTCTGAAAATGTTATGCAAGAGAAAGCAAAACAGGCAAGAGGCGGTGATTGTCAACTACTACTACGACAGCTCAAGGCACGGACCATTGCCAAACTTCATTGCACCAGTCTTGGATTAAACACAGATACAGAACTTAATGTATTCCTTTAATGTGACCTTTAACGTTGGTTCATGTCTCCTCTGTTTGCAGTTTACTTCATCACTTGTCTTCATACCCAGTTTCTGCATGGTCATTTAAGACCCAGAACCCCTGTTTCGCTTTCTCTTCCATAACATTTTCAGAAGTATCTTTCACTTGTATGTTGCAGGGCAGTGAAATGTCATGTCTGGGACAACTGTTTACAGAATTCATCCCCGCAGGGGGGACCCATTCAGAAGGTATGAGAATGTGGTTTGGCGGCAACCAAGAGTCTGGTCTGGACCACCACTTCAAGGGAGACATGCCGCTTTTAATCAGGAACCACAGAGAGCTCAATTAACTAGAGAAACCCTTTGAGCCACAAGAGACGGGAAGATGAGTGGGACTTAGTACATGTGTTCACACCTTTACCTTTCCTTTTGCAAAGCACTCTGGTTATGACCTCACACATACAGGGGATTGTTGGTGGGGATCCATGATTGGGTTCTTAAGGTAGGCTTAGCCTACACCAGTCACTGGGGCCCATTTGGCTTTAAAAGAGGGTTGAGCCCCACTTTTGGCACATCATCTGTAGACTTTGCAAAGAGTAATGAGAAGAACTCATTTGGACCCTGGCTGAAAGTACAGTTTGCCTTACAGCTTCCGACAGAGAAGGAAGGCCAGGATTTCCAAGGGGGAAGCAAGATCCCTCCCCTAAACATCTCCCAGGGAACAGAGGGAGATGCTGAATCCAGGGGACCCTCTAACAGCTCCAGAATTGGTACCCAGCCAGCACATAGCTGTCAGGGTTGAATATTGCCCTCGTTGTGTAGCCGAAGAATTCTTCTAACTATTGCGCCGACACAGGAGTATAGGTAGACTGGAAGCAACTGCAAGGAAAGTGATGTAAGTTAACCACAATCCGTAACAGTAATACAGTGTAAGCAATAAATAACAAAGCACTGACCTTTGAGGTAAGAACTCTCAAACCCAAGGAAATGTGCCAACCAATCTACCAGTTTTACCCCTGTGGATAAGGAAATACAACAATAAATGCTAGCGAGTGGAATTGGCAGGCTAATGATTACCAAAAGTGAATGCTCAAAATACACCCTTACCGTGAAGGAAGCTGTACTGGAGCAGCTGAGGCAACGAAGAGTCGATGGTCCGTAGAGGAATGCATGGGATCCAACCAGAGCCTACCTCGACGGAACAAGGACGCCTAAGCAGAACTCACTGGCAGTCTCAAGTTCTAAGTACACACAAAGTTTCAAATCCAAAGGCAAATCCACAACCAAAATCCAAAAGTGTCCGTAAGCCAAGGTAGTTCAAAGAGAAGTCTGTCGCAATCCCAAAAAGCCTGCAAGATCCGAAGAAGTTCCAAAGGGGCTTAGTAAGAGAAGCAATCCAAAAGGCAAACAAACATAGGCTAGTTCAAAGTCCGTGGACGTTCCGAGGTCAAAGCAGTACGATGAAGGCAGCAAACAAAGTCCAAACACCAAGGATGAAGAAGACAGGCAGAATCCAGGGACAATCCGAAGTCCGATACACGGGATAGCAGTTCCAAGAAGGGCGGGGAAAGGGAGGGAAGGTTCACAAGAATCAAGGTACAAAGTAACGCCACTGGAAACTAGGAAGTTCAGAAGCACCGAGTGATTCTCGGCGGCGCTTATTAAACAATCACGTGAGCGCATAGTGATCACGTGAACCCACTAGCAGCACGCCGGAGGCGGGGCAATGAGGAAGTGACGGGACGCCAGTGTTGCCAAGCCAACTTCCATGCACCTGGTAGTCCCCGTCTTAAAGGGCCAGAACCTATCTGAGCACGGCTTCTCTTGCAAATGAAACAGGGGGCCACAAATCTTCTAAAGCTTGAAGCTTTATTCATGACAGATTCCTCCCTCAAAGGGGCCCTCACCCTACGAGAAGCCCAGAACCGTGACACCAGGGTCAGGACATGGACGTTCACAGCGGGTTCCCAAGTGCGGTCCTCCGGACCGTAGCCCTTCCAGTCTATGAGATAGAACCGCTTACCACCACGGACCTTGGTGTCCAACACTTTACATACCTCATACTCATCCACGCCCCAAACTCGAACAGGTAATGGCCGAGAGGGCAGCTGGGCATCCGGATGACAAGGTTTCAGTAATGAAACGTGGAACACAGGGTGTATCTTCCAAGTGGCCGGAAGGGTCAAGCGGACGGCCACAGCATTAATAACCCGCTGCACTACATACAGACCCACAAAACGCAGCAACAAGGGCCTCCGCACAGGAAGATGCAGATTCCGGGTCGATAGCCACACCCGCATGCCGGGATGGTAAACCGGAGCAGGTGAGCGTTTAGCATCAGCAAAGGCCTTGGTCCGTAGGCGCGCCTCTTGTAGATGTTTCTTCACCTGTGCTTGGATCTCAGACAGGTCTCTAATGCAGGCCTCTGTGGCCGGGTTACGTACTGGTATCTCTGGAGTTAGTGGCAAAGAACGAGGATGCTGGCCATACAAAGCGTAGAACGGAGACACTTGGGTAGTTGAATGTAACGAATTGTTGTAGGCAAATTCAGCAAAAGCCAACATAGAGACCCAGGTATCCTGGGAGAGGCAGGTTAGACAACGGAGATATTGCTCCATGGTGGCATTTAGTCGCTCGGTCTGCCCATCCGTCTGGGGGTGGTAGGCACTTGAATACCTCCCGTCAATCCCGAGTGAAGTAGTCAAAGCGCTCCAAAAACGAGATGTAAATTGAGGGCCACGATCAGTGACCACGACAGAAGGTAAGCCGAATAACCTGAACATGTGTTTCAAAAACAGGTCGGCTAACGTAGGAGCACTAGGAATGCCACGACATGGTACAAACAAAGCAAATTTAGTGAAGTAGTCTATCACCACCCAAATAGTGTCAAAACCATCCACCCGCAGTAACTCCACAACAAAGTCCATTGATATAGCTGCCCAAGGATTTTCAGGGATGGGCATTGGTTGTAACAGGCCGATGGGCTTACCCGAAGTCTGTTTACACCGCACATGTTGCCAAATACGAGGCCACGTCCTTATCTAGAGAAGGCCACCAGCACCACCTCTTTAAGAGATCCAGGGTCTTTCTAACCCCCGGATGGGCAGCCAAAGACGAATTGTGGCACCACTGCATGGCGGTATTCCAGGTGGATGAATCAGGTAAGTAGACCTTTCCCAGTTTATAAGGTATTGAATGCAACACTTCGAGTCCCAGGGTATTTATTTCAGAAGGTGACTCCTTAACCCAGTTCTGCAGAGACTCCTTCAAAGATGGCTGCAAGGTACATCCACACACAACCTGAGTAGGCAAAACCGGGACCCCATCAAGGCTACCGGGACCGGAGGGCCCGTGCAGGCGGGAAAGGGCATCCGCCTTAGAGTTCTGGGAACCAGGGCGATAAGTGATGGTAAAGTTAAATGGCGAAAAGAACTCATGCCATCGAGCATGACGTGCTGTCATGCATTTCACTGACCGGAGAGCCAGGAGGTTTCTATGGTCCGTAAAGACCTGGACCGGCTCTGAAGTGCCTAATAGATGGTGCCGCCAAACCAAAAAGGCGTCTCTGATCGCCAACAGCTCTCTCTCTGTTATTGTGTAATTACGCTCATAAGAGGTAAGCTTCCTGGAATGGTAAGCCACAGGATGTAGACCACTAATGTCTGAACAATACTGAGATAATACAGCCCCAATCGCCACCTCCGAAGCATCAGCTTCAACCACAAACGGTGAGGTCGGATCCGGATGTTGGAGTACAGGGGCGGTCGTGAAAGCAGTCTACAAGGCCTCAAAGGCGTTCTGTGCCTCCTCATTCCAAATAAATGAGCGCTTTGAACTGGTGAGAGCAGTAAGAGGGCTGGCAATTGCAGAGAAGTCCTGGACGAAGCGCCGATAAAAATTGGCAAATCCAAGGAACGATTGCAAGGTCTTTAAGTTGACAGGTGTTGGCCAATCTAACACCGCTGCTACTTTAGCTCGGCTCATTTCCACCCCCTTATTGGTGATGTTGTAGCCTAGGAACTCCACCTCGTTTACGTGGAAAACACACTTCTCCAATTTAGCATAAAGGTGGTTTTCCCGAAGCCGTTGCAGTACAGCCGAAACGTGGTCAACATGCGTAGAATAAGACGTTGAGTAGATCAGGATATCATCGAGATTTACAATCAAGTACCGGTCCATCATATCGTGGAATATTTCATTAACAAAGTACTCAAATGTGGCTGGGGCATTGCAAAGGCCAAAGGGCATGACCCTATATTCAAAGAGACCATACTTGGTTGAAGGCGGTTTTCCACTCATCCCCCTCACGTATTTGCACCAAATTATAGGCCCCTCTTAAATCAAGTTTGGTAAAAATCTTAGCTGAACCTAGTTGGTCCAACAAAACAGAAATCAGCGGAATGGGGTACTGATTCCTAATAGTGATGGAATTCAAAGCGCGATAATCGATACACGGGCGGAGATCTCCCTCTCGCTTAGGCACAAAGAACAAGGGGGAGGCCGCCGGGGATCGCAAAGGGCATATGAAACCAGATGCTAGAGATCTGTCAATGTAGGCCTTCAAAACCTGATCTTCCTTAGGAGTCAATGAATATATGTGCCCGGAGGGGATTTTTGCCCCCGGAATTAACTCAATTGGGCAGTCATATGGTCTGTGTGGTGGCAAAACATCAGCACCCCATTCATCAAAGACGTCCTGGTAGTTCCTATATTCGTCAGGTAGCTGTGTTTTACCTACCGCACCTACAACAAAAGCTGTGTCCAAAAGCGCACGACTAGCTGTTACGGACTCCTGATTAATCACTTGGCAGTTCTTAGCACAGAATTCCGAAGGAAAACACACCACCCCAGACTGCCAATCCACCACTGGGTTATGTGACTGTAACCAAGGAAGGCCAAGGATAAAGCCAAACTGGGGGGCAGCTATCAGGTCGAATGTGATAGTTTCAGTATGCCCGTCTTCCATCTTCATAATCAAGGCGGCAGTACTTTCGGTTACCATGCCAGACAAAAGGGACTAACCATTGACCGCCTTCACGATCTCTGGACATGATTTCAGGACAATTGGTAACCCCAGTCTTCTAGCCAGCGCATCATCCACATAGTTACTTGTCGCCCCGGAATCCAGGACCACAGTAACTAACCATTCCTCACCGTCCTCAGCGGAAAGAGCCACGACACACCATAGTGAAACTGCCGTTGGAGTCTCGAGAAACACCACCCGACAACTGGACTCCAATTATTGTCGGGCTTTCGCGTTTCCCTGTTTCTTGTTGGGTTTCTTGGGGCATGAGCGGAGCAAGTGATCACAAGCCCCACAGTAGAAACAGAGTCCGTTCTTTCTCCGGTGTTCCCTTGTCTCAGGTGATATTGGCCTCCGAACAGCTCCAATCTACATGGGTTCTACCGTACTGGGAGCAGAGACATGAGCAGAGGAAGAGGTGGGTTGGACTAGTCTCTTCTCCCCTCTCCTTTCTGCCTGTCGGGAGTCAACCTGTAAGACAAGGTCCAATAACTCGGGAAAGGCCGTAGGTATCACTCGGACAATGGCTAGCGTGTCCTTTAGGGGATCGGAAAGTCCCTTATAAAACAGGGAGGCTTTCTTGTCCTCTGGCCAACCAGTTTCTGCTATAAGCTGGTTAAACTTAGCTACATAAGTCAGGAGGGGTGTATTCCCTTGTTGTAATCCAAGCAATTCCAAATCGGTAGCCTGTGTGGCATACCGCGTGTCAACAACACGACTCATGGCGTCTATTAACGCGTCACAATTGTATAACAAGTGACTCCCTTCCTCAAGCAAGGGATTAGCCCAAGCCGCTGCAGTACCACCCAAGTGTGACAACAAAAAGGCCGCTTTGGTTGTGGAGTCCGGAAATGAAGTAGGCCTGCAAAGAAAATGCAACCTACACAGGTTTAGGAAGGTCCTATAAGATTTAGGATCCCCCATAAAACTGCTCCGGTGGAGCCAATGGAAACTGGGCCGTCATATATATCGGGCCCGCCTCCTGCTGAGGCTGAGATAAACCGGAACCCGAGGGCACTGCAGGAGGGGGTATCAGAGCACCACCGGGTTGTAAACCAGCTTGAAGCTGATCAATGCGCCTTTCAGTGGCGGAATGAGCAGCAGCCATATCAGTACGAAATTCAGCCACAAGCTGGAGAATAGCCGTCAATGAATCGTTGGCATCCATTATTAAGGCTTCTGAATCTGTCAGGGTTGAATATTGCCCTCGTGTAGCCGAAGAATTCTTCTAACTATTGCGCCGACACAGGAGTATAGGTAGACTGGAAGCGACTGCAAGGAAAGTGATGTAAGTTAACCACAATCCGTAACAGTAATACAGTGTAAGCAATAAATAACAAAGCACTGACCTTTGAGGTAAGAACTCTCAAACCTAAGGAAATGTGCCAACCAATCTACCAGTTTTACCCCTGTGGATAAGGAAATACAACAATAGATGCTAGCGAGTGGAATTGGCAGGCTAATGATTACCAAAAGTGAATGCTCAAAATACACCCTTACCGTGAAGGAAGCTGTACTGGAGCAGCTGAGGCAACGAAGAGTCGATGGTCCGTAGAGGAATGCAGGGGATCCAACCAGAGCCTACCCCGACGGAACGAGGACGCCTAAGCAGAACTCACTGGCAGTCTCAAGTTCAAAGTACACACAAAGTTTCAAATCCAAAGGCAAATCCACAACCAAAATCCAAAAGTATCCGTAAACCAAGGTAGTTCAAAGAGAAGTCCCAATCGCAATCCCAAAAAGCCCGCAAGATCCGAAGAAGTTCCAAAGGGGCTTAGTAAGAGAAGCAATCCAAAAGGCAAACAAACGTAGGCTAGTTCAAAGTCCGTGGACGTTCCGAGGTCAAAGAAGTACGATAAAGGCAGCAAACAAAGTCCAAACACCAAGGATGAAGAAGACAGGCAGAATCCAGGGACAATCCGAAGTCCGATACACGGGATAGCAGTTCCAAGAAGGGCGGAGAAAGGGAGGGAAGGTTCACAAGAATCAAGGTACAAAGTAACGCCACTGGAAACCAGGAAGTTCAGAAGCACCGAGTGATTCCCGGTGGCGCTTATTAAACAATCACGTGAGTGCATAGTGATCATGTGAACTCACTAGCAGCACGCCGGAGGCGGGGCAATGAGGAAGTGACGGGACGCCAGCGTTGCCAAGCCAACTTCCATGCACCTGGTAGTCCTCGTCTTAAAGGGCCAGAACCTTTCTGAGCACGGCTTCCCTTGCGAATGAAACAGGGGGGCCACAAATCTTCTAGAGCCTGAAGCTTTATTCATGACACATAGCATGCCCTGCTCTGCAAGCAAGCTTCGTAGGTGGGACGTGCCAGAGAGTCTCAGAACCGAAGGACAAGTCAGTTGCCTGCAACACTCTCCTCCGCTTTGGGCCGTCCACCCCATAGGACGACACAAGCCCAGCGAAGAAGCTAGAAGGAGTGCATCGACCAGCATACAGTTGAGCCCCTTGAACTGCAACCGACTGCACCACTGACTGTTGTCACACTGCAGTCGCTAAAGTTGTCTGCTCACCTCGACCAGTGTTTTAGACCCGTCGACCAGCACTGAGACGATTCCTGACCCTAACCCACTGTGTAGGCCAGTCTGCAGCCACTTCTCCAGCCTCGCTCGGCGAACTGCCTGCAGCCTGATACCCACAGCTTTCTCCCGTCTTCAACTCTGTCGCAGGTGCTGCAAAGCTCCCTGGAACTGACTCGACCCTGTTGAGCACCAAGAACTTCTACAAGCACAAGGTATAATGTGGCCCTGTCCCCCTGGTCCTTCTCTGAAGGCCCTTAGTGGCATTTTACGACCCATTTCTCCCTTTTTGCTGAAACCAAGTATCATTGAACTATTGTGATTAATTACTTTACCGACCACCCTCCTGTCAGTATCCAGTATACTAAAGTAGATATTTTTATCTTAGCACTCTTTTCAATTTAGCACTTGCCAGATTTGAGGCATCTTTCATGTATGAAAGTCAGAGCCCATTCTACACGAGTAGCATCTGAAGTTTTGATGTCACACCTCCCACATCTCCTTGGACAGGCGTGCACAGGAACCACACGCCCAGAAAACTCTTTTATTGCAGGGTCATTCTCAACACAAGGGGTATCTTATGAGCAGAATAAAACCGTCCATGTTTTGAGTCCAAGTGATGGCAAACAATTTGCCCATTGTTGGGCACGTGCACAGATCTATGTGTGGTTCAGTGGATCACTCCAATCCATTCTTTGTGGGGCGCACTAATTAATGTGGTATCTTGTTTCCTGTGGTCCTGGCATTCTTGTAGGCTGAATAAGGGACACTCCCTGCATTGCGTGCTACTGGGTTTACAGTTTATGGTCTAAGACCTTGCAGTCACTGCTCCTGTGTGTTGGCGCGGCGTTTGACTCGGGTGGGGACCACAAATGCACCCGCTGGATACCCCTGTCCACAGAGATGCATCACACTGGCCATTTCTTCTTGCTTCCCATTTTGCTTCATACATACCATGAGGTGCAATTTGGTTGACACACTGGTGGTATTTTTTAAACAAAAACAGTACTCCCATAGCAATCTCACAACAAAAGCATAGGCACAAGTAATGCATTTTTACACCCACGTGGCTATTCCGTACTGATGGTGACTTAGCAGGAATATGGTGGGGTTGTTGGAGCATTTGAGGCTGCCGCATGTGCAAACGTAAGGGCTATGCTTACACGTGGTGATGTAACAGGCATATGGTAAAGAACTAGGCATATGATGCCATTATTGTGGCATTTGAGGTTGCCGCATGTGCAAACGTAAGGGCTATGCTTACACGTGGTGATGTAACAGGCATATGGTAAAGAACTAGGCATAGGATGCCATTATTGTAGCAGTTGAGGTTGCCGCATGTGCAAACGTAAGGGCTATGCTTACACGTGGTGTTGTAACAGGCATATGGTAAAGAACTAGGCATAGGATGCCATTATTGTAGCAGTTGAGGTTGCCGCATGTGCAAACGTAAGGGCTATGCTTACAAGTCGTTGTCGCTGCAAGCCCACCAAAGAAGGTCTTGAGCAACTGTGCCTAGAACTTGCAGAAGATTGAACGTATTCCCAGAGAATTGGGACCACTGAGTCCTGAGAGCCCGTTGAAGGGATCTCATCCTCAATCGGGCCTCTGGCACGAGAAAGATGCAGGATGCCATGAGACCGAGCAACCTCAGAAAATCGAAGGCCGGAAGATGTTGGGCATTTTGGAACTTTGTTACCACCTGCAGAATGTGGAGAGCTCTCACCTCTGGAGGCGAGGCTTTGCCCGAGGAAGTATCCAGGACTGCTCCGATAAACTGGAGCTTTTGGGATGGTATCATGTGGGCCTTCATGAAATTGAGGGAGAAGCCCAGTTTGTGAAGGGAGTGACAGGTGATTGACAGATGTTCCTGAGCTTGTTCGGGAGAACGCGCTCTGATCAACCAATCGTCCAGGTAGGGGTAGACGTGAATTCCCCCCTCTCCTGAGACTCGATGCCACAACCGCCATCAGTTTGGTGAAAACCCTCGGGCGGAGATCAGCCCGAATAGCAGAATTCGAAACTAATAGTGAGAACCGCGAACCTCAGGTACTTTCTGTGCTTGAGATGGA
Organism: Ambystoma mexicanum; assembly: GCF_040938575.1. Lineage (NCBI taxonomy): Eukaryota > Metazoa > Chordata > Amphibia > Caudata > Ambystomatidae > Ambystoma > Ambystoma mexicanum. The sequence continues at coordinate 429,853,894 of NC_090922.1, forward strand.
TTGGCACATGAAAGTAAGCATCCTGAAGGTCCAATGATACCAACCAGTCTTGGAGTTGGAGAGCCTGAAGGATCTGAGAAAGGGTTACCATCTTGAACTTGTCCTTCCTGAGCAACTTGTTCAAGTTTCTTAAGTCCAAGATGGGTCTCAATCCTCAGTCCTTCTTTGGGATGAGAAAGTATGGGGAATACCAACCCTTGTTCCTCTCCGCTACAGGTACATGTTCTATTGCCCTTTTCTCTAGCAGGGTTAACATTTCCTGCACAAGGAGGGGATCTGAAATTGGCTCCAGTTGGATGGGCCTGAGGCCTTTTTAGGAAGGGAAGGCAGTAACCTTGAGCTATTGTCCCCAGTGCCCAAGTATTTGAAGTAATGCCCCGCCATTCTTTCAGATGCTGTGAGATTCTGCCTCCCACCAGGGCCTTCAGTGATAAGGCCTCAGAGTGACTTGGAGGAGGCTACATGAGTGGCTGAGGGCAAAGATGCTGTTCCTGAGGCTAGTTTTGCACCTTTTCCTCGTCCACAACGAGGGACATTTCTTTTACCTCTTTTATGGCCTGTCCTCTTCCTCTACCAAAAGAGGAGTAGTATCGAAAAGAACAACCTCCCCAGGAAGATGAGCCAGAATAAGGTTTGTGAGGCTGTTGCATAGAGGCGCTAAGAGATTTAGCTGCCACTTTAGAGGTCTGCAGTTTTTCTAAGCTTTCATCAGCTTTACTGCCAAACAGCCTCAAGCCATCAAAAGGCATGTTGAGTAGCCTAGCCTGCACATCAGGTGCAAACCCAACTTCCTCAACCACGCAAATCTACGTAGCACTGTGCTTGCAGCCATGGATCTGCTGATGCTATCATCAGTATCCAGTCCAGATTGGAGACATTCCCCCATTGCCTCCTTGCCATTTTATATAATATTCAGGAAGCCTTCCCTTTCCTCGCCTTCCGGAATATGATCAGCCGCCCCCGTGATGCAGTCCTACAGGGTATGGGTGAACCTGGCCATGGTACAGGTGACATTTGCTGACTTGAGAGCCATGCTACCCGAGGTAAAGACCTTACGGGCCCAAGCATCCACCTTCTTATCCTCTCTATCCGGGGGGGATAGATGGATAGGCTGTTTGTCTTGACGAAGTTGCTGCCGGAATAACCAGACTTTCAGGCGTGGGATGCCTCTTTAAGTAATCAGGGTCACTACTAGAAGCTCGGTATTTCTTAGGAAAATTACTGTTAACTGCAGAAGCAGTCTCAGGAGCCTCCCAGTTTTTTTCAACTGTCCTCTATAGTGTCCTATGGAAGGGGAGAACTGGGTCCTTTTGGGGGCCCTGGTCCAGGATATCAGTCATATCATCCTGATCAAATGTGGGTGAGGATCTACCCCAGCCCATGTATTCAACAATCCTATTCATCAAACTCCTGTACCCTGAATCTGCATGTTCTGCATGGTCAGGTTTTGTAAATTCTAGCTCTGGTGACGTATCAATGCCACTAGCAGAGTGAAGGGTGTCGCACAGGTCTCTCATTTTCGATTCTGGATCGATTCATTCCTCTGGCACCCCTCTGGTACCAAACTGTACCCCAAAAGGAGAAACTTCTTCTTCTGAGGCACTCTTCTCTTCAAAGATAGAAGACCTAGACTTAAAAAAGTCTGATTTAGGTAAAGGCGCAAATCTCCTTTCCTGTGTCTCAATTTGCCTCGAAGGAATCGAAGGAGTCTTGGAAGGCATCCATGACGTCTTCGAAGAAGGTGTCAAAAACTCCTTCGGCTTCGATGGCGTCGACTAAGTCATCGAGGGCTTCGACAAATTATGTTTCTTCGTCGGTGTCAGGGAATCACTTGATTCTTGAAGAACCTTCGACGATTTGACGTCGGGTCGAGATTTTTTCAAGGTTCACCATTACGACTGGATCTTTCCACTGTAGTTTCTGACTCTCCTGCGTCGTCCAACGGAGTGACCGGTGTCTGGCGCTTTCGAGGTTTCTTTGAGGGGGCCAAGGCCGCATTCTCAAAGACCTTCGCCTGCCTTCTAAATTCATCCCATTTCCTTGGGGAATCCAACTTAGTCGGACATCTTACCAATTTGGTAGACGTATCAGAGGAAGAGGAGGGAGGAAGAGGAGGAAGAGGAGGGAGAACAATGTCTCCTCTTCATCTTCTTCTTTGAAGAAGATGAAGAATGTCTCGATCTACTACGTGACCGAGACCTCTTCGAATGTTTATGCCGACCTGAATCTTTTGATTCGTCTGACTTTTTATGTTTTTTGACGAGGCCTTTGAAGAGGCCTTGGAAGCTTCCCACCCCACCGGCAGTTTACCTTTTCTCTCACGAAGAGCCTTCTCTGTCATTGACTGACAGGAGCCACAGTCTCCGGTTCGATGGTCCGAACCCAGGCACCAAAGACAAACGCGGTGAGGGTCTTTAATCGACATTTCCGATCCACAGTCAATACATTTTTTTAACCCCTTTTTGGCAGTATAAGGGGTAGAAGAAGACAACATTATCTCTGAGAAAATTTCGAAGCGCGCCGTCAACTCAAGAGAGAAGCAATCGGAAAAACAGAACTGAAGGCAACGGTCACGGCACAAGCTACTTATACTGATGGTGACGTCGACACGGTACGGAGCCCGTCAAGGGACATTGATGCCACGACCGTCCAATGCAACGAAGCTGGCGAGATACGAATATCATAAGATGAGGAATACGTGGGAGGACAAAACCCATGGGAGGACAAAATCCATTCGAACTTCATATTTAATCCTTTCATATCATTTCCCCTGTAAATCATGTATATACCCCTCCACGTGGCTACCATATTGCCATTTCACAAAACAAATAAATAGTACACGGTCAACCTGATGACAGGTTATTTCTGTTGGTACATGCCTCACATATTCTAGTTCAGGATTTCATTACCCATTTTGGCAAACCCCGACTTCCAACTCAGTAAGTGGCAGAGTACTGTGCATTTCTTTTCCATTGTTTACCATTGGTGCTTCCCTGCATGGTGCTCATTTCCTTGGTGCACTCTGCTTCATTCCTTTCAGAGTGCTGCATGTTCTGTCCTGATGCCTTTCTGGGGACTTGCATCTCTGGGCGTGACTTGTCTTCAGTCTTGTGCTACTGTTCTAGAAAAGGGCGTATAGCTACAGAGTGTGAAAGTGGACTGTGCTGTTTATTGCTGGTGGGTTTATAACTTTCTTGATCGTACACAGGTTTATTCGTTTATCTCATACCTGGTGCTTCGGCACCACCCAGTGTGAGTAAAAGCTAATGTTTTTCGAGAGAGGAGGAGATGACTTTTACAGATACAGCTTTACCTGTATTGTGTAAAAAAGAAGAGAATGCAGGACTCCGCGCCATCAAAATGTGTGTATTATTTAATAATATTGCATAATCACACATTGAAAAAGAAGCCTATGTACGATAACATGTTTCGGGTCTGCTGAGCCTTTTTCAAATCTGGGCCGTATTTGCATGTAATCAATCCATAGGACTGATGTCCCTGTAGTAGTAACGGGGTAATATCACCTTGCCAACGCGTGTGACTTTTTGCTGGAAGGAATCAGACTTTATACTGGGGAGTTACTTTATCTGTATTGCTTCCACCATGTTCCCCCTCACCACAGTTATACCGCCATTTGCCAACTCATGCATGCATTGATTCTGATGTCCTATTCTCTGTTTAACATTCATTAGACAAAAGGAACATTAATTAGTCAAAAGGACATCATCAGCGGCACTTGCATGAGTTGTCAAGCCTCTTCACTGGCCAGAGGCCAACTGATGCAAGTGGTTTTGCTCAGAATCTTTCCTTTAATGAATAATCATAAGAGAAAAGGACCTAATCTATCCTGCTTGTATGATGTGACACATAGTCTATAGTGTAGGGCAGAGTTGTCCCAACTCCAGGCCTTGAGGGCTGGAATCTTGACAGGTTTTCAGGATATCTTTTGTTAATGTTCCTCGGGAAACATGTGCATCCATTCAGAATCACTGTATGCTAATTTATCTCATGAATATTAACGAAGGGCATGTTTCCGGCCCTCGAGGCTTGGATTTGGACAACCCTGGTGTAGAGGGATACAGTAATGCAAACTGTGTTACCAGTGGCTTTTTTCCTAATTAAAGTCCATTACAAATTCCGATCTCAATAATGATGGTTGCGTGATTTACAGGTTTCCTCACAGCCTGGAGGAAACATAAGTGATTCTGCGCCCCACTCTCCTGTGCATTGGTGGTCTGTAGTTTGGTCAACGTTGTTTAATAGATCTGTAGTAAACCTTTCTCCCTATCTCCCACCCACCCCCTCAAACCTTTTATATATAAATATATATATATATATATGTGTGTGTGCGTCTTTGATTGACTCTACCAAACTGCTGACCTTCCAAAAGAGGTATGTTTGATCATTGCACACCCCTGCGAGTGCATTGGAAGCGGGAGGGAATGCAAACTAGAATTCATCATTCTTGGGGACATGTATCATGCAGCCAGCACAGGTCTGTTTTCTTGAATAGTCTTTGCTGAGTGATAGATCATCAGTGGGGGAGCCTTTGTGTTGACAAACTGTACACTTGCCATTATATAGAGGCGGAGATGACCCTTCTTAATCCTTTGACCAGATGACGTGCATATCAGATAGTGAGGGATGGGAATTGGGTCAGGTGGAATTGCAGGGATAGGGCTGATCTTGGATATAACCTTTGCCTCTCCATCTGCTGAGAGAGTTTTCCAGGTCGACAAATCTTGGATGGATGTGTATCGTTATTAAATGCCTTATACCGTTTAAAGGGTCATCATGTTGCCAATCTCTATCGTTTTTATTTCACAGAACAGAAAATGCATTCAGAACAGGTAGAGCCCAGACTTGCAGAGGAAACCAAAAAGGATGTGTCGGTGAATAGTGAAATGGAGAGAGGGGAAAATGGAGACTCTCTGATAATGAAAGGACGTGCTCCTGCTAAAATAGGTACCATGTGTAAAAATAGACACTTTTCTTGTATGCCAACTTTATGCTGTGTTATTAATTGTTGGGTTGTAACATATTACATTTATTTCTGATGGAAACGGTCATCTGTGTCTTTTCATTGGTACTCTTTTTCAGTGTTTTTTTCTATTTTATGCAGAGTCAACGTTGTCCTTTCTTTAAAATAAGAGGGGGCCACCCCCACCCCTTTTTCTTGCCTTGGCCCATTTGAATGTTTTTTGGTTCTTACTTGATTGCTGCTTTGAAGTGACCCAACTGACTCTGCACAATGAAAAAAGTCCCCCAAAGAATGCACCCATGAAAAGATGCTACACGACAGATGATGAAATGCACGAGAGCGAAATATTAATTATACTTGTTGCATACATTCTTTTTAATTCCTTTCTATAAATGTCTGTGCTGCACCCCAGTGTGGACATGGGCTTGGTCTGTTTCTAAAGGATCTCTCAAAACGTGATCATTGTGCAGTAGGACTTGCACTCATTTGTCCCTTGACAGTAAGTAGTACATTGTTAATTGACCACTGTCTAAATAAACTTGACTCTCCCACCCAGTACCTGATCGCACCTGCTTTCGAAGCACTGCTGGACAAATTCAAAACCCTTTGCATTTTCCACAAGGCTGTCTGGGGACTGGGATCTCTCTACATCCAGCTTTGCCTTCCGAAATACTGCCTAGCCAGAATCTTTTGATCCTCTGGCTCCAACTCTCTGCTGGTCAAACAGTTCTCCAAACATAGGGTGGAAGGTAGATACCTCTCTTCGGCTGGCACCTCCCTCTGGAACAGTCTCCCTCCCTCAGACTTGAGCCAGATCATCTTACGTTCCGGAAACTTCTCACAACCTTCCTTTTCTCCTTTTCTTCCCTTCCCCCTCCTGTGCTAAATGCTCCACCTGCCGCTGCGACTGGGGCCTGGTCCCTTCAGAGTCATACAGGGACCAGCCCTCCCCCTACCAGTCCCTGCCAGTCTCCTATGGCAGCATTTGCCCCGGGTAGTCCTTTCCCGGATTCCCAATCCAGCCCTCCGGTCCACTGCACTTTTCCTCCCCTCCCCCTCTTTTCCCTGCCACTTGCTGACCTGGCCTGAATAGCACTTACCCGCCCCCACCCGTGGGGCTCTTCCACTATTGCACTTCTACCTCTTCCCCCAACCCACCTCGCACTTATTACCGTGTCATGCATGTGCACGGTATGATTGTCACAAGTCCAATAAAACCGTTTCTTTGTTCTTGTTGTTTTTCTTGATTCCCATGTCCCTGCTTCCTTCTCATCTTGCAGCGCCTGGAAACACTTGTGTATAGGTGCCCTATAAATGTCCAATAAATAAATAAAATAAAAACAGACAAGAAACACCCATGAGTCCTCTGCATAACAGCCCAGAAGAGACCAGCTTTGAAAACCAGTTAATTGAGATTTTTATCTTGGAATTTGGCTACAAAAAGGGGAAATGCATTTAATTTAGCGCCACGCTGAAAACATCTTGGATGAGGAAGGTTGATACCAGGAGAGAGTGGATCTATGTAAAGCAGTTGTGGAGAATGGGAAGGTTGGGGAACATTGCTGCAATATGCGGAAAAGGGGTTTGAATATTATTTCCTCTTAAGGCTTCTCTGTTGTCAATTTCTTTGTTTTATTTCACATTTTGGTATTTCTTCGTGTGCTCTATGCTGATCCTTCGTCATGATTTTGTGGCCTCAGTTGGTGTCCTCTTTCTGAGTTTCTTTCCACATTCTTCCAGAATATTTTCTAAATGATGCCTTCTGTGTCAGTTTTGGGTATTGGTTACCCAACTAAATTAGTACCTGCAATGGAGCATTGTCTGAGTCTAAGCCTATCAGGATCTTTGGAATGCAGGCACTCACTTTACGTAGTAGCCAACAATACTGAGGGTCCGTTTGGCTGATTCGTGGCCAATCTCTATGCTTACTTTTCATTACTTGTCAATGCCACACCAGCACCCATCCTTTGAGGAGTCCCCAAGGATCCTGCATCTCACCCACACTATAGATCTTCACCAGGCCCCTCTGTGACATCCTCGATTCCCTCCGTTTCCCCTCCCTTGCCTCGTCGTGCCTTGAAACACTTGTGTATAGGCACGTTATAAATGCCATATCATATCATATACCAACTATGCCGATGATACACAAATCCTCCTTCCCCTCTCAGGCAACTAAACAGGTGACGCAAACACCCTTAACCACGCCTACAACACCATCCAAGCATGAATGGCAGCTAATCTCCTGTGCCTAAATGGGGATAAAACAGAAATGTTACTAGTTGGTCTTCCCACAGTGCTCAACAAGCTCGACCACCAATACCAAGCCTTCAAAATCGACGGTACCCATAACCCGTCAAGTGAATACAATCTCCTCCTTCGCAGCCTACACCATAGCCCAACCTGTCAGTGGTTCAAGGCTAGACTACTGTAATGTCCTATTCGCAGGAGCCTCTTCTCAAAACATCCAAAAGCTTCAGATCATCCAGAATAATGCTCTCAGAGCTGCCCTAAGCATTTCCAAATGGGCTCATATTTCTGCAGCCAGAAAAGCTGCCCACTGGCTGCCCGGCCGCGAACAGTTTATCTTCAAGACTATGTCCATCACTCACAAATGCATATCCAACACAGCACCCACCTTCCTCTCTCAGAAAATCACTAAAGCGCTGTGGTCATGACCCACCAGATCTATGTATGCAAATCGCTTCTAGCAGCCCAAAGTAAAACGCACAAAAGTGGGAGGCTCCAGCTTCCCATCCATCCCAGCCAAACATTGGAAGTCCCTCCCACCTGCCCTGAGAGCAGAGCCTTCCAACTGGGTTTTTTGGAAATCCCTGAACAACTTGTTGTTTTCTCAGACACTCACTATGCAGCCCAGTATGGCCTCATCCTTACCACAAGTTTGTGGTCTTTGCTCTTCTATATACCACTTGCAAGTAACTGGTTGTCAATGTAGCAGTATTGAATGGATAACACATGGGTGTCACGGTCACCTCTATTACGTTGCGCAGCCCAAACACAAGTAAGTGGATACAAAGATAGATCAATATCAAAATCAGAGAACGTTGTAACGAATCATGCTGTACAAGAAAACCATCATCAGCCAGCAGGCTTTGTGAAAAAGATTTTTTATAGTTCAATATAACAGAACTGCCGGCACATGTTTCAACCCTAAACAACGGGTCCTTTTCAAGGCAAAACTGTTCATAATGTAAAAAGAAAATCACATAGAAACATGTGCACATAATACATGTAAGTCAAAAAACAAAAGTTAAATTGGAGAATAATTTTGATCAAAATATGGACAACAAAGGAAGGGATGGGGCCAGAACCCATCAGGAGAAAGCAAAAAGAATGCATATGGGTGATAACCATAAGAAACAAATGATAAGATAACATATAAACAATATGAAATTTAATAAGGTGTTACCATTGGAAATCAAACATGCGACGGTCAGGGTCCAAAGATGTAATGTCCGATATTGCAATCATAAAAGGGGAACAAAACATATAAAACAAACAATTAGCTGAGCGCCATGATATTGCTCACAGTGCATGTGCTATGTTTAATACAAGCTATGTTGCATGGCCTTAATTCCTACTTGGTGAATTGTCCTTTAAAGTCTCTAGAGCCAGCATTAGAGTGAAAGAATGAAGTGGTATTCAGAAGTTAAAAGCCAACTCCATGTAGTGCTCATTTTCTAACAGAGGTAGATTCCCAAATAAGAAAAGACCGAGTATTGTGCCAAAATTCAAACTGTCCATCCCTTTTCCACCTCGGTGATCTCATGCAATGGTCACGAATTGTGTGAGCAAGTACCCTTTTCCCAAGGTGTTAAAGGGCAACTCCAAAAAATTCCAATAAATTCCCAAAAAGTAGTAATATTACCGCGTTATTGAGGCAAAACAAATGGTCAAGGATGCCGATTTCCCAGCCTGTTTAAGCGATGCAAATAAGCAGAGCTTGTTAAATTTGCGGTCCAGCAGTGATGTCCTGGACAGCAAGGCAAAGTTTAACCAGAACAAGTCTATGAAGAGAGCCGAATCGGGTGTGTCACAATACAATGTGAATGGTGGCTGTTATTAAATGAATTGGTGGCTCCATTGCGAGATTTACCTGAAGAAATATAAGTCATGTGCATAGGATAAACTGGTCATTCCCCGACGTGGTCTCGCAGCAATAGGTAAGAAAAGGGTAAATTATAATGTCTTTGAGACAAGCAAAAACATATGGGGCTCGACTAATGTTGCTAGCGTGCTGCGTTTGCGCAGAAAATAGTCCATACCTGCGTATACTGGGGTTCGATCGCCTGTAGAACACTATTCCCGGGTATGTGTTGTTAGAAGATGGGCGGCTCGTTGCTTCCGCGTATTAAAGGAACGGACCAAAGGGCGCGTCACGTGAGAAGATAACGTGCGCGTGGCTAATCCAATTGTGCTGCAGAATAATGTAAACATACAATGGTCGAACAATGTGGATAGCTCCCTTCCATCTGATATATGGAAGTCGAACGTTTGAATTGCGTTAGATCTGTGTCCGCAGAGGTACATAGATAAAACTGAAGTGTATGTGCAGACGGAAAATAAAGATAGAGAATTCTCTGTTGCTACAAATTTTATAAATGGTAAAGAGTTCAGGCTAACCTCGGTGTGCCAATTGTAAGTTGACGGACGCAAACAAAGGACATTTTTAACACCGATATATATATGTGAGATTATGGCACGGAGCTATGATGCAGAAATGGGAATAACTCGGGATGGACAGCTGAAATGTGACACTTCCCTGCAGAGAAGGTGTAACATACAAGTGAAAGATACTACTTCTGAAAATGTTATGCAAGAGAAAGCAAAACAGGCAAGAGGCGGTGATTGTCAACTACTACTACGACAGCTCAAGGCACGGACCATTGCCAAACTTCATTGCACCAGTCTTGGATTAAACACAGATACAGAACTTAATGTATTCCTTTAATGTGACCTTTAACGTTGGTTCATGTCTCCTCTGTTTGCAGTTTACTTCATCACTTGTCTTCATACCCAGTTTCTGCATGGTCATTTAAGACCCAGAACCCCTGTTTCGCTTTCTCTTCCATAACATTTTCAGAAGTATCTTTCACTTGTATGTTGCAGGGCAGTGAAATGTCATGTCTGGGACAACTGTTTACAGAATTCATCCCCGCAGGGGGGACCCATTCAGAAGGTATGAGAATGTGGTTTGGCGGCAACCAAGAGTCTGGTCTGGACCACCACTTCAAGGGAGACATGCCGCTTTTAATCAGGAACCACAGAGAGCTCAATTAACTAGAGAAACCCTTTGAGCCACAAGAGACGGGAAGATGAGTGGGACTTAGTACATGTGTTCACACCTTTACCTTTCCTTTTGCAAAGCACTCTGGTTATGACCTCACACATACAGGGGATTGTTGGTGGGGATCCATGATTGGGTTCTTAAGGTAGGCTTAGCCTACACCAGTCACTGGGGCCCATTTGGCTTTAAAAGAGGGTTGAGCCCCACTTTTGGCACATCATCTGTAGACCTTGCAAAGAGTAATGAGAAGAACTCATTTGGACCCTGGCTGAAAGTACAGTTTGCCTTACAGCTTCCGACAGAGAAGGAAGGCCAGGATTTCCAAGGGGGAAGCACGATCCCTCCCCTAAACATCTCCCAGGGAACAGAGGGAGATGCTGAATCCAGGGGACCCTCTAACAGCTCCAGAATTGGTACCCAGCCAGCACATAGCTGTCAGGGTTGAATATTGCCCTCGTTGTGTAGCCGAAGAATTCTTCTAACTATTGCGCCGACACAGGAGTATAGGTAGACTGGAAGCAACTGCAAGGAAAGTGATGTAAGTTAACCATAATCCGTAACAGTAATACAGTGTAAGCAATAAATAACAAAGCACTGACCTTTGAGGTAAGAACTCTCAAACCCAAGGAAATGTGCCAACCAATCTACCAGTTTTACCCCTGTGGATAAGGAAATACAACAATAAATGCTAGCGAGTGGAATTGGCAGGCTAATGATTACCAAAAGTGAATGCTCAAAATACACCCTTACCGTGAAGGAAGCTGTACTGGAGCAGCTGAGGCAACGAAGAGTCGATGGTCCGTAGAGGAATGCATGGGATCCAACCAGAGCCTACCTCGACGGAACGAGGACGCCTAAGCAGAACTCACTGGCAGTCTCAAGTTCTAAGTACACACAAAGTTTCAAATCCAAAGGCAAATCCACAACCAAAATCCAAAAGTATCCGTAAACCAAGGTAGTTCAAAGAGAAGTCCGTCGCAATCCCAAAAAGCCCGAAAGATCCAAAGAAGTTCCAAAGGGGCTTAGTAAGAGAAGCAATCCAAAAGGCAAACAAACATAGGCTAGTTCAAAGTCCGTGGACGTTCCGAGGTCAAAGCAGTACGATGAAGGCAGCAAACAAAGTCCAAACACCAAGGATGAAGAAGACAGGCAGAATCCAGGGACAATCCGAAGTCCGATACACGGGATAGCAGTTCCAAGAAGGGCGGAGAAAGGGAGGGAAGGTTCACAAGAATCAAGGTACAAAGTAACGCCACTGGAAAACAGGAAGTTCAGAAGCACCGAGTGATTCCCGGTGGCGCTTATTAAACAATCACGTGAGTGCATAGTGATCATGTGAAGCCACTAGCAGCACGCCGGAGGCGGGGCAATGAGGAAGTGACGGGACGCCAGCGTTGCCAAGCCAACTTCCATGCACCTGGTAGTCCTCGTCTTAAAGGGCCAGAACCTTTCTGAGCACGGCTTCCCTTGCGAATGAAACAGGGGGCCACAAATCTTCTAGAGCCTGAAGCTTTATTCATGACACATAGCATGCCCTGCTCTGCAAGCAAGCTTCGTAGGTGGGACGTGCCAGAGAGTCTCAGAACCGAAGGACAAGTCAGTTGCCTGCAACACTCTCCTCCGCTTTGGGCCGTCCACCCCATAGGACGACACAAGCCCAGCGAAGAAGCTAGAAGGAGTGCATCGACCAGCATCAACCAGCCTCCGCATGAAAGCACATTTTCGATACAGTTGAGCCCCTTGAACTGCAACCGACTGCACCACTGACTGTTGTCACACTGCAGTCGCTAAAGTTGTCTGCTCACCTCGACCAGTGTTTTAGACCCGTCGACCAGCACTGAGACGATTCCTGACCCTAACCCACTGTGTAGGCCAGTCTGCAGCCACTTCTCCAGCCTCGCTCGGCGAACTGCCTGCAGCCTGATACCCACAGCTTTCTCCCGTCTTCAACTCTGTCGCAGGTGCTGCAAAGCTCCCTGGAACTGACTCGACCCTGTTGAGCACCAAGAACTTCTACAAGCACAAGGTATAATGTGGCCCTGTCCCCCTGGTCCTTCTCTGAAGGCCCTTAGTGGCATTTTACGACCCATTTCTCCCTTTTTGCTGAAACCAAGTATCATTGAACTATTGTGATTAATTACTTTACCGACCACCCTCCTGTCAGTATCCAGTATACTAAAGTAGATATTTTTATCTTAGCACTCTTTTCAATTTAGCACTTGCCAGATTTGAGGCATCTTTCATGTATGAAAGTCAGAGCTCATTCTACACGAGTAGCATCTGAAGTTTGGATGTCCCACCTCCCACATCTCCTTGGACAGGCGCGCACAGGAACCACACGCCCAGAAAACTCTTTTATTGCAGGGTCATTCTCAACACAAGGGGTATCTTATGAGCAGAATAAAACCGTCCATGTTTTGAGTCCAAGTGATGGCAAACAATTTGCCCATTGTTGGGCACGTGCACAGATCTATGTGTGGTTCAGTGGATCACTCCAATCCATTCTTTGTGGGGCGCACTAATTAATGTGGTATCTTGTTTCCTGTGGTCCTGGCATTCTTGTAGGCTGAATAAGGGACACTCCCTGCATTGCGTGTTACTGGGTTTACAGTTTATGGTCTAAGACCTTGCAGTCACTGCTCCTGTGTGTTGCCGCGGCGTTTGACTCGGGTGGGGACCACAAATGCACCCGCTGGATACCCCTGTCCACAGAGATGCATCACACTGGCCATTTCTTCTTGCTTCCCATTTTGCTTCATACATACCATGAGGTGCAATTTGGTTGACACACTGGTGGTATTTTTTAAACAAAAACAGTACTCCCATAGCAATCTCACAACAAAAGCATAGGCACAAGTAATGCATTTTTACACCCACGTGGCTATTCCGTACTGATGGTGACTTAGCAGGAATATGGTGGGGTTGTTGGAGCATTTGAGGCTGCCGCATGTGCAAACGTAAGGGCTATGCTTACACGTGGTGATGTAACAGGCATATGGTAAAGAACTAGGCATATGATGCCATTATTGTGGCATTTGAGGTTGCCGCATGTGCAAACGTAAGGGCTATGCTTACACGTGGTGATGTAACAGGCATATGGTAAAGAACAAGGCATAGGATGCCATTATTGTAGCAGTTGAGGTTGCCGCATGTGCAAACGTAAGGGCTACACTTACACGTGGTGATGTAACAGGCATATGGTAAAGAACTAGGCATAGGATGCCATTATTGTAGCAGTTGAGGTTGCCGCATGTGCAAACGTAAGGGCTATGCTTACAAGTCGGTGTCGCTGCAAGCCCACCAAAGAAGGTCTTGAGCAACTGTGCCTAGAACTTGCAGAAGATTGAACGTATTCCCAGAGAATTGGGACCACTGAGTCCTGAGAGCCCGTTGAAGGGATCTCATCCTCAATCGGGCCTCTGGCACGAGAAAGATGCAGGATGCCATGAGACCGAGCAACCTCAGAAAATCGAAGGCCGGAAGATGTTGGGCATTTTGGAACTTTGTTACCACCTGCAGAATGTGGAGAGCTCTCACCTCTGGAGGCGAGGCTTTGCCCGAGGAAGTATCCAGGACTGCTCCGATAAACTGGAGCTTTTGGGATGGTATCATGTGGGCCTTCATGAAATTGAGGGAGAAGCCCAGTTTGTGAAGGGAGTGACAGGTGATTGACAGATGTTCCTGAGCTTGTTCGGGAGAACGCGCTCTGATCAACCAATCGTCCAGGTAGGGGTAGACGTGAATTCCCCCCTCTCCTGAGACTCGATGCCACAACCGCCATCAGTTTGGTGAAAACCCTCGGGCGGAGATCAGCCCGAATAGCAGAATTCGAAACTAGTAGTGAGAACCGCGAACCTCAGGTACTTTCTGTGCTTGAGATGGATTGGCACATGAAAGTAAGCATCCTGAAGGTCCAATGATACCAACCAGTCTTGGAGTTGGAGAGCCTGAAGGATCTGAGAAAGGGTTACCATCTTGAACTTGTCCTTCCTGAGCAACTTGTTCAAGTTTCTAAAGTCCAAGATGGGTCTCAATCCTCAGTCCTTCTTTGGGATGAGAAAGTATGGGGAATACCAACCCTTGTTCCTCTCCGCTACAGGTACATGTTCTATTGCACTTTTCTCTAGCAGGGTTAACATTTCCTGCACAAGGAGGGGATCTGAAATTGGCTCCAGTTGGATGGGCCTGAGGCCTTTTTAGGAAGGGAAGGCAGTAACCTTGAGCTATTGTCCCCAGTGCCCAAGTATTTGAAGTAACGCCCCGCCATTCTTTCAGATGCTGTGAGATTCTGCCTCCCACCAGGGCCTTCAGTGATAAGGCCTCAGAGTGACTTGGAGGAGGCTACATGAGTGGCTGAGGGCAAAGATGCTGTTCCTGAGGCTAGTTTTGCACCTTTTCCTCGTCCACCACGAGGGACATTTCTTTTACCTCTTTTATGGCCTGTCCTCTTCCTCTACCAAAAGAGGAGTAGTATCGAAAAGAACAACCTCCCCAGGAAGATGAGCCAGAATAAGGTTTGTGAGGCTGTTGCATAGAGGCGCTAAGAGATTTAGCTGCCGCTTTGGAGGTCTGCAGTTTTTCTAAGCTTTCATCAGCTTTACTGCCAAACAGCCTCAAGCCATCAAAAGGCATGTTGAGTAGCCTAGCCTGCACATCAGGTGCAAACCCAACTTCCTCAACCAAGCAAATCTACGTAGCACTGTGCTTGCAGCCATGGATCTGCTGATGCTATCATCAGTATCCAGTCCAGATTGGAGACATTCCCCCATTGCCTCCTTGCCATCTTATATAATATTCAGGAAGCCTTCCCTTTCCTCGCCTTCCGGAATATGATCAGCCGCCCCCGTGATGCAGTCCTACAGGGTATGGGTGAACCTGGCCATGGTACAGGTGACATTTGCAGACTTGAGAGCCATGCTACCCGAGGTAAAGACCTTACGGGCCCAAGCATCCACCTTCTTATCCTCTCTATCCGGGGGGGATAGATGGATAGGCTGTTTGTCTTGACGAAGTTGCTGCCTGAATAACCAGATTTTCAGGCGTGGGATGCCTCTTTAAGTAATCAGGGTCACTACTAGAAGCTCGGTATTTCTTAGGAAAATTACTGTTAACTGCAGAAGCAGTCTCAGGAGCCTCCCAGTTTTTTTCAACTGTCCTCTATAGTGTCCTATGGAAGGGGAGAACTGGGTCCTTCTGGGGGCCCTGGTCCAGGATATCAGTCATATCATCCTGATCAAATGTGGGTGAGGATCTACCCCAGCCCATGTATTCAACAATCCTATTTATCAAACTCCTGTACCGTGAATCTGCATGTTCTGCATGGTCAGGTTTTGTAAATTCTAGCTCTGGTGACGTATCAATGCCACTAGCAGAGTGAAGGGTGTCGCACAGGTCTCTCATTTTCGATTCTGGATCGATTCATTCCTCTGGCACCCCTCTGGTACCAAACTGTACCCCAAAAGGAGAAACTTCTTCTTCTGAGGCACTCTTCTCTTCAAAGATAGAAGACCTAGACTTAAAAAAGTCTGATTTAGGTAAAGGCGCACATCTCCTTTCCTGTGTCTCAATTTGCCTTGAAGGAATCGAAGGAGTCTTCGAAGGCATCCATGACGTCTTCGAAGAAGGTGTCAAAAACTCCTTCGGCTTCGATGGCGTCGACTAAGTCATCGAGGGCTTCGACAAATTATGTTTCTTCGTCGGTGTCAGGGAATCACTTGATTCTTGAAGAACCTTCGACGATTTGACGTCGGGTCGAGATTTTTTCAAGGTTCACCATTACGACTGGATCTTTCCACTGTAGTTTCTGACTCTCCTGCGTCGTCCAACGGAGTGACCGGTGTCTGGCGCTTTCGAGGTTTCTTTGAGGGGGTCAAGGCCGCATTCTCAAAGACCTTCGCCTGCCTTCTAAATTCATCCCATTTCCTTGGGGAATCCAACTTAGTCGGACATCTTACCAATTTGGTAGACGTATCAGAGGAAGAGGAGGGAGGAAGAGGAGGAAGAGGAGGAAGAGGAGGGAGATCAATGTCTCCTCTTCATCTTCTTCTTTGAAGAAGATGAAGAATGTCTCGATCTACTACGTGACCGAGACCTCTTCGAATGTTTATGCCGACCTGAATCTTTTGATTCGTCTGACTTTTTATGTTTTTTGACGAGGCCTTTGAAGAGGCCTTGGAAGCTTCCCATCCCACCGGCAGTTTACCTTTTCTCTCACGAAGAGCCTTCTCTGTCATTGACTGACAGGAGCCACAGTCTCCGGTTCGATGGTCCGAACCCAGGCACCAAAGACAAACGCGGTGAGGGTCTTTAATCGACATTTCCGATCCACAGTCAATACATTTTTTTAACCCCTTTTTGGGAGTATAAGGGGTAGAAGAAGACAACATTATCTCTGAGAAAATTTCGAAGCGCGCCGTCAACTCAAGAGAGAAGCAATCGGAAAAACAGAACTGAAGGCAACGGTCACGGCACAAGCTACTTATACTGATGGTGACGTCGACACGGTACGGAGCCCGTCAAGGGACATTGATGCCACGACCGTCCAATGCAACGAAGCTGGCGAGATACGAATATCATAAGATGAGGAATACGTGGGAGGACAAAACCCATGGGAGGACAAAATCCATTCGAACTTCATATTTAATCCTTTCATATCATTTCCCCTGTAAATCATGTATATACCCCTCCACGTGGCTACCATATTGCCATTTCACAAAACAAATAAATAGTACACGGTCAACCTGATGACAGGTTATTTCTGTTGGTACATGCCTCACATATTCTAGTTCAGGATTTCATTACCCATTTTGGCAAACCCCGACTTCCAACTCAGTAAGTGGCAGAGTACTGTGCATTTCTTTTCCATTGTTTACCATTGGTGCTTCCCTGCATGGTGCTCATTTCCTTGGTGCACTCTGCTTCATTCCTTTCAGAGTGCTGCATGTTCTGTCCTGATGCCTTTCTGGGGACTTGCATCTCTGGGCGTGACTTGTCTTCAGTCTTGTGCTACTGTTCTAGAAAAGGGCGTATAGCTACAGAGTGTGAAAGTGGACTGTGCTGTTTATTGCTGGTGGGTTTATAACTTTCTTGATCGTACACAGGTTTATTCGTTTATCTCATACCTGGTGCTTCGGCACCACCCAGTGTGAGTAAAAGATAATGTTTTTCGAGAGAGGAGGAGATGACTTTTACAGATACAGCTTTACCTGTATTGTGTAAAAAAGAAGAGAATGCAGGACTCCGCGCCATCAAAATGTGTGTATTATTTAATAATATTGCATAATCACACATTGAAATAGAAGCCTATGTACGATAACATGTTTCGGGTCTGCTGAGCCTTTTTCAAATCTGGGCCGTATTTGCATGTAATCAATCCATAGGACTGATGTCCCTGTAGTAGTAACGGGGTAATATCACCTTGCCAACGCGTGTGACTTTTTGCTGGAAGGAATCAGACTTTATACTGGGGAGTTACTTTATCTGTATTGCTTCCACCATGTTCCCCCTCACCACAGTTATACCGCCATTTGCCAACTCATGCATGCATTGATTCTGATGTCCTATTCTCTGTTTAACATTCATTAGACAAAAGGAACATTAATTAGTCAAAAGGACATCATCAGCGGCACTTGCATGAGTTGTCAAGCCTCTTCACTGGCCAGAGGCCAACTGATGCAAGTGGTTTTGCTCAGAATCTTTCCTTTAATGAATAATCATAAGAGAAAAGGACCTAATCTATCCTGCTTGTATGATGTGACACACAGTCTATAGTGTAGGGCAGAGTTGTCCCAACTCCAGGCCTTGAGGGCTGGAATCTTGACAGGTTTTCAGGATATCTTTTGTTAATGTTCCTCGGGAAACATGTGCATCCATTCAGAATCACTGTATGCTAATTTATCTCATGAATATTAACGAAGGGCATGTTTCCGGCCCTCGAGGCTTGGATTTGGACAACCCTGGTTTAGAGGGATACAGTAATGCAAACTGTGTTACCAGTGGCTTTTTTCCTAAATAAAGTCCATTACAAATTCCGACCTCAATAATGATGGTTGCGTGATTTACAGGTTTCCTCACAGCCTGGAGGAAACATAAGTGATTCTGCGCCCCACTCCCCTGTGCATTGGTGGTCTGTAGTTTGGTCAACGTTGTTTAATAGATCTGTAGTAAACACTTCTCCCTATCTCCCACCCACCCCCTCAAACCTTTTATATATAAATATATATATATATATATATGTATATATATATATATATATATATATATATATATGTGTGTGTGTGCGTCTTTGATTGACTCTACCAAACTGCTGACCTTCCAAAAGAGGTATGTTTGATCATTGCACACCCCTGCGAGTGCATTGGAAGCGGGAGGGAATGCAAACTAGAATTCATCATTCTTGGGGACATGTATCATGCAGCCAGCACAGGTCTGTTTTCTTGAATAGTCTTTGCTGAGTGATAGATCATCAGTGGGGGAGCCTTTGTGTTGACAAACCGTACACTTGCCATTATATAGAGGCGGAGATGACCCTTCTTAATCCTTTGACCAGATGACGTGCATATCAGATAGTGAGGGATGGGAATTGGGTCAGGTGGAATTGCAGGGATAGGGCTGATCTTGGATATAAGCTTTGCCTCTCCATCTGCTGGGAGAGTTTTCCAGGTCGACAAATCTTGGATGGATGTGTATCGTTATTAAATGCCTTATACCGTTTAAAGGGTCATCATGTTGCCAATCTCTATCGTTTTTATTTCACAGAACAGAAAATGCATTCAGAACAGGTAGAGCCCAGACTTGCAGAGGAAACCAAAAAGGATGTGTTGGTGAATAGTGAAATGGAGAGAGGGGAAAATGGAGACTCTCTGATAATGAAAGGACGTGCTCCTGCTAAAATAGGTACCATGTGT
Organism: Ambystoma mexicanum; assembly: GCF_040938575.1. Classification (NCBI taxonomy): domain Eukaryota; kingdom Metazoa; phylum Chordata; class Amphibia; order Caudata; family Ambystomatidae; genus Ambystoma; species Ambystoma mexicanum. The sequence goes on from NC_090922.1 coordinate 429,873,086, forward strand.
AAAAATAGACACTTTTCTTGTATGCCAACTTTATGCTGTGTTATTAATTGTTGGGTTGTAACATATGTAAATTAACAAGGGGGGTCCTGGGAGTCCCTCTGCCAGACATTAGTCCTGGTTACGAGAGACTTACCCAGAGTCTTTAGCTCACTATCTTTCACAGAGAAGAAATATCCCAAACATATCAGTCTTTGTCCTGCCCTGGGGCAGTCCAGCACCGAAATGCTAGGCAACTCTCCTCTGAACAAGAGTACCAACAGCATCCCCAGACACGTGTTTCGGTCTGGTTGGACCTCATCAGTAGGGAGGAGCTGTGCCTCTCTAAGGTATAGATATTTCTTCTCTGTGAAAAGATAGTGAGCTAAAGACTCTGGGTAAGTCTCTCGTAACCAGGACTAATGTCTGGCAGAGAGACTCCCAGGACCCCCCTTGTTAAATCTGCATATTTAAGTAACTTTGGGTCTCACCCTAAGTTACTAGGGGAATCCAGACGTGGACCCCTTGCTCACTATTCTTAGAGAGGCACAGATCCACCCTACTGATGAGGTCCAACCAGACCGAAACACGTGTCTGGGGTTTCTGTTGGTACTCTTGTTCAGAGGAGAATTGCCTCGCATTTCGGTGCTGGACTGCCCCAGGGCAGGACAAAGACTGATATGTTTGGGATATTTCTTCTCTGTGAAAAGATAGTGAGCTAAAGACTCTGGGTAAGTCTCTCGTAACCAGGACTAATGTCTGGCAGAGAGACTCCCAGGACCCCCCTTGTTAAATCTGCATATTTAAGTAACTTTGGGTCTCACCCTAAGTTACTAGGGGAATCCAGACGTGGACCCCTTGCTCACTATTCTTAGAGAGGCACAGATCCACCCTACTGATGAGGTCCAACCAGACCGAAACACGTGTCTGGGGTTTCTGTTGGTACTCTTGTTCAGAGGAGAATTGCCTCGCATTTCGGTGCTGGACTGCCCCAGGGCAGGACAAAGACTGATATGTTTGGGATATTTCTTCTCTGTGAAAAGATAGTGAGCTAAAGACTCTGGGTAAGTCTCTCGTAACCAGGACTAATGTCTGGCAGAGAGACTCCCAGGACCCCCCTTGTTAAATCTGGGTTGTAACATATTACATTTATTTCTGATGGAAACGGTCATCTGTGTCTTTTCATTGGTACTCTTTTTCAGTGTTTTTTTCTATTTTATGCAGAGTCAACGTTGTCCTTTCTTTAAAATAAGAGGGGGCCACGCCCACCCCTTTTTCTTGCCTTGGCCCATTTGAATGTTTTTTGGTTCTTACTTGATTGCTGCTTTGAAGTGACCCAACTGACTCTGCACAATGAAAAAAGTCCCCCAAAGAATGCACCCATGAAAAGATGCTACACGACAGATGATGAAATGCACGAGAGCGAAATATTAATTATACTTGTTGCATACATTCTTTTTAATTCCTTTCTATAAATGTCTGCGCTGCACCCCAGTGTGGACATGGGCTTGGTCTGTTTCTAAAGGATCTCTCAAAACGTGATCATTGTGCAGTAGGACTTGCACTCATTTGTCCCTTGACAGTAAGTAGTACATTGTTAATTGACCACTGTCTAAATAAACTTGACTCTCCCACCCAGTACCTGATCGCACCTGCTTTCGAAGCACTGCTGGACAAATTCAAAACCCTTTGCATTTTCCACAAGGCTGTCTGAGGACTGGGATCTCTCTACATCCAGCTTTGCCTTCCGAAATACTGCCTAGCCAGAATCTTTTGATCCTCTGGCTCCAACTCTCTGCTGGTCAAACAGTTCTCCAAACATAGAGTGGAAGGTAGATACCTCTCTTCGGCTGGCACCTCCCTCTGGAACAGTCTCCCTCCCTCAGACTTGAGCCAGATCATCTTACGTTCTGGAAACTTCTCACAACCTTCCTTTTCTCCTTTTTTTCCCTTCCCCCTCCTGTGCTAAATGCTCCACCTGCCGCTGCGACTGGGGCCTGGTCCCTTCAGAGTCATACAGGGACCAGCCCTCCCCCTACCAGTCCCTGCCAGTCTCCTATGGCAGCATTTGCCCCGGGTAGTCCTTTCCCGGATTCCCAATCCAGCCCTCCTGTCCACTGCACTTTTCCTCCCCTCCCCCTCTTTTCCCTGCCACTTGCTGACCTGGCCTGAATAGCACTTACCCGCCCCCACCCGTGGGGCTCTTCCACTATTGCACTTCTACCTCTTCCCCCGACCCACCTCGCACTTATTACCGTGTCATGCATGTGCACGGTATGATTGTCACAAGTCCAATAAAACCGTTTCTTTGTTCTTGTTGTTTTTCTTGATTCCCATGTGCCCTGCTTCCTTCTCATCTTGCAGCGTATGGAAACACTTGTGTATAGGCGCCCTATAAATGTCCAATAAATAAATAAAATAAAAACAGACAAGAAACACCCATGAGTCCTCTGCATAACAGCCCAGAAGAGACCAGCTTTGAAAACCAGTTAATTGAGATTTTTATCTTGGAATTTGGCTACAAAAAGGGGAAATGCATTTAATTTAGCGCCACGCTGAAAACATCTTGGATGAGGAAGGTTGATACCAGGAGAGAGTGGATCTATGTAAAGCAGTTGTGGAGAATGGGAAGGTTGGGGAACATTGCTGCAATATGCGGAAAAGGGGTTTGAGTATTATTTCCTCTTAAGGCTTCTCTGTTGTCAATTTCTTTGTTTTATTTCACATTTTGGTATTTCTTCGTGTGCTCTATGCTGATCCTTCGTCATGATTTTGTGGCCTCAGTTGGTGTCCTCTTTCTGAGTTTCTTTCCACATTCTTCCAGAATATTTTCTAAATGATGCCTTCTGTGTCAGTTTTGGGTATTGGTTACCCAACTAAATTAGTACCTGCAATGGAGCATTGTCTGAGTCTAAGCCTATCAGGATCTTTGGAATGCAGGCACTCACTTTACGTAGTAGCCAACAATACTGAGGGTCCGGTTGGCTGATTCATGGCCAATCTCTATGCTTACTTTTCATTACTTGTCAATGCCACACCAGCACCCATCCTTTGAGGAGTCCCCAAGGATCCTGCATCTCACCCACACTATACATCTTCACCAGGCCCCTCTGTGACATCCTCGATTCCCTCCGTTTCCCCTCCCTTGCCTCGTCGTGCCTTGAAACACTTGTGTATAGGCACGTTATAAATGCCATATCATATCATATACCAACTATGCCGATGATACACAAATCCTCCTTCCCCTCTCAGGCAACTAAACAGGTGACGCAAACACCCTTAACCACGCCTACAACACCATCCAAGCATGAATGGCAGCTAATCTCCTGTGCCTAAATGGGGATAAAACAGAAATGTTACTAGTTGGTCTTCCCACAGTGCTCAACAAGCTCGACCACCAATAACAAGCCTTCAAAATCGACGGTACCCATAACCCGTCAAGTGAATACAATCTCCTCCTTCGCAGCCTACACCATAGCCCAACCTGTCAGTGGTGCAAGGCTAGACTACTGTATTTGTCCTATTCGCAGGAGCCTCTTCTCAAAACATCCAAAAGCTTCAGATCATCCAGAATAATGCTCTCAGAGCTGCCCTAAGCATTTCCAAATGGGCTCATATTTCTGCAGCCAGGAAAGCTGCCCACTGGCTGCCCGGCCGCGAACAATTTATCTTCAAGACTATGTCCATCACTCACAAATGCATATCCAACACAGCACCCACCTTCCTCTCTCAGAAAATCACTAAAGCGCTGTGGTCATGACCCACCAGATCTATGTATGCAAATCGCTTCTAGCAGCCCAAAGTAAAATGCACAAAAGTGGGAGGCTCCAGCTTCCCATCCATCCCAGCCAAACATTGGAAGTCCCTCCCACCTGCCCTGAGAGCAGAGCCTTCCAACTGGGTTTTTTGGAAATCCCTGAACAACTTGTTGTTTTCTCAGACACTCACTATGCAGCCCAGTATGGCCTCATCCTTACCACAAGTTTGTGGTCTTTGCTCTCCTATATACCACTTGCAAGTAACTGGTTGTCAATGTAGCAGTATTGAATGGATAACACATGGGTGTCACGGTCACCTCTATTACGTTGCGCAGCCCAAACACAAGTAAGTGGATACAAAGATAGATCAATATCAAAATCAGAGAACGTTGTAACGAATCATGCTGTACAAGAAAACCATCATCAGCCAGCAGGCTTTGTGAAAAAGATTTTTTATAGTTCAATATAACACAGAACTGCCGGCACATGTTTCAACCCTAAACAACGGGTCCTTTTCAAGGCAAAACTGTTCATAATGTAAAAAGAAAATCACATAGAAACATGTGCACATAATACATGTAAGTCAAAAAACAAAAGTCAAATTGGAGAATAATTTTGATCAAAATATGGACAACAAAGGAAGGGATGGGGCCAGAACCCATCAGGAGAAAGCAAAAAGAATGCATATGGGTGGTAACCATAAGAAACAAATGATAAGATAACATATAAACAATATGAAATTAAATAAGGTGTTACCCTTGGAAATCAAACATGCGACGGTCAGGGTTCAAAGATGTAATGTCCGATATTGCAATCATAAAAGGGGAACAAAACATATAAAACAAACAATTAGCTGAGCGCCATGATATTGCTCACAGTGCATTTTTGGCACATACTGTGGCGTACATCAAAGTGCTATGTTTAATACAAGCTATGTTGCATGGCCTTAATTCCTACTTGGTGAATTGTCCTTTAAAGTCTCTAGAGCCAGCATTAGAGTGAAAGAATGAAGTGGTATTCAGAAGTTAAAAGCCAACTCCATGTAGTGCTCATTTTCTAACAGAGGTAGATTCCCAAATAAGAAAAGACCGAGTATTGTGCCAAAATTCAAACTGTCCATCCCTTTTCCACCTCAGTGATCTCATGCAATGGTCACGAATTGTGTGAGCAAGTACCCTTTTCCCAAGGTGTTAAAGGGCAACTCCAAAAAATTCCAATAAATTCCCAAAAAGTAGTAATATTACCGCGTTATTGAGGCAAAACAAATGGTCAAGGATGCCGATTTCCCAGCCTGTTTAAGCGATGCAAATAGGCGGAGCTTGTTAAATTTGCGGTCCAGCAGTGATGTCCTGGACAGCAAGGCAAAGTTTAACCAGAACAAGTCTATGAAGAGAGCCGAATCGGGTGTGTCACAATACAATGTGAATGGTGGCTGTTATTAAATGAATTGGTGGCTCCATTGCGAGATTTACCTGAAGAAATATAAGTCATGTGCATAGGATAAACTGGTCATTCCCCGACGTGGTCTCGCAGCAATAGGTAACAAAAGGGTAAATTATAATGTCTTTGAGACAAGCAAAAACATATGGGGCTCGACTAATCTTGCTAGCGTGCTGCGTTTGCGCAGAAAATAGTCCATACCTGCGTATACTGGGGTTCGATCGCCTGTAGAACACTATTCCCGGGTATGTGTTGTTAGAAGATGCGCGGCTCGTTGCTTCCGCGTATTAAAGGAACGGACCAAAGGGCGCGTCACGTGAGAAGATCACGTGCGCGTGGCTAATCCAATTGTGCTGCAGAATAATGTAAACATACAATGGTCGAACAATGTGGATAGCTCCCTTCCATCTGATATATGGAAGTCGAACGTTTGAATTGCGTTAGATCTGTGTCCGCAGAGGTACATAGATAAAACTAAAGTGTATGTGCAGACGGAAAATAAAGATAGAGAATTCTCTGTTGCTACAAATTTTATAAATGGTAAAGAGTTCAGGCTAACCTCGGTGTGCCAATTGTAAGTTGACGGACGCAAACAAAGGACATTTTTAAGACCGATATATATATGTGAGATTATGGCACGGAGCTATGATGCAGAAATGGGAATAACTCGGGATGGACAGCTGAAATGTGACACTTCCCTGCAGAGAAGGTGTAACATACAAGTGAAAGATACTACTTCTGAAAATGTTATGCAAGAGAAAGCAAAACAGGCAAGAGGCAGTGATTGTCAACTACTACTACGACAGCTCGAGGCACGGACCATTGCCAAACTTCATTGCACCAGTCTTGGATTAAACACAGATACAGAACTTAATGTATTCCTTTAATGTGACCTTTAACGTTGGTTCATGTCTCCTCTGTTTGCAGTTTACTTCATCACTTGTCTTCATACCCAGTTTCTGCATGGTCATTTAAGACCCAGAACCCCTGTTTCGCTTTCTCTTCCATAACATTTTCAGAAGTATCTTTCACTTGTATGTTGCAGGGCAGTGAAATGTCATGTCTGGGACAACTGTTTACAGAATTCATCCCCGCAGGGGGGACCCATTCAGAAGGTATGAGAATGTGGTTTGGCGGCAACCAAGAGTCTGGTCTGGACCACCACTTCAAGGGAGACATGCCGCTTTTAATCAGGAACCACAGAGAGCTCAATTAACTAGAGAAACCCTTTGAGCCACAAGAGACGGGAAGATGAGTGGGACTTAGTACATTTGTTCACACCTTTACCTTTCCTTTTGCAAAGCACTCTGGTTATGACCTCACACATACAGGGGATTGTTGGTGGGGATCCATGATTGGGTTCTTAAGGTAGGCTTAGCCTACACCAATCACTGGGGCCCATTTGGCTTTAAAAGAGGGTTGAGCCCCTCTTTTGGCACATCATCTGAAGACTTTGCAAAGAGTAATGAGAAGAACTCATTTGGACCCTGGCTGAAAGTACAGTTTGCCTTACAGCTTCCGACAGAGAAGGAAGGCCAGGATTTCCAAGGGGGAAGCAAGATCCCTCCCCTAAACATCTCCCAGGGAACAGAGGGAGATGCTGAATCCAGGGGACCCTCTAACAGCTCCAGAATTGGTACCCAGCCAGCACATAGCTGTCAGGGTTGAATATTGCCCTCGTTGTGTAGCCGAAGAATTCTTCTAACTATTGCGCCGACACAGGAGTATAGGTAGACTGGAAGCAACTGCAAGGAAAGTGATGTAAGTTAACCACAATCCGTAACAGTAATACAGTGTAAGCAATAAATAACAAAGCACTGACCTTTGAGGTAAGAACTCTCAAACCCAAGGAAATGTGCCAACCAATCTACCAGTTTTACCCCTGTGGATAAGGAAATACAACAATAAATGCTAGCGAGTGGAATTGGCAGGCTAATGATTACCAAAAGTGAATGCTTAAAATACACCCTTACCGTGAAGGAAGCTGTACTGGAGCAGCTGAGGCAACGAAGAGTCGATGGTCCGTAGAGGAATGCATGGGATCCAACCAGAGCCTACCTCGACGGAACGAGGATGCCTAAGCAGAACTCACTGGCAGTCTCAAGTTCTAAGTACACACAAAGTTTCAAATCCAAAGGCAAATCCACAACCAAAATCCAAAAGTGTCCGTAAGCAAAGGTAGTTCAAAGAGAAGTCTGTCGCAATCCCAAAAAGCCTGCAAGATCCGAAGAAGTTCCAAAGGGGCTTAGTAAGAGAAGCAATCCAAAAGGCAAACAAACATAGGCTAGTTCAAAGTCCGTGGACGTTCCGAGGTCAAAGCAGTACGATGAAGGCAGCAAACAAAGTCCAAACACCAAGGATGAAGAAGACAGGCAGAATCCAGGGACAATCCGAAGTCCGATACACGGGATACCAGTTCCTGGAGGCGAGGCTTTGCCCGAGGAAGTATCCAGGACTGCTCCGATAAACTGGAGCTTTTGGGATGGTATCATGTGGGCCTTCATGAAATTGAGGGAGAAGCCCAGTTTGTGAAGGGAGTGACAGGTGATTGACAGATGTTCCTGAGCTTGTTCGGGAGAACGCGCTCTGATCAACCAATCGTCCAGGTAGGGGTAGACGTGAATTCCCCCCTCTCCTGAGACTCGATGCCACAACCGCCATCAGTTTGGTGAAAACCCTCGGGCGGAGATCAGCCCGAATAGCAGAATTCGAAACTAATAGTGAGAACCGCGAACCTCAGGTACTTTCTGTGCTTGAGATGGATCGGCACATGAAAGTAAGCATCCTGAAGGTCCAATGATACCAACCAGTCTTGGAGTTGGAGAGCCTGAAGGATCTGAGAAAGGGTTACCATCTTGAACTTGTCCTTCCTGAGCAACTTGTTCAAGTTTCTTAAGTCCAAGATGGGTCTCAATCCTCAGTCCTTCTTTGGGATGAGAAAGTATGGGGAATACCAACCCTTGTTCCTCTCCACTACAGGTACATGTTCTATTGCACTTTTCTCTAGCAGGGTTAACATTTCCTGCACAAGGAGGGGATCTGAAATTGGCTCCAGTTGGATGGGCCTGAGGCCTTTTTAGGAAGGGAAGGCAGTAACCTTGAGCTATTGTCCCCAGTGCCCAAGTATTTGAAGTAATGCCCCGCCATTCTTTCAGATGCTGTGAGATTCTGCCTCCCACCAGGGCCTTCAGTGATAAGGCCTCAGAGTGACTTGGAGGAGGCTACATGAGTGGCTGAGGGCAAAGATGCCGTTCCTGAGGCTAGTTTTGCACCTTTTCCTCGTCCACCACGAGGGACATTTCTTTTACCTCTTTTATGGCCTGTCCTCTTCCTCTACCAAAAGAGGAGTAGTATCGAAAAGAACAACCTCCCCAGGAAGATGAGCCAGAATAAGGTTTGTGAGGCTGTTGCATAGAGGCGCTAAGAGATTTAGCTGCCGCTTTGGAGGTCTGCAGTTTTTCTAAGCTTTCATCAGCTTTACTGCCAAACAGCCTCAAGCCATCAAAAGGCATGTTGAGTAGCCTAGCCTGCACATCAGGTGCAAACCCAACTTCCTCAACCACGCAAATCTACGTAGCACTGTGCTTGCAGCCATGGATCTGCTGATGCTATCATCAGTATCCAGTCCAGATTGGAGACATTCCCCCATTGCCTCCTTGCCATCTTATATAATATTCAGGAAGCCTTCCCTTTCCTCGCCTTCCGGAATATGATCAGCCGCCCCCGTGATGCAGTCCCACAGGGTATGGGTGAACCTGGCCATGGTACAGGTGACATTTGCAGACTTGAGAGCCATGCTACCCGAGGTAAAGACCTTACGGGCCCAAGCATCCACCTTCTTATCCTCTCTATCCGGGGGGGATAGATGGATAGGCTGTTTGTCTTGACGAAGTTGCTGCCTGAATATGCCTCTTTAAGTAATCAGGGTCACTACTAGAAGCTCGGTATTTCTTAGAAAAATTACTGTTAACTGCAGAAGCAGTCTCAGGAGCCTCCCAGTTTTTTTCAACTGTCCTCTATAGTGTCCTAAGGAAGGGGAGAACTGGGTCCTTCTGGGGGCCCTGGTCCAGGATATCAGTCATATCATCCTGATCAAATGTGGGTGAGGATCTACCCCAGCCCATGTATTCAACAATCCTATTTATCAAACTCCTGTACCCTGAATCTGCATGTTCTGCATGGTCAGGTTTTGTAAATTCTAGCTCTGGTGACGTATCAATGCCACTAGCAGAGTGAAGGGTGTCGCACAGGTCTCTCATTTTCGATTCTGGATCGATTCATTCCTCTGGCACCCCTCTGGTACCAAACTGTACCCCAAAAGGAGAAACTTCTTCTTCTGAGGCACTCTTCTCTTCAAAGATAGAAGACCTAGACTTAAAAAAGTCTGATTTAGGTAAAGGCGCAAATCTCCTTTCCTGTGTCTCAATTTGCCTCGAAGGAATCGAAGGAGTCTTCGAAGGCATCCATGACGTCTTCGAAGAAGGTGTCAAAAACTCCTTCCGCTTCGATGGCGTCGACTAAGTCGTCGAGGGCTTCGACAAATTATGTTTCTTCGTCGGTGTCAGGGAATCACTTGATTCTTGAAGAACCTTCGACGATTTGACGTCGGGTCGAGATTTTTTCAAGGTTCCCCATTACGACTGGATCTTTCCACTGTAGTTTCTGACTCTCCTGCGTCGTCCAACGGAGTGACCGGGGTCTGGCGCTTTCGAGGTTTCTTTGAGGGGGTCCAGGCCGCATTCTCAAAGACCTTCACCTGCCTTCTAAATTCATCCCATTTCCTTGGGGAATCCAACTTAGTCGGACATCTTACCAATTTGGTAGACGTATGGGAGGAAGAGGAGGAAGAGGAGGGAGATCAATGTCTCCTCTTCATCTTCTTCTTTGAAGAAGATGAAGAATGTCTCGATCTACTACGTGACCGAGACCTCTTCGAATGTTTATGCCGACCTGAATCTTTTGATTCGTCTGACTTTTTATGTTTTTTGACGAGGCCTTTGAAGAGGCCTTGGAAGCTTCCCACCCCACCAGCAGTTTACCTTTTCTCTCACGAAGAGCCTTCTCTGTCATTGACTGACAGGAGCCACAGTCTCCGGTTCGATGGTCCGAACCCAGGCACCAAAGACAAACGCGGTGAGGGTCTTTAATCGACATTTCCGATCCACAGTCAATACATTTTTTAACCCCTTTTTGGGAGTATAAGGGGTAGAAGAAGACAACATTATCTCTGAGAAAATTTCGAAGCGCGCCGTCAACTCAAAAGAGAAGCAATCGGAAAAACAGAACTGAAGGCAACGGTCACGGCACAAGCTACTTATACTGATGGTGACGTCGACACGGTACGGAGCCCGTCAAGGGACATTGATGCCACGACCGTCCAATGCAACGAAGCTGGCGAGATACGAATATCATAAGATGAGGAATACGTGGGAGGACAAAATCCATGGGAGGACAAAATCCATTCGAACTTCATATTTAATCCTTTCATATCATTTCCCCTGTAAATCATGTATATAGCCCTCCACGTGGCTACCATATTGCCATTTCACAAAACAAATAAATAGTACACGGTCAACCTGATGACAGGTTATTTCTGATGGTACATGCCTCACATATTCTAGTTCAGGATTTCATTACCCATTTTGGCAAACCCCGACTTCCAACTCAGTAAGTGGCAGAGTACTGTGCATTTCTTTTCCATTGTTTACCATTGGTGCTTCCCTGCATGGTGCTCATTTCCTTGGTGCACTCTGCTTCATTCCTTTCTGACTGCTGCATGTTCTGTCCTGATGCCTTTCTGGGGACTTCCATCTCTGGGCGTGACTTGTCTTCAGTCTTGTGCTACTGTTCTAGAAAAGGGCGTATAGCTACAGAGTGTGAAAGTGGACTGTGCTGTTTATTGCTGGTGGGTTTATAACTTTCTTGATCGTACACAGGTTTATTCGTTTATCTCATACCTGGTGCCTCGGCACCACCCAGTGTGAGTAAAAGCTAATGTTTTTCGAGAGAGGAGGAGATGACTTTTACAGATAAAGCTTTATCTGTATTGTGTAAAAAAGAAGAGAATGCAGGACTCCGCGCCATCAAAATGTGTGTATTATTTAATAATATTGCATAATCACACATTGAAAAAGAAGCCTATGTACGATAACATGTTTCGGGTCTGCTGAGCCTTTTTCAAATCTGGGCCGTATTTGCATGTAATCAATCCATAGGACTGATGTCCCTGTAGTAGTAACGGGGTAATATCACCTTGCCAACGCGTGTGACTTTTTGCTGGAAGGAATCAGACTTTATACTGGGGAGTTACTTTATCTGTATTGCTTCCACCATGTTCCCCCTCACCACAGTTATACCGCCATTTGCCAACTCATGCATGCATTGATTCTGATGTCCTATTCTCTGTTTAACATTCATTAGACAAAAGGAACATTAATTAGTCAAAAGGACATCATCAGCGGCACTTGCATGAGTTGTCAAGCCTCTTCACTGGCCAGAGGCCAACTGATGCAAGTGGTTTTGCTCAGAATCTTTCCTTTAATGAATAATCATAAGAGAAAAGGACCTAATCTATCCTGCTTGTATGATGTGACACACAGTCTATAGTGTAGGGCAGAGTTGTTCCAACTCCAGGCCTTGAGGGCTGGAATCTTGACAGGTTTTCAGGATATCTTTTGTTAATGTTCCTCGGGAAACATGTGCATCCATTCAGAATCACTGTATGCTAATTTATCTCATGAATATTAACGAAGGGCATGTTTCCGGCCCTCGAGGCTTGGATTTGGACAACCCTGGTGTAGAGGGATACAGTAATGCAAACTGTGTTACCAGTGGCTTTTTTCCTAATTAAAGTCCATTACAAATTCCGACCTCAATAATGATGGTTGCGTGATTTACAGGTTTCCTCACAGCCTGGAGGAAACATAAGTGATTCTGCGCCCCACTCCCCTGTGCATTGGTGGTCTGTAGTTTGGTCAACGTTGTTTAATAGATCTGTAGTAAACACTTCTCCCTATCTCCCACCCACCCCCTCAAACCTTTTATATATAAATATATATATATATATGTATATATATATATATATATATATATATATGTGTGTGTGTGCGTCTTTGATTGACTCTACCAAACTGCTGACCTTCCAAAAGAGGTATGTTTGATAATTGCACACCCCTGCGAGTGCATTGGAAGCGGGAGGGAATGCAAACTAGAATTCATCATTCTTGGGGACATGTATCATGCAGCCAGCACAGGTCTGTTTTCTTGAATAGTCTTTGCTGAGTGATAGATCATCAGTGGGGGAGCCTTTGTGTTGACAAACCGTACACTTGCCATTATATAGAGGCGGAGATGACCCTTCTTAATCCTTTGACCAGATGACGTGCATATTAGATAGTGAGGGATGGGAATTGGGTCAGGTGGAATTGCAGGGATAGGGCTGATCTTGGATATAAGCTTTGCCTCTCCATCTGCTGGGAGAGTTTTCCAGGTCGACAAATCTTGGATGGATGTGTATCGTTATTAAATGCCTTATACCGTTTAAAGGGTCATCATGTTGCCAATCTCTATCGTTTTTATTTCACAGAACAGAAAATGCATTCAGAACAGGTAGAGCCCAGACTTGCAGAGGAAACCAAAAAGGATGTGTTGGTGAATAGTGAAATGGAGAGAGGGGAAAATGGAGACTCTCTGATAATGAAAGGACGTGCTCCTGCTAAAATAGGTACCATGTGTAAAAATAGACACTTTTCTTGTATGCCAACTTTATGCTGTGTTATTAATTGTTGGGTTGTAACATATTACATTTATTTCTGATGGAAACGGTCATCTGTGTCTTTTCATTGGTACTCTTTTTCAGTGTTTTTTTCTATTTTATGCAGAGTCAACGTTGTCCTTTCTTTAAAATAAGAGGGGGCCACCCCCACCCCTTTTTCTTGCCTTGGCCCATTTGAATGTTTTTTGGTTCTTACTTGATTGCTGCTTTGAAGTGACCCAACTGACTCTGCACAATGAAAAAAGTCCCCCAAAGAATGCACCCATGAAAAGATGCTACACGACAGATGATGAAATGCACGAGAGCGAAATATTAATTATACTTGTTGCATACATTCTTTTTAATTCCTTTCTATAAATGTCTGCGCTGCACCCCAGTGTGGACATGGGCTTGGTCTGTTTCTAAAGGATCTCTCAAAACGTGTCATTGCGCAGTAGGACTTGCACTCATTTGTCCCTTGACAGTAAGTAGTACATTGTTAATTGACCACTGTCTAAATAAACTTGACTCTCCCACCCAGTACCTGATCGCACCTGCTTTCGAAGCACTGCTGGACAAATTCAAAACCCTTTGCATTTTCCACAAGGCTGTCTGGGGACTGGGATCTCTCTACATCCAGCTTTGCCTTCCGAAATACTGCCTAGCCAGAATCTTTTGATCCTCTGGCTCCAACTCTCTGCAGGTCAAACAGTTCTCCAAACATACAGTGGAAGGTAGATACCTCTCTTCGGCTGGCACCTCCCTCTGGAACAGTCTCCCTCCCTCAGACTTGAGCCAGATCATCTTACGTTCCGGAAACGTCTCACAACCTTCCTTTTCTCCTTTTCTTCCCTTCCCCCTCCTGTGCTAAATGCTCCACCTGCCGCTGCGACTGGGGCCTGGTCCCTTCAGAGTCATACAGGGACCAGCCCTCCCCCTACCAGTCCCTGCCAGTCTCTTATGGCAGCATTTGCCCCGGGTAGTCCTTTCCCGGATTCCCAATCCAGCCCTCCTGTCCACTGCACTTTTCCTCCCCTCCCCCTCTTTTCCCTGCCACTTGCTGACCTGGCCTGAATAGCACTTACCCGCCCCCACCCGTGGGGCTCTTCCACTATTGCACTTCTACCTCTTCCCCCGACCCACCTCGCACTTATTACCGTGTCATGCATGTGCACGGTATGATTGTCACAAGTCCAATAAAACCGTTTCTTTGTACTTGTTGTTTTTCTTGATTCCCATGTCCCTGCTTCCTTCTCATCTTGCAGCGCCTGGAAACACTTGTGTATAGGCGCCCTATAAATGTCCAATAAATAAATAAAATAAAAACAGACAAGAAACACCCATGAGTCCTCTGCATAACAGCCCAGAAGAGACCAGCTTTGAAAACCAGTTAATTGAGATTTTTAGCTTGGAATTTGGCTACAAAAAGGGGAAATGCATTTAATTTAGCGCCACGCTGAAAACATCTTGGATGAGGAAGGTTGATACCAGGAGAGAGTGGATCTATGTAAAGCAGTTGTGGAGAATGGGAAGGTTGGGGAACATTGCTGCAATATGCGGAAAAGGGGTTTGAGTATTATTTCCTCTTAAGGCTTCTCTGTTGTCAATTTCTTTGTTTTATTTCACATTTTGGTATTTCTTCGTGTGCTCTATGCTGATCCTTCGTCATGATTTTGTGGCCTCAGTTGGTGTCCTCTTTCCGAGTTTCTTTCCACATTCTTCCAGAATATTTTCTAAATGAGGCCTTCGGTGTCAGTTTTGGGTATTGGTTACCCAACTAAATTAGTACCTGCAATGGAGCATTGTCTGAGTCTAAGCCTATCAGGATCTTTGGAATGCAGGCACTCACTTTACGTAGTAGCCAACAATACTGAGGGTCCGGTTGGCTGATTCATGGCCAATCTCTATGCTTACTTTTCATTATTTGTCAATGCCACACCAGCACCCATCCTTTGACGAGTCCCCAAGGATCCTGCATCTCACCCACACTATACATCTTCACCAGGCCCCTCTGTGACATCCTCGATTCCCTCCGTTTCCCCTCCCTTGCCTCGTCGTGCCTTGAAACACTTGTGTATAGGCACGTTATAAATGCCATATCATATCATATACCAACTATGCCGATGATACACAAATCCTCCTTCCCCTCTCAGGCAACTAAACAGGTGACGCAAACACCCTTAACCACGCCTACAACACCATCCAAGCATGAATGGCAGCTAATCTCCTGTGCCTAAATGGGGATAAAACAGAAATGTTACTAGTTGGTCTTCCCACAGTGCTCAACAAGCTCGACCACCAATACCAAGCCTTCAAAATCGATGGTACCCATAACCCGTCAAGTGAATACAATCTCCTCCTTCGCAGCCTACACCATAGCCCAACCTGTCAGTGGTGCAAGGCTAGACTACTGTAATGTCCTATTCGCAGGAGCCTCTTCTCAAAACATCCAAAAGCTTCAGATCATCCAGAATAATGCTCTCAGAGCTGCCCTAAGCATTTCCAAATGGGCTCATATTTCTGCAGCCAGAAAAGCTGCCCACTGGCTGCCCGGCCGCGAACAGTTTATCTTCAAGACTATGTCCATCACTCACAAATGCATATCCAACACAGCACCCACCTTCCTCTCTCAGAAAATCACTAACGCGCTGTGGTCATGACCCACCAGATCTATGTATGCAAATCGCTTCTAGCAGCCCAAAGTAAAACGCACAAAAGTGGGAGGCTCCAGCTTCCCATCCATCCCAGCCAAACATTGGAAGTCCCTCCCACCTGCCCTGAGAGCAGAGCCTTCCAACTGGGTTTTTTGGAAATCCCTGAACAACTTGTTGTTTTCTCAGACACTCACTATGCAGCCCAGTATGGCCTCATCCTTACCACAAGTTTGTGGTCTTTGCTCTTCTATATACCACTTGCAAGTAACTGGTTGTCAATGTAGCAGTATTGAATGGATAACACATGGGTGTCACGGTCACCTCTATTACGTTGCGCAGCCCAAACACAAGTAAGTGGATACAAAGATAGATCAATATCAAAATCAGAGAACGTTGTAACGAATCATGCTGTACAAGAAAACCATCATCAGCCAGCAGGCTTTGTGAAAAAGATTTTTTATAGTTCAATATAACACAGAACTGCCGGCACATGTTTCAACCCTAAACAACGGGTCCTTTTCAAGGCAAAACTGTTCATAATGTAAAAAGAAAATCACATAGAAACATGTGCACATAATACATGTAAGTCAAAAAACAAAAGTCAAATTGGAGAATAATTTTGATCAAAATATGGACAACAAAGGAAGGGATGGGGCCAGAACCCATCAGGAGAAAGCAAAAAGAATGCATATGGGTGGTAACCATAAGAAACAAATGATAAGATAACATATAAACAATATGAAATTAAATAAGGTGTTACCATTGGAAATCAAACATGCGACGGTCAGGGTCGAAAGATGTAATGTCCGATATTGCAATCATAAAAGGGGAACAAAACATATAAAACAAACAATGGGCTGAGCGCCATGATATTGCTCACAGTGCATTTTTGGCACATACTGTGGCGTACATCAAAGTGCTATGTTTAATACAAGCTATGTTGCATGGCCTTAATTCCTACTTGGTGAATTGTCCTTTAAAGTCTCTAGAGCCAGAATTAGAGTGAAAGAATGAAGTGGTATTCAGAAGTTAAAAGCCAACTCCATGTAGTGCTCATTTTCTAACAGAGGTAGATTCCCAAATAAGAAAAGACAGAGTATTGTGCCAAAATTCAAACTGTCCATCCCTTTTCCACCTCGGTGATCTCATGCAATGGTCACGAATTGTGTGAGCAAGTACCCTTTTCCCAAGGTTTAAAGGGCAACTCCAAAAAATTCCAATAAATTCCCAAAAAGTAGTAATATTACCGCATTATTGAGGCAAAACAAATGGTCAAGGATGCCGATTTCCCAGCCTGTTTAAGCGATGCAAATAGGCGGAGCTTGTTAAATTTGTGGTCCAGCAGTGATGTCCTGGACAGCAAGGCAAAGTTTAACCAGAATAAGTCTATGAAGAGAGCCGAATCGGGTGTGTCACAATACAATGTGAATGGTGGCTGTTATTAAATGAATTGGTGGCTCTATTGCGAGATTTACCTGAAGAAATATAAGTCATGTGCATAGGATAAACTGGTCATTCCCCGACGTGGTCTCGCAGCAATAGGTAACAAAAGGGTAAATTATAATGTCTTTGAGACAAGCAAAAACATATGGGGCTCGACTAATCTTGCTAGCGTGCTGCGTTTGCGCAGAAAATAGTCCATACCTGCGTATACTGGGGTTCGATCGCCTGTAGAACACTATTCTCGGGTATGTGTTGTTAGAAGATGCGCGGCTCGTTGCTTCCGCGTATTAAAGGAATGGACCAAAGGGCGCGTCACGTGAGAAGATCACGTGCGCGTGGCTAATCCAATTGTGCTGCAGAATAATGTAAACATACAATGGTCGAACAATGTGGATAGCTCCCTTCCATCTGATATATGGAAGTCGAACGTTTGAATTGCGTTAGATCTGTGTCCGCAGAGGTACACAGATAAAACTGAAGTGTATGTGCAGACGGAAAATAAAGATAGAGAATTCTCTGTTGCTACACATTTTATAAATGGTAAAGAGTTCAGGCTAACCTCGGTGTGCCAATTGTAAGTTGACGGACGCAAACAAAGGACATTTTTAAGACCGATATATATATGTGAGATTATGGCACGGAGCTATGATGCAGAAATGGGAATAACTCGGGATGGACAGCTGAAATGTGACACTTCCCTGCAGAGAAGGTGTAACATACAAGTGAAAGATACTACTTCTGAAAATGTTATGCAAGAGTAAGCAAAACAGGCAAGAGGCGGTGATTGTCAACTACTACTACGACAGCTCGAGGCACGGACCATTGCCAAACTTCATTGCACCAGTCTTGGATTAAACACAGATACAGAACTTAATGTATTCCTTTAATGTGACCTTTAACGTTGGTTCATGTCTCCTCTGTTTGCAGTTTACTTCATCACTTGTCTTCATACCCAGTTTCTGCATGGTCATTTAAGACCCAGAACCCCTGTTTCGCTTTCTCTTCCATAACATTTTCAGAAGTATCTTTCACTTGTATGTTGCAGGGCAGTGAAATGTCATGTCTGGGACAACTGTTTACAGAATTCATCCCCGCAGGGGGGCCCATTCAGAAGGTATGAGAATGTGGTTTGGCGGGAACCAAGAGTCTGGTCTGGACCACCACTTCAAGGGAGACATGCCGCTTTTAATCAGGAACCACAGAGAGCTAAATTAACTAGAGAAACCCTTTGAGCCACAAGAGACGGGAAGATGAGTGGGACTTAGTACATGTGTTCACACCTTTACCTTTCCTTTTGCAAGGCACTCTGGTTATGACCTCACACATACAGGGGATTTTTGGTGGGGATCCATGATTGGGTTCTTAAGGTAGGCTTAGCCTACACCAATCACTGGGGCCCATTTGGCTTTAAAAGAGGGTTGAGCCCCTCTTTTGGCACATCATCTGAAGACTTTGCAAAGAGTAATGAGAAGAACTCATTTGGACCCTGGCTGAAAGTACAGTTTGCCTTACAGCTTCCGACAGAGAAGGAAGGCCAGGATTTCCAAGGGGGAAGCAAGATCCCTCCCCTAAACATCTCCCAGGGAACAGAGGGAGATGCTGAATCCAGGGGACCCTCTAACAGCTCCAGAATTGGTACCGAGCCAGCACATAGCTGTCAGGGTTGAATATTGCCCTCGTTGTGTAGCCGAAGAATTCTTCTAACTATTGCGCCGACACAGGAGTATAGGTAGACTGGAAGCAACTGCAAGGAAAGTGATGTAAGTTAACCACAATCCGTAACAGTAATACAGTGTAAGCAATAAATAACAAAGCACTGACCTTTGAGGTAAGAACTCTCAAACCCAAGGAAATGTGCCAACCAATCTACCAGTTTTACCCCTGTGGATAAGGAAATACAACAATAAATGCTAGCGAGTGGAATTGGCAGGCTAATGATTACCAAAAGTGAATGCTCAAAATACACCCTTACCGTGAAGGAAGCTGTACTGGAGCAGCTGAGGCAACGAAGAGTCGATGGTCCGTAGAGGAATGCATGGGATCCAACCAGAGCCTACCTCGACGGAACGAGGACGCCTAAGCAGAACTCACTGGCAGTCTCAAGTTCTAAGTACACACAAAGTTTCAAATCCAAAGGCAAATCTAAAACCAAAATCCAAAAGTGTCCGTAAGCCAAGGTAGTTCAAAGAGAAGTCTGTCGCAATCCCAAAAAGCCCGCAAGATCCGAAGAAGTTCCAAAGGGGCTTAGTAAGAGAAGCAATCCAAAAGGCAAACAAACATAGGCTAGTTCAAAGTCCGTGGACGTTCCGAGGTCAAAGCAGTACGATGAAGGCAGCAAACAAAGTCCAAACACCAAGGATGAAGAAGACAGGCAGAATCCAGGGACAATCCGAAGTCCGATACACGGGATAGCAGTTCCAAGAAGGGCGGGGAAAGGGAGGGAAGGTTCACAAGAATCAAGGTACAAAGTAACGCCACTGGAAACTAGGAAGTTCAGAAGCACCGAGTGATTCCCGGCGGCGCTTATTAAACAATCACGTGAGCGCATAGTGATCACGTGAACCCACTAGCAGCACGCCGGAGGCGGGGCAATGAGGAAGTGACGGGACGCCAGTGTTGCCAAGCCAACTTCCATGCACCTGGTAGTCCTCGTCTTAAAGGGCCAGAACCTTTCTGAGCACGGCTTCTCTTGCAAATGAAACAGGGGGCCACAAATCTTCTAAAGCTTGAAGCTTTATTCATGACAGATTCCTCCCTCAAAGGGGCCCTCACCCTACGAGAAGCCCAGAACCGTGACACCAGGGTCAGGGCATGGACGTTCACAGCGGATTCCCAAGTGCGGTCCTCCGGACCGTAGCCCTTCCAGTCTATGAGATAGAACCGCTTACCACCACGGACCTTGGTGTCCAACACTTTACATACCTCATACTCATCCGCGCCCCAAACCCGAACGGGTAATGGCCGAGAGGGCAGCTGGGCATCCGGATGACAAGGTTTCAGTAATGAAACGTGGAACACAGGGTGTATCTTCCAAGTGGCCGGAAGGGTCAAGCGGACGGCCGCAGCATTAATAACCCGCTGCACTACATACAGACCCACAAAACGCAGCAACAAGGGCCTCCGCACAGGAAGATGCAGATTCCGGGTCGATAGCGACACCCGCATGCCGGGATGGTAAACTGGAGCAGGTGAGCGTTTAGCATCAGCAAAGGCCTTGGTCCGTAGGCGCGCCTCTTGTAGATGTTTCTTCACCTGTGCTTGGATCTCAGACAGGTCTCTAATGCAGGCCTCTGTGGCCGGGTTACGTACTGGTATCTCTGGAGTTAGTGGCAAAGAACGAGGATGCTGGCCATACAAAGCGTAGAACGGAGACACTTGGGTAGTTGAATGTAATGAATTGTTGTAGGCAAATTCAGCAAAAGCCAACATAGAGACCCAGGTATCCTGGGAGAGGCAGGTTAGACAATGGAGATATTGCTCCATGGTGGCATTTAGTCGCTCGGTCTGCCCATCCGTCTGGGGGTGGTAGGCACTTGAATACCTCCCGTCAATCCCGAGTGAAGTAGTCAAAGCCCTCCACAAACGAGATGTAAATTGAGGGCCACGATCAGTGACCGCGACAGAAGGTAAGCCGAATAACCTGAACATGCGTTTCAAAAACAGGTCGGCTAACGTAGGAGCACTAGGGATGCCACGACATGGTACAAACAAAGCAAATTTAGTGAAGTAGTCTATCACCACCCAAATAGTGTCAAAACCATCCACCCGCAGTAACTCCACAACAAAGTCCATCGATATAGCTGCCCAAGGATTTTCAGGGATGGGCATTGGTTGTAACAGGCCGATGGGCTTACCCGAAGTCTGTTTACACTGAGCACACACCGCACATGTTGCCAAATACGAGGCCACGTCCTTATCTAGAGAAGGCCACCAGCACCACCTCTTTAAGAGATCCAGGGTCTTTCTAACCCCTGGATGGGCAGCCAAAGACGAATCGTGGCACCACTGCATGGCGGTATTCCAGGTGGATGAATCAGGTAAGTAGACCTTTCCCAGTTTATAAGGTATTGAATGCAACACTTCGAGTCCCAGGTTATTTATTTCAGAAGGTGACTCCTTAACCCAGTTCTGCAGAGACTCCTTCAAAGATGGCTGCAAGGTACATCCACACACAACCTGAGTAGGCAAAACCGGGACCCCATCAAGGCTACCGGGACCCGAGGGCCCGTGCAGGCGGGAAAGGGCATCTGCCTTAGAGTTCTGGGAACCAGGGCGATAAGTGATGGTAAAGTTAAATGCCGAAAAGAACTCATGCCATCGAGCATGACGTGCTGTCATGCATTTCACTGACCGGAGAGCCAGGAGGTTTCTATGGTCCGTAAAGACCTGGACCGGCTCTGAAGTGCCTAATAGATGGTGCCGCCAAACCAAAAAGGCGTCTCTGATCGCCAACAGCTCTCTCTCTGTTATTGTGTAATTACGCTCATAAGAGGTAAGCTTCCTGGAATGGTAAGCCACAGGATGTAGACCACTAATGTCTGAACAATACTGAGATAATACAGCCCCAATCGCCACCTCCGAAGCATCAGCTTCAACCACAAACGGTGAGGTCGGATCCAGATGTTGGAGTACAGGGGCGGTCGTGAAAGCAGTCTTCAAGGCCTCAAAGGCGTTCTGTGCCTCCTCGTTCCAAATAAATGAGCGCTTTGAACTGGTGAGAGCAGTAAGAGGGCTGACAATTGCAGAGAAGTCCTGGACGAAGCGCTGATAAAAATTGGCAAATCCAAGGAACGATTGCAAGGTCTTTAAGTTGACAGGTGTTGGCCAATCTAACACCGCTGCTACTTTAGCACGGCTCATTTCCACCCCCTTATTGGTGATGTTGTAGCCTAGGAACTCCACCTCGTTTACTTGGAAAACACACTTCTCCAATTTAGCATAAAGGTGGTTTTCCCGAAGCCGTTGCAGTACAGCCGAAACGTGGTCAACATGCGTAGAATAAGACGGTGAGTAGATCAGGATATCATCGAGATTTACAATCAAGTACCGGTCCATCATATCGTGGAATATTTCATTAACAAAGTACTGAAATGTGGCTGGGGCATTGCAAAGGCCAAAGGGCATGACCCTATATTCAAAGAGACCATACTTGGTTGAAGGCGGTTTTCCACTCATCCCCCTCACGTATTCGCACCAAATTATAGGCCCCTCTTAAATCAAGTTTGGTGAAAATCTTAGCTGAACCTAGTTGGTCCAACAAAACAGAAATCAGCGGAATGGGGTACTGATTCCTAATAGTGATGGAATTCAAAGCGCGATAATCGATACACGGGCGGAGATCTCCCTCTCGCTTAGGCACAAAGAACAAGGGGGAGGCCGCCGGGGATCGCAAAGGGCATATGAAACCAGATGCTAGAGATCTGTCAATGTAGGCCT
This sequence comes from Ambystoma mexicanum, assembly GCF_040938575.1. Lineage (NCBI taxonomy): Eukaryota > Metazoa > Chordata > Amphibia > Caudata > Ambystomatidae > Ambystoma > Ambystoma mexicanum. The sequence continues at coordinate 429,895,546 of NC_090922.1, forward strand.
TCAAAACCTGATCTTCCTTAGGAGTCAATGAATATATGTGCCCGGAGGGGATTTTTGCCCCCGGAATTAACTCAATTGGGCAGTCATATGGTCTGTGTGGTGGCAAAACATCAGCACCCCATTCATCAAAGACGTCCTGGTAGTTCCCATATTCGTCAGGAAGCTGTGTTTTACCTACCGCACCTACAACAAAAGCTGTGTCCAAAAGCGCACGACTAGCTGTTACGGACTCCTGATTAATCACTTGGCAGTTCTTAGCACAGAATTCCGAAGGAAAACACACCACCCCAGACTGCCAATCCACCACTGGGTTATGTGACTGTAACCAAGGAAGGCCAAGGATAAAGCCAAACTGGGGGGCAGCTATCAGGTCGAATGCCCGTCTTCCATCTTCATAATCAAGGCGGCAGTACTTTCGGTTACCATGCCAGACAAAAGGGACTAACCATTGACCGCCTTCACGATCTCTGGACATGATTTCAGGACAATTGGTAACCCCAGTCTTCTAGCCAGCGCATCATCCACATAGTTACTTGTCGCCCCGGAATCCAGGACCACAGTAACTAACCATTCTTCACCGTCCTCAGCGGAAAGAGCCACCGACACACCATAGTGAAACTGCCGTTGGAGTCTCGAGAAACACCACCCGACAACTGGACTCCAATTATTGCCGGGCTTTCGCGTTTCCCTGTTTCTTGTTGGGTTTCTTGGGGCATGAGCGGAGCAAGTGATCACAAGCCCCACAGTAGAAACAGAGTCCGTTCTTTCTCCGGTGTTCCCTTGTCTCAGGTGATATTGGCCTCCGAACAGCTCCAATCTACATGGGTTCTACCGTACTGAGAGCAGAGACATGAGCAGAGGAAGAGGTGGGTTGGACTAGTCTCTTCTCCCCTCTCCTTTCTGCCTGTCGGGAGTCAACCTGTAAGACAAGGTCCAATAACTCGGGAAAGGCCGTAGGTATCACTCGGACAATGGCTAGCGTGTCCTTTAGGGGATCGGAAAGTCCTTTATAAAACAGGGAGGCTTTCTTGTCCTTTGGCCTACCAGTTTCTGCTATAAGCTGGTTAAACTTAGCTGCATAAGTCAGGAGGGGTGTATTCCCTTGTTGTAATCCAAGCAATTCCAAATCGGTAGCCTGTGTGGCATACCGCGTGTCAAAAACACGACTCATGGCGTCTATTAACGCGTCACAATTGTATAACAAGTGACTCCCTTCCTCAAGCAAGGGATTAGCCCAAGCCGCTGCAGTACCACCCAAGTGTGACAACAAAAAGGCCGCTTTGGTTGTGGAGTCCGGAAATGAAGTAGGCCTGCAAAAAAAATGCAACCTACACAGGTTTAGGAAGGTCCTATAAGATTTAGGATCCCCCATAAAACCGCTCCGGTGGAGCCAATGGAAACTGGGCCGTCATATATATCGGGCCCGCCTCCTGCTGAGGCTGAGATAAACCGGAACCCGAGGGCACTGCAGGAGGGGGTATCAGAGCACCACCGGGTTGTAAACCAGCTTGAAGCTGATCAATGCGCCTTTCAGTGGCGGAATGAGCAGCAGCCATATCAGTACGTAATTCAGCCACAAGCTGGAGAATAGCCGTCAATGAATCGTTGGCATCCATTATTAAGGCTTCTGAATCTGTCAGGGTTGAATATTGCCCTTGTGTAGCCGAAGAATTCTTCTAACTATTGCGCCGACACAGGAGTATAGGTAGACTGGAAGCGACTGCAAGGAAAGTGATGTAAGTTAACCACAATCCGTAACAGTAATACAGTGTAAGCAATAAATAACAAAGCACTGACCTTTGAGGTAAGAACTCTCAAACCCAAGGAAATGTGCCAACCAATCTACCAGTTTTACCCCTGTGGATAAGGAAATACAACAATAGATGCTAGCGAGTGGAATTGGCAGGCTAATGATTACCAAAAGTGAATGCTCAAAATACACCCTTACCGTGAAGGAAGCTGTACTGGAGCAGCTGAGGCAACGAAGAGTCGATGGTCCGTAGAGGAATGCAGGGGAGCCAACCAGAGCCTACCACGACGGAACGAGGACGCCTAAGCAGAACTCACTGGCAGTCTCAAGTTCAAAGTACACACAAAGTTTCAAATCCAAAGGCAAATCCACAACCAAAATCCAAAAGTATCCGTAAACCAAGGTAGTTCAAAGAGAAGTCCGTCGCAATCCCAAAAAGCCCGCAAGATCCGAAGAAGTTCCAAAGGGGCTTAGTAAGAGAAGCAATCCAAAAGGCAAACAAACGTAGGCTAGTTCAAAGTCCGTGGACGTTCCGAGGTCAAAGCAGTACGATAAAGGCAGCAAACAAAGTCCAAACACCAAGGATGAAGAAGACAGGCAGAATCCAGGGACAATCCGAAGTCCGATACACGGGATAGCAGTTCAAAGAAGGGCGGGGAAAGGGAGGGAAGGTTCACAAGAATCAAGGTACAAAGTAACGCCACTGGAAACCAGGAAGTTCAGAAGCACCGAGTGATTCCCGGTGGCGCTTATTAAACAATCACGTGAGTGCATAGTGATCATGTGAACCCACTAGCAGCACGCCGGAGGCGGGGCAATGAGGAAGTGACGGGACGCCAGCCTTGCCAAGCCAACTTCCATGCACCTGGTAGTCCTCGTCTTAAAGGGCCAGAACCTTTCTGAGCACGGCTTCTCTTGCGAATGAAACAGGGGGCCACAAATCTTCTAGAGCCTGAAGCTTTATTCATGACACATAGCATGCCCTGCTCTGCAAGCAAGCTTCGTAGGTGGGACGTGCCAGAGAGTCTCAGAACCGAAGGACAAGTCAGTTGCCTGCAACACCATCCTCCGCTTTGGGCCGTCCACCCCATAGGACGACACGAGCCCAGCGAAGAAGCTAGAAGGAGTGCATCGACCAGCATCAACCAGCCTCCGCATGAAAGCACATTTTTCGATACAGTTGAGCCCCTTGAACTGCAACCGACTGCACCACTGACTGTTGTCACACTGCAGTCGCTAAAGTTGTCTGCTCACCTCGACCAGTGTTTTAGACCCGTCGACCAGCACTGAGACGATTCCTGACCCTAACCCACCGTGTAGGCCAGCCTGCAGCCACTTCTCCAGCCTCGCTCGGCGAACTGCCTGCAGCCTGATACCCACAGCTTTCTCCCGTCTTCAACTCTGTCGCAGGTGCTGCAAAGCTCCCTGGAACTGACTGGACCCTGTTGAGCACCAAGAACTTCTACAAGCACAAGGTATAATGTGGCCCTGTCCCCCTGGTCCTTCTCTGAAGGCTCTTAGTGGCATTTTACGACCCATTTCTCCCTTTGTGCTGAAACCAAGTATCATTGAACTATTGTGATTAATTACTTTACAGACCACCCTCCTGTCAGTATCCAGTATACTAAAGTAGATATTTTTATATAACCTTGACTGGACAGTGCCTTTCATCATTGGGTGATAGTTGTATGTTTGGTGTGTTGCAACTAACCAACGATCCACAAGCTTGCGGAGATAAGCCTGCCATCCTGATCACGTTACAAAAATTGGACAAGGAAGTTTATAATTTACTTGTGTTTCCAATCTGTTCGGATCCATTCTGGTGTATTAGAGGTGTGGGGCTGATTGGTGGTTTAGAAACCGATATTCATCTCTGGACCACTGGTGCCCCGGAAGTTGATTTGTCACACTGCCAGATTCATCCCACTTCTAAGCTGTACAGTAATGAACTCTTAGCACTCTTTTCAATTTAGCACTTGCCAGATTTGAGGCATCTTTCATGTATGAAAGTCAGAGCTCATTCTACACGAGTAGCATCTGAAGTTTTGATGTCACACCTCCCACATCTCCTTGGACAGGCGCGCACAGGTACCACACGCCCAGAAAACTCTTTCATTGCAGGGTCATTCTCAACACAAGGGGTATCTTATGAGCAGAATAAAACCGTCCATGTTTTGAGTCCAACTGATGGCAAACAATTTGCCCATTGTCGGGCACGTGCACAGATCTATGTGTGGTTCAGTGGATCACTCCAATCCATTCTTTGTGGGGCGCACTAATTAATGTGGTATCTTGTTTCCTGTGGTCCTGGCATTCTTGTAGGCTGAATAAGGGACACTCCCTGCATTGCGTGCTACTGGGTTTACAGTTTATGGTCTAAGACCTTGCTGTCACTGCTCCTGTGTGTTGGCGCGGCGTTTGACTCGGGTGGGGACCACAAATGCACCCGCTGGATACCCCTGTCCACAGAGATGCATCACACTGGCCATTTCTTCTTGCTTCCCATTTTGCTTCATACATACCATGAGGTGCAATTTGGTTGACACACTGGTGGTATTTTTTAAACAAAAACAGTACTCCCATAGCAATCTCACAACAAAAGCATAGGCACAAGTAATGCATTTTTACACCCACGTGGCTATTCCGTACTGATGGTGACTTAGCAGGAATATGGTGGGGTTGTTGGAGCATTTGAGGCTGCCACATGTGCAAACGTAAGGGCTATGCTTACACGTGGTGATGTAACAGGCATATGGTAAAGAACTAGGCATATGATGCCATTATTGTGGCATTTGAGGTTGCCGCATGTGCAAACGTAAGGGCTATGCTTACACGTGGTGATGTAACAGGCATATGGTAAACAACTAGGCATAGGATGCCATTATTGTAGCAGTTGAGGTTGCCGCATGTGCAAACGTAAGGGCTATGCTTACACGTGGTGATGTAACAGGCATATGGTAAAGAACTAGGCATAGGATGCCATTATTGTAGCATTTGTAGCTGCACACTTTGTATATCACTGTTATCAGCAGACTCCTTGCCGAAACTTGACACTGGTGCAAGTGCTATTTTGCAGAGTATTACTACTAGAGCAGAAAGTGTCGTAATGCAGCAAACGTGTTCTTCAATGCGTTTCTGCACAAGAGCAATGTTTGCTAACAAGGCACTTTATTAGTACTGGGGCAACCATCACCTTGAAACATAAATGAATTGAAAGAAAACGTTCAAAAAATAGTCCATAGGCACCGCCTATGCGAGAACAAACACGGCCCATTGACCTGTTCTTCGGGAAGGTACCCACTCGAGAGTGCATATCAGTCTTTGTCCCGCCCACATGGGCAGTCCAGCACTGAAATGCTATGGCAATTTCCTTCTGAACAAGAGTACCATTAGCAACCCCATACACGTGTTTCAGCCTTGTTGGGCCTCATCAGTGAGGTGGAGCTGTGCCTCTCTGAGCACAGTGAGCAGTAGCCCTTAAAGGCAAATCTCTGCTTGTTTCTCCTAGAAGTCCGCCATGATGTATCCCACAAGCCTCAAACTTCTCTTAAACAGGGCACATAGCTATAGACCAAAATGAAATGTGCTCGTCCCCACCGGCCACTACTCACCAGGTGTTAAGTCTGCACGAGATCTTCAGTTTCAGAATGATGCTGCAACCCACCAAGGGGTTCTTCAAAATGATATGTAGGGCATAACAAATAATAACCAAAGCTGAGTGCATCAGCCCTTGACATAAGCTTTTACTTGTGCCAGGACAAATTGACATTAGTACCCAGCACTCACGTCCACGGGATTACACTGAAAGGTGATTGGCTCATTTCCGAGCCATACCTCAGTGTAATCCCGTGGACGCACGTACGTGCATTACCTGTGTTCGTTCCTGGCAGGGGGCGTGCGTTCCGAGCCTCCCCATGACTGGAGGCTGCCTTAGTCCCCCTTCCGGGGACTCAGGTACGTTTTTTTGTCTTTCTTCCCTCCACCCTCCTCCCCTGCAAACTATCTCCTCCCCACCCTCCCAACCCCACTTACCTTAATTTTTTGTTCTTTTCAAGGTAGCAAACGTGCTGGGAACAGTTCTGTTACCAGCGCGTCTGCTCCTGATGGCCGCCATGGTTTTTTGTATTTTTTTGGAACAGAAATAAATGCTATTAGTACCCCGGTCTAACAGGCCGGGTACTAATGGCTATAAGCCCCTCGACCGCAGGCCAATAAGCCCATGGTAATGGGACAATAGAAGCATCGGTTTTCAGTCTAGTAAATGGAGCTTTTCGCAAATGGGTTGTCAGCAAATTTGCATTACAGGATTCTACGGACGACCAATCATTAGCTCAAAACGATTAGAAGGGTGTTTACTCTTCAAAGATGTAATAGGTGTTTGGTGTTTTTAAGTTGGTCTTGCAGAAAACACTGCACTAAAACAAAATAACAGCGGTCAAGAGACCAATAGTGGCAGACAGACGCTATACAAAGCAATGTTGTTTTTATGACATTGCAAAAACTTTTGCCCATCACGACTGTATGCCAATAGGGGACACCGGCTTGTTGAAGACTATGCCAATAAGTTAGCTTGGATCTTACTGGCCAACACTTGAGTGCTTGTGGAAATCAAAAGGGATCATCACAATCTCTCCATATGACCAGACATGCATTGAAGTCATTTCTGTTATGGAAACGTGAAACTGTGTTATTTGTTTAATATGAATACAAGTTCAAAAAGTGTGAATGTTTTATTAGATAGCATATTGCCTGAGGTCTACAATGTTTTGCGTTTCAGAAGAAATGCTTCCAGAACAAGTCGGGCCTAAGCTTGCAGAGGAAACCAAGGAGGATGTGTCCTTCAGGAAGGAATCCCAAACATTGTTGGAGGGAGGGGGGCATAGAGGCCCCTTAACAGTGAAAGAAGATGCTTCTGAGATAATAGGTAATGGAGCTATCAGTACAACCACAAATGTTGTCATGAATCATTAGATAGTGCTTAGTTATTTATCTTTTTATTTTAATATGAATAAGAAATTGAGATCATGATGAAATGCAGGAAAAATAGGAGGGCGTTATGTGCCCTACAGTATTTGTATAGTACCTTTCTTCAGATTTGTAGCATACATTTATTAGATTGTATAACATGGAGTGTCATGTTATGATACTAGGCTTTTATGATGTGCCAAATCAGGCAATGGGTTCTACAAGGTTTGCAGCGCGGGAAGAACGTTTTGTGTCAGCTAGTGAATGCGTGCTTCTAGCAATTTCTGAACATGCCATGCTACTTAATCTTTTTGCAATTCTCTAGTGCGATCTAAGTCCAACTTAGAATTCTAAAGGGAAAAAAAGATCAAGTGAACTCGCACAATAGTAATATTTACCTGTTGTTATTATTTGCTTAATGTGATATGGTTTTAATCAAACATTTCACACATAATCCAAATCAATCACTGTATGAAATATATTAAAATACATGCAATTGTACAAAGTTAATTGTGTACAAAAATACATAAAGACAAGGAACACACGCCAAACAGTTCTAAAACAATCTTTCCCAAAAATCTTGTTACGGCAATAATTAAGGAATGTTGGTTACCCTCTAAAAATCTGTACCAGAGGTTTTTGGTCATCAGGACATCGGTGCCGTATACAATTTGGAAAAGTGTGTAAGTCTTGTAAGGTGCAAATTATCGCATTCAGTAAACATATGTTCTAGAGTCTTCCTTTTTTTTACGATCATGACACGCCATACAGAAGCAATCTTTCCAGGGAATATCTAGCCTTTCTCCTATTATTTCATGAGTTAAAAAGAGATTAAAACGGAATCTTAAAAATGGTTGTATTATGGTACAGAGGAAAGCAATTACATTTTTCACTGTCAAACTAATATGACTATAAAGCTTGTGCTAACAGGAGAACATTCCGAATTAAACAATGCATTCCCAATAGTTGAGGGGATTTTAACATGCAACTGGAACCATTGCCGGAGCTTGAGGGGATATGGGAAGTGCAAGATGAGGCTTGGAAGACCCCCCCCACAGAAAATGCATAAATTAGCGATCTCTACCATTATGATCCTGTATGATCTTGAGCTAAGAACATGCAACAGGCATCTTGCAAGTGATCAACCGGCGAGCAACACATTTATGGGATGCAGGGGCTCAACATTGATTATATTTTCATATCAGCTGGGGTCTGGGAGAAAATTGTTAAGCTCGAGATCCTGGAAAAGTAAGACAGTGACCACACGCACCTAATGGTTGTTCTCGCGATTGGTCCCTTAGCCAAATCGATTTAGGCATGTACTGCACCAAATCAGCCTTTATCCTTTACTGGTCATGCCCATAGGGGCATTAGATCGGCAAAATTGGATCAGAGGGTTTTAGACCCTGCCTCTATGAGGCAATATTTCCCCATATTGAGAACATTTGTGCTTCGGGAGCTCGAGATAGGGAGATTATTCATCAATACCATGAAATATATGAGAATATTATCACCTTTGTCACCTATTCCAGTAACCAAGTTAAGCATAGGGCATTGATCCAGGCCGAGTGGTATGATCAAGAATGTATTTCTGCAAAACAAGACCTGGTGGGCGTACTGGAACAGGGACCTTCAGTTGATAGGGATCTACTTCATACAAAGAGGTCCCAATATAAGAGGATAACAAGATTTAAAAAAAGAAAGTTATCTCAAGCTTAAATCGGACCGCCTTGAAGCAGCTCTGGATAGCAGGGACAGCGTCGCCTTCTGGAAACTGATGTCAGGTAATGAGGTAAAAGGGGATGTTCGTTTGCAATGTAGCATTACGGCCCGGCCTGGCTAAATCATTTCTCTGCCTTATATGGAGGGGGACAGGATCCAGAACCTCAGGGATCAACACACCTACCACCCTTGGCTGACGAGATTGTGACATTGTTCAGTATTGTAGCTGTGGAATTGGCCATTAAAGCACAGAAGGCAGGCAAGGCGGCAGGACCTGACAAGGTGCTGATAGACATTTATAGTGAAGAACCATTGGTCTGGGCCCCGGGCCTTTGAAGACTTTTTAAAGTATGTGCGAAAACTAAGTTTTCCCAGATTCCTGGCGTCTAGCACAGATAGTGCACATCTACAAAAAGGGGGGAATGGAGCACCCGGCAAACTATCGCCCTATATCTCTGCTGGACAGCTCAGGCAAAATCTTTGCCGGAGTGATTTTGGAGCATATGCAGTCCTGGGTCAAGGAAAAGGAGATTAATAGCACATTAAAGGCTGATTTTCAGTCAGATAAGGGCACAACTGACCAGAGCTTCCGCCTTTTCATCCTTATTCAGAAGTATGTTATCCTCAAGAAAATGAAATTCAAATGGATTGTGTTCTCCCACGTATTCCTCATCTTTGATATTTGTATCTCGCAAGCTTCGCTGCTTCGGAAAAAAAATTCTCGGCAGAGGGTGCTGTGCACGATGTCGTGACGTCGATGTCCCTCGAGGGCCGCCGTCGTGTGTCGACGTCACCAGTAGTATAAATAGCTTGTGCCGCGCCCGTTGGCGTTAGTTCTGTATTTCCGATAGCTTTGCTTTCGAGTTAACGGCGCGCTTTATTTTTCCTCAAGGAAACATTTCTTCTTCGACCTATTCTACCCCTAAATCAGGCTTTTAAAAAAGTTGCAACTGTGGGGCGAAAATGTCGATAACAAACCCTCACTGTGTCTGCCTTTGGTGTTTAGGTTCCGGCCATCGGACCGACGACTGCAGCTGCTGTCAGTCTATGACTGAAAAAGCTCTTAGTGGATGCAAAGGTAAATTGGCACGGGCGGGAAGCTTCGAAGGGCTCTTCGAAGAAATATAAAAAATCTGGTTCGTCCAAGGACTCTACTCGGCATAAGCACTCCAAGAGGCCTCCGTCGAGGAGTCAGTCGAGACAATCTTCTTCTTCCAAGAAGGCGAAGAAGAGACATCATAGGTCTCCCTCTTCATCATCAGACACCTCCACTGAGGTTATACGATGTCCGACTAAGTCGGATTCCCCCAGCAAGTGGAATGCTTTTTGGGTGGAAATGTTGCAAATCTTTGAGAATGCGGCCATGACCCCCTCAAAAGAGCCTCACAAGAGCCAGACCCTGGTCCCTCCTTTGGTCAATGCAGGAAGGTCAAAAACTACTTCGGCTAAATCGAATAGTAAACTGGACGTTCTCGACCCAACACTAAGGTGTCGAGGGTTTCGATCCGAAAGTTGAGTCCATCTCTGATACCGGCAAAGAAGCATAAGACGTTGAAACATTAGACGATTTCATCTACGCCATAAGTGGCGACCGCTTCGATGCCGAAGTCAAAGGAGACAGTTACTTCTTTATCGAAGACGTCATCGACGCCTTCGACGATTCCTTCGGTTCCCTCGAGGACAATTCCGGTTCAGGAGAAAATGTACAGGCCGTCAATGTCCTCTATTTTTGAGGAGGAAAGTGCCACAGAGGAGGATATTTCTCTTTTGGGAGTAAGATTTGGCACTAGAGAAGTACCTGAAGAATTAATTGACCCTGAGTCAACAATGAAAGATCTCTGTGACTCCCTCCACTCTGCCAGTGGTCTAGATACATCACCAGAGTTGGAGTTTGCTAAACCTGACTCCTGAATCTGGTTCAGCTGTCAATAGGAGCTTTGCCAGGAAGTATAGACCAGCCAGCAGTGACCTTGATTATCTCAGCAAACACCCTACGCCTGCGAGTTTGGTGGTCCAGGCTGCGACTTCCACCAGACAGTCAGCCTATCCCCCCCGATAGAGATGATAAAAAAGTGGACGCTTGGGCTCGCAAGGTGTTTACCTCTGGCAGTATGTCAAGTCTACAAATGTTAACTGTACCCTAGCCAGGTTTACCCATACCCTGTGGGACTGTGTTAATTTGGCGGCTGAACACATTCCAGAAGGCAAGGAAAGGGAAGGCTTTCTGAATATAGTTAAGGATGGCAAGGAGGCGATGGGAGAGCGTCTCAAATCAGGACTGGATACTGCTGACAGCATTAGCAGATCCATGGCTGCAAGCACAGTACTGCGCAGATTTGCCTGGTTGAGAAAGTCGGGTTTGCACTGTATGTGCAGGCCAGACTATTCAACGTGCCTTTCGGCGGCTCAAGTTTGTTTGGCAGCAAGGCGGATGAAAGCTTGGAAAAACTGCAGACCTCCAAGGTGGCGGGTAAGTCCCTTAGCGCCTCCATTGGGCAACCTCAGAAACCTAATTTGGGCTCATCTTCCTGAAGAGGTTGTTCTTTTCGATACTATTCCTCATTTGGTAGAGGAAGAGGACAGGCCGTACAGTAAGGACAAAGAAAATTCCCTCACGGTGGACGAGGAAGGAGTGCTAAATCATCCCCAGCTGCTGCATCTTTGCCCTCAGCCGCTGCTGCAGCCACCTCTAAACCACTCTGAGGCCTTGACCGATAAGACCACGCTGGGAGGCAGAATCTCTCAGCATATGAACGAATGGCGGGGCATTACTTCAGATGCTTGGGCACTGGAAAAAGTAGCTCAAGGTTACTGCCTTCCTTTTTCTAAAAAGGCCTCAGGATCATCCACCGGGAACCAGCTCTATCAAAATTCCAGATCCGCTCCTTGTGCAGGAAATATTAACCCTGCTAGAGAAAGGTGCAATAGAACAGGTACCTGTAGTGGAGAGGAACAAGGGTTGGTATTCCCCCGTATTTTCAGATTCCCAAGAAGGATGGAGGATTGAGACCCATCTTGGACTTAAGACACTTGAGCAAGTTCCTGAAGATGGTAATCCTTTCTCAGATCCTTTAGGTTCTCCAACTCTAAGACTGGTTGGTAACATTGGACCTTCAGGATGCTTACTTTCATGTGCCAATCCATCTCAAGCACCGAAAGTACCTGAGGTTCGCGGTTGGCGGTTCTCACTATCAGTTTTGAGTTCTGCCATTCGGGCTTACCACCGCCCCAAGGTTTTTTACCAAGTTGATGGCGGTAGTGGCAGCGAGTCTCAGGAGGTGGGGGATTCATATATACCTCTACCTGGACGATTGGTTGATCAGGGCTTGTTCACCCAAACAAGCCCAGGAACATCTCAGAATCTCTTGACACTCCCTACACAGACTAGGCTTCTCCCTCAATTACAAGAAGTCCCATATGATACCATTCCAGAGACTCCAGTTCATCGGAGCAGTTTTGGATACTTCCTCAGGGAAAGCCTTGCCTCCCGAGGTGAGAGCTCAACACATTCAACAGATGGTAGCAAAATTCCAGAATGCCCAGCATCTGCCGGGTTTTGATTTTTTTGAGGTTGCTCGGTCTCATGGCGTCCTGCATTTTCCTGGTGCCAGAGGCCCGATTGAGAATGAGATCCCTCCAATGGGCTCTCGGAAGTCAATGGTCCCAATTTTGAGGAAACATGTTGGACCTTCTGCAAGTTCTGAGCAGAGTTACTCAGGACCTAATTTGGTGGCCTTGCGAGGACAACAGTCTCAAGGGACAACCTTTTTGGAAACCATGACCAAAGATAACAGTAGTGACGGACGCCTCACTCACGGGGTCGCGAGCCCATACCAATTAACTGATGATCAGCGGTCGTTGGTCTCCATCGGAGTCCAAACTACACATCAACCTTTTAAAGCTGAGGGCAATCAGACTAGCGCTGATGGCCTTTCTGCCTTCTGTACGGGGAAAGAATGTCTTGATAATGATGGACAACACAGTGGTTATGTACCACCTCAACAAGAGAGGAGGCATAGGGTCACTACCACTGTGCAGGGAGGCAATGCAGCTCTGGTTCTGGGCAATACAAGAAGGAATCTCTCTGTCGGCAGTTCACCTAGCCGGTGAGCAGAACACAGCAGCGGATGCTCTTAGCAGGCAGAGCACAGTCTCACACGAGTGGGAACTAGCTCAGGAAGTCCTTCAAGAGATCTTCACCCTTCGGGGAACTCCTCAAGTGGATCTTTTCGTGACCAAGGCCAATCGGAAGTGCGATTGGTCAAGAGGAGCTCTGGGAGAAGCGTTCGTAGTGGACTCTGGATTTCCATTACTGTACGAGTTTCCTCCAGTCCCTGTGATTCCTCATGTAATCAGGAGGTTGAGAAAGTTCAGGAAAATCATGATCCTAATTGCTCCAGATTGGGCCTTCTGGACATGTCCATCTGCCCTCCAATACGTCTTCCACAAAGAGAGGATCTTCTCTTGCAAGAGCGAGGTTGGGTTCTCCATCCAGAAGTCAAGACACTCCGCCTTCATGCATGGTTTCTGAGAGGCTGAGATATAAGGATTGGGACCTCCCGGACGACATAATTGAGATCTTGCTTTCGGCCGGAAGGCCAGCAACCAAGTCTTTTTACCGGTGTTGTTGGAATAAGTTCATTAACTGGTGCAAAGACAAGACTGTGGATCCTTTTCAATGTGGCACTCCTACGGTGCTTTCTTTCCTGTTGCATCTGGCCAATCTGGGACTCCAGATTGGAACAATAAAAAGATACCTAGCCGCGCTTTCCATCTTTAAGTGCTCCTCTGAGGAGTCCTATTTTAAGATTCCATTGATTGTCCAATTTTGAAGGGGCTCACTAACGTGTACCCTCCAGTACTATTTCATGTCCCTGCTTGGGATTTAAATCTTGTGTTAAAGTTTTTAACATGCATACCCTTTGAGCCATTACATTCCTGCGCGTTAAGGCTTTCAACACTAAAAACTGTCCTTCTTGTGGCACTAAAATCAGCCCGCATGGTTACTGAGTTGCAGGCTCTTTCATGTAAACCTCTGTACACTACTTTTTATAAGGCTTAAAGTTAAACCATCTTTCTTGCCGAAAGTAGTTTCTGACTTTCACTTGTCACAGAAAATAACACTCCCAAGTTTCTACCCTCCCCCCTCATTTGGACAAACAGGAGGAGAGGTTGCATAGACTAGACCCAAAACAGGCACGTTTTTTTTAATATAGCGAGAATGGCAAAATGACGCCAGGATGACCAACTATTTGTGGGTTATACTGGTCCTAAATTGGGATTACCTGTGAGAAAACAGACTATATCCTGCTGGATTACTCTAGCTATTGGAGAGTGTTACAGGCTAGCTGGAAAGGAACCGCCGCAAGGGTTTAGGGCTCATTCCACGAGGGGCATGGCAACTTTCGCGGCTCGTCACAGGGGATTCCCTTTAATTGACATCTGCTCAGCTGCAACTTGGGCGTCAGTTCATACTTTCTTTACATCACTGCTTAGACTCTTCTTCCCAAGAAGGCCTTTTTGCGAAGGCAGTACTTCATTCCATTCATGATAAGACTTAATAGTACTCCCACCTCCAAAATTATCACTGCTTTGGGAGTCTATCAAAGATGAGGATAACGTGGGAGGACACAATCCATTCAAAGAATAAGTTACTTACCAACTGGTAACATTCTTTCGACTGGATGTTCCTCCCACGCATTCCTCCTCGGCCCTCCCAACCTACCCCGTTGTACAATTTACGTGATTTACACTTTGCGCTTACGTGGGAGGACACAATCCATTCAAAGAATAAGTTACTTACCAACTGGTAACATTCTTTCGACTGGATGTTCCTCCCACGCATTCCTCCTCGGCCCTCCCAACCTACCATGCAGTACAATTTACGTGATTTACACTTTGCGCTTACGAAGAGTTTAAAGTCTTGCACGCTTGGATGGTTCCTCGAGGTGTACTACGAAAGAACAGAACTGAAGCAAACGGGCGCGGCACAAGATATTTATACTACTGCTGACGTGGACATGCCACGGCGGCCCTCGAGGGATATCGATGCCACAACATCGTGCACAGCGCCCTCTGCCGAGATTTTTTTTTTTACAAAAGCAGCGAAGCTGGAGAGATATGAATATCAGAGATGAGGAGTACAGGGGAGGAACATAAAGTTGAAAGAACGTTACCAGTTGGTAAGTTACTTGTTCTTCTATGCCACCTTTGTGGACGTGAGGACAGCTTTCAACTGTGTTCCGCAAGATCTCCTTTGGCAGGTACTTGCCAAAAGAAACATGCCCAAAAGCCTGGTTGGCATCATCCAGTCTCTATACTGGAACAACAAGGCAGTTGTCAGAGTTGGCTTGGGGGGAGAGGTTACCGCTCAGTTCGATGTAACCAAAGGAGTCAGTCAAGGGTGTGTTTTGGCCCCCCTTCTGTTTTGTATCTGCATAGAGGAGGTCATTAATGCTCTCCTTGTGGAAGGCAGGAATCCTCCAAAACTAAAAATATAAAAAATAGGTACCCCGCTCTCTTCTTTCACAGGTGATGCTGTGATTCTGTCTACCACCCCTATGGGGTTGAGAAAGTTTCTGGTGTCCTTCACGAAGAAGTGTGGGGAGCTGAGTCTTAGCTTGAACACTGAAAAAAACAAAGACCCTGGTTTTGAAGCCCACATTTTGGGAAGCACCAACAACTAGAAGCCAGGGTTGAGGGCATTGCTCAGGAGAAAGTCGTAACTTAGAATTATCTTGGGCTGCGTTTCCACAAACATGGTTATTGGTTATTGGGTGGAGCTATGGGGGTTTGCAAATGGAAAAACGTTAGCTATTGTCGAAAATATATTTTTAAAGGCATTCCTTCTGCTACCACAGGGTATGCCTAACGCCTTATTACATTTAGAAATTAATGTGTGCCCTATAGGTGTAATTGCTGCAACAAAATCTCTTTTATATTGGGTGCGGCTATGGCAGGCTCCAGGTATTGTGGATTTTATGAATGATTTAACACATCTACTGAGTCTGAAAGGCAGCATGAATCTGCCATGGATTGCCCATGTTAAAAAAAGCCTGAGTGACTTGAATAAGCTTGTGGTTGTGTCCTGTTCAGATCAATAAAACTGTGCTTACTAGAATTAAAAACAAGTTTTGTGCTGACCACTAGAGAGAATATGTTGGCACGTTGTTGCAAATTGAAATCTGCCTCTAGCTATTTAAGAATCAAAAGTGAATTTGTCCTTGAGAAATACCTCGATTTTATCAACTCGCCATACACTTGTGCAGTGTATATAAATGTTTTACCTGGTCACATTGAAATTAGATATGTTTTTCAACGTCATGGTTAGAAGGGATTTCGAGGCTGCGCCCACATTGTAGTACTTGTGAGGAGACAGTTGCTCATTTTATGTTTTTATGTCCAGCGATTCGAGGATTAAGAATACCTCATCTCAAACCCTTCTTAAGAATAGCAGGTAAAGGGGGGATGGGTGACGACGGGGATAGGTCCTTATATATCCCAGGCAGTAATTAAGACCCAGTGAATTTGGTTGTAGAATAATAGTACACATTTGTTAGAATGGGGGTTTAAGGAGGTCGAAGGGGAGAAGGAGGATGGAAAGATTTTCACAAGGTTGAAGGGACACATCATAGCTGTCTACAGCATAAAAGAAAAGCGAAGGTCTGAGGCTTAATAAGTGGTAATGCAAGCAAGCCAGACTACGGCTGATCTGACCTTTATTACTTTGAATGCACAAGGGCTAGACTCTCCAATGAAGAGGAGGTTGTCAGAGTTGCAGGCCTCAGTGGTATGGGTACAGGAGACGCACCTGCTCCCAGGTGATGAACATTGTCTAAGACATGGAGAATTTCCCATGCAGTATCTGGCCTCCAGTGGTATTAAGAAAAGGGGAGTGGGGATACTAATTGCAAAAGGGGTGGTAACTCTGATAGCGGCATATGTTCCCAATGAAAAACAGGATCACTTTTTACTGAGCTTGCTAGCTAAGGTGGCTGGATGGTGCGTGGGACAGGTTCTAATCGGGGGAGATTTTAACTGCATGATGGTTGCTTCAATGGACAAGACCCTTCCCGCTACATCTAATGATAATAAATGTAGGCAGGCATTAGCTCGCTTCCTTAGGGAGCTGCAACTTAGAGTCCTGGCGGTTCCTCTACCCACAGGATAAAGCTTTTACCCGTTACTCGGCAGCACACAGGTTTTTCACTGATAGATTTGATCCTGATCTCAGACACACTGGTCCAACAAGGGTTGGAGATAGCACTGAGATACTTATCGGATCACGTACCGGTCCCGCTCCGGGTGGAACCGAAAGACCCACTCACAAATTCCCGGAAACCATGGTGACTAAATGAGCTGATACTGAAGGACCTGGCCCTTAGGACGCATATGGAAACGGCCCTAAAGAATTACTTTAAAGAAAATTCTACACCAGATCTTGTCTGGGGACTATATGGGATGCCAGTAAGGCTGTAATGCGGGGAGAATTTATTGCCCAAACCATGAAATTCATGAGGGAAAAGGGAATCGTATGACAAAGATTGAATGGGGGAGGTTAAGAACGCTAAGGCAAACCACAAGGCAAAGGGATCACAAAAGGCTTGGAGGGAGCTCATGAAAGCAAGGGCAAAATTGGAGGCACACTTGTACACTTGGCGGACAAGTCTGCGCAGCTCCTCCTACAAATGAAACAGTTATACTATATAAAAGGGGATAAAGCCAATCAGTTCCTAGTGGCTAAGTTACGGAAATAAAAATCCCAAAATTACATTAGCCAACTCAAAAGCCCAGGGGGGGAATTGAAAAGAGGGGAAGCACACCTTTTTTGTGCAGAACTTAGCGGGTGAGAACTTGGAGGAGGGGATGCAACAGGAATTCTTGAGGAAGGTGGACCTGCCACAAATCTCAGAGGTCGGCAGGTTAACGCTGAGGCCCCAATCTCTGAGGAGGAGGTGGGACGGCCATAGGGTCGTTGAAAAGTAACAAATCCCCAGACCCAGATGGGTTCGGAAACGCATATTATAAGACGTTCCGGCCCTTATTGGTGGGCCCCCTGACCAAACTCTTCAATCATATAATGGACACAGGATTAGTGTCCAAGGATATGGGCCCTTCCACCACAATTCTAATGCTGAAACCGGGTAAGCACCCGACCGAGTGCATGACCTACAGGCCCATCTTCCTCCTTAATGGAGATGCAAAATTATACACAAAGGTACTGGCGCAAAGGTAGCCAGGAATTCTCGCCGGGCTGGTCCACCCGGATCAGGCAGGGTTTGTACTGGGGCATCACACATACAGCAACATACGTAGGGCTATAGATGTCATAGCATGGGGCCGAAGGACAGTACAACAAATGTTGGTAGTGACACTGGATGCTTCCATGGCCTTTGATAGCTTAGACTGGAACTTCCTACGGTTAACAATGGAGAAGTTTGGGTGTGGGCCAATATTCTTGTGCATGGTTTTGGCTAACTATGGTATCCCATCCACTAGACTCCAGGTTAACGGACAGCTAATAGAGGGCATCCCCATACATAAAGGGACGCATCAGGGTGTCCGTTGTCCCCGCCCTAATAATTGCCATGACCAGGGAGCCCCTGACTCAGGCCATCAGAACGGATCAAAGATTCAAGGGGTAAGCCCGGCAATAGAGGGGGAGCAAAAGATAGCATTATATGCGGATGATGTCCTACTATATCTTAAAGATACGACACACTCCCTTCCCAAGGTCATCACAGTATTTGATCATTTTGTGAAGGTCTCTGGATTTTGCATTAACAATGCGAAATCCAAATCGCTTAACATCACGGAAGACCACGCACGGGTAAAGGAGTGGGGTACACGCTCTCCACTAAAATGGGAACAGAAGACGATAGAATACCTGGGGGTGCACTTAACATCTATATACGAGAGGTTATATGGGGCTAACATCCCGGGGCTGTTAAAGTCTCTAATCAGGGATCTCAGGAGGTGGGGCTTGCAGGAGATGTCGTGGTTTGCACGGATAACAGCTATAAAGATGTCAATACTGCCAAGATTCCTATATGTGCTGGGCTCACTCCCGATACGGGTTCCAAACTTAGCAATTAAAAATCTGCAGAAAGAAATAATGCGGTTATCTGGAAAGAGAAGATGCTGAGAGTACCCAAAAGGGTGCTATTTCGCCCTCCAGCTATGGGAGGTCTGGGAGTGCCGGACTTTGGCCGATATTTGATTGCGGCCCATATAGCCCTGATGCTTCAGTGGGCCCCAAGGGAACACCGAAACGAGTGGTCCAACATAGAAAGAGGTGCGACCAGCCTGCCGCTTGAGAATCTTAGTCTACAATCATCAAAACACAGGTCATGCTGCTAGATTCTACTAAGGTCACCCTTTGGTATTGGGATAAAGCAGTGTGGGAAAGAAAGTGCGGGTGGGGGGGGCACTTACACTAATGGCTTATAACCCTGACTTCACACCAGGGATGCAACCCAATTTTTGGACTCAATGGGAGGCGAAATACCCTCTGACGCTGGGAGATTTTTAGTCAGGTGGGCAACCATTGACATTTGAAGATTGTAAAAACAAATTTAAGATCCCCGAAAGTGAACGTTTTCATTACACACAGATAAGACATTGGATCTTGAATAAATTAGTGAAAGAGAGAGCCAATAGAGACCCTCTAGCACTGGAACTCACAATAAAAGACGGGTCGGCTGCGAAAGGGGTCTCGAGGCTATATCGACTACTAGATCGGTGAAGCCCAGGAGAGGTTCTTACTTATATGTCAAAGTGGGAACAAGATGTTGGGGGACCAATCACAGAAGAAATGTGGGACCAGATTTGGCGCCGGGCACTGAAAGGTTCTAAAAGTACGCCAATCAAGGAGGCCGCCTACAAGATATGTTTTAGGTGGTACATGACACCACAGCGACTGCATGCTATTAACCCAGACTATCCTCCAATATGCTGTGGCGGGTGTGGACTGACGGGGATCTTATACACATGTGGTGGGCATGCCCTTTGGCAGAGTTGTACTGGAAAGAAATCCTGAGCCACATTACAGATATTACAAAGATACAACTTCCCTTTAAACCAGTAGTGATACTATTGGGGGCCACAGCAGAGGGCAGTTACGCCGCCACAGGAAGTAATGCCACGCTTATTACCCATATGCTGAGAGCAGCATGGATCACGCTAGCGCATGCCTGAAAGAAGGAGCAGGGGCAATCGGTAGCTATGTGGTGGGTGAGGCTATGGGGAGTGATGGCCATGGAGAAGGTGACGGCTCTGGCTAATGGCCCAAATATGAAAAGTTCCAGTCAGCTTGGCTCCCACTTCATTTTTTTTTTTGCAGAAAGGGAACAGGTTTACTTTAGACCAGCATTACTTCACAATTTCCCGATTTTATGATAGGTAGAATAAGATCAAGTGGGTTGTTAAGCGAGAAAGCCCATATGCACAGGTATAGGAAAGTGTTCTCTTTAACCTATGTTAAGATGTTAAAGGATGGAGGGACGGAGGGGATAGGGAAGGGGGATTCGTTGGGAGTTATACAAATTGGGGGCACAGAAGTTGGACATTGTAAGATTGAAACTGAAGCATACCAATGCATATGTACAATACGCGTTGGAACTCTGTGCCTAATTCTAATAAATAAAGTTGATTTAAAAATGTCTACCATACTCAAAGCTTTGGACCTGTGTAAAAGTTCAGAAGACATGACATAGTTTGTAGAGTGTCCAAATGCATTCATCGAGCATCGTTAGATGGTCCAAAAGTAATACAGTCCAGCCCACAAGATGTTTCTTAGCGCATTCTTCTGCAGGGCGTGTGACCACCTTTCCTCCTTTAGCCTGTTTGTAAATAATGGGGTTAGGTTGTCTTTATGGTCCAATCGTGGATAACAGTCAAATAATTTGCATGCCGATCTGATCCTAGCAAGGTAAATTTACATCTATTGTTGGAGGCTGCGAGTATACAATCTCCCTTGCTTTCTCTACTGTGGACAAAGCTTGTGACATTCTATAAAGTAAAGGTGCAATGTTTACATTTTGATTGTGACTCATTTTAATATATTCCAACATATGTACTGTTATCATGAACGTATTTATCTTGTATAATTATTCATTTGTATTTTTAGGTGTTTTGTGTTGTACTTTTATGGCTTTATGCTGAATAAAAGTGAAGAAATTAAATATAAAGCTTGTATTTAAAAGATTAACTTTGCCTTTTGCATCAAACAAGTAAACATTGTTTCTTTTTTACTTTGTTTGGTCTGATTGATAAGATATCCATACAGGAAATTAATGTTAGATAGCAGGAAATGCACACATCCTTAGCGAGATCGAAATTACAATATAAATAATTTTTAGGTTGATTTGACAGCTTATTGAAAAGGCTTAACATTTTTCAATTCACAAAAGGAGCAAGTAAATATAGCCCCAACTCATGATGATTGGCCGGTACTCTTATGTTATGTTGATTTATACCACACACTGCTAGCAGGATGTTTTAGTATGGAGTTCCAAAACGTCCCTTCCAGTTCATGCCAAGGAAAGTTATTAGTGGGATCGTAACACTGAGCACCATAAATAAGAGTAGGAATAACCTAGGGTTTGTAAAATTTCCAAAACGGGAAGTAGGGAAAAGTGGGCAAATTTGGAATTATTTTTTTTGCTTCCATAATTAAACCCTTCATTTTCCCACTTAAATGTTTATAACCCGAAATTGATCATTTATTAATACCAATTAAAAAGCCATGGTAAGTTAATTGCTTCATCACTTGAAGTTTGACATTATTCAGGTAACAATTGAAACCTTTACATTTCCGAAGATTTATTTTTGAAAGAATTAGCACATTGGATTTTGGAGAGTTTACCTCTACACAACTGCTGGTCAAATAAGCATGCAAAGCATTAATTGATCGCTGTTAGCCGATTGGAGTGTAATCATTTAATACAAGATCGTCGGCGTAAGTACATAACAGAGGTGTTTACCCAAATGAGGAGGAAAGGATGTAAATTTAGAACAGGCCTCACTCATATCCCAAAAAAAGAGATTGAACAAACTGGGTCTAATACTCACCCCTGTCTCAAACCTCTAACGGTCTAAATTGGTCTCGTCAAATCTCCCTTTTTTAGCCAATCTGACCTGCATGGCAGTCTCTTCATGAATAGATCGAACTATGTCAACCAAAGTGTGTGGACAACACCAGACCAAAAGCTTTCGCCAGAGGAGATTGTTTTCCACTCGATCAAACACACTTGTGAACAATAAAGGTGCAATAAAGTTAACATTTTATATTAGTAACTCTGTTTTTTAAAAGGGAGAGGCATAAGGGTAGTGTGGAGTTAGTGTGGAGTCCCTTCCTAAAACTGGATCGAAATAGTAAATTCAACCACTGTCTTGTGCTTAAGCCTCAAGATCCCTTAAATTGAGGGCAACATTTTTTTGCTGGAAGCATTGAGGGGTGCCTATTGTACTCCTCAATGCTTCCAGCTAAACATTTTCATTCGGTGGTAGTTTGCAGGGATGTCGTCTTTTTTGAAAATCGGTCCCAAATTTGAGAGTTTCCAGGATGAGCGGACTATCCTGATTGACAGTATTATCTCAAATAAATGAAATAAGATTGAGGCCCACATTCCCAGGTTGACCTTGAAAGTAAAAGTGGACAGTCCATCAGGGCCGAGTGCACTTGAAGACTTTGATTTTAATGATCAAGTTGTAAATATCATCTAATGTAATAGGCAGCTTCTAAGATAGATTGAAGTCCAGGGTGAGCGAACCTACTGTGGCAGTAAAATGAGAAAACCAAGGATCTTCTCCAGTTAGATTAACTTGAGTAGACTGCAGATTTTAAAAAGATAGTTCAGAATTTTCCAAAAGCTGGATACATCGGAATGAAGAACACAATTAAGCATTTCTTCTGAGTCACTCTGGAGAAGAATACACCAATTTTTGTAATGTTGAAGTAAAATCCTTTTCTACTCAGATCTTTTACTTAGAGGCAGTGAAACAAAGGATTTGATATGGTTTCTCATCTCTCTTTCTATTAAAAATGTTAATGTCAAACTTGTTTTTATAAAAGGAAAACAGTATTGAGAATGTGGGCTCAAATTAATACACTGAGAATTATAAAAATCAATTCAAATATTGCAAAACTCTTTAGGCGGCTGAACAGTGGAGAGAGGGTCATCAGGACCCATAGTCAAAGTGGACGCCAAGTGAGTATTACATTTGTGAGCTAACTTGGGATTCCAAGTTATACGGTTTAGACCCCTGTTGATTAATACATTTGTTAAACCTTTTGGTTGAACATCAAGATTAAATGTGAGCTTCAGCCTCAGATATATTGTAAACTTGTTGTCATGAAATTCCAAGAATAACAATTCTTAAATATTTTGTTGGTTACAAAAATGTAATTAATCACTGAACTTCTTAAGTCGTTATGCCACGTTTGCTTGGGGGGGGGATGTCACCCGTTGTATTACCATTTAGTAGTTGGAAATGCCAATATCGCATTCATGTTAGCCACTTATTACATCTAGCATGAGATTTGGTCTGCTGAATAGACAAGACTTCTTCAAACCTTGATGTAAGCAGGAACAATTAAGGTCCCCAGCAATTGGATGTGGGATCCCCATGACTTGTCTGTTAGGAGGCTTCTCAAGGCCCAAACAGGCTAGACTGGTGAGCAAGCTCAAGGACTTAGCATACATACTGGCGAAGTGCAGACTAGCGATGGGATGGAAAGCACATATGAGGCTAGCAGTACAAATGTGGTGAGGGACTTATTAAAATGGTCTAACGCAGAGACTATGGTGTGGCCAGAAGCGGCAGATAGGAACACCGAGCAAGGGGAGGGCAGAGTGGAATCTTGGATACTATTGATAGCAGATCTGGCCACCTCAAAGCAGGGTAGCCGAGATTTGGATGAAACTCCCTAGACAAGAAGATACTGTAGCTAGGAGGGTTGATGATGAATAAAGGAGAGAGATGTAACGGAGGGTGTGACGTAGGCCTGGGATGGGTGGGGAGGAGTTATGGGGGTTTGAGAAGCAGTTAGACAATATAATGTGAAATGTTTGTGAAGATTAAAATGTCTGCAAGTTGTTACGGTAATGTTAAAATTAATACAAATAGTAAATTAAAAAAGGGCCCCAGCAATTGTTATTTTATAGTTCTCATGGGATTCTAACCACGCTGTAATAATGTTGGTAATATTCTGAAATAATACATTGGCGGAACGTTTATCAGGATTCCAGTAAACCTTAATAAAAAAGAATAGCTTCTGAAAAAGGGAACGTTACTATATCCGACTTTAACTTTATCGCTTGAAGGGAGGGAATCATAGTTATCCAACTAGTGCTGCAGATCCCTATGGAGTTATTAGAAGCAAAAATCAGGCCACAAAAGGGCGACCGGGAATACACTTTTCTGCAGGAGTTACATAAACTGGGGAACTATCTAATAAAGGGGTTTCTTAAAACCATACTTCTTGAAATAGTTAAATAACTACCTCCAATTGTGTAAATGTACTTTGTAAGGTGTTGTACCAACGACGATTATTTTTACCTGTTCATTCTTAATTAGATTGGTGCAGGCACACAATGATGCAATAATGGGAAACACACTGGCTCCAATGTCCAGCACTAGTTTCCGTGTTAAGAGATAGTCTCACATGTCAAATTTTGTAATCCAAAGGGATGTATTCACATTAATTTCATCACTTTAGAACATTCTTGAATGGGTTTTATGTAGGACTGCGATCATGTCTCTCCATCAGTGTTTCAGAACCACATCCTTTATCAAGTTGGATGCACAGACGATTTGGGCATCCAAAAATAAATATCTTATTTTCAACAATAGGTTATATCACTTGGCAGTCTTAAAATAACTGACAGAAATACTAACAACTATACATCTCCTATTCATGTTAAAGTCAGATGTGCTTGCCCACAAGCTTAACCACTCATAGTCAAACTCTCTCACACAGTAATTAACAATGGATCTTTGGTTGCTCAGACCAAAGTCATTTTAGCTGTAGTACAGCATGTAACCATACAACTCTTTTCATTAACAGAAACAAGTCTGGATGCACCCAAGCCAACTTTTGGCTTTACTGCTTCTTAACCAAATGTATCCTTCATGTTTGTAGAATGTTGATGACATGACATGACATGCACACGCTTCACTGGCTCCCCATCTTTCATCATATTAAAAACTGAATGTTTCACCTACAAAGCAGTCTCAAACAGAACACCAACATAGTTGGTGGCTAAACTCCACACCTCTGGAGCCTCGATTGTGTCCTCCCACGTATTCCTCATCTTATAATTATTATTCTTCCAGCTTTAGCTGCTTTGGAAATTTTTTTTGACAGGGGGCGCTGTGTGCTGTCTCGTCGAGCCGATGTCCCTCGAGGGCCTCCGTTCGACTGTCGACGTCATCATCAGTATAAATAGCGCACGCAGCGTCCGTTGGCTTCAGTTCTGTTTTTTTCCAAGCTAACGCTTCCAAGAATTACGGTGTGCTTCAGTTCTTCAGTGAACTTCGTCAGCTGTTTTTGATCAATGAAAATGTCTTCCCCGTCGGCTCCATCAATGCCTAAAACGGGCTTCAAGAAGTGCCAAGCCTCTGGATCGAAGATGTCGATCACTGACTCCCACTGCATATGTCTGTGGTGCCTTGGTACCGTTCACCGTACCGCCGACTGTAACTCCCGTCAGGTGATGACCGAAAAGGCTTTTAGGGAGCGTCTCCTTCGAAGAGCTCAAAAAGAAAGACCTAGGAGTCGAGGGGTTCTCATTGACGGAAAAGATCTAAAAGATCTCGATTGAGAAGTCGATTGCGCCATTCCTCGTCGTTTTCTTCAAAGAAGGCCAGGAAACGGCATCACAGGTAACCTTTGGCCTCTAGTGATTCTTCGGCCGAGGTAATCAAATGTCCAACTAAGTTGGACTCCCCAGCAAAACGGGATGCGTTTCATAAAGAAATGCTTAAAATCTTCGAGAAGGCAGCCCCGACCCCCTCAAAGGACAAGCAGAAAGCCCATGCCCCTGTCGATCTGCACAAAGACGACAAAGGCTAAAGTCTTGGCTAAAAGACTTGCATGATGACCTTCAGTCAGCCAGTGGTTTAGGTACCACTGCCGAACTGGAATTTGGCAAACCAGATCCTACTGACCATGCTGACTCCTTATATAGGAAACTGATGAGTAAGGTGGTCGTTTTTAGGTTGGTGCAGGCCTACTCCTCCTTTTGAGCAGGATAACTGAGATATTTTGGATCAGGGTCCCCAAAAAGATCAAATTTTGCCATTTCACCCTGCACTACAAAAAAGGGTCTCAGCAAATTGGGAGACACCAGAGACTCCGGCTGCAGTGAATATACATTTTGATAGAAAATATAGGCCATCCAGCAGTGACCCAGAGTACTTAACAAAACATCCAACACCAGAAAGTTTGGTGGTCCAAGCTGCTACATCAACTAAGCAATCAGCATACCTCTCTATCCCTCCTGATAGGGATGATAAGAGAGTAGATGCCTGGATGAGAAAAATATTTACTCCTGGTAGTATGGCATTAAAATTAACTAACGCAACTTTTACCTTGTCAAGGTTTACGTTTACCCTGTGGGACTGCGTAGCTTTGGCGGCTGACCACATCCCAGAAGGTGAAGAAAGAGAATGCTTCCTGGCTATCATCAAGGATGATAAGAAGGCAATGGGTGAATGCCTCCAGTTGGGTCTAGACTGCAGACCGCATCAGCAGATCCATTGCAGCTAGCACAGTGTTGCGCTGATTTGCGTGGTTTAGGGAGTCCTGATTTACTCCAGATTTGCGGTCTAGACTCCACCATATGCCCTTTGACAGCTCGAGGCTGTTTGGCAGCAAGGCTGCTGAGAGTTTGGAAAAGCTGCAGACCTCGAAAGCGGCAGCTAAATCCCTTAGAGCCGCCATTTGACAGCCTCAAAACCCCTACTCTGGTTCATCTCCTTGGAGGGATAAGTCCTTTTCGAGTCTATTCCTCAGTTGGAAGAGGAAGAGGACAAGACGGTCAAAGAGGTCAGAGAAGGTTAATATTAACCTATTATTCTGTTAATTTATTTTTGGTATGCCCATTGAGTGGGAGAGACATTACCTCTCATGCTATTGCTAAATATTCCCTTGGACTACTAATTGATTCCAATTCGTTTTATCTTTGTTTCTCTTTCAAACCTATTTATCTTGCAACGACTCTGGCAATTATGGATGCACTTACCATATCCTTTATTTTACAAAAAATATGCAACTTGATTAATTGTTTATATTTTATCTATGCTCTCAAATGTCGGTATATTATGTTTGTCCATTGTCTTTGTTGATTTTTGTGATTTAACAGTTTGCGTGTGCTGCCACACATGTACCGTTTACTTGGAACTGTGGCTGTTGGTATAACAATGCCAACCCACTATGTTAAATTTTGTTGATTCTTGTTCTGATCTGAAGATTTGGATCCTTGTATAATCATGTACAGAATCACCAGCCTCTGATGACGAGCCCCTTAGCTCGAAACACGTGTCAGGCTGTTTAAGAATTCTTCAAAGGCTGTTCAAGAATTCTCCAATTAAACTTTATGCTAATTGTAGTTGAATTGTGTCTTTGTGTGCAGATATCAGGCAAACAACCTTCTGTCTCATATATACAAAACAGAATCACATATAATCACATATGATCCACTTGACCAGCCCCCTCATGTGATACGATACATAGCGTTCATGACCTTTCATTGTGGGTAATATTACTTGAGACAATGTTTATGCATTCTTCCCCGTCCTCCTATTGACACTTTACTGTCTGGGAGCGGGGTAAAGCAGTGCGTGGAGGCATATCGTGTTCCCTGGTACAAGGTTAGATTTGCTGTATAGTTTATCTATGTTGCTTCTAAAGCCTAAGGTCAGTCTGCTCTAAGGCTTAGAAAACAGGATTTTCACCAGAGGAGCACGTTACAGCTGCACGTTATTACAATTAATGGTTCAGTGGTGAAAACATGGTCGAGACAGGCGGGCACCTAACTTATAGATTAGCATTGCTTCTGCAAGGACTTCAAGGTTGTACAGTGTAAGACAAACAACGCGCTCAGCAGAATGTGCATTCCTGCCTCGTAATTAACAGAAAGTTCATGCCGCGGTCTTCTACCATGTTCAGAGTGAGAAAGGCAAAATAAGCAAGGAACTGAACAATGTATTCAAGATGGCGAATAAAACAAAATGGCAAAGCGGCCACCATAGTGTGGCAATAGGTTTGTAGTTTGTAGTGTGATGCGAATGTACTTAGGCCAATATGCATACCTTAAAGGACACAAAATCTAGATATATTTTCACAAAGTGTCAAACAAACGATAAAGTTCCTTTCCAACGGCGCAAGTTATTAAAATTGAGCTTATTATTCGCAAAACCAGCAATATTATTACGATGGAATAATAGGGAACCCCCTGTTCCATAGGGAAAGGGATATGACCTGGGCGAATGACAATGAATAGGTATACTCTAGCCTACTACCAACAACATGCCACCCTAGAGATATCTGGGAGCATTCAGGCAATATCTAATGGATAAAAGTGAGGAGAGGATGAACAGGAAGAACCGTTTATGTACGCAGCTGTATTATTGTAACTGATGCGTGAACAAATTACAGAAAATGTAACGTGGAAATCTGTTAAATAAAGTTTTTAAAAAGTTCCTTTTCAAGTATTCAAGTAGGGCGATTCACTCTTCACCCTTGCTCCCCCTCAGCCAGGCTCAGATCCCTTTTTGTACCAAAATATTTTCTCAGGTGACTCACGGTTTACCCGAGACCGACCTCAGTCGGGCTCCGATCCTTTTTACTCAATTAGTCTCTCTCAGCCGGACTCAGACCAATTACAGTTTGAAAATCTTTTCTCTGGTGACTTGTGGTTCACCCCGGATCCCCCTCAGTCTGGCTCAGATCCCCTTTTCACCATTGGTCTCCCTCAGCCAAGCTCGGACCAATTACAGTTTGTATATCTATCGAAGACTTTCGAATGTGCACAGGGTTTGCCTTCACCTGTTGCAGGACCACTTCGATTTTACAGTTCACAATTTTAGACTCTCAGTTGGATACCAAACCGAGACCTTCGAATAAGCACCCACATAGTGCCGTGTCACTCTGTATATGGTATCTTGGGCTGTCTCTCACAGCACAATCACAAAGTTCAATTACTTAATTGGTTCCAATTATACTTTCGTCGCTCATCGCCAACGCCTCACACACGGTTCTCTTTATGCACTTGCAAACTTGGTCCTCACACAGACCGGTCTGCTATCAGTCTTTCCGACTCACCGGCCGTGCTGACTTTACTGGCACTGCTTTGTTGTGGGAGCCAAAGACAGTAGCATGGTGGCAATCGCTCATCCCCACCTCGGCTATCAATGCGGGAGAGCCACGGGTTCCTTTGGCACACAATGCACCTTTCTTCAACTTCAATTCCTGGTCTTATGTTTCTTGTTGTGAAGGTTTTCTGAAAGTAGCAGTTTTCCTCCGAAAAGGCCATGGGCAATTTTCTCCTCTCCTCGTATTAAACTGCCATCTCAGAACTGCTGCTTCCTCGTGTGTTTTGCCTTGCTCAGAGTGAGCTTTCGTGCTCCGCCTTTTATCCATGTGGGGAAGTGTGATGGACCTCAGGTATGTGCAATTATTAGTAATTGCCTGACTCTGCCTAACCCGTGTGTTGGGACATGTCAGGTATACGGCTCAGGTGTTATTCCGTTTTCTTTCACAGTGAGCTGTCCGAGGGAAAGTGTTTGTGTTGGGAAAGTGGGGGCGGGGGTTGAGTTTCTAGATATCCTACCTGGTAGGATGGGAAAAAGGTGTTCTAGGGAAGGGGATACCCTGTCTCACCCTCCAGTGTCATACTTCCACTTGCCGAGGACTCTGATCCAGGTGATCCTCTCGCTCTGGTCCCCCACCCAAGGAACTGGATCCAAAAGTCCTGGCCACCTGGATGAAAGATCCCCGGCGACTGGTGGGTGAGACACCTTCTGGATATATTCATCTGCCCTCCAATACATCTTACACAAAGAGTGGACCTTCTCTCGTGAGAGGGGCGACGGATTCTCCATCCAGAGGTCAAGACACTCAGCCTTCATGCATGGTTTCTGAAAGCCTGAGATTGAAGGATTGGGACCTCCTGGGTGACGTAATGTCTTTCGGCCAGAAGGCCAGCAACAAAATCCTTATACCGCTGCCATTGGAACAAGTTCTGCTGATGGTGTAGGGAGAAAGATGTGGTCCCTTTTCTGTGCAATACACCTACAGTGCTAAAGTTTCTACTGCATTTAGCAAATCTGGGGCTACAGATGGGAACAATCAAGGGTTATCTAGCAGCGCTTTCCATATTTAAGCGCACCTCAGAAGAGGCATCCTACTTCAAAATACCTTTAATAACTCCATTTCTTGAAAGACTCACAAATGTGTTTGCTCCTACACCTTTCCCAATTTGGGACCTTAATTTGGTTTTAAAGTTTTTGACGTGTGCTCCTTTCGAGCCACTCCATTCCTGCCCTGTAAGGTTGCTAATTTACAAAACTATTTTGTTAGTAGCGATCATCCTGCAGGGTGAGTTGCAGGCCTTATCCTGTAAACCTCTTTTTAATACATTTTACAAAGATAAGGTTGTCCTTATGGCCAAACTCTCTTTTCTACCTAAGATTGTATCGGATTACCATTTAGCACAGAAGATTGTGCTTCCGGACCTACTATCCTCCACCTCACCCTGGCAAGGAAGAGGAAAGATTTCATAGGCTTGATCCAAAGAGAGCTCTAATCTTTCAAGAATGGCAAAGTTGCAACAACACAACCAACATTTCATTAGCTATACAGGACATAAACTAGGTCAGTCAGTTACCAAACAAACTCTGTCCAGATGGATCATACTAGCTATTTCAGAGTGCTACAGGCTAGCTGAGAAAGATCCCCCAGAAGGATTAAGGGCTCATTCCACTAGGGTTGTGGCAACTGCCTCGGCCCTTCAGAGGGAAGTTCCGATAAAGGACCTTTACAAGGCAGCTACCTAGTCCACTATCCACACGTTCACAAAACATTCCCCATCCGAGGAGCGCGGTGAGTGTGTGGGCTAGAAAGCCCCTTTTTGTTTAATGTTGTCCACCTGTTGGTGGGCCCGTGCCCAGGAGCAGGCCCTTGCGTCCCCCTACCCGCCGCAGCCGCTTCCTGGTTTACCCGCCCGCCTCCCGATCCGCCCTCCGTCCCTCCCATTGGTCCAGGCACATCAGGCATCGAGCCTACCGACTCGAGTGGCGCTCACCGCCTCCATTCCCCATCCGAGGAGCGCGGTGAGTGTGTGGGCCAGAAAGCTCCTTTTTGTTTAATTTTGACCACGAGTTGGTGGGCCCGTGCCCAGGAGCAGGCCCTTGCGTCCCCTTCCCCGCCGCAGCCGCTTCCTGGTTTACCCGCCCGCCCGCCTCCCGATCCGCCCTCCGTCCCTCCCATTGGTCCAGGCACATTAGGCATCGAGCCTACCGACTCGAGTGGCGCTCACCGCCTCCATTCCCCATCCGAGGAGCGCGGTGAGTGTGTGGGCCAGAAAGCCCCTTTTTGTTTAATTTTGTCCACGTGTTGGTGGGCCCGTGCCCAGGAGCAGGCCCTTGCGTCCCCTTCCCCGCCGCAGCCTCTTCCTGGTTTACCCAGCCCACTTGTGGCCCTTTTGCAGAGAACCTGGTCAGTAGCAAGCACCCTCCATTGGCGGCTTGAATGTGAAATCTTGGAGGCTCCACCGGCAGCCCGTCCCACCGCGCACCCTCCTCCTTTTCTCCCTTCTCCCGACCCGCCCAGGCCCGCTCTCATTGGGCCACCTACACTTCATCACTGGTCCTCCCAGGGCAGCCCTCTGCCCAGCAGCCCTGCGGCTAAGGGACCAAGGCCAAGGGCGGCTCCTACATTGGCGACTCCGAGATGTGTCCGCAGGTGTCAGCAGGGGAAGCCAAGGAAGCCACCAGACACCAACAAAACTGTAAGTGCTGGCATGAGCAGGGGGTAGAGCAATTACTCCACCCCAGAAAGCTCCTGCCACTCTAACCTACCTTTCAATGGCCTGCAGTCTAATGTTAACCAGTACCATAGCCCGAGAAACCACAGATTAGCCTGCCCAAATCTAGGCAGAAATGTGATTGCTAGCATATGCCACACCTAGATGGAATCTCCAATAGCCTCCTGTGGAAAGTTGAATTTAGAAGTGTACCCAATAGCCTCTGTGAAAAGTTGAATTTAGAAGTGTCCCCAATAGCCTCTCCGTGAAAAGTTGAATTTAGAAGTATGCCCAAAAGCCTCTCCGTGAAAAGTTGAATTTAGAAGTGTGCCCAATAGCCTCTCTGTGAAAGTTGAATTTAGAAGTGTGCCCAATAGCCTCTCTGTGAAAAGTTGAATTGAGAAGTGTCCCCAATAGCCTCTCCGTGAAAAGTTGAATTTAGAAGTGTGCCCAATAGCCTCTGTGAAAGTAGAATTTAGAATTGTGCCCAATAGTCTTTCTGTGAAAGTTGAATTTAGAAGTGTCCCCAATAGCCTCTCCGTGAAAAGTTGAATTTAGAAGTGTGCCCAATAGCCTCTCTGTGAAAGTTGAACTTAAAAATTATACCCAATAGCCTCTGTGAAAGTTGAATTTAGAAATGCATTGAGAAGTTGGATTTGAAGTGTGCCCAATAGCCTCCCTGTGAAAAGTTGAATTTAGAAGTGTGCCCAATAGCCTCTCTGTGAAAAGTTGAATTTAGAAGTGTGCCCAATAGCCTCTCTGTGAAAAGATGAACTTAGAAGTGTGCCCAATGGCCTCTTTGTGAAAAGTTTAATTTAGAAGTGTGCCCAGTAGCCTCTCTGTGAAAGTTGAACTTAAAAATTATACCCAATAGCCTCTGTGAAAGTTGAACTTAGAAGTGTGCCCAATAGTCTCTCTGTGAAAAGATGAATTTAGAAGTGTGCCCAATAGCCTCTCTGTGAAAGTTGAATTTAGAAGTGTCCCCAATAGCCTCTCCGTGAAAAGTTGAATTTAGAAGTGTGCCCAATAGCCTCTCTGTGAAAGTTGAACTTAAAAATTATACCCAATAGCCTCTGTGAAAGTTGAATTTAGAAATGCATTGAGAAGTTGGATTTGAAGTGTGCCCAATAGCCTCTGTGAAAGTTGAATTTAGAAGTGTCCCCAATAGCCTCTCCATGAAAAGTTGAATTTAGAAGTATGCCCAATAGCCTCTCTGTGAAAAGTTGAATTTAGAAGTGTGCCTAATAGCCTCTCTGTGAAAAGTTGAATTTAGAAGTGTGCCCAATAGCCTCTCTGTGAAAAGTTGAACTTAGAAGTGTGCCCAATAGCCTCTCTGTGAAAAGTTGAATTTAGAAGTGTGCCCAGTAGCCTCTCTGTGAAAGTTGAACTTAAAAATTATACCCAATATCCTCTGTGAAAGTTGAACTTAGAAGTGCGCCTAATAGCCTCTCTGTGAAAAGTTGAATTTAGAAGTGTGCCCAATAGCCTCTCTGTGAAAAGTTGAATTTAGAAGTGTGCCCAATAGCCTCTCTGTGAAAGTTGAATTTAGAAGTGTCCCCAATAGCCTCTCCGTGAAAAGTTGAATTTAGAAGTGTGCCCAATAGCCTCCGTGAAAGTTGAATTTAGAAGTGTGCCCAATAGCCTCTCTGTGAAAAGTTGAATTTAGAAGTGTGCCCAATAGCCTCTCTGTGAAAAGTTGAATTTAGAAGTGTGCCCAATAGTCTCTCTGTGAAAAGTTGAATTTAGAAGTGTGCCCAATAGCCTCTCTGTGAAAGTTGAACTTAAAAATGATACCCAATAGCCTATGTCAAAGTTGAATTTAGAAGTGTGCCCAATAGCCTCTCTCTGAAAAGTTGAATTTAGAAGTGTGCCCAATAGCCTCTCTGTGAAAAGTTGAATTTAGAAGTGTGCCCAATAGCCTCTCTGTGAAAGTTGAATTTAGAAGTGTGCCCAATAGCCTTTCTGTGAAAGTAGAACTTAAAAATTATACCCAATAGCCTCTGTGAAAGTTGAATTTAGAAGTGTCCCCAATACCCTCTCCATGAAAAGTTGAATTTAGAAGTATGCCCAATAGCCACTCCGTGAAAAGTTGAATTTAGAAGTGTGCCCAATAGCCTCTCAGTGAAAGTTGAATTTAGAAGTGTGCCCAATAGCCTCTACATAAAAAGTTGAACTTAGAAGTGTGCCCAATAGCCTCTCTGTGAAAGTTGAATTTAGAAGTGTGCCCAATAACCTCTCTGTGAAAAGTTGAACTTAGAAGTGTGCCCAATAGCCTCTCTGTCAAAAGTTGAATTTAGAAGTGTGCCCAATAGCCTCTCTGTGAAAAGTGAATTTAGAACTGTACCCAATAGCCCCTCTGTGAAAAGTTGAATTTAGAAGTATGCCCAATTGCCTCTCTGTGAAAAGTTGAATTTAGAAGCTGGCCCAATAGCCTCTGTGAATTTAGAATTGTGCCCGATAGCCTCCCTGAGAATAGCCTCTCTGTGAATTTAGAAATGTCTGAAAGGGCATGTAATCCCATCATATCTCACCAACACGCTTACTCTATCCTTACATCACCACTCAACTAGAACACAGAGATACTATGACACCATTCGGTATAACTGTTCTCATAGCAACATTCGCCGCTCACTCCACAGCACTCTAAAGTAATCACTGCTGGTTACACACCCCTCAGCGAGGCGTTCTCCTCAGGCCTAACGCAGCCACATCCGTTCTGGATAAATCTTGCCAGAACGAACACATACTCCTGACCTCTCAACCACCACACCTACTGCTAGAATGCAGCTATTACACTGATACCGCACGAGCTGTACACATACCCGGTGTTCACACGCACCTTTTGACTCTCTACTCTCTCTACTGATATGAACTTCATTTCCCAAGGGTGTTCAACCTACCAGCGCCTTCAGACCATACCAATGGTATATAAGGCGCTATATCAATGCAAAATAACATAACATAACATAACAGAAACCTAAAACAATGAGGGAAGATTTTGAAAGGCGGTTCTATGCTCCATTCTTGACAAACATTAACTCTCAAATTCTTACTCGCTCCTCCAAAAAGAACGTAATACTGCTTTGGGAGTCTATCATAAGATGAGGAATACGTGGGAGGACAAAATCCATTGGAAGAACAAGTTACTTAACCCTGGTAACGTTCTTTCAACTGGATGTTCCTCCCACGTATTACTCATCGCCCTCCGAACCCACCCCACTGAAGAATTTCCAAGATTTAGACTTTACGTTCTTTTACGGTCTGATAAATGAAAAGCACTCATCAATGGCAGCAATTCTGCATATGGGTAGCAAAAAAACTGCCCTCTGCCGAAAAGACATTTTTTTCCGAAGAAGCTGAAGCTGGAAACAAATATATCATAAAATGAGGAATTGTTACGCTCACCTGATATCCCCTGGTTGCCGGATTTCCCCCAGATGTACTCAATTCGGGATGTTGTCTTCTATGGCAGGTGGGCCTGAAAACACAGGAGGACTGGGCTTAGGTTCAGATTTCGTTTCCTCCCACCAGCCCCTTGGACTCGACCTGATGGGCCCCCCTCCTCACCTTGTTATGATGTCTGGTGTGCTCTCCATCCTGCTTTCCGCGCAGGGGCACGTAGCTTCTGCGGGTTGAAGCGACCGAGTTAACTTCACTGATGCCAACCCATTCATGTGTCTTTAAAGAGGTAAGTTCGATTATAGTAGTCTTTGAGGGCCTTTGCTTTCTTGCGGGCTATTAATTTCTTTCCCTGATTGTTTCCCCCTTAGGTATTCGGAGGTTCGCTGGGTGCGCTGCTTGAGTTCGGCTCCTGCCGGGATTTATGGACGCGGAGCATATGAAGAAAGGTAGGTTCAGCGCGAAGTGCGGCGCGCTAATGTCTTATTGGGCTAACCTGTATTCTTTATTTCTTTTCAGGTTACGATGGTCTCTCTGGGCGTGCAGTGATTTCCGGAGCAGAACCAGCCAAGATATGCCCAGACAGGTGAAGAGATTTTGGTTACTGCTGAGCTTGCTGTGAGTAACCTTTTTAACGTTGTCCCTTTTTCTCTCATCCCCAGGTGCTTTGTTCCGGTGTAAGCGCTATGTCCTGAAGATGCTGACAATGGTTTGGAAGACCGCGAGCAGCTGGGATCGAAGGATGGAAGACTGCAGGTAAGCTGGAACTACTAATAATGTTCTTTTGTCTTCTCTGCAGGTCAGCGATTCCAGGAAAGCCGGGTACTGGTCTCTGAACACGGTGAGCGTTACGCTGCTGGCTGCAGAATAACACGAAGCACGTTCGTTAGCTTTGGTGTGGTTTATATAGCCTACCCTGTAAAGTAGTCCAGGTAAAGTAGCCCGGGCTACCACACCCTAAAACACTGCACCACACAGTCTGGTTCTTATCGACTAGACTGTGTGGGTGCCTCCATGTTGGCTGCAGGCCTCCATATGAAAAGTAGTCCCTTCAAGTCCCATTCCAAATATGAGCCTGGCACCAAAGGTACCAGGACTGACTCCAGGAGAGTCTCCGGTGACAATGCAAGGCCCTTGGGGACCCAAATGAACCCTGAGCCCTAACCCTACCTGGCATGTGACCATGCCAGTGGGGTTCTGGGTCACGTGTCGTGACAGGAATACATGTGAGGAACATCCAGTCGAAAGGTTACTTCTCAGATCCTTCAGGTCCCCAAGGCTCCAGGACTGGATGGTGTTATTGGACCTTTAGGATACTTACTTCCATGTGCCAATCCATCACAAGCACAGAAAGTACCTGAGGTTTGCCGTTGGCATTCTCATGATCAAGTTTGTGTTCTGCCTTTTGGTCTGACCTCTGCCCAGAGGGTTTTCACCAACATCTCTGCATAACCTGCCGCTTAGCGTTTCCATCAATTACAAGATGTCCCACATGATAGCATCTCAAAGACTCCAGTTCATAGGAGCAATACTGGCTGCATCCTTGGGAAAAGCATCGCCACCCGAGGTGAGGGTGAAACACATTCTGCAGATGGTCCCCAAATTCCAGAGTGCCCAACTTCCTCCGGCCTTTGACATGCTAAAATTGTTTGCCTCATGGCATCCTGCATTTTCCTGGTGCCAGAGGCTTGCCTGAGAATGAGATCCCTCCAATGGATTCTCATGACTCAGTGGTCTGAGTTCTCAGGCAAGATGTCAGACCTTCTTCAGGTTCCGAGCAGGTTCACACCAGATCTCCTGTGGTGGGCCTGCATGGACAACATTCTGAAGTGAGAACCCTTTTGGCAACCATGGCCGGAGATAACAGTAGTAACGGATGCCTCAATCACAGGGTGGGGAGCCCCTGCCAACGATCTTGACAATCAGTGGTCATTGGTCCAAACTACACATCAACATTTTAGAGCTGAGGGCAATCAGACTAGTGCTGAAGGCCTTTCTGCCATCTGTATGGGGAAAGAATGTCCTGATAATGACAGACAACACAGTGGCCATGTACTACCATACCAAGTGAGGTGTAGGTTCACTACCACTGTACAGAGAAGCAATGCAGCTCTGGTTCTGGGCAATTCAAGAAGAAATCTTCCTATCAGCAGTTCACCTAGCCAGAGAGGAGAACATGGCGACGGACGCTCTGAACAGGCAGAGCACAGTCTTCCACAAGTGGGTACCATCTCTGGAAGTCCTTCAAGAGATCTTCACACTTTGGGAACCCCTCAAGTAGATCTGTTCGTGACCAGTGCCAACCGGAAGTGTGAGCTGTACTGGTCCAGGGAATTTCCCCCAAGAGGAGCTGTAGTAGACACGTCCTAGTGGACTGGGACTTTCCACTCCTGTATGGGTTTCCTCCAGTCCCTAAGCTCCGAGGTGAGAATGTTTGGGAACTCCATGATCCTAATTGCTCCGGATTCGGCCAGGATGACATGGTACTCAGACCTTCTGGACATGTCCATCTGCCCTCCAATACATCTTCTGCAAAGAGTGGATCATCTTGCGCAGGAGGAAGGCCAGATTCTCCAGCCAGAGGTCAAGACATTCAATATTTGTGCATGGTTTCTGAGAGTTTGAGGATTCGGACCTTCCAGATGATGATATGAAATTTTGCTTTTGGCTAGATGGCCAGCTACAAAATCTGTGTACCGTTGCCGTTGGAACAAGTTTTGCAGCTGGTGCAGGGACAAGAATATGGACCCTTTTCTGTGCAGTACACCTATGGTGTTATCGGTTCTGTTACATCTGGCTAATCTTGGGCTCCAGGTTGGCACAATTAAAGGATGTCTGGCAGCCCTGTCAATTTTTAAGCACTCATCTGAAGATGCATCTTTCGAATGGATGTGTCCTCCCACGTATTCCTCATTTTAGATATTAGCATTGTCAGCTTCGCTGCTTCGGAAACAGAAATTCCACACCAGAAGGCGCTGTGCTCGATGTCATGGTGTTGACGTCCTTCGAGGGCTGCCGTAGAGTGTCGACGTCATCCATAGTATAAAAGGCTCGAGCCGTGCCCGTTGGCTTAATTTCCGTTTTTCCAAAAGCTTTTGCTTCGTGTGTATGAAAACGGTGCTCTTTCGAGGTGTCTTCTTCGACTAATCCTTCAACCACTAAAACTAGATTTAAAAAGAGCCAGAAGTGTGGGAAGAAAATGTCTATTACTGACCCCCATCAAGTTTGTCTCTGGTTCCTTGGTCCGGACAATCGAGTTGACAAGTGCGGTTCCTGTCATCCTATGACGAACAAAGCTCTCAAGGAACTAAGAGGTAACTTGGCGGTGGGGGAGGAATCTTCGAAGGCCTCTTCGAAGAAAAATAAGGGCTCCGCAGAGTCCAGGGAAAAGTCCTGACGTAAATCGAAGAAATCTAGGTTGAGGAGTTGGTCAAGAAAATCTTTGTCGTCTTCTTCGAAGAAGGCGAAGAAGAGGCATCACCAATCTCCCTCTTCTTCGTCATCCTCTGATACAGGGGTTATCACCTGTCCATCAAAACATGATTCCCATAAAAAATGGGAGGACTTTAGAGCCTTGATGATGCAAATCTTCGAGAATGTGGCCCGGAACCCCTCGA
Source organism: Ambystoma mexicanum (assembly GCF_040938575.1). Lineage (NCBI taxonomy): Eukaryota > Metazoa > Chordata > Amphibia > Caudata > Ambystomatidae > Ambystoma > Ambystoma mexicanum. The sequence goes on from NC_090922.1 coordinate 429,934,029, forward strand.
AGAAATTGGGTGAAGACCATGCCCCAGCTCATTCTAACCATGACAGAGGAAGGTCGGAGACTAGATGCTCTCATTCCGGCAAAAAATCATCGAGAGAAACCTCTCCGACACCTAATAAGAAGAGCAAGACAGGCCTATCGGTGCATAAATCGAAGGCGATGCCAGACAAAATGGTAACGGACTACAATCCGTCATCGAAGTCTGTCGAAGGTCTCCTCAACGCATCTGTTATGTAATGTTATGTTATCTTTCTTATACCGCGCCAAAGCCCGTAGGCATCTAGGCGCAGAGAGACAGAAGACGGCGGCTACCAGTGAAGAGAAAAGTACTAATAGAAGAGGTAAGTCTTCAAAAGTTTCCGAAACACAAACAAGTCCCCGGTTTTACGCAGAGTAGCTGGCAGGGCATTCCAGGCCTTGGCGCCTTGGATATGAAACGCTCTGCCAAGCCAGCGGGTTTGTTTCACTTGGTGATAGGCTAGTAAGAGATCTTCCGCTGATCTGAATCTTCTTGTGGGTTGGTAGACATTTATGACATCTTTCAGATAACTTGGTGAAGCCCCATAAATACATTTATGGCAGATGGTAAGTAACTTAAACCGAATGCGAGCCTCAACTGGGAGCCAGTGTAGTTTTATTCTGGCAGCAGTAATCGGTTCAGAACTTTTCATCTGAAAAATGATGTGGATGGCTTTATTTTGTACTTTCTGGAGTTCATCTGGAGTTCATCTGTTGAAGACTTACTCTACGCCAGTGTTGAAGGTAGCGTCGACCCCTTCCTCGATGGCTCTTACATCTAAGGCTCTTTCGGCGTTATCAAAGCCAGCGTCGACAGTATAGACGCCATTGACAACTTTGTAAATTTTTCACCCTCTGCCAAGAAAATACTTTTTCAGGTCTAAGGCCTCGATTTATAAGGAACAATCCTCTAAATAGGGGATTTCCCCTTTTGGGGTAAAATATGGTACAAGAGATGTCGCAGAAGAATTAATTGACCCTCAGTCCAAGATGGCTGACCTAAATGACTGTCTGCAAACAGCTAGTGGTATAGACACGTCACCTGAGTTAGAATTCGATAAGCCTGACCCTGCTGATCAAGCAGACTCTGCATATAGAAATATTATGAACAGGGTGGTGGAGTTCATGGGGTGGAACAGAAATTCACCCACTTATGAACAGGATGACATGACAGACATCCTCAGTAAAGGTCCTCAAAAGGATCCTGTTCTTCCTTTTCACACAGCACTTCAAAGGAAGGTTATGGCCGCATGGGAAACCCCAGAATCTGGACCAGCAGGAAATACAGACCTTCTTCTCTGGACCGTGACTATTTAACTAAGCATCCTACAACTGAGAGCTTAGTAGTCCAGACGGCTAAATCCACTAGACAATCTGCATACCCTTCTATTCCCCCAGATAGGGATGATAAAAGAATTGATGCCTGGTCTCGAAATATTTTTTTCTTCAAGCACTATGGCTTTAAAGTCAACAAATGTGACCTGCACACTTGCAAGATTCACATACACCCTGTGGGATTGTATCAGTGCAGCGGCTGAACACATTCCTGAGGGCGAGGAGCGAGGCGGCTTCCTTGCATTTGAGAAAGATGGAAAGGAAGCTATGGGGGAATGCCTTCAGTCATGACTGGACACTGCTGACAGCATCAGCAGGTCCATGGCGTATATCACAGTGCTACGGAGGTTTGCATGGCTGAGAAAGTCAGGCTTTTCACTGGATGTCCAGACAAGACTTCTGAATATGCCATTTGATAGCTTGAGGTTGTTCGGTAGCTAGGCGGATAAAAGCTTGGAGAACCTGCAGACCTCCAAGGCGGCAGCTAAGTCACTTAGCGCCTCCATACGACAACCTCAGCAACAATCCTACTCAGGCTCATCTTCCTGGAGACATCGTCCTTTTGTTTTTTATTCCTCATTTGGAAGAGGAAAAGGATAGGCCAGTCGAAGAGGACAAAGAAAATGTCCTCTGGGTGGACGGGGAAAGAGTGCTAGATCAGCCCCAGCAGCAGCATCTGTCCCCGCAGCCACTGCTGGAGCTGCCACAAAGCCACTCTAAGGCCTTGACCAACAAGACCCCGGTGGGAGGCAGGATCTCTCAGCATCTGAACGAATGGTGAGGCATTACGTCAGATGCTTGGGCACTGGAAACAGTGGCTCAAGGTTACTGCCTTCCTTTTCAAGAAAGGCCTCAAGACCATCCACTGGGATACAACTCTGTCAAAATTCCTGATCCGCTCCTGTCGCGGGAAATATTAACCCTGCTAGAGAAAGGTGCAATAGAACATGTACCTGTAGTGGAGAGTAACACGGGTTGGTATTCCCCATGCTTCCTCATCCCAAAGAAGGACAGAGGATTGAGACCCATCTTGGACTTAAGAAACTTGAACAAGTTCCTCAGGAAGGACAAGTTCAAGATGGTAACCCTTTCTCAGATCCTTCAGGCTCTCCAGCTCCAGGACTGGTTGGTATCATTGGACCTTCAGGATGCTTACTTTCATGTGCCGATCCATCCTAAGCACAGAAAGTACCTGAGGTTCGCGATTGGCGGTTCTCACTATTAGTTTCGAGTTCTGCCATTCGTGTTCACCACCGCCCCGAATGTTTTCACGAAGCTGATGGCGGTAGTGGGCGCAAGTCTCAGGAGAGGTGGGGTTCATGTCTACCCTTACCTGGACGATTGGTTAATCAGGGCACATTCCCCTGAACAGTCCCAGGAACATTTAAGCATGACCTGCCACTTCTTACACAGACTGGGCTTCTCCCTCAATTACAAGAAGTCAAATATTATACCATTCCAAAGACTCCAATTCATCGGAGCAGTCCTGGATACTTCCTCAGGCAAAGCCTCGCTTACCGAGGTGAGAGCTCATCACATTCTGCAGATGGTAACAAAGTTCCAGAATGCCCAGCTTCTACCGGGCTTCGGTTTTCTGAGGTTGCTCGGCCTCATGGCATCCTGCATTTTTCTGGTGCCAGAGGCCAGATTGAGAATGAGATCCCTTCAATGGGCCCTCCGGACTCAATGGTCCGAATTTCTGGGGAATATGTCATATCTTTTGCAAGTCCCGGCCAGAGTGGCCCAAGATCTTCCTATGGTGGGCTTGCAAGGACAATATTCTCAAGGGAGAATCTTTTTGGCAACCATGGCCGGAGATAACAGTAGTGACGGATGCCTCGCTCACAGGGTGGGGAGCCCACACCAATGATCTGACAATCAGCGGTCATTGGTCTCCATCGCAGCCCAAACTACACATCAACCTTTTGGAGCTGAGAGCAATCAGACTAGCCCTGAAGGCCTTTCTGCTCTCTGTACGGGGAAAGAATGTCCCGATAATGACGGACATCACAGTGGCCATGTACTACCTCAGCAAGAGAGGAGGCGTAGGGTGACTACCACTGTGCAGAGAGGCAATGCAGCTCTGGTTCTGGGCAATACAAGAAGGAATCTCTCTGTCGGCAGTTCACCTAGCCGGAGAGAAGAACACGGCGGCGGACGCTCTGAGCAGGTAGAGCACAGTGTCCCAAGAGTGGGAGCTAGGTCAGGAAGTCCTTCAAGAGATCTTCACCCTTTTAGGTAACCCCACCAGTGGATCTGTGCACGATCAGTGTCAACAGGAAGCTCGAACTGTACTGCTCAAGGGAATTTCCTCCAAGAGGAGCTCTAGGGAACGCGTTCGAAGTGGACTGGGAATTTCCACTCCTATATGCTTTTCCTCCAGTCCCTGTGATTCCTTGCGTAATCAGGAGGTTGAGAAAGTTCAGGAAAACCATGACCCTAATTGCCCTGGATTGGGCCAGGAGGACGTTCTACCCGGACCATCTGGACATGTCCACCTGCCCTCCAATACGTCTTCCACTAAGAGATGATCTCCTCTCTCAAGAGGAAGGTCGTGTTCTCCATCCAGAGGTCAAGACTGGGACCTCCCGGACGACGCAATGGAGATTTTGCTTTCAGCCAAAAGGCCAGCAACAAAATCTTTGTACCGGTGTTGTTGGAACAAGTTCAGTAAGAGGTGCAAAAATAATAATGTGGATCCTATTCTATGTGGTACACCTATGGTACTTTCTTTCCTATTACATTTGGCCACTGGAGGCCTCCAGATTGGTACAATAAAAGGATACTTGGCTGCGCTTTCTATTTTTAAGCGCTCCTCAGAAGAGGTCTCACTAATGTGTACCCTCCAGTCCCTTTTCAAGTCCCTGTTTGGGATCTAAGTTTAGTACTAACATTTCTTACATGCATTCCTTTTGATCCTTTGCATTCTTGTCCACTAAGGCTTCTCACTTTGAAGACAATCCTACTAGTGGCGATTACATCAGCCCGCAGGGTGAGTGAGTTACAGGCCCTCTCTTGTAAGCCTCCTCACACCATCTTTCCTAAAAACAAGTCAAACCTTAATTTCTACCGAAAATAGTCTCTGACTTTCACTTGTCTCAGAAGATCACTTTGCATCTTTCTATCTTCCCCCTCATGCAAGTAAGGAGGAAGAAAGGCTTCACAGGCTTGACCCAAAGAGGGCTCTCAGCTTTTACAGTTCTAGACTGGCAAAATTTTGGCAAAGTCACCAACTTTTCATTGTATACACCAGCCACAAATTGGTCCTGGCAGTAACGAGACCGACCTTATCCAGATGGATAATTCTAGCAATTGGAGAGTGTTACAGAATGACAGGTAAAGAACCTCCAGATGGGCTAAGAGCTCATTCTACTAGGGGCATGGTGACTTCAACGGCTCTTCAGAGGGGTGTCCCCTGCCAGATATATGTGCAGCGGCCACCTGGTCGTCAATGCACACTTTTGTGAAACACTATTGTTTAGATTCCACCTCATCCCAGGGGGGTCTTTTTGCTAAGGCTGTTCTACATACAGTCTACGAGGAAAATTAATGAGTACTCCCTGCGCGGGAGGACACAATCCATTCGAAGAACAAGTTACTTACCAACTGTAACGTTCTTTCAATTGGATGTTCCTCCCACGTATTTCTCATCGACCCTCCCTGCTTACCCCTCCGCACAGTTTACATATTTTACACTCACTGTTCCTTGAGAGCTTAAGGGGACACCTTGTCAACTCATCAGTTGTAAATATCGTAAAAACAGAACAGAAGCCAACGGGCACAGCTCGAGCCTTTTATACTACAGATGACTTCGACACTCTATCGCAGCCCTCGAGGGATGTCAACACCATTACATCGAGCACAGTGCCCTCTAGTGTGGAATTGTTTTTTCTGAAGCAGCAAAGCTGACCGTACGAATATCTAAGATGTGGAATACGTGGGAGGAGCATCCAATCGAAAGAACGTTACAGTTGGTAAGTAACTTGTTCTTCTTCAAAATGCCACTAGTGATACCATTTTTGAAGGGCCTGACGGGTGTGTTCCCTCTGATCCCTTTTCAGGTTCCAGTTTGGAACCTTAATCTTATTCTAAAATGTCTCATGTGTACTTCCTTTGAACTAATTCATTCTTGTCCTTTAAGGTTAACCTTCAAAACCATTATTTTAGTTGCTCATTTACATCAGCCCGTAGGGTGGGTGAACTTGAAGCCCTGCCATGCTAAAAGCGCTTCTCTTCTGCAATTTCTAATTATGGTAAACGGAGAGCGCGTAGTTCCTTGATTAGGTCACAGCCAGGTGCCTGGAAGTTGGCATGGCAACGCTGGCGTCCTGTGCACCGTTGTTTGTCCCACCTCTTGCTTGGAACAACGCGGAACGCTGTCCTGTGTTTTCGCCTTCTTAAGCACCGCCCATTGACTTTGCTGGTGCTTCTGAATTTTGAATTGGTGGCGTTTCTGCATTCTTCGTATCCGTGCTTTGGAATTCCTGACCCACATTATCCAGTTTCCCGTTCCCCTCCCTTGCCCAGCCTTTCCCTGTACCTGGGTGCTTCCTTCCTATAACTCGGACTGCCTTTGGACCTGCTCTTGAACACGTTTTGATACTTCGCCGCCTGCTCCCTCTTGACTACGGATCTGCCCTCGGACTGCCTTTGAATTACGCCTTGATACCTCGCTGCCCACTTCCTCTTGACTACGGATTGTTTCTGGTATCGCTTTGCCTGCCGTTTTGCATCTTGCTGCCTGCTACGTTTTGACCCGGACTGTCTGGATTGCCTTTGGAACTGCACACACGTTTTTTTGGGGACTCTTTAACTTTGTTTGCTTAAATAGTACATGGACGAGACTGCCTTTTGTGGACTAGAACTTTGAGGCGTCCTTGTGCCATCGGGGTAGGTTTGGACATTATATTTGCTTACCTTGGATTCTATGAGCTATGTACTCCTCCAGCCTTTGAACTCTTCATGCAGTGCAGACAGGATTCTAGTACGGTAAGCCATAAAACCCTTGTGCTTTGTTAACGTTAGTCAGCTACAACCTTTTTTCTTACTGTTTGGCTTTTCTTGTTACAGAGAAGACCACAGGGACCTGCATCGCTTAGCATCACACAACCTGAAATGTTCATGTTTCTATAGCAGGTCAGTCGGTATTGCATTTTGGACTGTCATCTGTAGTCTGCTACGGTCGGTATTGTACTGATTGCTTACTTTCTTTGCAGTCTTCGGTGTCTCGCCCTGCAATCCAGTGTTTTGACCTGCAGCTCCTGTTCTCACCCTGCATCCTGTCTTTTCACTGATAATCGATTCTGGTTGGTTTCTTCAATAACCAGACAGGTACATTGGTAGGAAGACTTCGCCTACCACACGACGAGTCAACTTACTTCATTCAGCACACCAAGTGAGCTCCTGACAAGGAGGTTGCCGACAACCTGAGGGACATACCCAATCTGCTTGAAATGCTATTTCTGTACCTTTAGGAAATGCCGACAATGGCCTCCCCTACCTCAGTAGAAGCCCATACATGAGCGACCACACCCGACCCAGAACTTTGTCGACTTACATCACGTGAGCAGAATCTTCACCACAGAATCGCCCGATCCTGCCTGTGGATGAACACCCACTGGCTACAAGGATACCCACGGTTGAGGCACACCCCCATTCTGGCCGATGCAGAAATGGAGGATAAATCCCTCCTCCCTCAGTTCACAGAGCATGGGCAGGACCTTGGAAGTATTGTTCCTTTGCCCCGATGTTAGTGTTACTGTTAGTGTTACAGTTACTGTTGTTACTATTAATATGGTTTTTGCTTAAAGGGATGGTCTAGTAAAAATTTTTATTTAAAAAATAGATAGGCCACATAAAAAAGAAAATACTAGCATCCTCTGTTTTAAAACTTCCTATGTAAAATTTTGAGCTATTCAAGCTCAAAATTCGAAAAAGCAAGCACAGGGGCGCCGCCATTTTGTGAAATGGAGGCCCTCCTGTGCTGGCTTTTGCTTTTGCGGCACTAATGAAGGAAAAGCCAGCCAGCTGTAGTAAACAAAGTCTACCGCTGGGTGGCTTTCCCTTCATTAGTGCCGGGACTCAGAGGACGCGGACCGGAGACCAGAGCAGGAAAGCTGCAGCTGAATCTCGGTAAGTGCTATTTATTTTTTTTACAAAAAATAAGCACTAGCTGCGTTTTTTTTTCTAGGTTTTCCGGGCTGGAGGAGACCGGAAAACTTAGAAATAAAACCGCAGCTTTAAAAACGTTGTATGTATGTTTGCGGTCGCTTTTGAAGCGACCGCAAACATAAATACAACGTTATTGTGTTGGAAAACGCTGCGGTTTTAAAACCACAGCGTTTTCCAACACAACCGCGTTGTCTGCCTGAATCTGCTTTACCATTTGGGGCTCTCGGGCTCCCCACGAGGTGACTCCTCCAGGTTACGTGTTCTTCGGGAAGCATAGAGAGAATAATATTGGGGGTGGAGTGGCCATAATATGTAAAAAACAGTTGGGGTTTTTTTAGGCTAAAATACAGTGCACGGGTTGTGATATCATCCATGTGAAGCTGACCTCAAACCCTAACTACAGTTTGAACATCGTCTTACTTTACCGCCCACCAGGAGAAGGATGTAACTTTAATGAAGATGTAGTCAACTTAGTCACGCCTATGCTGACTACTAATTCAGGGCTAGTCATACTGGGCGACTTTAACCTATGGAAAAATGATAAAATAGATAAAAAAGCGCTACAATTAGAAAAAATGATGAAAACTCATATTACATATTATAATACCGAACCCACCCACAACAAGGGACATATTTTAGACTGGATCGGAGGGGGGAATGTCCAGTTTGGGCCTATTTCCACTACCCCATGTATCTGGTCTGATCATTATCTCCTGACTTGTTGTTTGGAACTCCCTTTTAAACCAGCAAGAGTGCACACCATGGCACATACAGTTAAATTACGTAATTTCAAGAATATTACTTCTGACATTCTAATGACTTATGTAGAGTCACTTATGGTTAAAACAGACAATCTGGATAACCCTGAGAGGCTCACAAAAGTCTATAATGATGTTATGTTGGAAATGCTGGATAAGTATGCCCCTTTGAAAGATAAAACATTTAAAGACCTGCCCAACCGCCATAAATGGTTCTCTCCTGCACTAGCTGAACTTAAAACCAGTAAGAGACAGGCGGAACATACTTGGCATAAAAACAAATCCAATGAGAACCTGTTAGCATGGAAACTTACTGAAAAGCAGTATAAGTGTAACGCTCACCTTGTTTCCACAGGGACGCCTCACGACAAGCTGGTGAGCTCTTCGGGACCTCTCCACCTTTCTTGGAGTTCAGGCTGTCGAGGATTTGCTCTGGAAGATAGGAGGTGAAGTTTAACTGCTGTTCTCTCTGTGGCAACCCACCTCCCGAGTTCCCTTGCAGTTTCCCCAGGAGACGTTTCTCACCTTGCGTTCTATAAGGGTGCTCTCTCCGTCCTGCCGCGCTGGGCAGGGGTGCATTGTTAATGGCTCCGTACCGCTGAGTTTCTTCACTGGCGAGGGCCGGAGTCCAGCCCAGCTGCGACTCCTTCTTTTCAGGTAAGTCTTATTTGGAGAAAACAATGTCTTAGTTTGGCTTTGCACTAGTAACCTTCTCGCTTCTTCTTGCAGGTGCTAAGAGATGCGATGGAAGCCGGAGCTGCGTTCGAGAAGGTAAGATGGAATGCCAAGCGGAGCTGATAGCGTCCTTGCAAATGGCTAACCTGTGCTATTGTTCGTCCTACAGGTCAAGAAGATCCGAAGGTGAATGGTTCCCAGGAATCCTGAGACGAAGGATGTCTTGAAGATGGTGGAAAAGGACAACGAGCGTTGGGTGACTCAATCGCCGAAGGATGCTACAGAGCAGGTAAGGATGGCGATGGTTCTTGCCTTGGACAACTTCGATTCCCAGAGGATGCCGCTGAGCAGGTAAAGATGGCGATGGTTCTTGCCTTGGGCGACTTCGAGTGCCAGAGATGCTGCAGAGCAGGTAAGGATGGTGATGGCTCTTGCCTTGGACAACTTCGATTCCCAGAGGATGCTGCCGAGCAGGTAAGGATGGCGATGGTTCTTGCTTTGGGCGACTTCGAGTGCCAGAGATGCTGCAGCGTTGGTAAGGATGGCGATGGCGCTTGAGGTCTGGATGCAGAGCAGGACCCGGTGAACATCACGCTGCAAAAGCAGAATAACGTGAAGCGCGTGCTTCTGATCGGGTGTGGTTTAAATAGCCAGGTGGTATCCCAGGTGCCTTTGGGGTGGGCCCCGCCCTGGATGCTAGACCGCTGAATGCAGTTCCCCAGTATTCCACCTGGGGGCGGCCATACTTGCCCATTGCCCATTGAAACCCCGTCCCAGCATGTGTCTCCGATGCCAACAGCGCCAGGACTGACTCCAAGGAATCCGAGGATGGGCGAATAAGGTCCTCAGGGCCCCATGAGCCCTCGGTGGGGATGAGATCGTGACAGCACTCCCCCGTAAGGCCCCACTCAAAATGGTTCTACGGCCTGGTCCTGGTTTGGAGGGAAACATTATGTGGAAACGCTGGAGTAAACGCAGAGCATGGACTTATTCACTGGGTTCCCACGTTCTATCCTGGGGTCTGTATCCTTTCCAGTCTACTAGGTAGTAGAGTCTAGACTTCACATACTTAGAATCTAGGATGTCTTTCACCTCATATTCCGGGGTCCCCCTGGATGATGATCGGTTCAGGTGGAGTAGTTACACGGGTACCTGGCTTGACTGGTTTCAGGAGAGATACATGGAATACTGGATGTATTCGCATGTGGGCTGGCAACGTCAGCTTCACAGCTGCTGGGTTAATGATGGTTTCCACTGGGTATGGTCCAAGGAATCGTGGGCGAAACGTTTGTGTTCCTTTAATTGCTACATGTTTGGAGGCCAGCCACACCAAATCTCCCACCTGGTAGACCGGGTCTTCGGAGCGAAGCTGATCCACGCATCTTTTCTGGCGTGCCTTAGCTTGTTGTAGGTGTTCTTGAGCTTTAGTAAAGGCCTGGGTGATGGTTGTGTGCAAGGTCTCGACTGCCGGCATTTCCAGGGCCGTTGGGACGTCTAAGTTAGAAGTACGAGGGTGTCTTCCATACACCGTAAAGAATGGGGTTTGTCCCGTGCTGCTATGCTGTGAATTATTATAGGCGTACTCAGCGATCCATAAGAGTTCTTTCCAATCATCTTCACCCTGGTGCAGCATGCAGCGTAGATATTGCTCGAGAGTCTGATTCGTTCTCTCCGTTTGGCTGTCGGTCTGGGGGTGGTGACTAGTGGACAGACGGATGTCTATCTGGGTCAATGAGCAGCATTTCCTCCAGAAGCTAGATACAAACTGTGTCCCACGGTCAGATATTAGAACCAAAGGGAATCCATGCAGGTGCACTACATGTTCCAGGAAGACTTTGGCGAGTGCGGATGCGGATGCAGATGGTAGACCCTTAAATGGGAAGAAATGAGCCATTTTTGAGAATAGGTCCACGATCATTAGGATGGTATTGTAGCCCTGACATGGAGGAAGATCGGTGATGAAATCTAGTGACAGGGTGTGCCATGGAGCTGGCGGAATGTCCAACGGTTGTAAGAGCCTGGCGGGTCTCTGCTTGACAGACTTATTTTGGGCACAGATACCACAAGATGATACAAACTCGACTACATCCTTGCGCCAAGTTGGCCACCAGTAGTTTCTTTTTATCTTGGCCAGGGTCTCAGCGATTCCTGGATGGCCTTCCATGAGAGAGTCATGGTACTCGGAGATGACTTGTCCTTGTAATTCCTTCACCGGTACGAACAGCCGGTTTCGGTAATACGGCAGTTGATCCTTGACACAGTAATGCTCCCCCCTGAATCCCCATTCTTGTAGCTGCTCCTGTGTGAACACCTGTCGGATTTCGTATAGGAGTTCGCTGTGGGTCATGGTAGATGTGATGCCTAGGATTCTATTCTCTGGGATAATGGTCACCGGATCCGGCGGCATGAGAGCCATCTCGTCTGTGCCCATGCGAGAGAGTGCGTCAGCTTTGCCGTTATTAACACTGGGTCGGTACGTAATTACAAAGTCATATTCTGCAAAAAAAAGGGCTCAGCACAGCTGCCGTGATGATTGAGCCTTCACTTCCTTCAGATACTGGAGATTTTTGTGATCCATTATCACGGTGACAGAGTGTGCCTGGCACCCAGCAGGTAGTGTCACCAGGCCTTGAAGGCGGCTTTAATGGCCAGTAACTCTTTGTCAGTGATGGCGTAATTGAGTTCTGCTAGCGTGAACTTTCGTAACCAAAAGGCCACCGGGTGCAATTGGCCTGTTAGTGGGTCCTTTTGGGACAAAACCGCCCCCATTGCCAGACTGGACACATGAGTTTATACAATGTAAGATAGGTCTGGCTGTGGGTGTCGCAAAATGGGGGCGGAGGTGAACCTTGTTTTAAGTTCCTGAAACGCCTTTTCAGCTTCCTCAGTCCATTTAAAGGTCTTGTTGCATTTTCTGAGCAGTGAGGTAATCGGGTGTACAACTTGGGAAAATCCAGGGATGAAGGGACGGTAGAAATTCGCAAATCCCAACATGCTCTGGACTCCTTTGATTGAAGTGGGGGCTGGCCAATTGAGGACTGCGTCCACCTTATAAGCATCCATTCGTATGCCTTTGGGAGAAAGATGAAGCCCAGAAACTCCACTTCTGTAACATGGAACAAGCACTTTTCCAGTTTCGCGTAAAGGTGGTGTTCTCGAAGTTTGGTCAGGACTGCCCGTACGTGCCTAATGTGCTCCTGTTCAGATGTTGAATACACCAGGATGTCGTCGATGTATACAAGAGCACAGACACTGATAAGTTCTCGGAGGACGAAATTCATAAAATACTGGAACACAGCGGGGCGTTGCATAGGCCGAATGGCAATACTTGATACTTGAACAGGCCGTACTTGGTGCGGAATGCCGTCTTCCATTCATCCCCTTCTTTGATGCGCACCAGATGGTAGGCCCCTCTCAGAGCCAGTTTTGTATAGACCTGGGCTTCTTTAACCTGGTCCAGCAACTCTGGGATCAAAGGCAGTGGATAGCGGTTTATGATGGTAATTTGGTTTAATGCACGATAGTCTATGCACGTTCTCAGATCACCTTCCTTTTTTGGTACAAAGAATAGCAGCGCCGCAGCCGATGACTTGGACGGGCAAATGAAACCATTGGCCAGGTACTGCTTCAGATAAGTTTTCAGGTGCTGATTCTCGGCCTGTGAGTGCATAGATGCGCCCACATAGAATCTGGGCTCCGGGCTGCAGATCGATTTGGTAATCGTAAGGTCTGTGGGGGGGTTAAGGTGTTCGCTTGCTCCTTCTGCAAAACATCTTGGAAATCCTGGTACTGGACCGGCAGGGTCACGATTCCTCTGAGGGAATGCGCCCTTCCCTCCTGAACCGGGGAACTTGTGAATTTTGCTTTCGCCCCTTCGGGTAACAGGTGTGTGTGCAGCTGTGGGCGAAGACCAACTCGCGAGCTCGCCAGTTAATTTGTGAGTTATGAGCGACCAGCCACGGCATTCCCAGGATGAACCGAAACTGAGGGGCTTTAATCAGATCAAAGGCTATGATTTCACGGTGCTCATCTTCGCACAGGAGGGTGAGTTCGGTGGTGCACTCCGATACAGGGCCCGAAGCAATTTCGGTACCATCAACAGTGGTTACTGCCTCTGCGGTTGGCTTGGGACAAAGGTCTAGCCCCATCTTTGCTTCAAGATCGTGATCAATGTAATTCCCCACTGCTCCGCTGTCGATGTAAGCTTCCAATGAATGCCTGTTGGACGGCTGTTGACGGGGAATTAAGATCACCGGTAGCCCAAAATGGGAGGTCTGAAGCTGGAGTTCTTCACTCGACAATTGGACCCCTACAATTGTCGAGCTTGGTTGTTTCCCGCTTCCTCTTCAGGGGTTTCTTTATCCATGGCTCCGACGGTCTGTCTGGGTGGTTTAACCGGGCATTCCTTTAGGAAATGGCCAGCTTTTCCACAATATAGGCACAAGTGAAACTCCCTCCTTTTATCTCGTTCAGCTTTGGTTAGAGGGGGCCTGACTCCTCCTTTCTGCATGGGTTTGTTGGTCCTGTCGGAGCCCCGCAGAGTTTGATCTTTGGGTCGTACGAATAAGGGGCGTGAATCCGATTTCCCTCGGTCGTTCTTCCTATCTTGCAGTCAGCGATCCAACTGGACCACCAAGTTAATGAACTCGGCGCAATCCCGGGGTGGGTCCACGACTTGGGCCAGAACGTCCTTTAGCTCCCCACGAAGACCCCGGTGAAACAATGTAGTCCGTTTGTCCTCCGGCCAGTCTGCCTCGACCACCAGTCTATTGAAGGTTGCAATAGAAGTCAGCAGATCCTGGTTCCCCTGTCGAAGGGACAAAATTTCGTTGTCTAGAGCCTGCCCGTGGTGGCGTCGGGCGAAGAGTTTTTCCAGCTCTCGCTGAAACACATCAAAATCTTGTAACAGAGGATCATTTCGACTAATGAATGGTACCGACCAGGCTGCAGCACTCCCACTAAAATAGGATAACACGAAGGCCACACGTGATTGGTCTGTGGGAAACGCCCCAGGCTTACACAGAAAGTGGAGGCGACATTGGTTCATGAAGGTAGCGTATCGCCGGCGGTCTCCCGCAAACTGTTCCGGAGGAGCCAGTGGCACTCCCCCAGGGAGGTTGATCTGAACCGGATTGCTTGCGGTGGCTGAGGTGGGCTGACTAATTCCGGGTAACGGGCTTGTCCTGCTTGTGACTGGAGAAGTTGTCTCCCAAGGTCATCTATCCTCTCCTTGGCCACAATTAGCTCCCTTCGCAACGCATTAGTTTCCTGCCGCCCAGAATGGACCTCCGCGCACAACTGCCCCAACAGCTGGGCTAACTGGTCTGTTTCCGAAGTTTCCATACTAGGCGCCCAGGTGGATATTTTAGTTATGGGCTTCGCCTTGTTTCCACGGGGGCGCCTCACGACAAGCCGGTGAGCTCTTCGGGACCTCTCCACCCTTCTTGGAGTTAAGGCTGTCGAGGATTCACTCTGGAACATAGGAGGTGAATTTTAACTGCTGTTTTCTCCGTGGCAACCCACCTCCCGAGTTACCTTGCAGTTTCTCACCTTGCGTTCTATAAGGGTGCGCTTTCCGTCCTGCCGCGCTGGGCAGGGGCGTGTCATTAATGGCTCTGTACCGCCGAGTTTCTTCACTGGCTAGGGCCAGTGTCCAGACCGGCTGCAACTCCTTCTTTTCAGGTAAGTCTTATTTGGAGAAAACAATGTCTTAGTTTGGCTTTGCACTAGTAACCCTCTCGCTTCTTCTTGCAGGTGCTAAGAGATGCGATGGAAGCCGGAGCCGAGTTTGAGAAGGTAAGATGGAATGCCAAGCGGCACTGATAGCGTCCTTGCAAATGGCTAACCTGTGCTATTGTTCGTCCTACAGGTTGAGAAGATCCAAAGGTGAATGGTTCCCAGGAATCCTGAGACGAAAGATGTCTTGAAGATGGGTGGAAAAGGACAACGAGCGTTGGGCGACTCAATCGCTGAAGGATGCTGCAGAGCAGGTAAGCATGGCGATGGTTCTTGCCTTGGACAACTTCGATTCCCAGAGGATGCTGCCGAGCAGGTAAGGATGGCGATGGTTCTTGCCTTGGATAACTTCGATTCCCAGAGGATGCTGCCGAGCAGGTAAGGATGGCGATGGTTCTTGCCTTGGGCGACTTCGAGTGCCAGAGATGCTGCAGGGCTGGTAAGGATGGCGATGGCGCTTGAGGTCTGGATGCAGAGCAGGACCCGGTGAACGTCACGCTGCAAAAGGAGAATAACGCGAAGCGCGTGCTTCTGATCGGGTGTGGTTTAAATAGCCAGGTGGTATCCCAGGTGCCTTTTGGGGCGGGCCCCGCCCTGGATGCTAGACCGCTGAATGCAGTTCCCCAGTATTCCACATGGGGGCGGCCATACTTGCCCATTGCCCATTGAAACCCCGTCCCAGCATGTGTCTCCGATGCCAACAGCGCCAGGACTGACTCCAAGGAATCAGAGGAGGGCCGAATAAGGTCCTCAGGGCCCCATGAACCCTCGGTATGGATGATATTGTGACAATAAGGTGATGATCACAAAGACTAAGAAATCCTTCTATGATGATCAAATAAACCAGGCTGGAGATAAGACAAAGGAACTTTTCCGTCTTTTTAGAACTTGGGAGAAACCTACAGTCTGTAGTCCCGCTATTAAACCCACCATTGATGATTGTAGAAGAGTTCAGAAGGCCTTTGCAGATAAACTGCCGAAGGCCCAGAAGAAAATTGAACAGGAAGCACTGACTTCTCCATCGTCTGATTCTTTGCCGACACCTAAATCCTCTAAAATAGACAATTCTACCGATCCTCTAGGCAATTTCAATTTCACTGAACCCAATTTAGCCAAAATTTTGGAGTACTAAAAAATATGGACCCCACTAATTGCCCAGGGGAAATTTACTCTTCAAAATACATATTGGAACACCGAGAACTGTTTGCACCGTTCCTTTGTTGGTTTATTAGTTCATCTTTCCGTACTTGTTCCATCCCCCAATCAATTAAAAATGTGGCAGTTACCCCTCTGCTAAAAAAAAACTGGTTTGGACCTGTTAGATGCGGCCAATTTAAGACCTATTACAAATACTTTGTTTTTCCTTAAGTTCATTGATAAGATAGCCACCACACAGCTCCAATCCTACGTATTTAACACTGGTAAACTACATGTGAAGCAATCAGGCTTCAGGAGCTTTCACGGAACTGAGTCTGCGCTTTTGGATTTACAAACACACATGCCTGGTAAACTAGAACACAGCAAGTCGGGGCTGCTGATGCTATTAGATCTTTCGAGAGCCTTTGACTTGCTGGACCATAAAATCATGCTTGATGGGATGGCGACTGTTGGAGGTCTCTCGAGTAACACCACCTCCTGGCTTAGATCCGTCTTGGAGGGTCGCCAGTCATGTGTCTATCGGGGTGAATGTTTCTGAGCCACAGACAATAACACGTGAAGTTCCCCAAGGGGCATGTCTTTCACTCTTATTGTTCAACATTTATATTTTACCTTTATGTGTTGAGTTGGAATCCCTGGGGATTTTTTCTGTAATTATGCAGATGATTTTCAGTTGGTACAGAACATAACTGGGAACTACGATGTTGATCAACAAACCTTGACCGTAGCATACCACGTCATAAAACAATGGATATCAGTGAACTGGTTTTGTTTAAATTCCACCAAAACGGAGTTGATGCTCTTTGGTTCTCAGCATGCTCAATCTAAATTAAACCAAAAATATAATTGCTTCTCCGTTGAAGGCAATCAAATTAAGATTGTGCAGAAAGTTAAGACCCTGGGCACCTATATGGAGGAAAGTCTTGATAGTGAGGCACATGTTACAGCCATTTCTACCAACACCAACTATCATTTAAAGGTACTTAGACAAGTAGCCCCCTTAATATCTGTGGAAAACCGTATAAAACTTGTTAGAGCAGTGATTCTGCCATGCGTGGACTATTGTAATGCCTTACTAGGAGGAGCTAGTAAGGCCAATATTCAACAGTTGCAGAAAATACAAAATGCAGCCGTACGAATCATCTTCCAGATTAAATGTTTTGAACCCATTAGCGCTGCAAGAAAAGAACTCCACTGGCTCCCGGTGGCAGCCCGCATTCAATTTAAACTGCTTACTACATGTCATAAATGTATCTTCGGTAATGCGCCCTTATATTTGAAGGAGAAGATCAATACCTATCAACCGAACAGATGCTTAAGATCAATGGAGGGCTCCCTGTTGGTATTGCCACGGACAAAAATATCTTGAGGATTGGGGCGGGCCTTCCATGTTCGGGGTGCACAAGCCTGGAATACCTTACCACCTAGGATACGTAAGATTGAAGATCATCTTCTCTTTTGCAAACAGTTAAAGACAATCTTGTTCAGTTAGGATAAAATCTCTAGTTCTCCCCTGCTACTTCTGTCTTTGGGTGCCTGAATGCCTCCGGCCTTTGGTGCCTTATAAATCTTAATAACCTAACTGAATCTGTTGGTTGTCTCCATGACCATCAGTCTGGCTTCCGAGATGCCAGGGGCACAGAAACTGCTCTCCTGAACATCCATGAATATCTGCTCTCTAACCTTGATTCCAGCATTCCTTCTGTCCTCATCCTCCTTGATCTTTCCTATGCTTTCGACACGGACAACCACGCCATTCTGATCAATCTACTTTGTGAGAAACGGGGCATGCAGTGGTTGACCACCTTCCTCTTGGACTGCCCCTCCCTAGTCCAACTTGGTCCCTTTTTCTCTGCCACCTCGCTCTCTAACTGTGACGATCCACAGGGCTCTATCCTCTCACCCTGGTTTTGCAACCTCTACTTTTCCCCTTTGGCCCAGCTGATCTCTACCTTCTCCTCTAACTTTCAGTTTTATGGCACTCCGCTTTCCTTCAGGCTCCCCTCAGCTTCCGCTCCTCTCTCGTTCATTCCTGTCTATCCACGATTGATGCACCTCCAACGGTCTCTGCCTTAATGCCAGTAACATGGTGATCATTCTCATTGGGGACCCTGCCCTTGCTTTCCCTCTCTCACTCTGGATATCCGCCTTGGGCCCTCTTCCTTCGCCTTCCTGCAAGCAAAAAACCTTGGTGTCATCTTCGACTCTACTCTTTCTCTCCTCACATCTCAAATGTCACCAAGAAGCTGCACCTCCTCAAAGGGACTCTTCCCTTTCTCACTTTCCCCCAGAAGGTCACTGTCTCCAGACCCCTGCTTTCTCTAGGCTGGACTACTGCAACAGCCTCTTTCTCAATCTGCCTTACTCTACTCTCCACCCTCTTCTCTCTGCCCTCTGCAACTAATCCAGAACAGGACTGCAAGACTTATCTTTGGCCTCAAGCCCAGGGACGGTATCTCTCCATCCCTGAAATCTCCCTGAAATCTCTCCACTGGCTCCCGGTGGCTGCAAGGATCAGGTTTAACAGCCTTTGTATTGTCCACAAGGCTTTCTGGGGCCGGGGCCCTCACTACATCCAGCACTCTCTTCCAAAATACCGTCCTTTTCGAGCCCTTTGCTCAGCTACCTCTCTAAGGGCTAGACGCTTCTCCAGGCAGAGAGTGGGGGGTAGATCTCTCCTCTGCAGGTGCCTCCCTCTTGAATGGCCTTTGTGCCCCTCTCAAACTTGAGCTGGACCACCTGAAGTTCCGGAAGCAGCTCAAAACCTTCCTCTTCTCCTCTGCTTTCTCTCTCTCCCTGTCCTGCTGACCTACCTACCTGACCTACCTGTCTGCTGTAACGACTGGTTGATTGGCTACCCTCAGAGTGTCACTGGGTACAAGGTTCTTTTTTGATCAGCCACTCTTGCACTGCCTCCCGGTCTACCATGCACTTAGGGGCTGTAACTTTAACCCTAAAGTCCCTTGTTCTCCTTGCATTACCCAGAGCCACGCTGCCATGTTTTCCCCTTCCCTCTCCTTTGCACCCTCCCTCTCTTTCCCCTGCACTTCTCATTCTCGCACTTGCATGGTCTGAATGACACAAGGCCTAGTAAGATCGTTTTGAATTTGGTACGTGAAATTTTTTTTTTTTAACAATTTGTTTTATTGACAACATACATAAAAGGCTGAACGAAACGGACCGTTCCATCAGTAAGACACAAACAATTAGAGAAACAGGTTGTCAATTTTTCCAAAGTTAACTCCCTTCCCACCACCCTCCTCCCTCCCACTCTAACCCGCGATTAACACACCAAGTTTTGAGAGTTCACGAACAGTAATAGCTCTGGGGAGAACGGTTACTTGCCAAGTACCAATTAGACAAATCACTTGACACAGTGGGTTCAGCTTGAGAATTAAACAGAAGGATACAATCACAGTCTCAAGGAAGAATGGAGATAGGCATCTCGTGGAGGCAACCTAAAATGCAATCTACAGGCGCATAGAAATACAATCCTCGTGGAGAAGAACTGCAGTCCATTCTTGCACAAAGTCCGTCATGGTGTCATTAGTTATTGCGGTAAGCTTTTCATATATGAAGATCGCCCTGAGTTTGCAGAGCCATTCCTCTTTGGACGGGGCCAGTACACTTTTCCACTTTTGGGCGAGCGCTAGCCTCCCCGCTCTCAACATGGCCCCAATGACCTTAGGGAACGCATTCAGTTCTGCTCGGGTGCGGGTGTGCCCAGGAGGATTTCCAATGGCAGTAAGGTCGGGCAGAACCCCTCGATTTCCTTGATCCAGCTAAGTAGTTCCGACCAATAGACCTGAATGACTGGGCATTCCCACCACAAATGAAACCATGTGCCCCGTTGGAGACACCCTCTGGGGCAAAAGGGGGACACATCCCTAAACATTTTGGACAGGGTGGCCGGGGGGCGATGCCATGAATGGAGGATTTTGAAGTTATGTTCCATAGCCGCCGTATACAGAGACCCCGTGAAAATGCACTTGAAAATCACCCTCCACGTATGATCATCCAGAGGCATGCCCAGCCTGGTTTCCCAAATCTCCTTGAAAGGTTGCCTACCCTCCAGGTCAGCTGTAATCAAAACACCATAGAACCTAGATAGGGAGCCTCTCCGCGTTGTGCTTATGGTCAGGATTGTCTCGAAAGGGGCGAGGGGGCGTTTGAGACGATCGGCCCAGCTAGGGTGGGTCACGATCCCCTTCAAGCGTAGGAATTCAAAGACTGAGGGAGGGTTATCCGCCAAT
The DNA here is from genome assembly GCF_040938575.1 of Ambystoma mexicanum. Lineage (NCBI taxonomy): Eukaryota > Metazoa > Chordata > Amphibia > Caudata > Ambystomatidae > Ambystoma > Ambystoma mexicanum. The sequence continues at coordinate 429,954,132 of NC_090922.1, forward strand.
GCTTCGGTCAGTTTATCATATTCTATAAAACCCTCCTCACGGTACAATAAAGAGATTCTCTCCAGGCCCATGTCTGACCAAGATTGGGTGTCTCGGAATCCCTTGGATCCTAGATCAATAGGGGGGCCCCAAAGCGAAGTCAGGGGGGATGGCCAAGAGGATAGTCGTTTGTTAGCAGTGTTAGGCTTCCAAACCGCCCAGAGGGCCGCCAGGGTGGGATGAGTCCTAAGATGTGGGGGGAGAACCCTAGGGGGGGCCCACAAAAGGTCTCTAACTTTTCTCGGGTGGGCTTGAATGTCCTCAATATATGTCCAATATGTCCCCATGTCATCCCTCATATGTTCCAACATTACTCGGAGCTGGGCTGCTTTATAGTAAAGCCTGAAGTCCGGGAGACCGAATCCACCCTCTGATTCTGGTAGGGTCAAAGTGGAAGTCTTGATTCTCGTCCTTTTGCCATTCCAGATAAATTGGAGGACCCGGGATTGGAGAACCTCAAAAAAGGCCTCGGGTATCACCACAAGGAGTGCCGCGAAGAGATAGAGGAGGCGGGGCAAGACGTTCATCTTCACCGTAACCATGCGCCCCAGCCAAGAGAGTGTAAGGGGAGCCCATCGTTGAAGGTCGCTACTAACCTGAGCCAAGATCCCCGGGAAGTTGCAATGGTATAGTTGGGAGAGGTCTCTGGGGATGGTGGTGCCCAGGTATCTGGTGGATTCCCGCTCTATTCCTACCCCCAGTATTTCGGTGCTGCCCTCAATCTCATGTTCCTCTCGTCCCATGGGCATTACGCTAGATTTGGACGTATTTATCTTCAGTCCCGAGAAGGAGCCGAAGTGGTGTATGAGATCAAATAATCGTGATAGGGAGACCCGGAGGTTGGTTAGGTAGCCCAGGATATCATCTGCGAACAGGGATAGCTTAAAGTCGCAGTCGCCACACCGTATCCCCGTGATCTCTTGGTCTGTCCTGATTGCTATCGCCAGGGGTTCCATCGCCAGGGCATATAAAAGGGGAGAGAGGGGGCATCCCTGTCGGGTGCCCCTGGAAAGGGAAAACGGCTCTGAGGTGCCTCCGTTGACCAATACTCTCGCTTAAGGGCCGTTGTAAAGTGCTGCGATCCACCCACAGAAGTTGTCTCCCAACCCCATCTTGCGAAGAACTCTGCCCATGTAGGGCCACTCGACACGGTCGAAGGCCTTTTCTGAGTCTAACGAAAGAAGGTAGCCTTCCGCCTCCTGTCTTGAAGCTTTGTGCATGAGATCGAGGGTTTTCCTAATGTTGGCTGATCCCTGGCGCCCGTAACAAAACCCACCTGATCGCCATGTACTAGGGAGGGAAGGAGTTTCGCTAATCTATTTGCTAGGAGTTTAGCTAGAATTTTAACATCGGTGTTAAGAAGGGAGATGGGGCGATATGATTGGCATCGGGCGGGATCTTTTCCTTCCTTAGGGAGCACTACAATCAAAGCCGACATCATCGTGGGTGGGAGGGAGCCCTGATTCAGCGCAGCATTGAACATCTTAGCCATGAATGGGGCAAGCGTGGACCTATATGTTTTATAAAACTTGACTGTGTAGCCATCGTCCCCCGGGGCTGTTCCGCTTTTGAGCGAGGATATGGTATCTATTATTTCTTGTCGGGTTATGGGCAGCTCCAATAACTCAGCTTTGTCGGGCGAGGCCCGGTATCGGGAGGGAGTCGAGAAAGCTGTCAACCTCGTTCCCGTAACCCACGTATTCCGAGCTATACAGCCTTTCATAATATCGCCTGAATTGTTCCGCGATTTTACTATCCCGCACTGTCGAGTCCCCCTCCGGGGTGCGGATGGAATTAACCCTTCTGCTGTTTCTGAACTCACGGAGCCTCCAAGCCAGTATCCTATCCGCCTTTTCCCCCTTTTCCATATATTTCTGTTTTAAGAAAGAGAGTTTCTTCTCCGTCTGTCCCACAAGGAGGTCTGCTAATTTGGTTCGTAACCTCTGCAATTCCTCCCATTTCCCAGGGAACATCTGAGTTTTTAATTTCCCCCCTGGTTGTATTGCCTCTATCTTCTTCCTTAATGATTTCTCCTCCTGGGCTCTTTCCCTCTTTTTCCCCGATCCTATCCCTATGAGGGTACCTCTGATAGTAGCTTTGAATGCCTCCCATACTCCCATGACCCCCACCTCACCGTTATCATTGAGGGAAAAGTAGTCCTCGATGGCCACCAGAAGGGCTTGGCGGACCTCTTTGTCCTGCAGAAGAAGGTCGTTACACCTCCACCGGGATCCTACTGCTGGGGCAGGGGGAAGGCCCAATCTAATCTTCACCATGTCGTGGTCAGTCCAAGGGACAATCTCCACTCCCGAGTCAGTGACCTCCCTCTGAAGCGAGGTTTCGACCAAAATGTAGTTGATACGAGAGAAAGCTGCGTGGGGCCTTGAGTAAAAAGTATAGTCAGGGTTCCGACCCTGCTTGCAGGTGCTTGCGTCGCTCAGGCCCAGTTCCCTGTTCACTTTGCTAAAGGCCACAGCAAGTCTCTCGTGAAGGCGCATGTTCGGGCAGGGTTTGGCAGACTTCCTATCCCTCTCGGGGCAAAGACCCATATTAAAATCTCCCCCAACCAAAAGGGTACCCTCCGAGAATGATATTATTATCTCTTTCATTCCAACCCAGAAGGCATCCTGTGCTTCATTCGGGGCATAGATACCCACCAGTGTAAACAGCCGACCCCGCACCTCCCCCTTAACCATGAGAAATCGTCCCTCTGGATCTGATTTCAAGGCTTTAAGCTCAAAATGGGCCCCGGGGGATACAACCAAGGCTACCCCTCGCTTCTTTGCCTGAGAAGATGCTGTGAATACCTGATCAATAGTTTTAGCCCTGAGCTTTGGTTCCTTGCCCCGGACCCAGTGGGTTTCCTGTACAAATAAGAAGTGAAGCCGGAGCCTCGCAAATTCCCGCACCAACAACGATCTCTTTGTGGGCGAATTGAGCCCCCGCACATTTAGCGATCCCACTGTCAAGTATTGGAGCGAATCATCCATTAATACACTGGTAAAAGCTCGTAGCTCCCCTCAACAAACAGCAACAGTTCCTGTTCCCACAGTGCTTGTCTACCCCTTTAGAGGCTCGTGAAAGCCCTGGGGGTGCGTAGTAGACCCCAAAACTTGTCATTCCATAACTGTAACCCCAACATCCCAACCCCCTTACTTTCCCCCCTCCTCCCCCTCCCCCCTGATCGCCTGGCAGGTCGTTGGTGTCATCCTATCGCCAACCAGGCCACCATTGTCTCCCCCTCCGGGCTCAATAACTCTTGATTAACAACAACTCGAGCCACCCCCACCCCCAAGGTCGTCCTTGGGTATAAACAATTGTTTCCCCCATCCACTCACGAAGTCGATTGCAGGCTTTTTCATTAATCACCACGGTCCCTTTCATGTGTCCGGAAGCCCCGGGGATGCCGGGGCCAGTCTCCTGAATTTCCTTTGGCCTCGAACCATGCGTCTTTCCCTTGGGGCCCTGGTACCTTTTGGGCCCGTCGGAGCTCGCTCACCCTCCTGGTCGCCCAGCTCCATATTCGGACCGGTCAACAGTTCGCTTGACACTCTCTGGATGTCATCCTCCGTCACTAGGGCGTATTTGTATCCTTCAAGCTCGAAAGAGAGTGAGAAGGGGTATCCCCATCTGTACCGGACCCCCTTGGACTGGAGCATTTTTGTCAACGGAGCGCATAGTCGGCGTCTTGCCAGTGTGAAAGCCGACAGATCCTGGTAGATTGAGATCCGGGCCCCTTCCCACTCCACTGGGCCTGTTTTACGAGCCAGTTCGAGGATCTTACTTTTCTCGGCAAAATAGTGAAAGCGGACAAGAATGGACCTGGGGCCTCTGGAGGAAGCGCCCGCTCTGTGGGCCCTGTCGATAGTGGGCACATTTGTGTTGGCTCCTTCGAACAGCAGACCAACCACTGCGCTGACGGCTTTATTGATGTCCGCTTGCGTTTCACCTTCGTGCTCCGGGAAACCTAGAAAGCGCAAGTTGCACCGACGTTCCCTGTTTTCTAAGTCATCCAACTTTAAGGAGCATTTCTCTTCCCTCCTTTCAAGCTCTGCCAGGCGCATATCGAATTGGGTCTCGAAGATGTCGTTGGAGGCAGTGTTATTCTCGAGCGCTAGAACTCTATCGTCTATTTTGTCAACTTTCTTATCCAGGGTGTCCAGTGCAGCGCTATATCTGCCCTGAAGCCTCTGATTTCCTCCAGGAGGGCCGCCATGCCCCTGGTGACAGTGCTGGTGTCCGCCACTTCCTGGTGTGTCTGTGCCGCCATTTCAGGACTTACTTGGGGGCCCGGGGACGGTCGGCGAAATCTCTGTAGTGCCTCCTTCCAGCTCATAGGCCCCCCCGGACATCTCTGACACGAGGGGCCTACCTCCAGGAATCGTGTGTTCAGGGGGGCCTCCCCGCCGGCTTTCTCCAGGCACCGGGGGACCCGGCGGCACCGCTCTGGGCCCTCCCCGGACGTTGCGGGGGGCTTGCGTCTGTCCCAGGGGGAGCAGGTCCAGCTACATCCAGGGTGCGCCCTGCCACCGCTACCTCCCTCCAGGGAGAAGGGGGAAGGCGCCAGCCAGCATCGCTCGGCCTAGTCACAGGCCGCTCTCTAGCCCGGGCTCCGCGTAGTTTCTTGTGGAGCCGCGGTGCCGAAGGGGGGAGGGGTCCCTCTCCCTCCAAACTTCAGCGGGCCGCGGCTTCGCAGCGGCTCCACTGCGGAAGTTCAAATTTCGGGGTGATGTGCCCACCAACGTTGGCAAGGTGGGGGTATGGTTTGCTCCTCACTCCGGGGGTGTTGGAGGGGGCTCAAGACCCTCAAACAGTGCCCAACGGAGGAGACGAGCTGAGATGCGTCAGCACATCTCTGCGCCCCCTGGTGGATTCCCGGTATGTGAAATTTTAAGTATGGGAAGACGTCTCACGCTCTGACCCAATCTAATTATCGAAAAAAGTCCACTATTGGCACTTTAAATGCCACAAAAATAACTTCAAATGTAGATTGAAATAGTGTCTCTTTAATTTCTTATGTCGTAGACAGCCAACACGTGTTTCGACCATAGGTCGTTTTCAAGGCTGTTCGTATATTCACCCATTGATACCATTTAACATTATTCACATATATCAATCACAAAACAAAATCATGGAAAAAATGATATGTATATATGTAAATAATATGCCCATTCCAACAAGATTTCAAGGAAAGTTATTGTCACAAGTAAATTAAATAAAAGACCATACCATATAATGTCAGACATCAGGTCAGGACGGAGTGGAAGGTTCAGGGTAGTGGAGAGAATATTTGCAAACAAAAATGTAAAGAAAACCATATATTAGCATATACTCTCTATTCTTCAAACAATTATAAACTCAAATCTTTCCTATTTTCGAACAACTTCCTTAAAATATATTTCTATTCACTCATGGTGACTGTAGCGTGTGAAGCCATCCTCTCAGGGACAAATGTATTATAGTTAGCCCTCCCCAAATTAGTGACTGGGTATTTCTTGGTTGTTAGTATTCGATGTGAAATAATCTCCAAATTAATATAATGTGCAGAATTTTGGTGAGTGTTGCAGATCGCATGCAATATTATTTTTGACTGGGCTTACCCGCACCCTTGTTTGTTACGCTTCCTGTTGTGGAGAAATGATTGGTGGATGTCCCAAATGAGCTTGCAAATCCATGTGGTATGATTCATCAATCTTTGTCTCATTCAACTATAAGAGAGATCAAATTCAAACTCATAGACTCCTTAAATTTCAAGAAATCTAAAGGAATATAGATTCCTATAACCTACCACCCTGTACGTAGTATCAACAATATTCTCAATCTTTTAGCCGCCAAAATGTTCCTCTGAGTACAAATCCAAGCACCAGATCTAGGCTTCCAATAGCCACAAACACCTATACAGAATATAAGACAATATTCTAACAAGCCATATGTTCTAAAATATTCAAATCCTGGCTATTATTCGCCCAACCCCCATTATGGGATAAAAAATTAAAATAATAAAATTAAAATAAAATGAAAAGACCGGGCATAATTCCCTTATATTTGTAACAAACTCCCTGATGAGTCGAGATTCAGTTCTTTTGAAATGACTATCCACCATGAATCAATCAAACAAACAAATAACGATCATGCGTATGCTTTACTATATATTCTTCATTGCATCTTATATAAACAGGTACTAAGTAACAAGCTACATTATTACGTATTTACCTAAAATCAATTCCGGGACAATCCCGTGCCATTCTCCTCTTGGCTGAAGCAAAGAGTTCCCCCAGCGGTAAGCCACGGCAACAGGATCAATTTACGTGATGACGTCACGCGCACAAGCGCTTGACGTCAGATGTAAACAAACGCTTCCATATACGGCATTCATGACGTATATTTTAGTCATTACAAGTACAACTTAAATAAACAAATACTAAGTAACAAGCTGCGTTGTCATGTATTTACCTAACTCCAATACCGGGCTTGTTCCTGTGCCGGTTGCCTCTCGGCTGATACAAAGTGTTCCTCCCGCGGTGAACTGCGGGAAAAAAGGGTCAATTTGCGTGATGACATCACATGCAAAAGCGCGTGACGTCAGATGTAAACAAATGCTTCCATATCCATTATTCCTGACGGATTATTATTCATTTTGTTGCTTGTTTATAATACCAATGATTAGTTCCTGTATGCATTCTCAAACCACACATTAATCTAAACACACCAATTCCCATCGATCATGTATCCATATTGGAACTTGTTACAACCGCTGCAATCTAGCCAATGCCGTGATCACTCCGCCTCATGGACATGACTCATATTCTCCATGAATCTCAGGATATCAAACTGCAAGATTCTAATGCCAATGCATTATCTCTCCTAAGCATTTCTGTTCCCATTTAAATACTGTATCTCAAGCTGCAAACCCACTACATTATAGCATTTCTAAATATACTGCCATTGCATTTTAAAGATACAAGACTCCATTTTTACTTGTTCATATAGTGATTATAAGTGTTGTTTAAAGTGGCTATCCTAAGGAATGTGAATGTCGCCAAACTCTGGATTGTCATAATTGCAAAAGGTACTGAAATCTCTTATCATAAGTTGAAAACATAAATACTGTATCTAAGAATTCCAAATGTAAAAAATAAGAAATCGTGGTTCCCAAATCTGGGTTTTTCATGATTTGAACGCAGATAGAATGGCTTCACAACTCAATCAAAAACTAAAAAAGAAAAAATGGAAAAAACGTTCTGTAATGCCTTCCCCTAATGGTCATTGGGTTAAAATAGGTATAAACCCAGATCACTTATTCACAGAAAAACATGCATTTCATGGTCACAATTAATGCCAACTGATGTACTTCTTAAAAAACAGATTAGTTTGCATTCCATTTGCCTTAATTTAAGTTTAAGATTACCTCCTCGTTTGCCCTTCCTAGCTTTCATTAGTCCTAAAAATCTAATATCCTCTTTATTACTCATCTGATGTTGTTCTTGCCAATGTATGGCCAATGGAGATTTAGGTTCAGCACTTTTTAAACTTGCCAAATGTTCTCTAATTCTGATTCTGAACTGCCTGATGGTGCTGCCTATATAAAGTTAGCCACATACACAAATGATAGCATACACTACATAACATGATTTACAGTTAATAAACTCCTTAATCTTGATGGTAACTCCATTGGTGTCTGTAAACAGTTGACAGTTCCTGTAAGCATATTTGCAATGACTGCAACTCCCACATCTGAAAACACCTTTACTTTTGTTGAGCCAATTCTCATCCTTATCATCCGTGAGATTCAAAAAAGATGGATTCACTTTCTGTTTTATCGTTAGTGCCCTAGTGAAGGTAAACTTTTGTCTCTCCGACAAAGGGTAGCAGATCCTTGTCTAACCTTAAAATATGCCAATGCTTGGAAACCATACGATACAAAGTGGAGGAATCTCGCCAAAATTGTGTTATAATCGGTATGTGTTCTTGTTCTGATTTCTTTTTTGTGCAATCTTGTAATAGATCTGACTGATTCCTTCCAGTATATTTATTTGCAGCTTTGATCACATTATTAAGGCGATAAACTCTATTGGTAAATCTTCCAATAAGTAATCATGACTCTTTCAGAAAATCCATATCCTTACTGCAATTTCTCCTGTCTCTATAAAATTCCCCTGCAGGAATATTGTAGCCCTCTAATGACTGCTCTCAGCATACAATACAGAATTTACCTCTGTTGGCTTGCGGTATGTTTTGGTTTGTATAGAACCTTTCTCAACAAAGATATGCAAATCTAAAAAATGAATGCAATCTGCGCTTGCTGAACCAGTAAAACTAATGCCAAATTGGTTAATGTTAGCATGTGTAACAAAACTGTCAAATGAAGCCAAGGTTCCCTTCCAGACAATAAAAACGTCATCTATATAGCGCCTGCATGCAATAAGATTAGACTGGAACAATTCCTGATTAGAAATGTGTGTTTCCTCATATTGAGACATAAACAGATTTGCCAGCGAGGGGGCAAATTTAGCGCCCATAGCAACCCCCTTTGCCTGTACATAATACTGGTCATTAAAGATGAATACATTATTGTCAAGCGTAAATCTAAAAAAACTGTTGAGCATATTGACATGTTGTAAAAAAGAAGCAGATGAATCTCAAAAAATGTAGTCAATTGTTTGAATTGCCAAATCATGGTCAATTCTTGTATATAATGCAGAGACATCTAAAGTAGCCAACAGATAGTCTGGTTCCTATTCTAGAGATTTTAAAAGAATTGAAGTACATGAGCACTGTCTTTGATATATGATTGCATACGAAGGACGTGGGGTTTCAATGCCTCATCCAAATACTGGGAAAGACCCTCCGTGGCCCATCCTATACCGCTCATTATTGGTCTTATTGGTAAAGTATCAAATCATGAAAAACCCAGAATTGGGAACCACGATTTCTTATTTTTTACATTTGGAATTCTTTAAAATGCAATGGCAGTATATTTAGAAATGCTATAATGTAGTGGGTTTGCAGCTTAAGATACAGTATTTAAATGGGAACAGAAATGCCAAAGAGATATAATGCATTGGTGTGAGGTTTCCTCTTGTTTCCTCTTAGTATAGAGTTTGGTAGGTGTGTTTGGTATGCGTGGGAAGTTTTCTACTTTTGGTTGGTGTGGCCTTAACTTTGTAATACAGACTACTGAGACTGGCCCAAGGCAACATGGAGTGTCTCAATAGGAGCTCTGATTGGCTAGAGAGGACAGCAAGGCTACAATGAACATTCTAAACTGTCACTCTCTGCCTTTCATCGTCGTAGCCCCAGTTGAGAGGACGTGTATTGTAGTTGCTCCTGCTGAAGCTTTGGGCCCTGTGGATCTGAACTGTCAGGTCCCTAGCAGTCGAGCAGCTACTCTTTGGGGGTTTCCAGGAGAGGTGTCAGGACTGTCAGGAGAAAAAACTCTGAAGATTGGAAATCTTGAAGTTACGTTTGAAGATCATAAGATAAGGTACTTGCTTTTGGTTTTTAAAACTTTGTCAGTGATTTCCTTAAATCGTTATTTTAAGAAAACTAAGACTTTGGTATTGTTTGACAATTAATCTGCATTGTTTTAAAGAGCGTGTATTTGCTCATTTGCTTTGGTTAAGTGCGCGCAAGGATTGTGTTTGTGTGCCCTGCGTGTGCGAGGCCTCGCGCTGTGACGTGTTTTCTTCAAAGCGTGCGTACAGACTACTCTGCAGTGTGTGTACTCATTTGCGCTTGTGTGAACACTTCAGCGCATGTGTGTGGACATTTAGCTACGTGTTTTCTTCAGCGCGTGTGTGCGGAAACTCTAGCTATGTGTTTTCTACTGCCAGTGCACATGATCTGCTAAAAACTACGTGATTTCTTCAGCGCGTGTGCGTGGTAACTGTTGCTACGTGTTTAATACGGCGTGTGCGCGCGATCTGCAAAAACTGTGTTTTCTTCAGCGCGTGTGCATGGACATTTAGCTAAGTGGTTCCTTCAGCGCGTGTGTGCGGAAACTGTAGCTACGTGTTTAATACGGCATGTGAATGCGATGTGCAAAAACTGCATGTTTTCTTCAGCGCGTGTACGCGGAAACTGTTGGTACGTGTTTTCTACTGCGAGTGCGCGCATTCTGCAAAACCCAACTGTTTCCTTCAGCGCGTGTCAGTGTTTGGTGTTCAAAGTATAGAAGGATCCAATTCTAAAAGCTGAACATTAACTGGAACTATGTACAGTTTAAAAAGCAAGAGTCAAGGTTAAAAAGGTGTGCTGGAAAAGTCAAGAAGTTACTGATAATTTCAAGAGACTCAAGAAAGAGGTGTAAAGATTTTAGTAACCTGTTCTCAGCAAATTGTTACAGTCTTCTCTGAGATGTTTTAGGAGAAGAACCAGGTACGGTTTTTAATTCTTTAGTTAAGGATAGAACTCTCTTAACTTTGATAATAAGTGAATAATAAGGGAATCTGTGTTTGTTTATGTATTTACTGCAGGTTCAGCATCCGCTAGTCTTGACGTCACCAACCTGGTGTTTTTTATGTTATCCACTTCCCCCTTTCCCTTTGGGGTGTAGTAAGCAGAGCTGAATATAATCTAGTTCTGAGTGTCACACTTCGGGGGGATTGTCGGGGGTTCAGCAGCTTCTGCGGACGCAAGAATACTCTCAGCCTGACAATTTCCATTAGACTCTTGCAGTTTGATATCCTGAGATTCATAGAGAATATGAGTCATGTCTATGAGGCGGAGTGATCAAGGCATTACCTAGATTGCAGTGGTTGTAACAAGTTCCAATATGGATACATGATCGATGGGAATTGTTGTGTTTAGATTAATGTGTGGTCTGAGAATGCATACAGGAACTTATCATTGGTATTATAAACAAGCAACAAAATGAATAATAATCCGTCAGAAATAACGAATATCGAAACGTTTGTTTACATCTGACCTCACACGCTTTTGTGCGTGACTTCATCATGCAAATTGACCCTTTTTTCCCGTGGTTCACCGCGGGAGGAACACTTTGTAACAGCCGAGAGGCGACCGGCACGGGAACGAGCCCGGGATTGGATTTAGGTAAATACATGACAACGCAGCTTGTTCCTTAGTATTTGTTTATTTAAGTTGTACCTGTAATGACTAACATATACGTCATGAATGCCGTATATGGAAGCGTTTGTTTACATCTGACGTCACGCGCATCACATATATTGATCCTGTTCCCGCTGCTTACCGCGGGGGGTACTCTTTCCTTCAGCCAAGAGGAGAATGGCACTGGATTGATCCCGGAATTGATTTTAGGTAAATACATAATAATGTATCTTTTTACTTAGTACCTGTTTATATAACATGCAATGAAGAATATGTAGTAAAGCGTACACATGATCGTTGTTTGATTCATGGTGGATAGTCATTTCAAAAGAACTGAATCTCGACTCATCAGAGAGTTTGTTACAAATATAGGGGAATTATGCCCGGTCTTTTACTTTTATTTTAATTTTATTATTTTTATTTTTTATCCCATAATGGGGGTTGGGCGAATAATAGCCAGGATTTGAATATTTTAGAACATATGGCTTGTTAGAATATTGTCTTTTATTCTGTATAGGTGTTTGTGGCTATTGGAAGCCTGGATCTGGTGCTTGGGTTTGTACTCAGAGGAATTTTTTGGCGGCTAACAGATTATGAATATTGTTGATACTCCATACAGGTTGGTAGGTTATAGGAATCTATATTCATTTAGATTTCTTGAAATTTAAGGAGTCTATGAGTTTGAATTTGGTCTCTCTTATAGTTGAATGAGACAAAGATTGATGAATCATACCACATGGATTAGCAAACTCATTTGGGATATCTACCAATCATTTATCCACAACAGGAAGCGTAACAAACAAGTGTGCGGGTAAGCCCGGTCAAAAATAATATTTCATGCGACCTGCAACACTCTCACCATAATTCTGCACATTAAATTAATTTGGAGATTATTTCACATGGAATACTAACAACCAAGAAATACCCGGTCACTAATTTGGGGAGGGCTAACTATAATAGATTTGACCCTGAGAGGATGGCTTCACACGCTACAGTCACCATGGGTGAATAGAAATATATTTTAAGGAAGTTGTTCGAAAATAGGAAAGATTTGAGTTTATAATTGTTTGAAGAATAGAGAGTATATGCTAATATATAGTTTTCTTTACATTTCTTTACATTTATGTTTGCAAATATTCGCTCCCCATCACTGGTGATTATCTAGGTGACACCAAGGCCCTTAACGACGTCTACTTGGTCATCCAAGCCTGGATGGCCCAACATCAGTTGTGCTTGAATGATGACAAGACGGAGCTCCTGATCTTGGGCACTGCACAACGCCTGAGCAGACTAGAGCCGTCCTATCAGTCATTCAACATAGATGGTAATATCATTCGTGTCTCAAAAGATACCAAAACGTTAGGTTTCTTCCTTGATGCCACACTCTCATTAACCCGACAAACTAATGCTGTCAGATCTGCGTCTGCATACACATGCAAACTTATCGCAGCTTGCAGACCATTCCTCACTACGTCTAACAGCGTTACGCTAGCGAGAACCCTTATTATGGCTAAAATTGATTATTGCAGTGCTCTTTATCTTGGCACCAGCCAAGAGAACCTGAACAGACTTCAAACGACACAAAACAACGCCATTCGTGCCGCTTTAAACATTCCCCGACACCACCACATCACAGAAACCAGAAGTAAGTTAAATTGGCTACCTGTCAAACAGAGAATTTCACTCAAAACACTCGCCCTTACGCACAAATGCCTAGCCAACAAAGCCCCGATCTACCTTGGTAGTCGACTGTCGCGCCACTCTACCTCCCGACCTCTAAGAACAGCCCAATCCCACTGTCTAGCGATCCCCAGATTTAAATTGCAAAAAGCAGGGGGCTCAAGTTTCCCCGTCTTAGCTTCCAAGTTATGGAACTCCCTCCCTGTTTCAATTAGAGCGGAAGACTCTTTCAATACCTTCAAAGCCAATACTAGATCTTGGCTTTTCAACCAGCTTTAAGGCCGGCTTCGCGTTTCTTCCTGACCTACCCTGACTTGCCGACCGCTACTATCACCTATCGGCACTGAAACTACTGTACATATGTATATAAGATCCTCTTGTAAATGTATATAATGATTCTTTGTTATACCTGCATATCGGATCCCATGTGTAAATGTTTATGATTCTCTGTTATACCTGCATATCTGTAACCTTTTACAAATTGCGCCCTGATGCCTCCAGGCCTGCTGGTTTGCGCGTTATAAATAAATAAATACAAATACAAATACCCTGAACCTTTCACTCCGTCCTGACCTGATGTCTGACATTATATGGTATGGTCTTTTATTTAATTTACTTTTGACAATCACTTTCCTTGAAATTTTGTTGGAATGGACATATTATTTACATATATATATATATATATATATATATAATTTTTTTTCCGTGATTTAGTTTTGTGATTGATGTATGTGAATAATGTTAAATGGTATCAACGGGTGAATATACGAACAGCCTTGAAAACGACCTAGGGTCGAAACACGTGTCGGCTGTCTACGACATAAGAAATTAAAGAGCCACTATTTCAATCTACATTTAAAGTTATTTTTGTGGCATTTAAAGTGCCATTAATGGTCTTTTTTCAATAATTAGATTGGGTCAGAGCACGAGACGTCTTCCCATACTTAATATTTCATGTACCAAATTCAAAGCTTTGTGGGAAGTTTTGTGGGAATGAGTTTGCTCGCTGCCACCCCTTTATTTCCCTTATAATAGTAGATTGTATAGAAGACGAGAGTGGTAACTAGGCACAGTCAAGTAACAATCCCACACTCCTGATTTACTAGTAAGATCGTTTGTCTTGTCCTCCTTCTGTCTTCCCTCCTTTGTCTTGTCATGCCTCGAAACACTTGGCTGCCACACTTCTTTCCTGATCCAGGAGCTGGAGCTCCTTTCATCCGGTGGCTGCAGGAGCAGCTCACCGACCCACCGTGCCTACTGTTGCTGAAAGGTAAGGCGCCGTGCATATTACAGTGCACATGCTCCGATCCTGCAATTACTTTGCTCCTCTACCTGCAATCATTGATTTTACCACAGCTACAAATATTTTGAATCTCCTGATGAACGAGAACATCGCTTTATGAAACGTCCTTGTTGTGTTATCCAAGCCGCAGTAGCATACCGCATCTTTTTCATCTACTAAGATGGCCGTCGGCGCTTTGAAATCAGCACAGACACAACAGTAAATGCCTCGTATCCTGATTGGTTACTGATTTGTTGTTAACCAATCATGGGGCACCGGCAGGCGATAGCCGGCCCCCAACAAAGGCACGCAATCAAGGCACCTGTCCTTTGCCTTTCCCGTGAAGACCCGTCGCCGGCACCAGACCCCTTGTCTGTAACCATTTCTCTAGCGTTACCCTACTTCGACTCATCTCAAAACCATCGTTACTGCTGTCGCCCTACTCTTAACTTGCCCTTCCTGAGCGATACCAACTTGCAGTAATTGTTTATACTCTAGTGACATTTAGCTATTTAATAGTGTTCTGATTGTTTATACTCTAGTGACATTTGTCTAACCGTTGTCTAATATCGACTTAGTAGAAACGTCAATTTGTCTGAAACTTGCCACCGTCATTAGATATGTGTGATGTTTTGCATACCCTTTACGGGAAGTTGTATGCACATTTTGAGGCCCTTCTAGACTAGCTACCTGATTCCTTATATGGAACATAGTATCCTCAATCTCTGACTTACTGAACTTCTATTACCCTAACAGAGCATTTACTTCCCCATTGTCACATATCAGCCATGTATTCCCCCCTCAGCTACTTGCCACCTAACTAAGCATAACTAATGATTGTAAACTATATTGTGTTCGTGCAACAATGCTTACCCACAGTACACACCGCATAGCCAATCCTCGACCGAGCCTTTATGCATTAGCCTCATCATGAACACCATTACTACCTTGGCCAAGCTCCCCGTTAATGTTGGTACATTGACATGTCTCACAATTCTACTACCATGTTAAAAAGATATCAGCACTGAGGATTATGTTAAACCGACAGCCTTCCTCCCTCCGCTGTCATCCACCAGTTGGATTAAGCTCACCCCATTCCTACCTTCATGCAAGCCCGTATATACCAATGCCCTCTCTAATGCTCCATTGCAATCTGTAGTCCGAATGCTCACTTCCTGCCGAGGGACCATACTCTAAATTCTACCATCACCACCAAGGATACTAGACCAATACCCACTATCTTACATCCCACCCTGAATCTCCCAAGCCCAACTACAGCAAGGAACACAAGGCTAGGCTCTAGATTGGGTAAAACCTATAACCTACTGCCCAAGACCCCGCCCCTCAACAAATCTATCCACTGCCCTAATAAACCACCTTGCAAAACCGCTAAAACCTCCATGATAAATAAAGCAAGACCAACCACACCTAACGTACCTGCCAACAATACCCAACCCATAGCTCTTACCAGGGCTTAATGAATGAATGGACCAGAGCGCATGATTATGCTAGATAGAGGAGTACGCTATACGGAAGAATTCGCTGACCCGATGAATAGTGCATAAGAGCAGATGAGAAACAAAACACATCGCACGGACCGGACCGGACCCCCCTGAATTGCGTAATGTGCAGACTCTGATGTGGAACGCAAGGAACCGTTGTAAGAGCATACTTCATTTCACACCCCACGCTTACTCTCTCCTTACACCACCACTCAAGTAGAACACAGAGATACTATGACACCATTCGGTATATCTGTTCTCATATCAACATCCGCCGCTCACTCCCCATCACTCTAAGTAAACATTGCTGGTTTCTCACCCCCAGCCAAGCGTTCTCGTCAGGCCTAACGCTGCCTTACTCGGTCTGGATAACTCCTGCCAGACCGAACACATACTCCTGATTCCTCAACCACCACACCTATCGCTAGGAAGCAGCTACCACAGAAATTCCGCACCAGCTGCACACATACCTGGTGCGCACACGCACCTTTGACCCTCTCTAATCTCTCCACTGACCCGAACCTCGGTTCCCAAGGGCGTTCAACCTACCAGCGCCTTCAGACCATACCAATGGTATATAAGGCGCTATATAAATGCAAAATAACAATAACAATAACAACAATAAATGCCAGATCCCTAGTAGCCCATTCAGTGGACATTGGCAACCTGATTCTTGATTAAAAAAATTAGACTTCTTGGCAATTACTGAAACTTGGTTAAATGCAGCAGCAGGCCCCTCTCTCCTCATCGCTACACCCGCCAATTACATATCTTACAGATCATACAGAGAGTCTGCTAGAGGTGGTGGTGTGGCCTTCATCGCTAAAGCCTTGTTAGGACTTAGAATCATCCCACATGACCCTACGACTTTGTGTGAGCTATTGACAGTGAAACGTCCCCTCTCCTCCTCGAGGACCTTATCCATGCATCTAATCTACAGACCCCCGGGACCTATAACCTCTTTTGAAGAAGAAATCAACACACTGATCGCTGCCAATACCAAACCCTCCTCGCAAATCCTCCTACTAGGTGATTTCAACCTTGGTGTTAATGACCCTACCGACCACTCTGCACTGCTTTTGCCAACTCCCTGTCAGAATTAGGCCTCACCCAGAAAGTCCTCCTACACACTCATGATAAAGGAAGAATCATTGATTGGGTAGAAGACCTTAATTGTACAACCAATATAACCTCCATTGAACCTTTATCTTGGACGGACCATTTTTTACTTAGATTTGACCTGCAAGTCTGTATGCCCCCCATCTAGACTAATGCCATTGCCACCTCTATGCCAACTAGAAACAAGAAAAATATCACAGTCGATAACCTCATGCCTTTTCTTGGACCCCTGCTCAAACCTCCACCTTCGGCTGACCCGGCGGAGCTAGTGGAGCTATATAACAAAACTATTACCACTGCCTTAGATTCTGTTGCACCCCTAAAATTACGCAAAAGCAAACCCTCTGCTCACCTGAACACTTGGTTCACCCCTAAACTTAAATACTTAAGGAAAGAAAAAAGTAAATGGAAACCACCTGGAAAAAATGACACCTCTACCACAAATAAAAACACACTCCTGAAAATCACAGCAAAATACAAAGAAGAAATACTTTCAGCCAAACGTAATTCCTATAATGAACAGATCGACAAAGCCTCCTCCAGTACCAGAGAACTGTTCACCATTCTTAGAGAACTTGAGGCACCCACCCCCCCCCCTCAGATGACTGTATCAAAGACCAAATCTGGTGTACAAAAATTCAAGATGCCCTAGCCAACAAAATTACAATGCTCCAAAAGAAAATTGCTGACAAAAAACTACACCTACCGTCATAAGATAACATCCAGAAACAAAACCCTTACCTCCCTAATCTGCCTCAATGATTTAAATTTACCTCAGTTTCCACCCAAGAAGTAAACAAAATCATAGCCTCCCTCAAACCTCCAAACTGCCAAGGGGATGCATGCCCAGCCACTGCCATAAAAGATGCAGCAAGCATACTTGCCCCTTTTATCACCTCTCTAATCAATGCTTCTTTCCGTGCCTGCACTGCACCTACTAATCTGAAAAACACATGGGTACTCCCTCTCTTGAAAAAAACCTTCCTTGGACCCCAGCATACACACCAACTTTAGACCAATAAACACAGTCACATTCTTGTTAAAGATTATAGATAAAGCAGACTATAATCAAATACAAAATTATCTTGAGATTAATAAATGACTCTGTTAATCAGGCTTCAGGCCCCAACATGGCACAGAAACATCCTTGATTGACCTAAAAATCCAGATCGATGATCTAAAGGATAAATGCAGTTCAGCCCTCCTGCTCTTGTTGGACCCATCGGCTGCCTTTGATTTGGTTGACCATAGGATTTTGTGCAAGCATCTCTCCACAGCAGCCCACTTTTCACCAGAAGCCACAGCCTGGATCAATTCATTCTTAAACAACAGGTCCATGAGAGTCTTTTCCACATCGGGTGTGGCAGACCCAATCCCTATATCATTCAGAGTCCAACAGGGCTTGTGTGTTTCACCTACTATGTACAATGCTTTTACAAAACCACAGTTTGACGATTTGGTCTATGTGAGTGTCACCTACACGAATTACGCAGATGACACCCAGATCTTATACCCTTGACAGGCGACTATGACTAAGACCTAGCCCTTGGCAACAGAATCTATCTCATCATTCAGGCTTGGATGGCCACACATGGTCTCTGCCTGAATGATGAGAAAACTGAACTGCTCCCCCTAGCTACCCCCACTAATATCACTAAACTGGGCGACCTCTACCGCTCCTTCAACATTGACGGATACATCATCAAGGTTGCTAAAGAAGTAAAAACGCTAGGTTTCTACTTAGACTCCTCCCTGAATATGTGCAAACAGGTCAGCGCAACAGCCTCCGCAACAGCTTACACCTGTAAGCTTATCCGCTCCTGTAGACCCTTCTTCTCCACAAAAAGCTGCATTACTCTAGCTAGAGCACTAGTACTCTCCAAAATCGACTATTGTAATGCACTATACTTAGGTGCCAATAAACAGGTTGTCAAGAAACTACAGATCCTACAGAATAATGCCCTTAGAACAGCCTTGAGCTTTCCTCGCAGACAACATATCTCCTCGATTAGACAAGACAATAATTGGCTCTCTATTAAGGAACAAATCCAACTTAAAACAGCATCCATAACGCATAAATGCCTCAATAATTCAGCTACGCAGTACCTTATGTATAAATACAACAAAACCCATCATGGCCGACTAACGAGATACTCCAACTCAGGGTGTCTACAAGTACCTAGATACAAACTTAATAAAGCAGGTGGCAGCAGATTTCCAGTCCTGGCGGCCCAACTTTGGAATACTCTACCCACGACTCTTAGAGCTGACCAGCCCTTCTATAAATTTAGGAAAGATATGAAATACTGTATTATCACTAATGATGCACCTTACAAGACTCACCTGTCTTCCTTACCGGATACCTGTACTTGACCCATCCTAAATGGGTACAACACTGTATTATGGAAATATTATTGTATACTCTTACCATTGCGTCCTGCCAATTGTTATTTTATGTCCTCTTATGCTGTCCATTGTATATAGCATACTGTATATGTGTACATACTTTGTGTAACTAAGAAATTGCATATCCTTGTATTGCACACAGATACCTCAGGGTGTGGTGCGCACTATAAATAAATAAATTAACAAACAAACTTGTGCACAGGCGCGTTATAAATGACATATCATATCATTACACTCTACATTCTTTTGGGGAAGAATACTGGGCCTCATTACGAGTCCGGCGGTAGCCGTGCCGGTAAAACCGGCAGTCCGCCACCAAACGCGTGATGATCTACCGCCGCCTGACTTGCCGGAATAACCAGAGCATTACAGCCTCGGCGGTCCGGTAAGTCAGGCGGCGGCATTCGCAAATCCCCATTCCCACTGAGTCACATAGGACTCAATGGGAATGGGGAGGACAGAAGCACCGGCACTGTGTGCAACAGTGCCAGTGTTTCCGTCAAAGTCTGTGGGCGGGTGCCATCCCACCCACCAGGTCTGACCTGGTGGGCGGGTCACCACCCACCTGCAGAACTCAGAGTGTGCCGGTCCGGTAACAATGGTGCCGGTAGGCTTACCAGCACCGTTGTTA
Source organism: Ambystoma mexicanum (assembly GCF_040938575.1). Taxonomy (NCBI): domain Eukaryota; kingdom Metazoa; phylum Chordata; class Amphibia; order Caudata; family Ambystomatidae; genus Ambystoma; species Ambystoma mexicanum. The sequence continues at coordinate 429,973,861 of NC_090922.1, forward strand.
CCGGAACGGCACACTCGTAATGAAGCCCACTGTCTTACGTAAGGTTACACCATAAAGTATTGAGGGAACGCATCAAAACGGAAACTGAAGCGAACGGTCGCTGTGCGCACTGTATGTACCAGTGGTGATGTCGACATCAGGATGAAGGCCCTCGAAGGACATAGAGTCAACTGGCATCGACATGCAGCGGCCCCTGCTGAAACTGTTTTCTATGGCAGCTAAAGCTGATTATGTATATATCAAAAGATTAGGAATATGTGGGAGGACCATCCAATAGAAAGAACATTACCAGGAGTAAGTAACTTTTTCTTCTGCCTCCTAATCCTATAAATAATGTTCCATTCTAGGGGTTTATCCGAAGATGTCCACTAGATGGCTGCATGGACCTTGATCAGCAGGGATTACTGTATTAAACTGAAAATTAAGTGAGATCAGCACTGTTATCTAGTGGATATTTTCAGACATTTTCCTATGCGATTATGATCCAAATAAAAAAAAGGGTATATGTATTGGTATATGTATTCCCTATAGTATCTATCTTTTGTATTGACCATGTGTTTAAAGAGTTGCAATTTGGGGTTGATTATTGATTCCTGAAGCCACAAGGCTGAATAAGTTCAGTTAGCAACTTGTCAGAGAACCTCCGAATTGACTACTTGATTAAATGGCGCTTGTATTCCAATGATCCTCCATCAAGCACTAGTCTGTTCAATTTCTATTGGGGAAATGGACCAAGGAATGGTCATTTCTAATCCTATATAAAGCAAAGGATTTTTTGTTTAGACTCCTGTTTGACATGTATATGCTCTCCTTCAACAAGATCCTAGAACACCATGATGTGTTTCCAAATGTACGCGATTGACCGCTGATCCACTTCCAGTTGGATGATGGGTCCAGTAAGTCCATGGCTTCATCACCACTTGCCTCATTTAAGTTTTCTACATGATGAAGGACCACATTCTCAACAAGAATAGATCAATCATCTAGATTCAAGAGTGTTTTGGTTATAGGAACCTGGTTGGGTGCAGGTGTTTGTTCCCCTTTTGGAATGGTTTGGCAGGTGAACAAAGATGGCCTTGAGGGTTGCCCAGAGCAATGCCAGAGGTTAGGATTAATTCCAAACCTTCCATCCATCACCTCCTTTGTTTTGCATAAGTCACCCCGAGTGGGGAGTGTTTGCCAAGACGTGGGGCCATGCCTGCTGGGCCTAGCGACCCAAGCTCCTCCTCACTGATGAGGCCCAGGAAGGCTGAAACATGTTTGGGTGTGCTTGTGGTCTCGTGCAGAAGGAATGTGACCAAGCAGTTTGGGCTGGACTGCCCCTTTTGGTGTTGGGCCAAGCCTGATTTGCATATGTTCTTTCCCTTTTTGTAATGGCTTGGCAGGCAAAGAACGATGGTCTGGAGGGTTGCCCAAAGCAATGCCAGAGGTTAGGATTAATTCCAAAACTTCCAGCCATCACCTCCTTTGTTTTGCAGAAGTCACCCCGAGTGGGACGGGTATGTTCAGACATGGGTCCAATGCCTGCTGGGCCTAGAGACCCAAGCTGCTCCTCACTGATGAGGCCCAACAAGGTCGAAAACATGTTTGGGGATGTGTGTGGTCTTGTGCAGAAGGGATGTGACCAAGCAGTTTGGGCTGGACTGCCCCATTTGGGGTTGCACCAAGGCTGGTTTGCATATGTTCTTTCCCCTTTTGTAATGGTCTGGTATTAAATGGACACACCATACAACGAAGAGTAATGGTAAATCTTTTATTACCACAGTTCAGTTTGAAACAAGTGTTATAGTGTAAGCAGCCCCAACCTGCTTCTCCTTCAATAACTTTTTCTCATTTTATAACATAACCTTGCAGTCCAACAGCAGCTGTGTTATATTGATTCTAGAATAGAATGGGTTGTGCTGTCCAATCCATGAACCTACATCATACATAATAATACATCTACTTCTATATACATATGCATAAAGACATATATAACTTTATATCGTAGAACGTTGTGCCCACCTCTCCCTTAGTACCTCCCTAACCCCAACTTTAACAAAACTAGGTCACAGGATGCTGCTTATAAGGCTGTAGGAGCTCCCGGTCAAGGTCGATGAGGGTGATGCATATTGGCGATCGTTCAGTTTCTTGGTGTTTCTTGGTCTTTTCAGCTTGTTCTCTTGCCTAGTAGTGTGCTTTCAGGGAGGCCTATCATCTAGGGAGGTAAACAGTTCTTGTACTATTACACCCACTCCCTCCTTCACTGCAGCTCTCTGGCCGGCCTCTATTGGCCCTCTTCCCGCTCCCACCTGCAAGGCTAAAAACATTGGGGTCACCTTCGACTCAACACTCTCCTTCTCTCCTCCCATCTCTGACGTCTCTAAGAAGTCACACTACCAGCTACACCTCCTCAGAGGTATTCTTCCTTTCCTCTCCTTCCCTCAGAAGCTCACCGTCTCCAGAGCCCTGGTTCTCTCTAGACTGGACTATTTTAACAGCCTCTATCTAAATCTGCCTGCCTCTACTCTCCACCCTCTGCAACTTATCCAGAACACGACTGCGAGACTTGTCCTTGGCCTCAAGCCCAGGGATTGTATCTCTCTAGGACTGAAATCTCTGCACTGGCTCCCAGTGGCTGCGAGGATTAAGTTCAAAACCCTCTGCATTGTCCACAAGGCCTTCTGGGGACTGAGGCAGCAATACCAACCAATTTCAACTCTCTTCCTAAATATCTTCCTTCTCGAGCTCTTTGCTCACCCGCCTCCAACTCCCTCACGGTCAATCGCTTCTCCAAGCAACGAGTTGGTGGTAGATCTCTCTCTTCAGCAGGGGCCTCCCTCTGGAACAGCCTTCCTGCCTTCCATCTCCGGTTCCGGAAGCACCTCAAAACCTTCCTCTTTGCTTCTGCTTTCTTTCACCCTCTCCCCCTTTCCCCTCTTCCCTGCCAAATTCCTGGCTGATACTGCACTGGTTACCTGGCCACCCTTCTGATCTCGGGCCCAGGCTCCGCCAGTTGCACACCTGCACTGCCTCCCTGGCAACCCCTGCACCTGGGGACTGTTTTCTGTATCCCTACAGCCCCCCTACCAGCACTTATGTCTGCACATACCTTGTACTTGCCACCATCTGGCCATTTTACTATCTTATTTATTCTACTATCCTATGTACAGCACTTTCCCCTCTTCCTTACCCCTCACACTTTTCCCTTTCCCCCCTTCCCATGCACTTGTGCGATCTGAATGACACTTGGCCGGGTAAGATCGTTGTCTGTCTTCCCTTGTTCCCCTTCCCTTGCCTCGTCGCGCCTTGAAACACTTGTGTGTAGGCGCGTTATACATGCCATATCATATCATATCTTCCATGATATAATGTCCACTGAGCCGTCTCTCCTCCCTGTTCATAGTGCTTCAGACCAGAATGCTGTCTCTTCTATGGTCCACCTTCTTAGGTCTTTCCACCATGTCTCCATTTTCGGTCCATCTGTGGCTTTCCACATCATCGCTATTCGTCGTTTAGCTAATGCCTATGCTACATTTATCATATTTTTCATTGGTCTGTTTTTGTTTGGGTAACTGTATAGACCTAGGAGACAGGCTCCAATCGTCCATTCCTGCCCCTGCATCCCTTTCTCCCTCAAGCGTCGTTCTATTTCTCGCCAGTATTCCTGAATCTTCGGGCAGCTCCGGAACATGTGTACGATGTTTGCGTTCTCTTCTCCGCATTTCGGGCAACTTTGTGTAGTGCACCTGGGAAGCGTGATATCTTCTCCGGGGTCAGGTATGCCCCATGGAGTATGTAAAATTGTAATTGTTTGAGGCTGGCATTCCTGGCATTTTTTTGGGGGTAGAGTTTCGCTTTTGTCCATTCCTTGTCTGTGATCTCTCTGTCTATTATCCTTTCCCATGTCTGTTTTCCTTTTGTCGTGTCTTTGAGTATCTCCTCTGCGAGTACCTGGTGTATCCTTGATACCATATGGCCTCCCTCAGTGACATCATATAGCAGGCCTAAGACAGGATTTTCAGTTTGCAATGCCGCCTGTAACGGCCATTTAGTGCTCAGCTGTTTGATGAGTCTTACGTAGGTTATGAATTGGCTACAGTACAGGTCATGGGATTCAACCAGTTCCTGGGAGTCTAGTATCGGCCATGCTGGGGCTAGGTCTCCAATCATGATCAGTCCTTTGGTCTCCCAGTAATCCCTGCTTTGTTTGAGTTGTTCTCTTCTAGTTCCGTTGAGTGCTGCTAAAGGTATCTGGGGGAGTATGGTTCATTTATTTTTAGTATTCTCTTTGTTCTGTTCCATATTTGTAGTCCTAACTGTAGAAACGTCGGAGGTTGTGTAATCTTGCCTTTCTCTAGCCACAGCACTTCTTTGAGGAGGTATGGGGATACGGTGTCGCTCAGGAGAGTGTGCTCTATTGTCTCCGTATCTGCTAACAAACCAGCCACGTGTTGTAACTGCCCCGCTAAATAGTACAATTGAAAATGTGGGAGGCGCATTCCACCTTCTGCATGATCCCTGCATAGCACCTCCATGGCTACTCTCCTCCTGCCCTTACCCCACACAAAGCTACTTAACACTGAGTTAAGGTCTGTGAAGAACTTTTTGGGTATGAGGTATGGCACATTTATAAAGTGATACAGCAGTCTGGGCAGCGCTATCATTTTAATCAACGATATCTGTCCCACCACCGACAGGGGAAGCTTCTCCCACAATTTGATGGATGTCTCTAGGCCATCTTTCACCCTTAACATGTTAGCTTTGTGAGTGTCTTCTATGTTATGGTGTACATTTATGCCTAGGTAGCGGAATGTGTAGGTGTTCCATCTGAGTTCAAGGCGGGGGAGTTGGTTGTCTGTTTTCCCGGCCCAGCCCGCTAAAGGAAATAGACAGGATTAGGTCCTGCTAATGGAGATTCCCAAAAGGTGTGCAAAGTTGTGTAACACTTCTAGGTATGTTCCTAGATTGTCTTCTGGATATTGCATGTAAAGGAGTAGGTCATCTGCATATAAGGAAATGACATGTGTGGTTCCATCCACCTGCAGTCCTGTGACCCTGAATGAGTCTCTCATATAGATCGCCAGGGGTTCTAGTCACCCCATTCTCTTTAAGAAATGTTTCCATTTATCTACACACAAATTGCAGCCCATTATCTGATACCAACTTTCTGGGGTAAATCTTAAGACCAGCATTGACATTTCTTTTCCAAAACCAACCTTAAAAAGATATTTTTCTTTTCACCTGCACCTATGTGCCTGACTCAACCACCATGTGACTTATGAACATCATTCCAATAAACCAATTCAAAAATAATCAGTTGTATCCCTCTCCTTTTAATGGAGTATTTTGTTTAGCATTTGTATGGGGTATATGTACTATTCACGCCCCTTGGCCTATATTGTGAAACTGTCTGAGGACTACACATTGCTCAAGGCATAGATGGCCCTTAGAATCTCAATAGTCCTTTTCAAGGGTTTTTAATGAGAAAACTTAAACATTGATTTTATGAGTGTTTTGGATGGGAAATTAATCTAATGACTTTCTGACTGGTCTCTCAATTTTCTGTGGGTTCACCCACAAGCTAACTTTTTGGTCACTACTGTTTTATCTAGCATGTCTACAATGGAAAGGCCAAAAGGCCTTTTATATCTTACTCTCTCCTGTGCTTTTTAAGTGTTTCCTACTATAGCTGGATCCCGAGTTGCGGAGGTGGGGGGTGTTAAGATCCCATTCCCATTGGGTCGGGGGCTATATTAAGGCCGGGGGTAATAGCGCCATCGGTAACAGTGCTGAAACTGCAATTGAATCTCAAACCTGGAGGTGAATGCCCCGGAGCACGGGATTGGGTGGAGCGGTAAATGCAGCGGTAATAGTGTTACTGACGTATTTTATCACTCTGCACAACTCGTGATGTATCCTTAGTATTTTTGCTAAGGTAGGTGTGATGAATACAATTATGTCATCCCTCCTTTCCCTGGGATAGTCTCTCTGCATGTGGCCAGGGAACTGCAGCAACTCCCTTATCCTGACCCTGCGGGTGGCTGGTTGAGTGAGGACCACATAGGGCAGGGGGTGTGAAGGCATCATGAAGCAAGACACAGACAACAGATTCAAAGTTCAAACAGAAATGTTTTATTAACTCAAATGTCAGGATGGTTGAACGCCTAACTTGCCCTATACTAAGGTGGGATTTCCCTACCTAAAGAAACTAAGGAAAATCTGAATCAGAAAGTTCAATTTAAAAATCTATCTGTGTCCAAAACCTATACTTGCCCTCACAACTAAAGCTAAACAATGTGTAGGGATGTCAGCAATAAAATAAATAGTGTCCCAAATAAAGTTCTGAGCTTCTTAGAGCTCCTTGCTTACTTCTCAGCTCCCCTTCCCCAAGTTTTGTTAGTTCCACAAATCCTCGTGCTTCCCTTCCCCAAGTTCACGACAGTCAACTTGTACTTATTCTCAATTTTTCAGTGTTCAAAAACAGCTCCTGACCAACTTGACTCTCCTTCTGGTTTCTTAAAAGTTCAATCAGATTGCTTTCTCCTGTTTCACTTCAGCAAGCGCTTTGGCTTTCAAAACTGGAGTTTCTCTGGTCTAGGTGCAGTTGTCAGACAACGCAGTACAACCATTGCAGGTCTCGCAACCAGGAACCCTTGGCTCTCAGGCCCACAGAGGTTCTTCTGAATCTGTACTTGTGTGATAGTTCACACCCACTTGGCTTCTTCATGTCCGTATTTTAGTTTTGCCACTACGTGTTCTTTCCTTTGCCAGTCTTTTAGCCTTGCAACAATGTATTTTCATATAAAGTTCACTATGTGGTGCTTTTGTTCCTTCACCACCTTGCTTTCATGCTCTCTTGCAATCTTCCATCATTGCTTTCTTCTGTGTTTTATACGGTTTGTGCTTTACTTTCAATGGGCAGTATTTGAATTTCGAGTGATTGTGTCCTTCAACGTATTCCTCATCTTAGATGTATTCCATCCAGCTTTGCTGCTCTTCGGAAATATTTTCGGCAGAGGGCGCCGTGCGTCAATGTCATCGAGTCGATGGTCCCTCGAAGGCCTCCGTCGAGGGTGACGTCATCGGGTGTATAAGTAGCATCCGCGGCGCATGTTGGCCTCAGTTCCGTTTTTCTGCAGTATACATTGCTTCAGACATTCGGCGCGCCTCGAGTTCTGTGAGAAGATATATAATAACGAAATATGTCCTCGTCATCGACGACCACGACCATGAAATCGGGATTCAAAAAGTGCAAATCATGCGGGTCAAAAATGTTGATCACGGACCCGCATCGAGAGTGTTTGTGGTGCCTCGGAGAAGGCCACGACATGGAGGCCTGTATGAAGTGTCAGGCGATGACAGGGAAGGCCTTGCGAGAGAGGAGAGGAAAGCTACAGGTAGGTCGAAAAACCGACCGAAAAACCTCTAGCGTCGAGTGGAGATCCCGTGAGGAGAATTCTCCTCGACGCGAAAGGCATCGATCGAGGTCCCGTAGCGATTCTCATCGCTCGTCGTCTTCGTCAAAAAGATCGAAAAAACAACGCCACAGTTCTCCCTCCACCTCGTCGTCAGACGAGTCTCCAAAAAAGATGAAATGCCCCACGATACATTCGTCTACCGAAGAGTGGGAAGCATTCAGGGTCAAAATGATGGAGGTGTTTGAAAAAGCGAAGCCTCGGTCCGTGCCTTCTTTGGAAGCCGAAGCGCGCCCTCGAGCCTGGGTGATCGAAAAAGGAAGGGTAGGGAACCTTCCAGGACGCCGAGTGAAAAACGCTCGAGTCGAGTCAACCGCTCGAGGTCATCGACGCCGTCCGAGACCCATCATACCTCGAAGGGAAGCAGACCCTGTCGACGACCACGGTGTCGTCGACGCCGTTATCGACGTCGACATCGAAACCCTCGGTGCCAAAGGCTCCAGCCAAGCAAGGGAAGCCAGAAAAAGAGAAGGATAAGATTACAAAACCTGTATTGTCCTCAGAGCCAGGTACTAGACCTCTTCCTCCTCCTCTCCCAGAGAAGGTTTTCAAGCCTCTCCCCAGAAAGGAGTTTTTCAAATCCCTGACCTCAATTTTTGAGGAACAGTAGAGATCTGATGAAGAGAATGTACCTTTTGGGCTGGAATATGGCACCCCAAATGTCCCAGAATGTTTGATTTCAGAAGAAAGCAGAATGAGGGACTTGGTGGAATCATTACACAATGAAAGTGGCATTGACACATCTCCTGAAAACGACTTTGGCAAACCAGAACCAGGAGAGCATGCGAGTCCATCATACTGTCAATTAATGACAAAGGTAGTAGATTACTTAGGATGGGCTAAACCATCAGCCCAATTCATCCAGGATGATTTAACAGATATATTAGATCATGGTCCCACCGAAGACCTAGTACTACCCTTTGTAGCCCTGCAAAATAGGGTGGCCAAGAATTGGGAAACTCCGGATTCTATTCCTCCGGTAAATAAATCCCTCACCTCAAAATACCGCCCGGCCAGTAGCGACCCCGGCTATTTGTCCAAACACCCAACTCCTGAGAGTCTGGTCATACAGGCAGCCACAGCTTCTAACAAACTTGCATACCCGTCTATCCCTCCAGACAGGGACGATAAGCGGGTGGATGGTTCGGCACGGAAGGTATTTTCAGCCGGCAGCATGGCATTAAAATCTGCCAACTCCACATGTGCCTTGGCAACATTTTCGTACACTCTTTGGGAGTGCATTGCAATGGCGGCGGAGCACATACCAGAAGGGGAAGAAAGGGAAGGGTTCCTAGCCATCATTAGAGATGGAAAGGAAGCCATGCAGGAATCCCTTCAATCTGGATTGGACACTGCAAATAGTGTAAGCAGGTCCATGGGCACTAGCACGGTAATGCGCAGATTTGCGTGGTTACGGAAGTCGGGTTTCGCCTTCTGAACATGCCTTTTGACGGGTTTCACCTTCTGAACATGCCTTTTGACAGGTCTCACCTTTTTGGCAACAAGGCTGATGAGAGCCTTGAGAGGTTGCAGACCTCAAAAGCAGCTGCCAAATCTTTAGCAACTGCTATTAGGCAACCTCAGCCTTTTCGTGCGCAAGGACAGTCATGGAGGGGACGATCCTATCGTTACTACACCTCATATGGAAAGGCGAGAGGAATGGCCAGTAAAAGGGGCCAGAAAAAGTGGTGGACGAGGAAAACGTGCTAAACCAGCTACAGCTGCAGCCTCTCTGCCATCAGCGGCTGCAACATCCGCCACAAAACTGCTTTGAGGACTTGCATCACAAAACACCTCTAGGGGGCAGGCTGTCACAGCATCTGCAAGAATGGCTAGCCATTACTTCAGATGTTTGGGTTCTAGAAATAATAGCCCAAGGTTACTGCCTTCCTTTTCTAACACAATCTCAAAGCAATCCACCAGGGAGACACCCGTTGAAGTCTTCAAACCCGCTCCTACAGCAGGAAGTTTTAACCCTGCTGGAGAAAGGTGCTATAGAACCAGTACCTGCAGCGTAGAGGAACAAGGGATGGTACTACCCATATTTTTTGATCCCCAAAAAGGACGGAGGACTGAGACCCATCTTGGACTTAAGAAACTTGAATAAGTTCCTCAGAAAGGACAAGTTCAAGATGTTTACCCTTTCTCAGATCCTTCAGGCCCTTCAACTTCAGGACTGTTTGGTGTCATTGGACCTCCAGGATGCTTATTTTCATGTGCCGATTCATCTCAAACACAGAAAATACCTGAGGTTCGTAGTTGGCGACTCACATTATCAGTTTCGAGTCCTGTCTTTTGGGTTGACCTCCACCCCGAGGGTCTTCACCAAGTTAATGGTAGGGTTGGCAGCGCACCTCAGGAGAAGGGGGATTCATGTCTACCCCTACCTGGATGATTGGTTGATCAGAGCGTGTTCTGCCGAGCAAGCACTGGATCATCTGAAAGTTACCTGCCACTTCCTCCACAAACTGGGCTTCTCCCTCAATTTCAAGAAGTCACAGATGACACCTTCCCAACAGCTTCAGTACATAGGAGCTGTATTAGACACGTCCTTGGGAAAGAGCTTGCCTCCCAAGTCGAGGGCTCAAGACATTCTTCAGATGGTTTCCAAATTCCAAAATCTCCAGGCTTACGACTTTTTAAGGTTGCTCGGCCTCATGGCATCCTGCATCTTTCTGGTGCCAGAGGCACGCTTGAGGATGATATCCCTTCAATGGGCCCTAAAGACTCAGTGGTCCAAGTTCTCGGGTCAAATGATGGATCTTCTTCATATTCCGATCAAGGTCAGACAGGACCTTCTATGGTGGACCTGTACAGAGAACATCCTAAAAGGAGAACCTTTTTGGCAACCATGGCCGGAGATCACAGTAGTGACGGACGCCTCACTCCTGGGGTGGGGTTGATTTGACAATCAACGATTGTTGGTCTCCATCGGAGTCCAAACTACATATCAACCTTTTAGAGCTTAGGGCAATCAGACTAGCGCTGAAAGCCTTCCTGCCATCTGTCAGGGGAAAGAATGTCCTGATAATGACGGACAACACAGTGGCCCTGCACTACCTAAACAAAACAGGAGGTGTGGGGTCACTACCCCTGTGCAGAGAGGCAATGCAGCTCTGGTATTGGGCGATTCAGGAAGGAATCTCTTTAACGGCAATTAAACCCCTCAAGTAGACCTGTTTTCAACCGGAATCAACCGAAAATGCGAAAGGTATTGCTCAAGGGAATTTCCCGGGAGAGGAGCCCTGGGAGATGCGTTCGTGGTGGAGTGGAATTTCCCACTATTGTACGTGTTCCCTCCAATTCCCGTCATTCCTCAGGTCATCAGGAGGCTGAGAAGGTTTCGGAGCCGCATGATCCTAATTGCCCCGGATTGGGCCAGGAGAACGTGGTACCTGGACCTTCTAGACATGTCCATCTGTCCTCCAGTACATCTTCCTCAGAGAGGGGGGGTCAGGTTCCCCATCCAGAGGTCAAAATGCTCAACCTTCATGCTTGGTATCTGAAAGGCTGAGATACAGGGATTGGAACCTTCCAGATGACGTTATGGAGGTGTTGCTTTCGGCAAGAAGGCCAGCAACAAAGTCTCTCTAACCGTTGCTGTTGGAAAAAGTTTTGCAACTGGTGCAGAGAAAAGAATGGCAATCCTTTTCTATGTTCTATTCCGAAAGTATTATCTTTCCTTCTGACCCTAGCACGTAGAGGTCTGAATATCGGAACAATAAAAGGTTACCTTGCGGCGCTTTCCATTTTCAAGTGCTCATCGGAAGAATGCTCCTACTTCAAAATTCCTTTAATAATCCAATTCTTAAAAGGACTTACTAATGTGTTTCCTCCTCACCCATTTCAAGTTCCGATCTGGGATCTAAATTTAGTCCTAAAATTCTTAATGTGTGCTCCTTTTGAGCCTATGCACACGTGTCCATTAAGATTACTAACGTGGAAAACAGTCTTCTTGGTTGCTCTAACATCAGCAAGAAGAGTGAGCGAATTGCAGGCACTGTCTTCTGGGCCACCCTATACTGTGTTGCATAAGGACAGAGTTGTGTTGAGGGTAAAACCATCATTTTTACCGAAAGTAATATCTGATTTTCATTTAAGTCAGAAAATTGTCTCACTCGCATTCTATCCTCCTCCCCATCCTTCAAAGGAGGAGGAAAGATTACACAGGTTGGATCCGAAAAGAGCTTTAAAGGGATGGTCTAGTAAAACATTTTATTTAAAAAATAGATAGGCAACATAAAAAAAAAACTAGCATTCTCCGTTTTAAAACTTCCTATTCAAGCTCAAAATTCGCAAAAGCAGGCACATGGGCGCTTCCATTTTGTGAAATGGAGGCCCTCCTGTGCTGGCTTTTGCTTTTGCGGCACTAATGAAGGAAAAGCCAGCCAGCTGTAGTAAACAAAGGCTACCGCTGGGTGGCTTTCCCTTCATTAGTGCTGTAGGCGGAGGACGGGGACCGGAGACCAGAGCAGGAAAGCTGCAGCTGAATCTCGGTAAGTGCTATTTTTTTTTTTTTTTAAAAAAATAAGCACTAGCTGCGTTTTTTTTTCTAAGTTTTCCGGGCTGGAGGAGCCCGGAAAACTTAGAAATAAAACCGCAGCTTTAAAAATGTATTTATGTTTGCGGTCGCTTTTGAAGCGACCGCAAACATAAATACAACGTTATTGTGTTGGAAAACGCTGCGGTTTTTCTTTCCAAGTTTCTCGGGCTCCTCCGGCTCGGAGGAGCCTGAGAAACTTGGAAAGAAAAACCGCAGCGTTTTCCAACACAACCGCGTGTGTTTCTGCCTGCTGTGGCTATCACTTTGGGTCTCCGGTGCTCCCAGGGGAGCACCGGAGACCCAAAGTGAAAGCCACAGCAGGCAGATACACAGCGCGGTTATGTTTACATGCCGCGTATTGTTTCTACCTACAGCTGATTTCCCATTTGGGGCTCTCGGGCTCCCCATGGGGAGCCCGAGAGACCCAAATGGGAAATGCTAAATGCTGCGTTGTCTGCCTAAATCTGCTTTCCCATTTGGGGCTCTCGGGCTCCCACACCTGTGGCCTTCTTGTGGACCACCTGGCCCTTGGCTCCACAGCTTCTTGGGCTCATCTGCTGGCGTCCTGGGTCTCCTGCAGGACCCACCTTGGCTGCCTTCTCATATACCGGATTCCCTGCTGGTCTCTCCCCTTTGTATACATCTGTAACTTCTTGACAGGTTGCAGGTGTGAGTTCCAAATTGTAATTGCCTGGTTCCAATTAGTGGAGCACTTGAGACATGCCTGACCTTCACAACATTCTGCAGGCCTCTCCCACATCCCTAGAGTGGAGAAAAGACTTACTAGTGTTCACTGCTCATGGTCGCCTCTTCCTTGTCCCAGTACTATAGTCGGTTGAATGACGGTGAACGAGGGGAGATGGTTTGCAAAGGGGAATACCATGTCTCTGTGGATATCCTCTCCCCAATCCACAAGGACCCTCCACCCAGGTGATCCTCCATTCACCATGAGTTCTGCGTCTGCAACTCATTCCTGGTTCCTCACATAGGGCAACCCCTTATATAAATAGGGCAAGATAGGTTTTTCCTTTTCTTTCATATAAATAAGTCTTTGCCAACAAACTTGCCACCACTGTGTCACTCATACGTCTACACCCTTACAATGAATATCTCTCTAGAATTTTGGCTGGGTCGATGCTTGAGATAGGGCAAAAGTTGGAAGGGTATTCTGGGTTTCCAGCTCTATGTTTTAGAAGTGGTTTGAGGTAGGCGGTCTTGAAATTGTGACTAATCTAGCTAATATCTTCACTGGTTCTCTGGAGGGATTTTTATTTATTTATATATTTAGATTGTGCCGAAGCCCGCAGGCATCAGAGCGCAAAACGTGTACACAAGGACTAGCTGAAAAGGAGACAACAATTAAAGAGGCAGTGGATTCAGGAGAGAAGAGTCAAGTGTTCAGAGAGTTTCATTTAAACAAGGTGGTTTTTAGGTGTTTCTGGAATTTCAAAAAGTTAGTTTCAAGTCTGAGGTGACTCTCAGATGCTTTCCTTGCGTGGACATGGAAAGGCAGAAGCTACCTGACTGACCCTGGGGGTGGCTGTCTGCTGGAGAACCACGTTGTCGAGGGCAGACTTCAGGGAGACTGAAAAATACTGCATCTGAATAATACTTCAGCTGTAATTCTTAATGATACCCCTGTACCTTTGCAACATTTCTGTATGGCATATTGTGACGTAGAAAGAGAATTCCTGGGTTATCATGGCCAGGACCATTATTTGCTCCCCTCCCCTTGTCAGGTACTGAGATGAGGAAGAGGGATGAAGTAATGAAGATGACCAGAAGCGGTAAGCCAATGCTGCGTTCTAGTCTTTGGAAAATGCTAACCGTTGCTGGGACATTTAGAACTGACACACCTGAACAGAAAGAGGGAGAGAGACACGAGACTGCTGCGGAATCCAACTTGTTATGACGCTGGTTGGGACACTGGAGGCGAGCTGACTGCAGGATGCAGCATGAAGGCTGACGAGAACGGCGTGCAGAGAAACTGAGCCGAGAGAAGTCTGCTGCATTATTGCTACAGGCAGCTGAAGCCGCCATAAAGCAGAGGAAGCAAAGCGGGAACCAAGCAGCTAACTGGATGCACTCCCACCAGCAGGGCGAGTGCAAATAAGACAGTGAGACACGAGGAACGCCGAAGCTGCCAGTGAAGACTGGTAAGCCCAGTGAGAGTGAATGGGACACCGGGCCGCATCAGGGTGAATGCCACGTACCATTAACAGTGCGAGAGAGCCTAATTAAAGGAACTGGAATAGTTAATATGAATACAAACATTGTTAAGAAAGGGTTAGTTGCCCAGCACTTGATCAGCATTATTTCCTGGATGCAAGAGAGAGTGAATGGCGAACGGAAAAGCTGTGGCATGATAGTGAACCAGGCAAACAGTTAGTCTGGGGCTCGCACCCATGAAAGGTCATAAAAAGCCCTGGCAGGAAAGTAAACCAGGCAGTGTGCATGTCTGGGAACCACACCAATACCATGGCAGGGGAGTAAACCACTGGTAAGAAAAGAAGTGAGAAAACTCAGTGGTGAAAAACCCATCCTGAAATTGTGGAATAGTGATAACCAATAAAAACAGGGAAGAAACATACCCCTTTTAAGGATAAGTAACAAAGTTTCAAATACCCTAGAAGGAGAGTACACCAGGGGTAGAAAAAGGATTGAGAGACCACAGGGGCCAAGGCCCCTCTTTGAAATTGTGAAACAGTGGCCATCAATACAAAACTGGAAGAACCATACCTCTGTAGTCAGGGGTCCACCAATTGGAGCATAGTAAAAACAATGTACTAAAAAAGTAGAGCAAACACCGGGCAAGAAGCAACACTGTTTATTACAGCTGGGTGAGCACAAATCAAACAGAACAGTGGATAGGCTCTGATCGAAAGGTTGACATCTGAATGGAATACAAACAGTAGTTTTAAACCAAGAAATACAGTGGTTAGAACTCCATCAAAGCACTTGCATGTTTGCCAGGGATTTCATTGGTTCGTAGACATCATCTCCTCGAAGTTTACGTTGATTAGTGAAGAGCAGTTGAAGCAAACAGTTTAACAGTTTCCCATTACAATGCCTCCCGATGTGGTACCACATTTATTCACACCCCACCTCGGAACAACTTGTTATTACTGAAGTAACATTTGTGCTGACCGCCGGACCTTTAATACACTGCCATTGGTCTGAGAATGGAACATGAAACACCCTGCAGCTGGTGGGAAATGGGACATTCATACAATACCCGTTAGAAAATGACCTTTGCGAACTCTGTGGTAGATACTTTGGAGGCTGGTCACCTCC
This sequence comes from Ambystoma mexicanum, assembly GCF_040938575.1. Taxonomy (NCBI): domain Eukaryota; kingdom Metazoa; phylum Chordata; class Amphibia; order Caudata; family Ambystomatidae; genus Ambystoma; species Ambystoma mexicanum. The sequence goes on from NC_090922.1 coordinate 429,989,155, forward strand.
CCAGAGCTCAGGAACTTACCGTCTGATTGGTTCTCCAGGAACATCACTTCGTCCAGTGTTCCTCTTACACAGTTGCCTTCCGATGGGCATCGGTGGTCATGTGACCGCCACACTGGTACAGAGCCCTCCCTGCTGCTGTGTAAGACGGCTAGTGGCTGACTACCCTGTAATTACATCACCTTGTTCTAGTTATGTTGTTTTTCTCGTGATGAGTAGTTTAAGCCCTACCCCCTCCGCAGATCCCTGGCGTATTAGTCAGATGTTTCAGGTCAAGGTTTCCCATGTTGTACCAACCCCCAGGAATTTCCCACTAGGTGTGTTTATGATGGCTCTATTTTTGACATTCCTCTTCTTTAACTGTTCATAGGACAGTATTTTGACTGTGAGTACACCCAATTAATCGTTACTCCCTACCTTACCCAGTGAAGCCCTTTGTATGGGGCGACTGTGGCTTCGAATACTTGTGTCATTTCCTGTGTGGCTGCTCCCACCGTCCCCGTTCTTTACTCTTGCAGTTGGTAGGGGCGTCCCCCTGTCTGGCCCTGAATTAGCACCTTTAATACATTCCCCCTTCGATCGATCTTTTGATCGTCATTTATGTCCCTCTCATCCCTTCTCGCTTTTCCTTGCACAACCACACCCTGGTTGCACTGGTCCTGTCCCCTTCCTCCTCATATCCATCTTTGTTCCATCAGGTGAACACTCTCGCCATAATGCTTTGTAATTTTCCATGTCTGGTGGGGGTTCTGTGAAAATTATTTCTACTTCATTCTCTCATTCATACTGGGGTTATCCTCACCTAATACCTCCTCAACCTTAATTTTCTGTAATGCCATTATGTAACTGTTGTTATGCTGGTGGCATTTACACCAATGGATCTTCAGACAACCGATGCAGGTGGTGATGAGGATTGCGACAAGCACAGGGACAGTTATCTTAAATGCTGCTACAAGCCAGTTGGATACCCATGTGAATAATGAATCCAGACAGTTTGTAGATGAAATATCTTGCATTTCTTTTACCAATCTCTCATGTATTGTTCTTATTTCCTCTACTGCATGTGTAATTGTTCGATTTGCGGCATCATTAGCAGGAATTGGACGTGCTCCCTATCTTATGTAACACCCCTCCCTCCATCGCATCATAAGATCCAAAATGAAACTTTTTTGGAGAGTCTTCACGCACTGCGTTGAGTCCATTTTCGGTTGCATTTGCCAGTTGAAGCAGTTCATAATGCGTGACCTGTAGCCACTTTGCATTGGCTGCCACTTCTACCCCAGGAAGTAGGAGGGAGGTGAAAAAGACAGATGCTGAGCTGAACTATTTCAGATGGGGTGGAATGGTCTGTATGCTCTTGGTGGATTCCACTGAGATGTAGTTGCTGCTGGACATTTTCTTCCGTGTTACTTTGCGCTTGTTTCTTTGTATTTCTGCTGGCACGGCCTCTTTATATGCAAACAATTGAGTGGTATCAAGTCTGTGGGGCACAACTAAGGTAGGATTATGGAGTGTTACCTATGCGCACTCCCCCAGCCAGTTTGGTGGTGAATGGGCATATGCTCTCTTTCCACACGCCCACCTCGTGCCCATTCCTGCTGCAGTGCCCTTTTGCAACGCCACAATGTCCATCGTCCTCCTGCAACCGGTATTCATCCCCAGCATTATTGTTCCATTTGCTCTGAAACCCAAAGAATACTGTGTGAGCGGCTTTGTTTTCTGGATGTGGGTTTTTGTTTATCCATGTTAAAGCATTTTCTTACATCCTGCATTTATTTTCTTAACCACCCTTTCTTTTAAGCACACCAGTCCTGTGCAGCACTGTGCCATTCCCTTTTCCCATTTTCCATTGTGCAGGACTGAACCATGGATTTGCATCAAGGGTCTGGTGTGGCACCCTGGCGCATCGTACCCCATGGAGTTCTTACAGTATATTCTTTTATGCACTGTGGGCAGCTGTTTTCCCTTTTGTGCCCCCTCTGGTAAATATTCCAGAACCAGGTGCTTACTCTTCTCCCCCTGAGCCATACGTTCTGGCTGTATAAAGCTGTCTTTGTACACCTTCTCCCCCTCATCAATCCATTTAACTTCAACTCTATGCCCCTGGAACATGCCCCTAGTCCTGCACAAAGCCATATGTACCAGACATCCTTCTTTTGCTGTCACCTCTTGTGGCAAGAATTGCTTCGGAGTTCCTGTGAGGTGTGGGATGAGTGAACACACATAGCATGTACCATTGGTGCTCCCCTGCCCCACCTTCTTCATTTCCCCATACCATACATTTTCTGAGGCCAGGTCCACTCCCTCTGTTGGGCCTAAGTTATCATTATGTGCTAAATGCCAGAATAGAAGGAGACAGAAAACAAAGATACAGAACAATACAACACTTTTTTTACATTTACCACACTCTTCTCTCTAATCCCACCCCCTCTTCTTCTCCCTCATCCATCCTCTATTTCTGTTGTGGGTCTTCTGTAACACCTTATTATAGGACAAGATGTTTATGTAATTTTGCTACTATGCCCCATCAAGTGATACCTCCTCTGCCCGATATGCTGCTGGTATCATGACAAACGTCTGAGTGGTGGATCCATGCCTGTTGTTCTTTTATTTTCACTGCTGTGGGTGTTGAGAAGACCACTTCAAAAGGACCACAAAACTGAGGCTCCTTCCACTTCTTCCTGTATTTCAAATAAGTACTTTGTCCCCTGGATAAAGTGGCTGTGTTTGTGGAAATGCTTGGGGGGCCTGTGCACACTCTTCAATGTTGGTTTGCTCATTTGTAGATTGCTGGACCTGGCGGGAGATGTAGCGAATCACATTGGTCATCTCAATTAAATAATCTTTCATTTGATTGCCAAGGATTTCTGAGCTAGGGATAGCATCTGAAATTGAGTGTGAAGGAGGAACTGGCACATGCATTCTCCTTCCCATTACATTTTCATGCAGAGTAAGATGGTGCTCTGCAGAAGGTGAGTTTTGAAGGGCGAAAAGTGCAAGGGGGGTAAAAAAGCCAATTTCAGCACATAGTAGTTAGCTCAGCCAAGTGCTGTTTTAGTAATGCATTAATTCTTTCTACAGTTCCGTTCACCTGCAGCCAGTAAACCGTGCAAACTTTGTGTTTGATCCCTAAGAGATGTGTTATCTCCTCAAAGAGATTGTTGGCGAAGTGTTGGCCATTATCTGACCTTTTTCCTCACATATAACCCATTTTAGGAATACTTGCCTCTCTAGGACCTTCACCGCAGATTTTGCATCATTCTTTGCACTGGACCCCACCTCAAGCCAACACGAAAATGGACAGGCCACTACGATTAGGTAGCTGTAGGAGGCACATCTTTATTGCATGTCCACATACTCGATATGCAAGTGCCAAAAGGGCCCATCCAGCCGTGGTGTATGGGCAAAATAAACTGTTTGCAAATCATACAATTTCCCATGGCTCATTCACTCGCTCATGCATGTTTGGAACGTACCATCCTTCACTCAGTTCTGCAGCTATGCTTTCTTTGAATGCATGGGTGGAGAAATGTAGCTGTTCTAAAGATATGTTTAACAATGTTATGGGCATTACATTTATGTGCTATTTTGCTGCCAAATCACATCTGTTGGTGACAATGAACAGCCTCTTTTTATCTGCAGTTCTTTTTCCTCTTTTGGTACCTCTTTTTGTAATTCTATTATGTGTACCATGGGGATCATTTTAAAATGTTTCTCCCCACTCTTCTTCTATTCTGCTGCAATGAGTGGCACCTTTTCCCTTTTCCCCAGGGTAACTCTGAACTCCCCTTCCCTTTGGTAAATCTGCTGCTGCTTTTGCCGCTCTGTCAGCCATTCCATTCCTCATTGATATCCTGTCTTGTTTTCCTCTATGTGCGGTGCATTCTTTTATCGCCACCTCTACTGGAACTTTTAGGGCCTCAATTCTTTAAGTAGTTCTGCTTGTTGTACGGGGACCCATCGCTTCTTTTGACCCCCCTCCTTTCCGACTGTGCCAGTCCGGGATGGATAGTTGACTTGACATAGGCAGAGTTGGAAAAGATGTTTGCTGCATACCTCTCCATCATTTTTAGTGCTCTTATCATTACCACTATTTCTGCTGCCTGTGCTGAAAAATGCAAAGGTAGTCGCTGCTTAGATGTGTCATTAAAGCAAGCTAGGGTGTCTTCACTGTTTGCGCTTCCAACTTCTATCAAGAAGTAAGTTACTAAGAAAATCAAAGGAGGTTGAGAAATAAAAAGGAACTGTAACATAGCCACTTGTGTTTAACAAAAGTTATTATTGGACAACATGTGTCATAAGGTGTAAGCATAAGTATACAAAAGGTAGTATTCACAACTGATTGATAACACAAAGTCCACATATACATAAATTATGTTTTTACAGATCCTTTGGATAAGCAAATGTTACAACAGAAAAAACGGCAACACGTGTTTCAACCCTAACCGGGTCGTCCTCAGGGCATATAAATCTATAACTGACATTGTCCAAAATTAACATTAATAAATTAAATCCAACACAAATAAACCAATATTGTATGTAGTTTAACAGTTGTACAGTTCCAAGGGGAGCCACAAGAGAACACACAGGAAGAGGGTAGGGGGAGGGAAGAGAAGACAAAAACTTATTATTATAAATGGTGAAACATAAGAGCTCCACATCATTAATAATCAAATGTATAGTTCGATGATACTAAGGATGACACTTGGTGAGCAAAAACGCATCCTTATTTCAATTCATAATATGATTACTGGAAGGTACCTGGTAAATTGTAGACAAGATACTAGTTGTGCGTGGAATCTCGCATAGTCTTTAAGTGCATTTTCCTGGTCCAGTAGCGTCCATTGAGTTGGTAAATCTGTAAGCAGACAACCCGCTTTTGTAATGTATGCTAATGAAAATCACATTAGAAAAAATATCCAAATAAGGGGCTCCATTGCTTACCTCCCAATTCACATTTGGGTAGTTAAACGGATAAGATGTTTGTGATAGGTTCCATATTTAAAGTTGCCGAATTACAAGGTTGTTTCAGAATTTTCAAAAGTGAACTAAAATGAGAAATATGATGTTTGACTGATTTTACATTCAAACTTTTTAAATAGTTAGGTCTAATGTAAATAGCATTAAGTAAGTAGCATTAGGTAAAAGTTAAACTGAGTAAACCAGAAATCTAAGTGTTAGAGAATGGAGTTCATAATGATATGTTCCTATAGTGAGACAATCTAGCTAGCGCTCCTCAATCGGAGTAAGATCTAACGCGGCATTCTTGGGGGAGGAAACGCACCATATTTCTGCTTTAATGCGTGCACGTAGGAGAGAAGTGCAAGTTTGCCGGTCCCGTAGTCAAGGAATGAGGGTGTTGGCCGAGGAAGCCTATAACAGCCCTAGGATGCAAAATAGTCTCTGGTCATTTGGTTAATCATGTGATCAGGTGTTGCCTAGCAACACTGTGAGACTCTACTTCAACGTGTCCAGTAGCTCTGTGTATAATTGTTATGTGCCGTGTATATTCAGCGCCATGAGAGGACGACTATGCCAGTGCAAGTGCAAGGTCACTTGAACAAAGAATATATAATGTGCACAATTTTTAGTTCATGCCTGCGAGTTGACAGCATGGGCGTTGTACCATTGAGCTAGTAATTAAGGAGTACGTTTGCAAACGCTCTGAGGCCGTTGTTGCTTGGCAACCTGCTGCGGAGCCAGTATTCAGGAGAAAGAAAATAACATAAACACTAGTTCCGAGTCAAAAAGCTTCAAAGTATTGTTAGAAAAGTGAAATGAACAGTGTAGAGACAGCTCGATCGTGATACCAATATGAACGTACTTCAGCATAACGTGAGTCATGATTGGCTATTATTAAAGCAGAGTGGTCAATATTGATTAGCAGGTCGATTAGTACATGTTTAATGATATTAATTCATATGTGTGAGTATGCCTAGAGACTGCGGTCATATTGTCAGTAATTTAATAATTAGCGTGGTTTGCTAAGGTGATATTATGAAACTAAAAAAGTAAGTATAAGCGAGCTCAACGCGTAGCGCATGGTTGAGTTGCATATAGTCCTGGCTAAGACACAGTGGTCAGCGGTCGGTAGCAAGAAGGTTACTACATGTGACCTGAAATTGGATAGTGTGTATGAGTGTTAAGGTGTCATGATGCCTACCCCCAGGCATCCGGACCAAGCCCATCAGCTCCGGGAGCAGGCATCTAGATATTCAGTGAAACCTCAGCAGCCCCGGCTAGGGGCTATCTGGGTTCAGTCCTGGTGCCTTAGGCGCCAGGCTCATAGTAGGAATCAGTCCTGGTGCCTAAGGCGTCAGGCTCATAGTCGTTACTTACCTCAGGCAGACCATGCTGCAAATGACTCCAATCCAACATGAAGCCTGAAAGGGACTATTTTCCTACAGGGATTATTTTTTACTCGGGTGTGGTTCTAGGGACTTCTTACCTGGGACTACTTTTGAGGCTATTTAAACCACACCCGACCAGCAACACATGCTTCGCGTTATTTTGCATCCAGCAGCGTAACACTCATCGTGCCTGCAGCCTGCATCCAGTCTTCTGCCACGACCGCCTCGAATCCGGAGCTCCTAAAACAAAGAGGAAAGAAAGGGACAAGGTTAGAAAACAAACTTATTTCTATTCCACACCTGATTCTGGATCCATCTTGTCTCCGGACCTGTAAAGAACATCATTTCTGCATGCGCCGCACCTCCAGCTGCAGCGCCGCGCAATACTCACCATTCTTCACAGCATCCTTCAGGTCGGCGCTGCCTCCATCATTTCTTCGCCGAACTTCGGCACCTAGGAGACCAAAGAAAACCACAAGGTGAGCCGAGGGAACAACAAATATAATTCTTACCACCATAGACTTACCTGATTTACCACCGGAGGCATCCTTTTATGACTCTCCATATTTTCATGTGCCGCATCTGTAAAGAGAGACAAAACAACACGTTTTCCTCGTGCAACATTTACTGGACAGCGCCGGGTAATACAGACTCTTACCTGAGCGCCACCAGCTGCCACAAGAGCATCTTTTCACGAGCCAGCTGCAAGACAAGAAAGGAAGGGGGGAACAAGAGTGCACATCGGACATATTGAACTCTATGAACTTAATACTTACTGGTCCTCACCAGGAACCTCCGAGTCAATACTCTCTGGAACTCTCCCGAGCCTTCAAACCAGTGAAGTAACTGGAATCAACGCGACCCTGCAAATCCACGCAGGATGGAGAGCTCATCTTTCAAGAATATAAGGTGAGATTGCTGTGAAGGCATTTCGGAGGTGATTAGTTGGGGAGGACTGTGGGGGTGCCATCACTTGAATCCACAAGTGGCTAAATCCATCTCTCCACTTGCAGGAGAATATTTCTACGGGTTAAGCAGACAAGATTAGGAGGGCAGATCCAGTCAGTCATCGCTGCACTCCGCATCACGTGGGTGGAGACCGCAGCTGTCCGGGTCCGACCGACGCCCCTGTGGGAGCCAGGTGAGCGTAACAGAATGCAAAGCCTATCTACAAATCCCCACCCGGGCGTTATGGAAACCTCAGAAACCGACCAACTAGCCCTATTGTTAGGGGAACTTAGGGCAGAAGTGCACTCCGTGCGCCAAGAGGCTAATGCCCTCAGGGGAGAACTGATTGTGTCAAAGGAGCGCACTGATGATCTTGCTAGACAATTACTGCAAAAACCAAGCTGGGCAAACACCATTACCTGGACTCGGGGGGAATCCAACTCCTGTTTCATCAAGCAATCCTGTGCAAGTGGTTCTACCAGGGAGTATTCCTTTAGCTCCACCCAAACGTTTTGCTGGGGACCCAAAAAAAAGTTTGCTGTGTTTATGAACCAATGCCGCTTGCACTTTTTATGCAGTCCTGGAGCTTTTCCGAACGACCAAACCAAAGTAGCCTTTGTACTATCATATCTTAGTGGCAGCGCAGAGGATTGGTCAATTCCATTAGTTAACCAGGATGACCCTCTTCTTCGGGATTTTCAAGGTTTTCAATTGAGCATGGAAAGACTATTTGCCAGACATTCACAGGGACAGGCCCTGGATAACGAACTTTTATCATTACGACAAAGTAAACAGGATCTACTAACCTATATCGACACTTTCAATAGGTTAGTGGTGGAAACCGGATGGCCATAGGTAAAACGAATTACATTATTTCATTGTGGACTTCGGGGTGAACTCAAAGACGTTTTGGCCCAAGTTGTGAACCCACCTCAGGATTGTGCAGAATATACAGACTTAGTGGTCCGACTTTAGAATAGAAAGGCTGATCGAGCTAAGTTTGAGAATTGGGTATTGGTTAAACCCAATGTTACCCTCAAAGGGACAGATGTATCAGAACTGATGCAGATCGGGGGGGTCAAGGGACCCTTAACTCAAAAGGAAAGAGAAAGAGGATGGCAGATGCAATTGTGTCTCTACTGTGGGGCCTCAGGACATTTTCTATGGGATTGCCCTATAAAAACATCTAAAAAAGTAGTCAGAGTTGCTGATAAAAATCAAACAGAGCCTGATTCGGGAAACAACCACACCCGAGAAGCGTAGAGGTCCGCTTGCCGAGCTTGAAGAAGGATACTCAGACCTCGCACTTCATCATACCAATGGTCCTTATAGATCCAAGGCAGCCATCGCGTATGCACGCAGTGAGGGCATACATTGATAGCGGGGCCATAAGAAACTATGTGGACCACGAGTTGGCTTCTGGGATGAATCTATCTCTCTGCAAAAAGACCACTTCGGATGTCATCACCACAGTCGATGGAACTGAAATTGCCTCTGGGCCTGTAACTCATTCCACCGCAGAGATGACACTATTGGCTCAGGATGGGCATCGAGAGACTATTGCGTTTGATTTAATCAAAGCCCTGCAGTTCCAAATAATACTGGGGATAACTTGGTTGGAAACACATAATCCTTGTATTGATTGGCGAGAGAAGAGAATAACCTACCCGGATTGTGCACATACTTGTTACCCAGAAAAACCCTTGAACCAAGGCCTGGCCACAGTCGCTACTCCAGTCGTGCAGTTACCTCAGGAATATCAAGAATTCCAGGATGTTTTCCAAAAGGAACAGGCAAACACCCTACCACCTCACAGATCATACAATTGTCAAATCGATCTCATACCCGGCTCACAACCTCCATGTAGTAGGATCTACGTCCTTACGGAACCCTAAAACCTTCACCTACGACAATACTTGGACCAATACCTTGCTAATGGCTTCATTCGTCCATCCAAGTCCCCTGCATCTTCAGCTTTGTTCTTCGTGCCTAAAAAGGAAGGTGACCTCAGAACGTGCATAGACTACCGCGCATTAAATCAGATCACGGTTAAGAACCGATACCCATTGCCTCTGATCCCCGAATTACTAGACCAAGTAAAGGACGCTTGCATCTACACTAAATTAGATCTCCGAGGGGCATATCATCTGGTACGTGTAAAGAAAGGCGACGAATGGAAGACTGCTTTTCACACTAAGTACGGGTTATTCGAATACCAGGTGATGCCCTTCGGGTTGTGCAATGCACCAGCAGCCTTCCAGTATTTTATGAACGATGTCCTTCGTGAACTCATTGATGTCTGTGTTGTTGTATACATAGACAATATTCTAGTGTACTCCTCTTCAGAATCAGACCATGTGAAGCACGTTCGTGCAGTTCTTGAGAAACGACGCCAGCACAAGTTATATGCAAAATTGGAAAAATGTGTTTTTCATGCTACGGAAGTTGAATGCCTTGGATTTATCCTGACTCCAAAAGGAGTCCGAATGGACTCTCGAAAGGTGGACGCAATCCTCAAGTGGCCATCACCCAGTTCAGTTAAAGGGGTACAAAGCATGCTTGGATTTGCTCATTTCTACCGGATTTCTCACATATTGTATACCCTATCACAGCACTTTTGCGAAAAAACAAACGCTTCTTGTGGACCGAAGAAGCTGAAAAGGCCTTCCAAGAGCTGAAAGCAAAATTCACGTCTGCACCTGTCTTAAAGCATCCACGCCCCCAACTTCCATACATAGTTGAAACTGATGCATCCAGTTTAGCCATGGGAGCTGTCCTGTCCCAGAAGGATCCTGAAACCAGTCAACTTCACCCAGTAACATTTTGGGCCAGAAAGTTCTCAGCACCCGAGTTAAACTATGCGGTTACCGATAAAGAATTATTAGCCATCAAATCCGCCTTGTAGGCTTGGCGGCATTATCTTCTCGGTGCCAGGCATACCATTACGGTAAGCACCGATCACCGGAACTTGCAGTATTTAAAAACAGCCAAGTCCCAATCGTTGCGTCAACTTCGATGGGCATTGTTCTTTGCCGAGTTCGATTTCGTGATCACTTATCGACCAGGTTGTAAAAATGGCAAGGCAGATGCCTTATCCCGAATAGGGATGGGAGAAGCATATGCGAACCCAGAACCGGTGCCTATAATTTCAGAACAAAGAATTCTTGGCATAACCACTCTACAGACACTAGAGGATATTCAAGTAAAGATCCAACAACTCTTCGATCCAACAGCCCTGCAGGACTGAGTGAAGAAAGGCGCGGACTACTCAGTCATCAATGACCTACCTTATTGTCAAGGGCGACTATTTCTACCACACAAGGAACTACAAGAACTAGTCATCTCCAATTATCATGACACCCTGATGGAAGGACACCCAGGTATCGCAAAAACTGAAGCTAACATTAAGAGACAATTCTGGTGGCCCACCTGGCGAAAAGACGTAAAGTCATTTGTAATGTCTTGTGGCATTTGCGCCCAAAACAAAAGTCAGAAGAAAAAACCAGCTGGCTTCTTACAACCTTTGGATATTCCACCTACACCATGGCACACCTTATCGTTAGACTTTATTACAGATCTACCTCCATGTAATGGATTTAACACCATTCTAGTTATTATGGATCTTTTTTCCAAGATGGCCCACGTTATTCCTCTAAAGGGATTACCTTCTGCTTCAATTCTGGCCAAGGAGTTCCTCGAAAACATTGTTCGAATACACGGATGTCCTTCCGTATTGGTCTCTGACCGAGGTAGTCAATTCATTTCACATTTTTGGAAGAAATGTTGTGAACTGGCGCAAATCGACGTGAGATTATCAACCAGTCACCATCCCCAGACTGATGGTCAGACAGAGAGGACCAACCAGACCCTTGAACAGTACCTACGTTGCATGCTACACCAGACCGAAAGTAATTGGAAAGATATTTTATGGATTTCCGAGTATGCATACAATAACTTTGTACATTCAGGAACCGGACAAAGCCCCTTTTATACCATATATGGACATCACCCTCGAACCTCAGAACTAGATTCGCCTCAGCATTTAGAAATGCCTGCAGTTAGTCATTTGCATTCTACTATTACACAAGCCTTTAAAGTGGCAACAAAACATTTGAAACAAGCAAAAGAGAAATATAAGGAAAATGCTGATCAACGTAGAAGTGAAACTCCACAATACCAGATTGTGGATCAAGTTTGGCTGGCTACAAAACACATACCTCTGAAGGGAACTCAGACTTTTAACCCTAGATATTTGGGACCTTACACTATTAAGGCCATTATTAACCCGGTAGCCGTCAAATTGGAATTACCCTCTAATATGCGCATTCAGCCTGTCTTTCATGTTTCACTTTTAAAACCAGTTCAACCAGGAACAAGATCAACCAAACCACCCGACCCCATCTTGATAGATGGAGAACCTGAATTTGAGGTAAAAAATATCCTGGACCTCAAGATGGTTAAATCAAAACTTTTTTATTTAATCGATTGGAAGGGCTATGGACTGCAAGAAAGGTCATGGGAACCTAGTGACCACGTCCATGCACCTCGGTTGGTGAAAAGATTCCATCGGAACTTCCCAGACAAACCAGGGCCCAGGGGAAGAACAACTTTAGGAGGGGCCTTGTGGGGGGAGTGCTGTCATGATGCCTACCCCCAGGCTTCCGGACCAAGCCCTTCAGCCCCGGGAGCAGGCATCTAGACATTTAGTGAAACCTCAGCAGCCCCGGCTAGGGGCTATCTGGGTTCAGTCCTGGTGCCTTAGGCACCAGGCTCATAGTAGGAATCAGGAATCATAAGGTGATTTGATCTACGGTCATATATCTGAAAACATGGGGCATTTTGTAAAGAGGGTGCACAGTGTTGCTTTGCTAATAAATTGCAGGTAAGTACGGTTGTAAGGTGATAAGAGTTCCAAAAGATAAGTTTTTACACCTATGCGGAGGTGTAGTTATCACCAAGTGTCATAAACCTTCCAAATACATAACATATAATTGGTGTATACGTATCTTGTGTCTGTAGTTCATACAGACACCCAAGGTTAGCCCAGATAGTTTATAAAAAAAGGGATAATCGCTTTTAACTGATGCATATATTAAGCTTAAAATGACTTCAAGCATTTTGCCTATCTCTCACAGGGAGCTTTATAGAAATACATTGAGTTCATGTTCTTGATTCAAACCCAGCTGTAAACAACGTAGTTTGCAGATCATACATGCTTCTTCTTGGTGCAATTTGAGTTGTCTATCACCTTCTCTGATATGAGGCTTGATGTGTTCCAGTCCAACGAATTTAATATCCTGACGATGTGCCATTTGGTGTTCGGATTGCCAATGAGATGCAAAAGGTAGTCTGACATCTTGGCTGTTAAGATTGGCAAGGTGTTCTCTGATCCTGATTCTCAATTCTCGGATGGTACTGCCAACATACACTTTCTTGCATACACAGATGATCCCATAGATGATATATTTTGATCGACAGTTAATGAAGTCTGTGATCTTAACCTGTAGATTGCCATGACAAGTGAAGACTTTCGTCGGTGAGAGGGCGAACTGGTAAAAATTACATGTACCACATTTATGGAAGCCCATTGGCTTGGTATTTTCAGATAGCCAATGTTGCTGTCTCATGGAACCAGATTTCAAGAAGGAAGGGCTAAGTAGGTTTTTGAGCGTTGGGGCTTTTGTAAAGATAATATTTGGTTTCTCTGAAATGTAAGGTTCCAAGTCTGGGTCTGATGATAAAAGATCCCAGCGTTTGTTCAGCATATGGTATATCAATTTTGAATCACTAGAGAATTTGCTGATAAAATTAACATGACTTGGAAAAGATTTAGTAATTTTGGCTCTTTGATCCTGAACCTGAGAGAGGGGAGAAGGGCGTACCACTTCTTTGACTTCTTTCAAAGCTTTGTTAATGATTGGTATCAGATAGCCTCTCTCTTTGAATCTGGTTCCTATCGACTTACATTCTACTGCAAACTTTTGGTCTTCACTATAGTTTCGCCTTGCTCTTAGGAACTCACCACGAGGTATATTATTGATAACACTTTTTCTATGGCTGCTACCAGCATGTAGAATCGAATTGACAGCAGTTTCTTTGCGAAATGTACAGGTCTGTATGGTATTGTCAATTATATAGATTCTAAGGTCTAGCAACATGATCTCTGTTGCGTTCATGTGACCAGTGAAGTTAATACCAAAATAATTTAGATTTAGAAACTCCATGAAAGCATTGAATTGAGCTTGATTTCCAGACCAGATTGCAAAAACATTGTCAATGTATCTTTTCAAAGTAGAAATATATTGACTGAATGGGTTATTATGAAAAATGTGAAGATCCTCAAAGTATGCCATAAAAAGGTTTGCTAGGGCAGGGGCATAATTAGCCCCCATGGCTATGCCCTTGGTTTGGGAATAGTATTTGTCATCAAATATGAACTGATTATGTTTGAGAGGGAAATCAAGAAAGCTCTTTAGCATTTGAACATGTGTTGCGTGAGATGATGAATAGGCCCTAAAGGAGTGGTCAATAGTCTTAAGAGATAATGTATGTTCAATAGATGTATATAAGGCAGTGACATCCAATGTGACCAAAAAGTAATGCAATTGCCAAGTGATATTCTTTAGAATTTGTAGGGTATGGGTGGTGTCCTTAAGATACGCTGGTATTTCAGGTACTAGATCTTTGATACAAGAATCAATGTATGTTGCAAGGTTCCCTGTGGCCCCTCCTTGGCCACTCATTATTGGTCTCATCGAGGGTAAGTGGGTGAACGGTTTGTGTACCTTTGGCAGCAAATATAAAGTGGACATTAGTGGTCTGAGGTTAATAAGAAAAGATTTTTCGTCGTCGGATAGAGGACCTAACTGGTACCAATGTTGTATCATTGTCTGGAGTTCTTGTACAGTCTCGACAGTTGGATTATGAGTGAGTGTTTGGTAACAACCAGGTGTTGAGAGATGTTTTTGAGCCATACTAATATAGTCTGATTTATTGAGGATAACAATGTTGCCTCCTTTATCTGCTTCCTTGATGACCAATGTGTTGTCTGCAGATAATTCCTTAAGAGCCATGCGTTCTGATTTGGCGAGATTGTTATTCTTAGGGGGGCGTGGCCAGCGAGCGCGCGATGAAGACGCGAATCTTCGGCGCTCCCGTGGCCGCCTGAAACATCCTGCAAAATCCTGCCATATGGATCGTGTAAAAGCAAAATAAAGATAACTCCGGGCGGCGGAACCTCGGAGCAATACCCAGCAGAGAACAGAGCTAAGTTCGCAAAGGGAAACATGAGATATCGGCGTTGGAAGTTTCGCCTGGGAACTTCCCAAACAAGATGGCCACCGCCAAGACCCGCTGAAGCTTGACAGGGATTAGCGAATGCAGCCCACGAGCCCCGACAGCTGAACGCAGCAGCCGCGCCTAGCATCCCAGGGCGATCCGAGGGTGCGCCGCCACCGAAACCTGTCATCTGTCCCCGGTACGGCCGGGGCGGGGAAGACCAGAGTGGGCGAGCCCCGGGCCTGCGACATCGGCTGGGTCTGCTGCCGGAGCCGCGTGGTGCGGCCAGGGGACGGGGTGCAGACGACTCGCCCCAGAGACGGAGAGCGGATCCCCACAGAGGGGGAACCTGACACAGGCGGCGACAGCTCGGAATCCAACCTTCCGCTCCCATGGACCCCAGAACTAAAGCGAACGGCCACGGGTAAGCCGCCACGTGGGACCTGCCAACCCAAATCTGGTGTGCCCATAGGGAGTGCCCCTGGGGGAAACAGTAATTTACGCCCGTACACGCAATACGGGCAGAAGCATACCGACATCTCCAGTGCACAAAAGAAGCCAATCCTGTCGAACGGGGCCTCCTCCACTGCACTGACAGATATATGGGGCCCTACACAAAGCAACACCATGGGCAAAGAAAAGAGCAGAAAGACCTTGACACAAAGCATCATGGACCAATATGCCACAAGCACATCCACTGTACAGGGCACTGAGGACCATGGGGTGACCCCCCCCTCCGCCAGACGAGACCCTCTCGCTCAAGGATGTGATGGCCGCCATCGCCAGCTCGCGCCCCTCGGTGGAGCAAAAAATTTACGCCATCTCAACCGAGGTCTCATTCCTCCGCCATGACCTCCAAAAACTGTCATCCCGAACTGGGGAGACGGAACAATGTATCTCCGGTGTGGAGGATGGCCACGGTGGGGTACACCAACAACTGGCGCAAGCATTAACCAGATTGAAAACCCTGGAGGCCCGAGTGGATGAGGGTGTAGGCAGGTCCCGCCGCAAGAATATTCGCATCCTGGTACTGCCGGAACGCGAAGAGGGACCCAGCATGGAGCTTTTTCTGGAGGAATGGTTGGCAGGTCTGTATGCGCCAAAAACTCTCTCGAACTTTTTCCCGGTGGAACGTGCACACCGCATACCCGCAGGCCGCCCGACCCCGTGCGCACCCCCAAGGACAATCATAGCAAGGCTGCTCAATTATCGAGACAGGGACGCCATCTTACAAATGGCCCGAACCAAAGGGACAATAACATATAACGGAGCCAGAATTGCCTTCTATCCAGATTATACCCGCGAGGTCCAGAAAGCCAGACAATCCTTCGAGCACCTTAAAAGGAAGCTCCACTCTATGAACGTGAGATATGGGCTGCTGTTCCCGGCCCAGTTAAAAATTCAGCATGAAGGTAAAAGCGTCCACTTCACCGATCCTCAGGAAGCCTGGAAATGGGCTGAGACCCACATCACAGGTGACTGGACTGCACCCGTTCAAAACCGCAGAGGTAGACCAAGACCCCGGCCACAGGGAGAGGGACCCGCCCAACGACCCATACTGAAGATCCCAGCGGACCCGGACGAAGACCGCGATCTCTGACAAGGTTCCTGGAACAGTCATGTTGGCCTGAGAGGGGAACTCGCGGTAACATCAGTACCCTCAATGATCGATCCCTTTCTTGGCAACCCTTTGCAATGCAACGCTCCTCCCGGGACGACACCAGTGTTGGGATGCCGTCGCTCCCACACAATTGATCAGAGAGCCACGCGCTGCCATCGCTAACACACCATGCCATCGGCGGACACCACGCCCCTGATCCGAGTTACCAGACCCGCAAGCGAGTAGTAAGTTGGTGGTAAGGTGACCACAGTTCACATTAAGTTAATCTGGCGACACTGTTTTGAGTGCCAGTAGAGTTTGGGTGACAGATACTTCATGTTGGGGAGGAGTATGGGGAGGGGGGAATGGATACAGCTCTACGTTAGTTACTTTCCGGGAAATCCCACTATATCCACACTGATCAAGATGCCAGCGAACACACCATGTCCGATGCCAACGGCTCCACCTCACACATACCCCACATCTGCATGGCCAAACGCACCATGCACCCATCTGGCACAACCTTCCAGATCTCTAGACAGCAATGACCAGACAGCGCCAAGATGACCCCACTTATGGAAACGCACTAGCCCCAACGACACCCAACGAACGCCACAGGTCACTCAAAATTATTACTTGGAACGTAAACGGCATGGGCTCAAGTATCAAACGCTGATTAGTCACACAATTCCTTAACAGACGCTCTCCCGACATAGCCCTCCTAACTGAGACCCACTTAGCGGATTCAACCTGCCAGTTCTTTCGCAGAACTAATTACCGACTAGCATACCATGCAGGGTACACGATGGGCTCCCGGGGCGCCCTGATCCTTTTACATAAGCGACTCCCGTTTGATCTATCTGCTGTGGTACAGGACCCCTCGGGCCATTTTGTGATGATCCGGGGTGCGCTGAGGGGAGAGACAGTGGCCCTTCTAGCGATATATTCCCCGCCGGGGTTTGGGGAGGGTCTCCTGAGGGAGGTGACGACCCTGATGGCATAACAGCAAGCAGAGGTGTGGATTGTGGGGGGGATTTTAACGATGTTATGTGCAACACACTTGACCAGACCCACATCCGCAGCCGGAACCCAGACCGTCCCACGTGGCTGGTGACCTTCACATCAGCGCTTGGTCTAAGTGACGTGTGGAGAGAACTCCACCCTACAGACCAAAGATTTTCCTTCCACTCGGGGGTCCATGCATCCTTATCCAGGTTGGATTACCTCTTCCTCCCGGCCCCAGAACTATATAGGGTTATATCGGCAGATTTCCTTCCCCGGGGCATATCAGACCAATCTCCCCTGGAGGTGACACTCCGTACCGATCGTCCCTTGCCACCCAAAACATGTCGGCTAAATGGCTACTACCTGGTCCTCCCCGAGTTCGTGGAGCACATCACAGACAAATCCAATGAATGTTTTGAGATCAATACAGGCTCGGTAGAGGACCCTGTGATATTATGGGAGGCACATAAGACAGTGCTTAGGGGGGAAATGACAGCCTGGATCTGTAACCAAAAGAGAGAACATCACAGGAGGGTGACAGAGGCAGAGGAGGAAGTAAAGAAATGGGAAACCAGATATATATCTAACGCTTCCCCGGAAAAGCACCACTCCCTCCTGAAGGCTAGAGCATCACTCCATAACACGGCGCTTGATAACGCACAGCAGGCGCATTGGGAATCAAAGACTAGAATTTAGGAGCAAGGGGACAAAGCCGGCAAACTATTGGCATGGCTGGAAAGACGGGAGGAGGGGCAGAGACATGTCAGACAGATCACTGGCGGCCCGAAAGGGCCGGCCCAAACAGACCCAGAAATAGCGGAGGCCTTTGCCAAAGTCTATAGTACGCTTTACGCCGCCCCAACGGTCCCCACAGACGCTTCCCTCCTGGATGAGATCGTGCTTCCGCAATTATCGAATTGCAGAAAACTCACTTAGACAGGGGATTAGATGAAACCGAAATAGCGGAAGCCATGACCCAGCTACAATCTGGGAAGACACCTGGCCCGAACGGCTTCCCGGCCGAGACCTGGAAGAAATTGGGGAGCAATAAGATGGCCGCCCCCCCCTCTGGGATCTATTCCTCGCCGCTAAAGAACACGGCACCCTCCCACCGGATCCCCGAACGGCCAACATAGTGGTCATTCCCAAAAAAGGCAAACCCCCCCATCAGTGCACATCATATAGACCAATATCGCTTCTCAACAGCAAAACTAAAATCCTTGCCAATGTACTGGCCAACAGGCTCCAAGGGGTAATATCCTCACTGGTCCATCAAGATCAATGCGGCTTCATGCCGCAAAGATCGACCAGAATGAACCTACGCCAATTACACCTGCTTTTGGAAGAGGCCCCAACCCTTAACACTCCATTCGCACTCCTCGCAATTGATTTCAAGAAAGCGTTCAATTCGGTGGTGTGGGCTAGCCTCTAGGCAACAATGAGGCACATGGGCATCGGCGAAACGTTCCTTAGCTGGATTCTATTCCTATACGAAACCCCACTAGCTACAGTTAGGGTGAACGGCTGGACCTCTGGGACCTTCCCGCTGGGCAGAGGCACCCCGCAGGGCTGTCCTCTGTCTCCCCTCCTCTTCGCCCTAGCAATCGAGCCACTGGCCCGATGGCTTCGACAGGTTGCCACGTGGTCCGGATTCCGTTGGCCAAATGGACGGGAGGATAAGCTTTCCCTTTATGCGGACGACCTATTACTCTACCTGAGTAACCCAGACCAAGCATGCCCAATCATAACCCAAATGTTAAAGACCTATGGAGACTTCAGTGGCCTTAGAGTAAACTGGGGGAAATCAGTTCTCTTCCCAGTAAAAGGGGATGATCTGGCAATCCCCCGGGACTCCCCATACCGAATAGAAAGAGAAGGTTTCCGCTATCTGGGCACATGGGTCTCCGGGGATCTCTCAGACTATGTGCATTACAACCTGCACCCACTGACGGCCTTCTTCGCGGGGGATGTACGACATTGGAAGCAACTCCCCCTCACACTCATGGGAAGGGCGGCCCTCTTCAAAATGATGGCACTTCCACGGTTTCTCTATGTACTGCAGAATGCCCCACTGGCCATACCAAACTCGGAATTTGTCCGGGTGGAACGGCTCCTCAGGGAATTGTTATGGAAGGGGGGGCAACCTCGAATTGCGCTGACCACGCTGCAGACCCCCCGCACAGACAATGTCCTCTCACATCGCGATCGTTTGGTGGCAGGCACACAAGCACATAGGCTGGGGGAATAAGATTACCATGGCACAACCACTATGGAATAACCACATGCTGACGGAAGTGTGGAAGCTGCCCGCCTGGACTCGGTGGGCGAGGGCCGGAATAACCACGATAGGAAATATCTTAACAGAGGGCTCTATTCTTTTGTTTGAAATGCTCCAGCAGGAATATGGCATTTCGGCAGTAGAACGCTACCACTACACACAATTATCACACGCACTTAGTGGCCACAGGCAAGCACTTGCTGACGCCCCAGACTACACGCCTCTGGAACGCAACTTACTTCCACAACACATCCCCACCAAGGTAACCACCACCCTATATAAAGCTATTAATACATTCGCCACCCCAGAACTGACCAGCCTCAAAGCCAGATGGGAGCGGAATGTCGGGGACATTGAGCCTGAGGACTGGATCCAGGTTCTCATGCATCCACGTGAAATCTCTATAGACTCCAGAATAAGACGGTACAGCTAAAGATACCACACAGGGTATACTACCCCCGAGTGGCCCTTTTTGGTTGGGGAAGGGCAATGGATCCAAACTGTTTGAAATGCCGGGGGGAAGAGGGCACCTTCATCCATCTCCTTTGAGACTGCCCTAAAATCAAGACATTCTGGACACAATGCTTACAAATTTTGGCAAGAGCACTGGGTCGCACGATAGAACTGCGACCCACAATAATGTTACTCGGGGCCCCTTGATGAGAACATCTCAAACAAATGGGAGGGCATTCTTCTCTCCACAGCAATGGGCCCGATAAAACGTGACATTGCACAGAAATGGGGAGCCCCGGAGTGCCCGACAGCGGCTTAGTAGTCCAATGAAATGGACATCTGCGCTGCAAAAGAACTCAGAATTGATACAGCACGGGGATGCCCGGCAAAGGCCACTAAAATCTGGGGAAAGTGGGAAGAACGTGTGACCTGAGATCGGTCTGAGGGGTGGGAGAGCGGGAAGTGCAGGAGCACATCATGGACATGGCAAAGAACATATTACTGGACAGGTGATGTACAGAGTGGCAAGAGACGAATAGATCGACGATCGACCCGGCAAAGGGAGACAGAGGGTGGGGGGAAACAGTTGGTATGTTGTATGAATGTTCAAGAACCTTCAATAAAATATGTTATTAAAAAAAAAAAAGAGATTGTTATTCTTACTATTGTAACCACTGTGTTGTGTGTCAATGTAGTGATGTATTTCTTTAGTAATTGCCCTGTAAAAGATTTCAATTGCATTATCCCCATTATTGGGTGACGAAAATTTGGATCTATTTTTATGTTCCAAGATATCCATGTTGCGTTGATGTACCCATAAGTCCTTTTGAATATCAGATAAGGTTTGAATATTCTCCCCTGCAAGATTGGCTAGAAGATTGATATTTTCAATTTCTTGAATGCTCCTGGTACTAATCGGTGGTAAGCTTGTCGTTGGTTTGAAGAAGGCAGGTTTGTTATGAAAGAATTTTTTCAATTTTAGTTTTCTTGTAAATTTGTATACGTTTATTTGCACTTCCGTCATGTCTGGTGCTACACTGGGTGCAAAGGAGAGGCCATAGTTGAGGACAGTTATTTGAGCTTGTGACAATTGTTTGTCAGATAAGTTTATGACTAGGTTTTGAGTATTGGTTTCGGCTTGGGGTGTTTGAGACTGGATCTCGTGAATCTTTTGCTTGTATCTTCGGTTCACCCTCTTCCTTGCTCCTCTTCCTCTTCTTCCTCTGAGGTTGTTGGAGTAGTTGGAATATTTTGGCCTAAAGGGGACGATTTTTGAAAAGGTACCTGCTTGTAATTAGGATTATAACTAGGTAGGTTGCCCTTTTTATACCTCTTTATTTCTGCCAGAAAACCTCTTCTGGTATGTCGTGCTTCTTCTGAGGTTTGTGATTGATCTGGATCATCTGAGCTGATTGTACCTGGTTCAGATTCAGAATCCACAACTGATGTTACGGGAGACACTATAGGGGTTCGAATTAATGATTGATCTCCATCAAATTTGGCTTGAAAAGTATATACTCTATCATTGATATAGTCCTTTTCGTCTCTGTAGTATTTCCTAAATTTACGTAATTTTATATCATCTTGATACTCTCCTAAAATTGTATGCGTCTTTTCATAGTTTTTATCCTTGGTCGTAGAGGGATTAGATGTGATTACATATTCTTCGTTTATGCAGCACACTACTGCTGCACCAGTATGTCTCCTTCCTGTCTCTGGGTCAATCGATGATGACTCGTCAGTATAGACCATGTTTGCTCCTGCTATTTCTTCCTTTTACCTGTATATTCCCTTCCATCCTGTCCATGTGTGCTGCACAATCATGTATCTAATGCCCTTCCTGTGTTGGTTTCGCTAGGTAGATTGCTGGGTGTACACTTTGGCACCTTACCACCTCTATGGCTGGGTTGGTTAATATGACCTCATATCCCAATGCTGTTTGGGTAGTGTACTTTTTGATTTCTCAAGAATGGAGAATGAGTTTTCACTACAGTACTATGGAACACTCAATGGTAATCGTTGATGCCTTCTCAATTGCAAATGCTGCAGCCACAAGCGATGTTTTGCAAGGGAAGTGTCCTTGTATTACTGGGTTTAGGCTTCCCCAGTAGTAAGCTAGTGGTTGATGTCCCTGCGGCTTCTTTTGTATGAGGACAGCCATCATCTTGATAATGCTACTTGGTTTATGTTCCTGTGTTACCCTTGATATTGTATGAAGAAAACATGTCTCTATGACACTAGCATGACTAGTAGACTTGTACCTGTAATAGCGCCTCAATGCCTCCAGGTTGTATGGGCGCTATACAAATTAAATAAATAAATCAATCACTGAGCGATCTGAATGTGAGAACAAATAGAATTTTTCGCTGTAATTTGGGGTAGCTAACACTGGCACATGTGCCAGTGCGTCTTTTAGTTCTGTGAAACTTTAATTCATTCCAGATATCCATTTTATGTCCCTCTTCTCTTTTTGTCCTTCCTTAATGCCCTGCAGTAGGGTTTTAGTAAATATGGCATAATCGAATACCCATGCTCTGCAATAATTGCAGACCTAGAAACTTCTGCATCTCTTTCATCGTTCGTGTGTGGGTGGTGCAATGAATGGCCTGTGTCTTTTAAGGTGTTATTCTACAACCTTGATTGAATATTATTTGCTCCAGGTGCACAACCTCTTCTAGGCAATACTGTTTTTTTGCCTTATCCTCCTTGTACTCTTTCTCTGCAAATAGTGACAAGATGTGCACTGAGTCTGTTCTACACTCTTCTTCTGTCCCACTGCATATTGACAGATCTTCAACATATTGAATCACAGTGCTTGATGTTTGCACATTGCATAGATCCATTTGTATTATCCAGTTGAAAATACTGGCCGATTTGCAGTACCCCTGAGGCAATCGTATGTGTTTGAATCTAGTTCCAGGATACATGAAGGTGGTCAGATATCTTGAGTCTGGGTGCAAAGGTATAGTGAAGAAGACATTTTTCAAGTCAATGTCTGTGAAGTACGTTGCCTTCGCTGGGTTATTGCACAATATGGGTGCAGGGTTTGGAACTACAGGAAATTCTGCTTCCACCACTCCATTTAGATGGCGTAAATTCTGGATGAAACACCATGACCCGCTCTTTGATTTCTTTATCGGATAGATTGTGCGTTACAGGTTTATGTTGATGTCTGAATTATGCCTTGCTGCCATTATGCATGCAAAGTGGAATATATCCCTTCATCTGCTTCTCTGGTCAATGGGTATTGTTTTGCCCGGGGCAGTAGGGCCCCTTGCTTCAGTTTTATTTTTATTGCCCCAATCTCTTTCAGTACCCTCACATCATGAGGTCCCTTGGTCCATAACTCATCTGGCACCCTTTTGAGATCTCCCTCTGTGTGCTTATTTTCCTTCTTCACTGATTATGTCAGAATGGGCACAATTTTTTCCAATATCTGAACTGGGCAAGGTATCTGTATCTGGAACACCATCCCCCCTTCATCCACCTCATCGGTGAACAACTGTTCATCTGATACTCCTGTAATTGTCAAAGTGGGGGCAATGCAGAGCACTATCCGCCACTTCATGTTGTCATTGTCTGTTCCACACAGAATCACCATGTCTTTGCGTATTACTGCTTCTTCCAGCTTTAACACCATTGTTTTCCCCTTTAAGTCATCTTTCTGGGACTGTGGTCTGAATAGGAACTCTGAAGCCAGTCGGAACCCCTTGCCCTGTATTCCAGGGACCCATCCTAGCAGAACTTCAACCCTGTATAGGAATATGCTGTGATATAGTGGCTGTGCTCACAAGGTGCTTTGTTCGTGAGCTGCCAAGACAAGGGCTGCTACACGGGCATAGTAAACGCCGGGTGTGGAGCACACCATCCCTTTTCTCTGTAAATAATATCGTTGCATTCAGTTTGATGAGAAGGTATCTCCCCAAGATATTGATGGGTGGGTCTTTGGAGTACATTAAGGGAGCTACGAGATGTTGTGTGCCCATTGTTGATGGTAAATCTTTTGTTACTGGAACTGTGACCACCGTCCCAGAAAGGCCCTGCGTATCCATCACTTTGTTAGATAACAGGAATCCCCCTTCTCTGATGCAGGATTTGGTTTCTGCTGTATTTATGAAAAACAAGAACTCACTTGGTCCTATTTTCCCTGCTACCTCGGGTTCCGCTTCAGGGTCGTCCGTTACTGCTAGGACTGAACACTCTCTTCTTTCTGTCGGCGCCCCTATTGCTGTGTGTTATTCGTATGAAGGGGAAAGAGTTCCCTCCTAACAGGCTGACCACTGTGTAATGGGGCACCATGTTTTGTCCTTGTACTACTGTGGTTCCGCCTGCTAGTGCGGGTGGCTCAACCATCACTGGGACCGTTACCCTGTTGGTTGTCCTTCGTTGAGGCTGCACTCCTCCCTGCTGTATTGGCATCTGCACTGTTTGTATTTGCCCTGAAGGATACTGAATCTGCAGCCCCTGGAGTCCGTGCTGTTGTGCTTCCTGGATTGCCTGTGCCCGTTGCATAAATGGACAGGTGCACGCCATGTGTCGCATATTCTGACCTATGTTGCATGGTCCGAAAACCCACAGCGGCAGCGTCTGCCACTAACTGTGCTTCTTCTATGGTGTATTTGGCTAGTTTCTTTTGTACTAATCTGTTTTCTGCCTTTGCAGCATTCTCAGCTGCCTGCCTCTCGCTTTCCTGCTTTCTCCTATAGTAATGTATTATTGTGGCCTGTATTTTGGGCCAGCCTTTAGCTTCTATACCCACTACCTTATTCAAGGAAGTATGTACTTCTGTTGGCAGTCCTTTTACTAGTATTTGATAGAACAATGGTATGCATTCGTCCCATAAATCTTTGCGTCTCTTGGGTCCATAAATCCTGAACTTGCTTTAAATATACAACTCGGTCATCATCACCTTTCATTCTCTAAGCCATCACTGTCTCCAGGTCATAAACGTCTGGATACATGCTCCTTAAAACTTCCCAGACATGTGCTCGACAATTGTTAAATGGAGCTATGGCATGAGCATTGGTGCTCAATGTCACTCCTTTATAGCCAACCTGATTCCAAATGTTGTCTGCCTGTTCACCTATAATTGCGCAAACAAAAGTTTCATATCGCCTATGGCCAGCGTCACCCCCGCTGTCTTTTTCTTGAGTGCCGGCATCCGTTTACTGGCCCCGGCTATGAGGGCGGACAGGCTACATATTACTTTGTCCCGGTCCATTGTGTGCCTGTGCACATAATGGGCTCCCCCTCGTCCTTTCTGTAGTAACGGTATTGCTTGAGTCTGAGGTCCCGTCCCTTCTCTCTGTCAGCTTGTGTTAACCCCGTTTTTACCTTCTCTCTCCTGCTACATAAGGAGGTGGACCAATCCCTGTCACAACTGTCACTGTCCTGTCATTTCTGCTCTTTTCTCCCCCTTCTCCCAAGTTTGTCGGGTGTCCATTCGTCACTGTCCCCATCATTCCATTTGTCTTCTAATAACCCTTTGTCTAAGGCTGCGTCTTCCTCATCCCCTTCATCGTTATTTTTCGATTCTTCATCCTCCCCATCTAATTTTAATTTTATTCCTCCCGATAACCATTCTCCCTTATCCCCTTTGTTCTACCTTCTCACTTCTATCCTCTATCACCCATTTGCCTCACTAAATAATACATCCACCTGTATTCTTTTCAATGTCTGCTAGATATTTTCTTTCGCCACGCATGTGCACCTCGTCTATTTGTGCTTCTTGTTCTTTTCCCCCATTGCTTTCCTCTCGTCTCCCTTTGATGTTTCCCACTGAGGGTAAGGTGGGATATAACCCATAGGGCAGGAACGGTGAGCTTGGTTTGCCCCTCCCTCTGTCTTTTCTTCTTTCTTCAATGTTCCCCCTTTGGTCTCCTCATATAATTTCCAGAGACCCAGTATGTTTTATCTGCTTTTAAGCTTAGAGCCTTTATATTTTGTTAATAGGTACAGGAACATAGTCTTTATTATCTTACTCTTCAATGTCCCTTCCCATCCCTACCCCTGGCCACACATGGAAACACTGCCCTGCAGTCTCCCCGGCCAATTGAAAATAATATTTTAATAGTTTATCACGATATTGTGGCAATTTGTTGCACATGTGATCCAGGGGGCTGTCCACATAAATCATTATTTCCTTTCTTTTTATTCTGTAACCCTGTATTTCCCCCCTTCTTCTGTTCTATCAACTCTTCCCCTTTTTCATTCCCAATCAGCCCTCTCAATGTTAACTCTGGCCCTCTCCACATGCCCTATCAGACACTCCACTCGTTCGTAATGACCCTCTCCACAGGCCAGACCACTCACTCAATGTTGGTAGTTATCAGCCCTCTCCACAGGCTCACCATTCATATGTTAGCGCAAGAATGCCCAGTGTCTAACCATGCATCACTGGTACACTCCCGCTGTTGAAATGCAAAAGCCTGCTATTTTACACAAGATACAGTTTGGTGCTGACTCGTACACCACGAGACCTCACCACTGAATGACTCTATCATACGCGTGCCCCTCTCTACAAAAGAAACCAACACAACTTGTACCACAGTGCTATACAATAGTCTGCACTACGCACCACTCCTGCTGTACCGCAGATGTGCCCACACCAGTGCCCACTCCCTAATGGGGTGGTATGCTCTAATATCTACACTACTACGGCCGGTCATCCTCCCTTCTCTGAGGATGCAAACTATACACCGTAAAAATTATCTTTCAAATGGGTTGTGTCCTCCAACGTATGCCTCATCTTTGACATGTAATGTCCAGCCTCGGCTGCTTTGGAAAACATTTTCGGCAGAGGGCACACTGCGTTGATGGCGTTGAGTCGATGTGCCTCGAAGGCCTCCATTGAGGGTAATGCCATTGGATGTTATAAGTAGCACGCAGTAGAGTTGCTTCGAAACTCGGTGTGCCTCGTTCAATTCTATTCCGTAGTTACCTCAATTGCGCAGTTACCTTCGATAAATATGTCTTCAACTCTGATGACCCCTCATTCTGGATTCAAAAAATGCAAGGAGTGCGACTCCAAGATCTCTATCACAGATCTGCATCGTCTATGTCTGTGGTGCCTGGGTGAAGGCCACGACACTGATTCCTGTACCAAGTGTCAAGCTATGACAGGAAAGGCCTTGCGAGAATGAAAGGGGAAGTTGCAGGCAAGACATCCAAACCCTGTAAAACCTGACCTGATCGTTCTTCGACCGCCGAGTCGAGAGTCTGCCCTCCTCGGCGTAAGAAGGATAAAAAACGTTCAAGGTCCCGAAGTGGCTCCCTCCACTATTCATCCTTGACGAAGCGATCAAGGAGGAGGCACCACCGGTCGCCTTCCTCTTTGTCCTCCTCAGGCGGCACCCCCGAGAGGGTAAGATGGCCCTCCAAAAAGTAGAAGCCTGCGGAGTGGGAAGCATTCCGTGTAGAGGTGCAAAACAAATTTGAGAAGCAGGGTAAAACTTTGTCTGTGCCTTCTGTAGAAGCCGGCAAGGAGCGGTCTCGACCCAAAACTTGCACGCCCTTGAGCCTGGGTGGATGGCGTGATTCGCATCGAGAGCCCTCGAGGCCTCGAATGGACAAGGATCACTCAAGACATGGTGAGCGTTCGAGATCATCGACGCCTTCGAAGCCTGTGGACCCCTTGAGCCTTCAGTGCCAAAACCGTCGAAGGAGCCTGTCGATTCGTCGACTTCGTCTAGGCCTTCGGCGCCAGCAAAGCCATTGTCGACGTTAACCCTGTAACTGTCGACGCCAAAGGTACAGATTGTGTTAACTGAGCCTGCAGGGCTTAAGGAAACTCATAATAAGGCTAAAACCAAATCTACACCTTTGAAGCCAGTGGGTACTCCTGAAAAAATATTCACACCTCTGCCAAAGAAGGATTTTTTTTTCAAATCCCTCTATTCCATTTTTGAGGTGGAAGAGATCAGATGGAGAGGATGCCCCTTTTGGGCTTCAGTATGGAACCCCCAATGTGCCGGAATGCCTCATATCAGAAGAGAGCAAGATGGAAGATCTTTATGACACCTTGCATAATGCCAGCAGCATTGATACCTCTACTGAGTTGGAGTTTAGCAGGCCAGAAGCAGGGGAGCACGCTGACTCCTCGTACCGGCAACTGATGTCCTTGAGTAGCTAGGCTGGGCTAGGCCCCCGGTACAGTTTGATCAGGATGATCTGACCGATATTCTAGACCAAGGTCCGCCTACAGATCCTATATTACCCTTCCATGTGGCTCTGCAAAAAAGGGTGGCCAGAAATTGGGAGACCCCGGACACCAATCTGGCAGTGGACAAGTCCCTTACAAAAAAATACTGCCCTTCCAGTAGCGACCCCAGCTACCTGTCCAAATAACCCACTCCGGAGAGTCTGGTGGTCCAGACAGCCACGGCTACCTCGAACAAAACAGCATACCCTAACATCCCTCCTGATAGGGACGACAAGCGCGTGGATGGATGTTTATGAAAGGCATTTTCAGCTGGGAGTATGGCCCTGAAGTCGGCCAACTCCACATGTGCCTTAACAAAATGTTCATACACTCTGTGGGAATGCATATCTATGGTGCTGTAGCATATTCCAGAAGGGGATGAAAGGAACGGCTTCCTGGCTATTATTAAGGACGGCAAGGAAGCCATGTGCGAGTCCCTTCAGTCTGGATTGGACAAGGCGCATCAGCAGGTCCATGGCCACGAACACTGTGATGCGCAGATTTGCATGGTTGCGAAAGTCAGGTTTTGCAACGGATCTACGGGCTCGTCTTCTCAACATGCCATTTGGAGGGTCCCACCTTTTTGGCAGCAACGCCTTGAGAGGTTGCAGACCTCGAAGGCGGCTGCCAAATCTTTAGGGGCCGCTGTTAGGCAACCTCAGCCTTTTCGTCCGGTGGGACAGCCATCGAGGGGGCGATCTTTTCGCTACTGCTCCTCATTCGGAAAGGCGAGAGGAATGGCCTGTCAAAGAGGTTAACGGAAGTTCCCTCGTGGTGGACGAGTTAGAGTTGCCAATCCAACTCCAGCTACCTTGCCATCAGTGGCTGCAACAACTGCTTCAAAACCACTTTGAGAGCTTGCGTCACCTGTCACCGGTCGGGGGCAGACTGTCTCAGCATCTCGAAGAATGGCGTGCCATTACTTCAAATGCGTGGGCTCTGAAGACAATAGCCCACAGTTAATGCCTACCATTCATAACGCAGCCTTACACCAATCCACCGGGGAAGCACTATTTGAGGATTCCAGATACGCTCCTTGTCAATAGTAAAGATGTGGACACAGTAACAGGTTTCAGATTGAAATAGAGATTTTATTGTCAACATTTTAAGAGTGATTGGAGAAATCCTACCTGTCATAAGATCTATGAGGGATTCCCGCCACAACAATACTAATGAGCGTCTGTGTCAGGATGTTAAACCAAAAAGTGTCCTCTGTCCTGTGTCCAAAACCCTAATCTGACCCATACGCACTAAAATCTATATAATGTGCAACTCAGGGATTTCTGTAAACTATACACTTATAGCTTGGTTTCAAAGTTTCAAACAAAGTTCGAAGGTGCAGAAAAGGAATATAGTTCCAACAGAAAAAGGGGCCCTCCCTTCCACTATGTTGCTTCTGGTCTTCCACTGTCTATCTGGGACTTCCGAAAAGAGTCAATGTTCCACTGCTTCACAGTGGGACGACTCTTACCTTGTGTTTCTCCTTTCATACAATGTTTTACCTCTCTGTTTCAGGGGGGCTACTCCTTCATTGATTCTCCTTTAAGCACACAGTTCTTTTGAATGTTTCAATCTATAACTCTGGATCACAGTTATCCTTAAAGGGGTATGGTTCTTCCCTTTTCCATTGCTGAGAGAGTGCGGTATTTTATTGAAACTTCATGTATGTGTTTTTATTTGGGAATGACTCATGCAAACATTTAATGGAACAGTGATATAACTTACAAATGTGCTGACTAGTTGGGGGCTACTGATGGATTATGTTTACATGCTGACTCATGAAGTGGTAACAAAATGGTTAACATGATCATAATAATATGTAGGCATGGGCAAACCAGGGCATATATATGGATGTGTTATTCTCAAAGTAGTGCTAATGGATAACATGTATAGAAGTCTGAATTCCTATGTGCTAATTAAGATGAGTGTTTTAGAGTACCAATCCATTTATGCATTTCTCTGAGGTTAGTTCATCTGAGGACACGTACTTTTAAAGTCCTCCAGTTTGTAATAGGCTTATGAAGGCCCCTATTAGAATTAATACCAGTTTGTGGGACATTAGACCTGATGGGTTTCATACTAGAGCCTACCACTTACATCTGTTTTGCATTATGGAGAGACACTAGTGGGGGTACATTTTGCATGTTACCTTGTTCTTTATCTATATTATTGATGAGTGACTATTTTGTTGGTGCTAACTATGGGGAAGGGTTAGAGTCCGCTGCATTGAGTACTTATTGTACGTGTTATATATAGTTTAGGATTCAGAGGGGTTTGATGTGTTCTGGGTTGAGTCATCATTGTCAGATTGGAACTTGTATGTCAACACCAAAATACATAGGTCCAATGATTGCTTGGGGTTCAATGGGAGTTTGTGAACAGTTGAGTGCTAAGCAAGATAGTACCTGCTGACATGCTAGTGTTATAAGGGATAGGGTGTCAGGGATTATTGGGTAAATTTAACGCATTTACGGGAATTAATCAGACTTTTGGGATATTAGTTGATGTTTGGATAGTTTTGGTTGGAACCACTTTTTTCTAACAAATACTTATTATATTTGTAGTTGGCCTTATACTTTGAATCTGAACATGAGAGGGATTGCGGTATTGAATGTACATATAGTAAATATGACAGGTACAACCTTGAAGAGGTTAGGTTGGGATGTCAATTATATAGAGAGGTTTGTTATTCATTGTTACCTGGAGGAGCTCTCCAGGTTTCCATCTTGTTATTATTTGCTTTGTGTTTAAAGTTGTGTTGTGTCTTGTGGATGTGTAGTTTGTGTGCTTGTTTTCATGTTGAGTGTATATATTGACACCTTGCATATAATTGTATTTTTGACGTTTCGTGGTTTCGATGTTCCTGGTGCACTAGTGTTTAGAATACTTGAGACAGGTGTTGTGCTGCTTACAGATGAAGGGTGGGATGATATTCTATTTTAGTGTTTGTTTGGAATAGACAAAGATGGGAGTGAATGATTTGACCGTAACAACGTGGAACATTAAGGGATTGAAGTGTCCTAGGAAAATGTAGCATTTACACATAGCTCTCAATTTACCCGCCTTGCAAACAGCTGACACACTCGCCAAGCCCCCTATACGCCCATTCACTTCTATGGGCTCACACCTACCCCGAACCAAAAAAACTCGGCGACACAGAAGATTGAGAGCTGTGTTTACATACCTTTTAAGAATGTAATTTTTATTGAGAAAAGAAAAGCAAAATATTATGCTACAGAAATCCATCAGGAAGGCTCGCACAAACAATGTAATACTTGGTTAGATCGACATTGATGTGCTAAAAACATGCCTTTCAATGAGTCCTAAAGTTTTCAGACGGTTTTTAATTATTTGTTTTACAGAAGGTCGCCCAGAACAAATAGAGCCCCAAACGGCAGAGGAAAGACTGGAGAATCTGTTGAAGTGTGAAGCAGAGACTGTGATGAAGAAAGTGGAAAATGTAGACTTTCCAACGTTGAAAGACGGTGCAGTTGAAAAATTTGGTAAATTTATTGTAGTGAAAAACACATGTTATTGCCACATTGCACTTTTGCATTGAACTTTGATATTAATGTCTCATGTTTAAAATTGCAAAGGTTGTTGGCGGAAACAGAACAGTACATTATGGACATGGAGGAAAAAGACTATTTGCTCATTCTAGAATCTCTGCATTGTTTTATTACGAATTTGCAACATCTGCAGGCTGCCTGGATGAAGACCGCCTTGTGGAAACCTGGTCAACAATTGTGTAAAAGGTTACATTATAGAATGTGTCCTAATGCAAAGCACCAATTTTTATGTTTGAATCTTCACTTTTGAAGTCAACTAGTCCCAAACAGCAGCTACCCATGTTTGTCTTATAAGGCGCTTCTCGACATGTTAATTTACTTTTTTGTCACCCGCAACATTTGCAGACATATAACTCCTGAAACCTTCTTGACAATCAGGATAAAAACAGAAATCCCCTTCTGATTCCATTGAGGGGGTAGTCCCCACACCTCCTCTTCAGTGAGTCCAACGGTTTAAGGGTCACCCTGCCTGGATATTTCTCTACTCTTATAGAAATATAACACCCCCTACGAGCATGCCAATTCATGAATGTGCACAGAGCCTTGACTGCCTTGCAGCGCCCTAGATATGGGACCCCTTCAAACAGTAGAAACGTTTAATGATCGCACAACGCGTAGACTTTCCTCTTATACCCTCAATGTCAGACACCCTCAAATATTGAATGGGCACTGAGGCCAGACTACCATCTTGAACCCTAGCAGTTTCAAACCCCACTGCACAGTGTGGTAAAATAATGAATGGGCATGGATCCTGAAATCCTTCTAATTGGAGTGATCCAACTATGTGTCACGGAGTCCAAAATGCCACAGAAAATGATGTCCCCTGTAGTCCACCCCACAGAGGGAACAAGGATTAAATGGATTGCACGTCAGTTCTCTTCTAGTCACTGTCATTCAGCCATGTGGGGAACACAAAAAGGATGCACTCAGCAAGTATGACAACAGAAGCGTATTTTGCCACACACCAAGAAAATTAGAACGTAAACGAAGGGAAACCACAACACAAAAATAAAGTCTCCATAGGCTTGCCATGATGCAGCCTCGCCTCCCGAATTTAACGGTCCTTATACCCTCTAGCATGAGGCCTACAAAATACCAACTGTGTGTGACAAACCATCAGGTGGGAGTTCGTTTTACCCACAAGGGATATTGGTAGAGTTGCGGGGGAGTTTGTTGTGCAGGATCCAAGGTCTTTCCCAATTCAAAGTGGAGGGGCAAGGCCTGAAATTCTGAAAGCTCAGAAACCTCTGTGCACTATAGAACACAGCAACAGGTTCTATAAATGCCTTTCATTCAAGACAGGGCTAAGTTGGTCCTAATCAGAGTCTGTCAACAAAATGGGCTCACCTCCACGGGACATGATACAGTGGCACTGCTGGGAGCAGAGTGATTAGTGGGTTCTTCTGAAGGAAGAAATCACTATGTGCATATTTGTTTCAAGCGCAGTGGGTGATCGACCAGTTCCTCAGACCACAGCCTAAGAGTGTTTCCGTTAGGATCGAGGGGAACGCAAATCAAAACGGCTATGCCTCCCCTCATTCCAAAGGAGTCCTTTGTTGCGCCACCTTAACCAGGGGCATCTCGACAAATCAATATTAGTGGGTTCCAACCAGGGGCCACAAATCGAAGAAGGGTGGTGCCACATCAAATGAGGGTCATCAGCCCAATTGGTTTAAGTAAGCATATATTCTATCAAGCTGGTTAAGAAAAGGGACATTGTGCAAGTTCAGAGTAGGTTTAAGACAATAAAAGTTTTGCATCAAGCTGATCTAGCTCCTAAAAACTCATGTTAATCAGTTGCAATAAAGTAAATTCCACAGACATTTAGTGTAACAAGTGTTTTAATGTGTGTTTTTCATTGAACACAATTAATTATGATTTGTTCCCCTCACTTGAAAAGAATTTATGAAAAATTGCACTACAAATGAAATGAACAGCCTGCAATACACCCCACTCTTCTCCTACATGATGTACCTTCAGGGGTGTGGAGTGAAAATTTATTTTTGGTTGAACTCAAAACCAGAAAGACCGCTCGGTCTTTCTAAATCAAACTGTCACGCCCGTAGAAAGTGTAAATGTGTTTGTGTTGTCGTGGAGACCTTCACTGGCTCCCACTGCACGCACAAATAACCTTCAAGTCTTGCTGCATCATCTCTAAGGCAATAGCCCTCAAGTCACCCAGCTACCTCGTGGAGAAACTCGTTGTCTCCGGCGGACAGCGCAACACCAGAAGACAGGACATGTTTAGACTTGAAATCCACTGCTGCAAAAAGGAAAGGACCAGAAAACAAGCCTTCTTTGCCTACGCCCTAAGACTATGGAGCCTCCTCCCCATCTTCATCAGACTCGCCCTTATGCTCCTACAATTCAGAAAATAACTCAAGAACCACCTCTTCAAGGAGTCTCTCCTCCTCCACACCTAGGCCATCACATTGCCCCCCTGCGCCAACTGACTCGCTAGACGCTGTCCCCCTCTCCTCCTGTTCTGACTTGAGTGTCGTGTAGACCGATGAGACCTCCGTCCCCAAGTGACGCACAGGGGAACAAAATAGAAACCCGCTGTGCGACCCTTGAGGCCACAGGTGAGAGATGTCTTCCCAGATCCACGGAGCCTCTGGAACACCGATGCTGCTGTCAAGAAGGAATGAGGTTAAGCACCAGGCAATCACAATACAGGCAGGTAAACAAAAGAATCTAAAGTGTCTTACCTATCTGGTGTAAGGGAGACCCAGGTAACCTAGTAGGGAGGTTCGAGGCTCAAAAAGATACAGCGGTCCCTGAAGTGGTAGAACCGCAGGTAAGCGTGGATACAGGTAGGCCACCTGTAAGCTACGGCTTGACTTGGGCGTAGAAGTACAGCAAGATACTCAGGGATGATCCAAAGAGAAGTCGATGTGCAGTCCAAAAATCCGGCAACAGGTAAACAGTTCCAAGCAAAGGGGTGTCCAAGAGAGTCCAAGATCGAGTTCCGTGGTCGAGGTAGCAAGGAGCAAGTAATAACGCCAAACAGGGTCCGAAGCCAGCTGAGAAGCAATGATCGTCCTGCCTCTCAGTTCTTTATACTGTGTGTCCCTGGGTCATGTGACGTCTCTGGGCCATGTGACGTCCACCAAGATCACGTGAGGAACGCCACACTGTATCACGTGACCGACGTGATGACGTAACGCCGTCCCTTCTGCGATACATCCTCCAAGGCAGTTGCCAATGCAGGAAAGGTTGTAAACGAGCCCGTACACCAAAGAAGGTACGGTGTTTTCGGTTCTGTGGGTTCACCGAATCCCTTGAGCCTCGAAGCTGGGGTGGAGATGTTTGGGGAATGTGAGCAATGTTCTGATGTGGGGAGGCCTGATGTGCTGAGGATCGCCTAACATAGCCCCCCCCCCAACGGCCCACGACCCCGTGGGCAGGATGGATGGTCTAAATGGAAACGGGCTACCAAGCGAGGGGCGTTCAGGTCAGAGGCGGAAACCCATGACCGTTCCTCCGGGCCGTAACCCTTCCAATCCACCAGATACTGGATCCCTCCCCTAAACCATCTGGAGCCCAAAATGGCCGACACCTCGAAAACATCAGGAGAGGACAAGGACACCGGCGCAACAGGGGTACGAAGACGGACAGAGTCGGGACAGGGTTTGAGGAGGGAGACATGAAACACAGGATGGATGCGCCAAGAGCTGGGAAGCACTAGACGGAAAGCCACCGGATTAACAACCTTTGATATCACATAAGGACCGACAAAGCGAGGTAGCAACTTCCGACAACCCACTAGGCGAAGATGACGGGAAGACAACCAAACCTTGGAACCCACCACCAGAGGGGGAGCAGCCCGACGTTTGCCATCCACACGGGCCTTCATAGCAGCCTTTGCTTCAGTGAGATGAACCACTGTACTAGCGTGTAAGGCAGAAAGATCCCTAAGACATGTCGTGGCCGCAGGGTTCGCAGAATCAGAAGCATCAGGGACCGGCAAGACCTTGGGATGTTGGCCATAGAGGGCGTAAAAAGGAGAATAACCAGTGGCTGAATGAGCCGCATTATTATATGCGAACTCCGCAAGCCGTAAAGCGGCCAACCAAGAGGTCTGATGTTGCAATATAAGGCAACGAAGGTATTGTTCCATAGATTGATTCGTCCTTTCGGTCTGTCCATCGGTCTCAGGATGATAGGCCGAAGAATACCTGGTATCAATGCCCAATAGCTTCGTCAGGGATCTCCAAAACCGAGAGGTGAACTGTGACCCTCGATCAGATATAATGACCGAAGGAAGGCCGAATAGCATGAACACATGTTCAAAAAACAAATCCGCTAATACAGGAGCCGAAGGGATACCTTTGCAGGGAACAAAACGGGCCATTTTAGTGAACGTGTCCACCACCACCCAGATGGAGTCGAAGCCCTTCGATTTGGGGAGATCAGTAACGAAATCCATCGTCAACGTATGCCAGGGCCTGGGAGGTACCGGAAGCGGAAGCAACAACCCAATTGGTCGACCCCTTTGATGTTTAGCCTGAGCACATACTGCGCATGATCTAACATAACATTCTACATCGCGCTTCATAGAAGGCCACCAACACCAACGCTTGAGAAGATCTAAAGTGCGCTCTTATCCGGGGTGAGCGTTAAAGGGAGCGTCATGAGACCACTCAAGGGCCAGATTACGTGTGTCAGGTGTGGGCAGGAACAGGCGTTCATGTACGAACGGTAATCCATCAGAAAACACTGGGTCCCATTCTCGCAACTGGTCAGAATGATCGCTAGTCCAGGATCGAACCGAGTCTATCAGTGACAATGAGGGAGTACAGAGACAAATCACATGACTCTTTCCGAGAACCGTGTCGGGGAATGTAGGCAATTGGACCCCCCCCGGGGAACGTGACAAGGCATCCGCCTTCCCATGTGCCGTTCCAGGACGGTGCATAATACGGAAGTCAAAAGAGGAAAAGAAAAGATGCCATCGGACCTGTCTGCTATTAATGCATTTCAGAGAGGCCAAATCCTGTAGATTCCGATGATCGGAGTATACTGTGATGGGATGTTTAGCCCCCAGAAGATGATGACGCCAAACACGGAAAGCGTCCATGACAGCCAAGAGTTCTTTTTCCGTAACGGTATAATGAGACTCAGTACTGGAAAACTTACGGGAGTGGTATGCCACTAGATGTAATTTGCCTGTATTAGGACATGTTTGTGACAGTACCGCCCCGAGGGCAAAGGAAGAGGCATCTGCCTCGACTATGAACGGAAGATCAGGATTGGGATGTTGGAGTACCGGTGCGGTAGTAAAGGCGGTTTTCAAAGTCTCAAACGCCTCCTGCTGTTCTCTCTGCCACTGATATGGTACCCGAGGACTAGTCAGGGCCGTGAGTGGGGCTACAATCGTAGAAAAGGAAGAGATGAAACGCCTATAAAAGTTGGCGAATCCTAAAAAGGCCTGCAAGGACTTGAGTGTTTGAGGTACTGGCCAATCTAAGACTGCTTTGACCTTAGACTCGTTCATGGATAACGCCCCAGGGGTGATGTGGAAACCCAAAAACTCAACAGAGGTCTTATGGAACTGACATTTCTCAGGTTTGGCAAATAAGGAATGTTTGCTTAAACGGGTTAATACTTCTCGGACGTGTTTTACATGGTCATCAAGATCACGAGAGAAGATCAGGATGTCGTCCAAATACACAACCATGTACACATCCAGAATATCCCTGAAAATGTCATTCATGAATCGTTGGAACGTGGCCGGGGCGTTACATAAGCCAAAGGGCATGACAAGATATTCGTACAAGCCGTAACGAGTACAGAAAGCAGTTTTCCACTCGTCTCCCTCGCGAACGCGTACCAAATTGTATGCGCCGCGTAGATCAAGTTTGGTAAAAATGGAAGCATGTGTTAAATGTTCTAAGAGTGGAGTAATTAACGGGATGGGATATCTATCCTTCTTGGTGATCGCGTTAAGACGCCGATAATCTACACAAGGACGTAAATCCCCCTCCTTCTTGGGTACAAAGAAGATAGGACTTGCCGCTGGTGAAGTGGAGGGGCGGATGTGTCCTAAACGCAGGGCGTTCTGTACATATTCTTTTAACACCAGTTCCTCCGAAGGAGACAAAGAGTAGATCCTGCCCGAAGGAACAGTGGAATCAGGAAGCAATTCGATTGGGCAGTCATAAGTTCTATGTGGAGGAAGTACCTCAGACGAGCCTCGATCGAAAACTGATTCGAAAGCCCGATATTCTGGCAGAATCCCAGACATCAACCCCCCAACAGTATGGGACTGTATGACTTCTGGATCGTCAACTGTCAGTGTGAGTTGTGCTAAGGCTCCCAAGACCCGAGAGGGTGTGTCAGGGGCTTGATGGGTCGGGAGACAATAATTCTGACAAATATCGGACTCAAAGAGGACAGTGCCTGCTTGCCAATTGATCAGTGGATTATGTTCACGTAACCAGGGAATCCCTAGTATGATACCGAATTGAGGTGCGGTGATCAAATCAAAACTTAAGGTTTCTGTGTGTATGTCTTGTATGTTCAACAAGAGGGGTGCAGTTTGATGTCTAACAGGACCAGAAACCAATGCGGAGCCGTCTACGGCTTGGACATGTTCCGGTCGTGTTTTTACCACTAAGGGTAGATTGAGGGAATGGGCCAAATCAATATCTATGTAATTACCAGTGGCACCGGAATCAATAATGATATTGACTGCATGAAGAAGGCCAGTAGAGGGACATAGAGTAGCCTTTACGGAGATGGGTTGAACACGAGCAAAGGCAAGAGGGGTACCCGGAGAAGATTATGGGACACTCGACCTGGTCTCCGGTTCTAAGGTCGAGCCATCCGAAAAACCTGACTCTTCTTGGGACGTCGAGGACACTCTTTCACGAAATGTCCAGTGGTGCCACAATAAAAGCACGCATTATCTACCCTTCTACGTTCCCTCTCAGATGTTGTAATAGGACTGCGTAACCCTCCCACTTGCATAGGTTCTTCAGTACCGGAAGCGGGAGTATTAACAAGAGTAGGAGAGGAAGAGGCCCCCAATTCAGCTCTACGCTCCGATCGGCGTGCATCTACCTGCAGGACGAGATCAACCAATTCCTGATACTGAGTAGGCATAGAAGGGATCACTGCTAAAGCGTCTTTCATGGTGTTACTCAACCCCCTATAAAAGACCACCGCCCGCTTGTTTTCTGGCCATGATGTTTCCGCAACTAGCTGATTGAACCGGGTGATGTAATCTATCAGAGTTCTTTTGCCCTGAGTCAATTCCAACAACTCCAAATCCCTAGACTGTGCCTTGTGTCGAGTATCGAATACTCGGGACATTTCTAGGACCAACAAATCAAAGTCGTAAAGAACTGGGCTATTGTTTTCTAACAGGGGATTAGCCCAAGCGGAAGCTGTTCCAGCTAAATGGGAAAGGGCGAAGGCGGCCTTAGCAGTGGACGTGGGAAAAGCCAAAGGCCTGCATAAGAAAAGTAACTTGCACTGGTTAACAAAGGTTCTGAATTTCTTGGGATCACCCTGGTAACGTTCAGGAGCAGCCAGGGGGGAAGGAGTTGGGAGGATTATTGGAGTCGGGACTGTAGAAGTAGCCAAGGGAGGGGGTGTAGTGGAGGAGCTGCCATCTCCAAACTCAGGGTCTGCAGGAAGGGAATGCTGAACGCTCTGTATGGTATCCAACCTTTGATGGATAACTGTGTTCGCGGCGGCCATATCTGCCCTTAATATTGTAATTGCCTGAACTAAAGCAGTTATGGGTTCGTCCGTGGATCCCTGCATCGTCTAACACGACTATACGGCTTCTCAGTCTGTTCTGACTTGAGTGTCGTGTAGACCGATGAGACCTCCGTCCCCAAGTGACGCACAGGGGAACAAAATAGAAACCCGCTGTGCGACCCTTGAGGCCACAGGTGAGAGATGTCTTCCCAGATCCACGGAGCCTCTGGAACACCGATGCTGCTGTCAAGAAGGAATGAGGTTAAGCACCAGGCAATCACAATACAGGCAGGTAAACAAAAGAATCTAAAGTGTCTTACCTATCTGGTGTAAGGGAGACCCAGGTAACCTAGTAGGGAGGTTCGAGGCTCAAAAAGATACAGCGGTCCCTGAAGTGGTAGAACCGCAGGTAAGCGTGGATACAGGTAGGCCACCTGTAAGCTACGGCTTGACTTGGGCGTAGAAGTACAGCAAGATACTCAGGGATGATCCAAAGACAAGTCGATGTGCAGTCCAAAAATCCGGCAACAGGTAAACAGTTCCAAGCAAAGGTACAAGGGGTGTCCAAGAGAGTCCAAGATCGAGTTCCGTGGTCGAGGTAGCAAGGAGCAAGTAATAACGCCAAACAGGGTCCGAAGCCAGCTGAGAAGCAATGATCGTCCTGCCTCTCAGTTCTTTATACTGTGTGTCCCTGGGTCATGTGACGTCTCTGGGCCATGTGACGTCCACCAAGATCACGTGAGGAACGCCACACTGTATCACGTGACCGACGTGATGACGTAACGCCGTCCCTTCTGCGATACATCCTCCAAGGCAGTTGCCAATGCAGGAAAGGTTGTAAACGAGCCCGTACACCAAAGAAGGTACAGTGTTTTCGGTTCTGTGGGTTCACCGAATCCCTTGAGCCTCGAAGCTGGGGTGGAGATGTTTGGGGAATGTGAGCAATGTTCTGATGTGGGGAGGCCTGATGTGCTGAGGATCGCCTAACACCTCCCTGCCACCCTGTACAGCTGTACGCCTCCTCTGTGCCCCTCGGGCATCCTACCCCCGCTGCATATCTGTTCTGTTGTTACCTCTGAAAAGCACCCTGTTATGCATCTGTACTGATGTATACCTCTGTAAAGTGCTCTGTTGTTTCTCGATGCTTGGGCCACACTCAATAAATACCATAATAATAATAATAATGTTTGTGGCGTGTAAGGTAGGGTTTGGGTGGGAGTGTAAGTATGTGTGCTTCTGTTTGTGTGTGTCTGAAGGGAGTGGGCGGTTGGCGTAACATTTTTTGATAGTGGCAGAGGGTTCGAGGAGCAAAGGGTGGTTCGGGGGTCATCCGCCTCGCCCCCTGGTTTAAAGAATGACAGCGGGTTGGGGGTTGGTTTCCAGATGGGTCTGCAGGGATTAAATCGCCCATGAACGTGACATTTTGGACATTGAAGGTTGCACCACATAGAACCCTTTCAGAGTCCAACCTACAGCACCCTGATTGGCTCTCCAGGCAAAATTACATATTACAACACCAACATGACTGTTCAACTGTCTTCCTTAAACCACAGACTGAGCATTTTAAACAAGTGATCCACAAACAGGTTCCATCCAATTCTGTTTCATGATACCAAGTTTAACAATAGTAATATTACATTTTTATCTTGTGTTCATGGAAGAAACCTGCCTGCTGTAATAAGGCTTAATATTACCTAAATGCTTGGTAATGGAATATAATGAAAAAGTGGTCTTGTATAGCGCATTTCTGAAATTGTGACATGTGGTTTTACCAAAACAAAAGAGGGGTTGGTTATAAGGAAGAAGCAGGTACTAAGCATGTGGTGTTGATAAGTGTGGGCTGGAAGAACCAGACTCTTGAGTGCTGTATGGCTCTTTGGTTTGTGGCATTGCTGCTTGGTGTTTGTCCTATCTAAAAGGAAAAACTCAAGATCTGTTAGGTGGCAGCACTGTGACACTGGGATATCCCCAAGCAAAGCACAGTTTGTGATAGAGCTAAAGATATAGCAGGCTGTACTATGAGCTGTGAGCTTCTCCCCATGTGGTTGGGATGGTGTTAAAAAGGCATACATCTTTCGTGTATGTTCTAGTCCTTAAGAAGAATACACCCTCCGAAGGTTTTTAAACATTACCATTGAGTTAATTATTCCTACATTTCTTGGTGACGATCTGTTTATACATCGTTATTATTACATTGTTTTTACTTCTAATTTGTGTTGCAGTAATAAGGAGGGCACTGGAGTTCGCTCTCTCCAGGTGGAGATGCATTTATTTTCCATGCACAGAGCACTTGAATGCATCACCCACGCTCGTCACTCTTCTCATCTTGGCGCAGTGAAGGTGCTAAACAGCACGATTCACTGTGCCAAAAGAGGAAGCCCTGGCTCCACTGCTATTCTCAAGTGGGCCTGGGAGTCCTTGGAGAGCACGACAGTGATTTATGTGTATTGCGCCTGATTGAAGGGGTTACGGGCGCAATCCAATCTCTATACACCAAAGTGAGCAGCTTCAACATTGCAGGATGTTGAAGCTGCTTACTTTGGTGTATAGGAAAGTGTTCATATACACCCGTTTGGTGTATATGAACACTTTCGTTAAAGCGAGCAGCTTCAATGTTGCATACTGCAACGTTGATGCTGCTGGCTTTGTTTGGTGCAATTGAAAGTGTTCATATACACCCGTGTGGTGTATATGAACACTTACATTTACACCAAACAAAGCCAGAAGCTTCAATGTTGCACAATGCAACGTTGAAGCTGCTCGCATTGGTTTAAATAAAAGTGTTCCTATACACCCGTGCGGTGTATATGAACACTTTCATTTAAAGCAAGCAGCTTCAAGGTTGCAGCAACGTTGAAGCTGCTTGCTTTGGTGTACATGAAAGTGTCCATATACAACACAGGTGTATGGACACTTCCATTTACACCAAACAAGGCTTCTTGTGGAACTCCTCCAGTTTAACAGCACAAAAAGCGTACCGTAAATGTGCGCTAGTTTAACGCACATATTAATCTGGAGGAGTGCCACATGAATAGGCTTCCAAAAAGGCAGTTTACGAATGTGGTGGTTGCTAGGTTGGTTTCCAACCCATCCTAGCAACCGCCACATGTATTCCGAAAGTGGCGCATTCCTGCCAACTTCAGAATAGGTCTTAAGTACCGAAAAGGTCGTTAAGCCTTTTAACATCCTTTTCGGTACTTAACACCTACATGAGAATAGGGCCCTAAATTTCCTTGATCCTGGGAGGGGAACTTTCTTTAAATGGGAGGAGTTCCGGGTGGTGTGTCTCTTGTCCATGTGGCCCGTAATCATAGGGTGTTTCTTTTCCAGAATGATTAGGGGATCCTCTTGAAAAGCCGTAGTGTGCTTGCGAGTCTGTGGTTATCTTACAGCTACTACATCCCCTACCTCTAGTTGGGGATCCGGAGCCTTCCGACGACCATCTGCGTATTCCTTCATGTAACTTTTGACGGCCTTATCACGTTATCCAGTGTCGGTTGATCCTCCAGTGGACTGGCCTGTGGCCACCGTATCCTAACTTCGAAGGGATTGTGTCCTCCGACGTATTCCTCATCTTAGATATATCCTTCCAGCTCTGCTGGCCTCGGAAAATTTTTTCTCCAGAGGGCGCTGCGCGTCGACGTCCCTCGAGTCGATGACCCTCGACAGCCGCCGTATCGACGCTCGACGTCATCCTGCCTATAAAGGCCGCGCGCAGCGTCCGTTGCTCAGTTCCGTTTTTCCGCGCTACTCGGTGCCTCGGAATACCGTTGCTCAGTTCTTAATAATATTTACTTCAAGTTATTCGAATCGTACTCGATGGCTTCCTCGTCGGAACCGACAACCCCTCGATCCGGCTTCAAAAAATGTCGAGATTGTGGGAAAAAGATGTCGTTGACC
Organism: Ambystoma mexicanum; assembly: GCF_040938575.1. NCBI lineage: Eukaryota > Metazoa > Chordata > Amphibia > Caudata > Ambystomatidae > Ambystoma > Ambystoma mexicanum. Next base: position 430,032,443 of record NC_090922.1, read on the forward strand.
GATCCTCACAGAAATTGTCTGTGGTGCTTGGGAGCCGAACACCATTGTTCGGAGTGCGAGGACTGTATGTCCATGACAGCTAAGGCCCTGAAGGAGCGTAGGGGGAAGCTGGAGAAAGGTAAGACTTTTAAAGCTTATTCTTCTTCGACGAAGTCGAGACATTCGTCTCCTCGTCACCATTCACGCTCCAGATCTCGGAGTGGGTCTCATCACTCCTCGAGATCGAAACACTCGAAGAGGAGGCGTCGAAGATCCCCTTCTCCGTCTTCCTCTTCCTCTGTTTCGCCAAAAAGAATCCCTTGCCCCACGAAACTTAGTTCCCGGGCTGAATGGGAGGAATTCAGAAAAAACATGATGAGCGTCTTCAAGAAAGCGGCCTCGACCCCCTCGAAGACTGCCGAGAGCGATGCTCTGGTCGAAAGACCCAAAGGTCAAAAACGCCGCGAGTCGCAGTACCCGGCGAAAGAAACCTCTCGAGCGCGTCTCGAACCCTCGAGTAGGACTATGACCTCCAAACCTTCCTCGAAGGTTCCGCCGTCGACGAGGGTTCCGTCAACGCCGTCGACGAAGGTTCCGTCGACGTCAAGGTCTTCGACGCCGTTGTCGAAGGGACCTTCGACACACAGGTCTGTCGATTCGACGCCGGCCTCGACACCGGCGTCGACGCCGAGAAAAGTCACGATGACCACACATCCAGTGACGATTCCCAGGCCCTCGACGTCGATGGCGTCGATGGCATCGATATTGTCGAGTAAAATTCCAATTCTGTCGAGGTCCTCGAGGCCTCCACCTCTGTTTTCGACGCCACGCTCGAAGCCTTCGACGTCGGCGTCGACGACATCGACGTTTTCGAGGCCAATAATGACAAGTTCAGCACCCTCTGCCTTGGAAATGGGATTTACTCCCTTTATTAATTCAGAACAATTGAGAACTATATCCTCAATTTTAGAAGAGGGTGATTTGTCAGAACAAGATGAGTTACAGGGACCTGTAACCCCAGTTAGAGAGGAATTTTCCTCTGAAGAGCGCAGATTAAAGGATCTTCATGATTCTTTACATGAGGCAAGTGGTTTAGACACTTCCCCTGAGGTGGATTTTGCTAAACCAGACCCGGGGGAGCATGCTGAAACCCCCTACAGAGCCTTAATGGCCAGAATTACAGAGTTCATGGGGTGGTCTACACCTTCACAATCTTTCCAGCAAGATGACCTCACAGATATTCTTGACAAAGGCCCACAAGAGGATCCAGTGGTGCCCTTTCATAAAGCTCTTCAGAGAAAGATCATGACAAACTGGGAAACCCCAGATGTAATACCAGCAGTAAATAAAAAACTGTCTGCAAAGTACAGGGTATCTTCCACAGACCCAGAGTTCTTGTCGAAACATCCATCCCCAGAAAGTCTGGTGGTACAAGCAGCATCCTCTACCGACGTCAAGACGGCTTATCCTACTGTCCCACAGGACAGGGACGATAAAAAATATGATGCTATGGCTAAGAAAGTCTTTTCAGCATGTAGCATGGCGTTAAAGTCTGTTAATGCTACTTGCACCCTTGCTAGGTTCAGCCATACACTTTGGGAGTGTGCTTCTACAGCGGCTGACTGCATCCCGGAGGGAGAAGAAAGGGATGCGTTCCTGAATATTATACAGGACGGTAAAGACGCTATGTGCGAATCCCTCCAGACGGGCATTGATTCGGCTGACAGTATCAGCAGAGCAATGGCGGCAAGTACATCAACCAGGCGGTTCGCTTGGTTGAGAAAGTCGGGTTTTGCCCCAGATGTGCAAGCCAGGCTCTTGAACATGCCATTTGATGGCTCTTCTTTGTTCGGGAAAAAGGCGGATGACAGTTTAGAGAAACTGCAAACTTCAAAAGCAGCAGCAAAATCCCTAGGAGCTGCAATCCGTCAGACTCCTTTTCGTCCCACAGGAACCTCTGCGAGGCGCAAGTCCTTTTGCTTCTACTCCGCATTCGGAAGAGGTAGAGGACGACCGGCTCAAAGGGGTCAAAGAAGAACTACCCGAGGTGGACGGGGTAGATATTCTAAAGCCGCAGCAACAGCAGGTGCCTCTTTACCATCGGCATCTGCATCAGCCACCCCAAAACCACTCTGAGGACTTCCCTCACAGGACACCTGTAGGAGGCAGGTTGACTCAACATCTGGCGGAATGGCAGGCTATCACGTCAGATGCTTGGGCATTGGAAACAGTTGCCCAAGGTTACTGCCTACCTTTCCTACGTATACCTCAGAGTCATCCACCGGGGATCAGCTCTCAGAAAGCTCCAGATCCGCTCCTCTTGCAGGAAATTATAGACCTGCTAGAGAAAGGTGCCATAGAACCGGTACCTTTAGCGGAGAGGAACAAGGGCTGGTACTCCCCTTACTTTCTCGTTCCAAAGAAAGACGGAGGACTGAGACCCATCTTGGACTTGCGAGAATTGAACAAATTCCTCAGGAAAGACAAATTCAAGATGGTCACTCTTTCTCAGATCCTCCAGGCCCTTCAGTTTCAGGACTGGTTGGTATCTCTGGACCTTCAGGACGCTTATTTCCATGTGCCTATCCATCTCAAACACAGGAAATACCTGAGGTTCGCAATTGGCAACTCTCACTATCAATTTCGAGTACTGCCATTTGGGCTGACCTCCGCCCCGAGGGTCTTCACCAAGTTAATGTCGGTAGTGGCGGCAAGTCTAAGGAGGGAAGGGATTCACGTCTACCCCTACCTGGACGATTGGCTGATCAGGGCTGTTTCTCCGGAGCAAGCTCAGATCCAGCTAAATCACGTATGCTACTCCCTTCACGAGCTGGGCTTCTCCCTCAATTTAAAGAAGTCTCAAATGATACCATCGCAGAGACTCCAGTTCATAGGAGCGATCCTGGATACTTCCCTGGGAAAAGCCTCGCCACCAGAGGTGAGGGCTCAAGATATTCTACAGATGGTTACCAAGTTCCAACTTGCCCAACGTCTCCCAGCTTTCGACTTTTTGAGGTTGCTAGGCCTCATGGCATCCTGCATTTACCTTGTGCCAGAGGCTCGCCTGAGAATGAGATCCCTCCAGTGGGCACTGAGGACTCAGTGGTCACAATTCTCAGGGAGAATGACAGATCTTCTTCAGGTTCCCGGCAGGGTGGCTCGAGACCTTCAGTGGTGGGCCTGTCAGGAGAACATTCTGAAAGGAGAACAGTTTTGGCAACCCTGGCCGGAGATAACAGTAGTCACGGATGCCTCACTCACGGGGTGGGGAGCCCACGCCAACGACTTGACCATCAGCGGTCGTTGGTCTCCATCGGAGTCCAGACTACACATCAACCTGTTAGAGCTGAGAGCCATCAAACTTGCGTTGAAGGCTTTCCTGCCAGTTGTACAAGGGAAGAACGTCCTGATAATGACGGACAACACGGTGGCCATGCATTACCTCAACAAAAGAGGAGGCGTAGGATCACTACCCCTGTGCAGAGAGGCGATGCAGCTCTGGTTTTGGGCAATCCAAGAAGAAATCTCTCTATCGGCAGTTCACCTAGCCGGAGAGAAGAACTTGACAGCGGACGCTCTGAGCAGGCAGAGTACAGTCTCCCACGAGTGGGAGCTAGCTCAGGAAGTCCTTCAAGAGATCTTCGCCCTTTGGGGAACCCCTCAGGTAGATCTGTTCGCCACCAGCCTAAACAGGAAATGCGACCTGTTCTGCTCAAGGGAATTTCCTCCGAGAGGAGCTCTGGGAGACGCGTTCATAGTGGACTGGGAGTTTCCGCTTCTGTACGCGTTCCCGCCGGTCCCTGTCATTCCTCAAATGATCAGGAGGTTGAGAAGATTCCGGCGAACCATGATCCTAATTGCCCCGGATTGGGCCAGGAGAACGTGGTACCCGGACCTTCTAGACTTGTCCATCTGCCCTCCAATTCGACTTCCTCTCAGAGAGAACCTACTCTCACAGAAGGGAGGTCAGGTTCTCCATCCAGACATCAAAACCCTCAACCTTCACGCTTGGCTTCTGAACGGCTGAGGTACAAGGATTGGGACCTCCCTGATGATGTTATGGAGGTGTTGCTTTCGGCAAGGAGGCCAGCAACAAAGTCTTTATACCGCTGCCGTTGGAACAGATTTTGCAGCTGGTGTAGAGAACAGAATATCGACCCATTTTCATGTGGTACACCAATGGTTTTGTCCTTCCTACTATATTTGGCAAATTCAGGCCTTCAAGTTGGCACCATTAAGGGCTATCTCGCAGCGCTATCTATCTTTAAGCGTACTGCGGAGGAACCATCCTATTTCAAATTACCCTTGGTAATACAGTTTCTAAAGGGGTTAACCAATGTTTATCCCCCAAGACCATTCCAAGTTCCCCTATGGGATTTAAACTTAGTATTAACTTTCCTGATGGGGACACCTTTCGAACCTCTCCATTCTTGTTCGTTAAGATTCCTTACCCTTAAGACTGTTTTATTAATAGCACTTACATCTGCTAGAAGGGTGAGCGAATTACAAGCTCTTTCTTGTAAACCCCCTCATACAATCTTTCACAAAGACAAAGTTGTCCTGCAAGTGAAGCCTAATTTCCTCCCAAAAGTAGTCTCTGAATTCCATATCTCTCAGAAGATTATCCTACCATCTTTCTATCCTCCTCCTCACCCGGGGAAAGAGGAAGAGAGGTTACACAGACTAGACCCTAGGAGGGTTTTAAGTTTTTACATTAGTAGACTAGCCAGGATAAGACAGGCAGACCAGCTGTTTGTAGGCTACGCAGGTCACAAGCTGGGGTTACCAATAACTAAGCAGACCGTTTCCAGATGGATCATTCTAGCCATTCTGGAATGTTATAAACTGGCAGGGAAAGAGCCCCCTCAAAACCTTAGGGCTCATTCGACCAGAGGTATTGCAGCTTCATCGGCCCTCAAAAGAGGCGTGCCGATTAAAGACATATGTGCGGCCGCTACATGGTCGTCTGTCCATACCTTTACACGTTTTTACAATCTGGATTCCTCCTCTAGTCAAGAGACTAGGTTTGGAAGGGCTGTACTGCATTCTATTCACCAATAGAAGACAGCGTGAAGTCGGTACTCCCTCCTCCGAATATAGAATACTGCTATGGGAGCCTATCTAAGATGAGGAATACGTCGGAGGACACAATCCCTTCGAAGAACAAGTTACTTCTTACCTTGTAACGTTCTTTCGACGGGATGTTCCTCCGACGTATTCCTCATCGACCCTCCCATCCATCCCCGCAGTTTTACTTCCCTTGTTGTTGCAGCTTACGCTCCTTCAGGGTGATTAGTCTAGTCCAAACAGTAATACTGTGGGCTACAAAACGGAACTGAGCAACGGACGCTGCACGCGGCCTTTATAGGCAGGATGACGTCGAGCGTCGATACGGCGGCTGTCGAGGGTCATCGACTCGAGGGACGTCGACGCGCAGCGCCCTCTGGAGAAAAAATTTTCCGAGGCCAGCAGAGCTGGAAGGATATATCTAAGATGAGGAATACGTCGGAGGAACATCCCGTCGAAAGAACGTTACAAGGTAAGAAGTAACTTGTTCATCTCTTCTGAACATTAGCTTTGCCGGGCTCTTTCCGGGGGAGCTATATGGGGTAGTTCTGTAATCTCTCAACAACTGATGAAGCACTTGCTCAAAAGGTTGCCCCATGAGCTGGGCCACCTGTAATGCTCTCTTCAGATTGGCCATGAAACGTTCAATCATGCTGTTGGCCTGCAGCCATAAGGGGGTGATCTTGTGATGGTGAAACCCCATGTACTCACTGAATTTTGCAAAGCTTTGCCCATTGAATGGAAGCCCGTTATCTGTCTTGAATATGCAGTCGATCATCAGGATTACATGGTGGGCTGCTGCTGACGATATGATTTGAGCTTCTGGATATCTGGAATACTCATCCATGACAGCCAGTATGTGTCATGAACCATCGCCTGCGTCCATTCTGGACTTCGTGGTCCCTGACCCATAGAGGACTGAATGCAGTAATCCTCCCAACATGGCCGCCTGATACGGAATGCAGCCTGCCAGTCTTTGCGCTCCACGCTTTGCACACTACTAAACAGACACGCCCCCACGGCGCTCCGCGTCTCAACACCTCTCGCTGTAGTTGGATGTGTGTTGCCGGAGTTCGCTCGGGGCATTTTCCTCACTCCCGTTTCCCAGTTCTTTGAATCCTCCTTCTTCCTTCCTCCCCTCTAACTTATCTCCGAACTTTCTGGATTTTCACCCGCGCTCGAGTCATGGCGTTCCGTGCCTCCGAGCTCGGACACTATTCCTTCCTGGTTCCGTCCTGGACTTCTGAACGTATCCTGGAGTATAAACATCTTTCTCACACTGGAATCCGAAGACCAGCACACAGGCTTATATAAATCCCGGACCGTGCGAAAGAAGTCACCAAAGAAGGTCACAAGCAAACAAGAAAAACAGGTGAGAAGGGGAGAGACTTGTGACAGATTGAGACGCCTAAAGAACTATACAAATACAGAGATGGAAGCCGCAGTCCAAGATCTCATGCGAGGCATGCAGGAACTCACCACAGAAGTTCAAAATTTTAAGGCAGAGAATGCTGCTTTAAAGCAGCTAGTCCTGTCTTGTGATTCTGCTACTAAGGAAAGTGTGTTGTTGGGTGGAGTAGTGGACAAATATGATGGTTCTCCAAAGACCCTTCGTGCCTTCCTTGATTCATGTTTGGTACATTTCACCTTCAAGCCTTACTACTTTTCCACCCCTAGAGCAAAAGTGGGGTTTATGATATCACACCTCAATGGTAACGCCTTGACCTGGGCAACTCCCCTAGTGAATGCGGGCGACACCCTCCTGGATGATTACAATGGGTTTGTGGAAGCCCTAAAAGCCATGTTTGACCGTCCTGAATAGATTTACAACGCTCAAGAACGTCTACTTGATTTTCGACAAGGATCCCAGGATATTCTTACCTATGCGACTCGTTTCAAACAATTTATGAAGGAAGCTGATTGGTCCCAAGAGGCCAGCTTCACCTTCTTTCAAAGAGGCCTGCATGAAGAAATAAAGGACGAGTTAGCCAGGGTAGGTGGCCCAAATTCCTTCTAGGCCCTTTTGGACTTTTCCTTGCAAATCTACTTTCGAATCCAGGAAAGAAGGGTGGAGAAAAAGAAGTGTAAATCTTCATTCCAAAAAACTGCCATAGACCATTCTTCCAGTCCAGAGCCCGCAGTCTCCCCGAACTCGGATCCAGAACCCATGCAACTGGGGGCCTTCTGTGGACCCATTACCCCACAAGAAAGGATGTGCCATATTCACACTGGTCTCTGCATGTATTGCGCCTCCAATAAACATCTTGTGAGAGAGTGCCCTATCGCTCCCCCACGGCGTTCGGGAAACGCCAGCTCCCGATCCTAGATGGGGCACAGTTTCGGGAGAGTGGTGTCTGCTCCACATCAATTCCTTCCTGGAACTCTCCTGGACAAAACAGCCTTGTGATTCTACAGCCAATCCTATCGCCTTCCAAGAGAGAATCCTACCCCATCATGGCATTAGTGGATTGTGGAGCCATGGGCATATTCATAGATTATGATTGGGTCACTACTCATCACATTCCATATGAAACACGAGAGACTATGCAGCCTGTTGAAGCTATCGATGGGCGACCCCTGTCTTCAGGACCCATAACCCTTCAAACCAAGGAGCTTCTTCTTTCCATTAACCACCACCAAGAGAGGATTAAATTTGATATTATAAGATCTGCCCACTATCCTATGGTTCTAGGCATGCCCTGGTTACAGAAGCACAACCCCTACATCAATTGGGCAGCAGGCTCTTTGTTTCTTGGTTTGGAACATTGCATGTCCCACTGTTTGTCCCTAAACACCTTACCAAAGTCCCCTGATGACTTCCAAGAAACTCAGCAAGCACCAGTTACCGTCTCTAATGTCATCCAGATTCCCAGGGCCTACCAGGCTTACACAGATTTGTTCTCCACAGCCATTGTTCAAGCCTTACCACCCCACAGACCTGAGGATTGTGCCATCGATACTGAACCTTCGGCATTTATCCCTTTTCGATGAATGTTTATTTTGACAGAACCTGAAAAAAGGGCCCTCCCGGAATACCTGGATCCCAATTTGGAAAATGGAACTATTCGCCCATCCAAATCCCCGGCGGGCGCTTCTGTTTTTTGTTCCCAAGAAGGATTCCAAGGAGCTTATGCCATGTCTGGATTACCGCAGCCTTAACCAATGCACTCTCAAGGACAGCTATCCATTGCCTCTCATCTCGGACATCCTGGAAGCAGCCAGGGGTGCAATCATCTTCACAAAATTAGATCTCAGGCGCGCCTACCACCTTATTCGCATAAAGGAGGGTGACAAATGGAAAACAGCCTTTAGAATACCTTTCGGCCATTTTGAATACCTGGTTATGCCCTTTGGACTTGCTAATGCCCCAGCAGTCTTCCAACGTTTTATGGATCGGGTATTTTCTGACATGCTGTTCCTCTTCGTCATTGTATATCTAGACGACATACTAATCTACTCCAAGGACCATACAAAACATGAAGAGCACGTAAGGGCAGTCTTACAACGTCTACGTGAACACAAACTCCTGGCCAAACCCGAGAAGTGCCTTTTCCATGTATCTACTGTTCACTACATCGGATTCGTTCTTAGCCAAAAGGGGATTGGAATGGACTCTTCAAAGGTTGATTCCATTCGTTCTTGGCCTGTTCCCACTACTGTAAAGCAAATTTATTCCTTCCTGGGGCTTGCTAACTTCTACAGAAAATTCATTCCAACTTTTTCTGAGATTGTGCATCCTATAGTTACATTACTAAAGAAAGACACTCCTTTTCAGTGGACCTCAGCCCAAGATTTGGCGTTTCATTGGTTGAAGTTGGAGTTCACACAAGCTCCCATCCTCGCTCAACCCGACACTGACCGACCCTTCATTGTTGAAACTGATGCCTCCAACTATGCCATTGGGGCAGTCCTGAAACAGGAACTTGCCGACAAGTTAGAACACCCCATCGCCTATCTTTCCCGCACCTTGACTCCCAGTGAAACTCATTATTCCGTCTTGGAGAAGGAATTGTTAGCCATCCGTCAGGCCTTCACATATTGGCGTCATCTCCTTCTAGGAGGCAAACATCCAGTACAAGTGCGTACGGACCATCGGAACCTTCAAGTCCTACAATCCCTAGAATGCAGAAACAGTTGTCAAGCCTATTGGGCTTTCTTTTTTGCCCAATACCAATTTCAAATCCACCATTTCCCTGGAACACATAACATTATAGCCGATGCCTTGTCCAGACGTCCTGATTATGAAACCCTTAAAGACCAGACCTTTCCTAAGATGTTTCCCAACACTATATTTGTTGCTCAATCAATTACTCTCCTGGAGGATATCCGAATCCAAACTCAGTCCTCGGAACCTTGGAAGGAGTTTAGGAGAAACAACCGATGGAAACTCAAAACAAAAGACGGATATCTATTCAAGGATAATCGATTGGTTATCCCTACTCCTGGATTGAGACAAAAGATCACAAGCTTATGTCATTATACCTTCCATTCAGGACACTGTGGCATCACCAACACCCTTCATCTAATACAAAGACAGTTTTGGTGGCCAAGGATGAAGGACGATATCAAGATCCACGTCCAGACTTGTGCAGTCTGCAAACAGAACAAACACGACAATAAAAGACCAGCAAGTCTCCTGCTCCAACCGGCAATACCAACAAGACCCTGGGAAATCATCGCCACAGATTTCATAGTGGAACTACCGTCTTCCAGAGGCTACACAACCATAATGGTTACCATTGATTTGTTCACACATATGGCTCATTTTACGCCTTTAAACAAGCTACCATCCTCCTCCGAACTTGCTGGAATTTTCCTAGAACACATATTCCGGCTTCATGGACTACCTTCCAAGATCATTTCTGACGAGGACCCCAGTACATATCCCAGTTCTGGAAACAGTTATGTCATATACTGGGAATCCAACGTGCCTTGTCTTCGGGTTATCACCCACAGACCAATGGAGTTACTGAACGAGTAATCCAAACCCTGGAGCAATATCTTCGTTGCTTCGCCACCAAGGTCCAGGATGATTGGTCACTCCTAGTATCTGTGGCCGAGTTTGCATACAATAATTCGGATCAGTCAGCTATCAAGACTGGTCCTTTCTTCTTTAGTCAAGGATTTCATCCTTCTGTACTGCCGTCCATTCTTCCTCACCCTACCCCAGTTCCCACAGTTGATTCCTGGATTGAGACATTAATCAATGTGCACAAGGAAGCTAAAGAACACCTAGAAAAGGCCCGAAGCGACGTTAAACATTATGCCGACTCCAAAAGAAGACCAGGACCTTCCTATTCAATAGGCGATAAGGTCTGGTTATCCTCAAAACTCCTATCACGTCACCTACGGCCAAATAAATTGGCTCCCAGGTTTTACGGACCCTTTTCCATAAAAGAAATCGTCAATCCAGTGGCCTTTCGACTCCGACTACCAGAATCATGGAAGAGGATCCATCCAGTCTTCCTTCCACACTTCGCTGTTGAAACCATATGTTCAGCCCTCTCCAACTGCTCCAAGATCTACCCCAGCGATTGTCAATGACCAACTCGAATACAAGGTCTCCAGAATTTGTGCCTCTAGGTACTGACGCGGTCAACTACAATATTTGGTCGAATGGAAAGGGTATCCTCCTAGTGAACGCACCTGGGAACCCATGTCAAACATGAATGCCCCCAGACTGATTCGAAGATACCATCTTATCCATCCAGGCAAACCGGGAGGAGCTGGGCTTCAGAGGAGGCATACTGTCATGAACCGTTGCCTGCGTCCATTCTGGACTTCGTGGTCCCTGACCCATAGAGGACTGAATGCAGTAATCCTCCCAACATGGCCGCCTGATATGGAACGCAGCCTGCCAGTCTTTGCGCTCCATGCTTTGCACACTACTAAACAGACATGCCCCGTGGCACTCCCCATCTCAGCGCTACCGCTCGCTGTAGTTGGACGCGTGTTGCCAGAGTTTGCTCGGGGCATTTTCCTCACTCCTGTTTCCCAGTTCCTTGAATGCTCCTTCTTCCTTCCCCCCCTCTAACTTACCTCCGAACTTCCTGGATTTTCACCCGCGCTCAAGTCACAGCGTTCCGTGCCTCCGAGCTCGGACACTATTCCTTCCTGGTTCCATCCTGGACTTCTGAACGTATCCTGGAGTATAAACATCTTTCTCACGCTGGAATCCGAAGACCAGCACACGGGCTTATATAAATCCCGGACCGTGCGAAAGAAGTCACCAAAGAAGGTCACAAACAAACCAGAAAAACAGGTGAGAAGGGGAGAGACTTGCGACAGTACGGATCTTCCCCCCTCACTCAGTTCAAAGAAGTCGGCCACCGCCTCCTCCCGTATGCCCCCAGTAACTCGGACATTTGCAACGGTTCTGGATGACGATTTGGCGTGAGGAGGCAGCACGTGGGGCACTGCTTCAGGAGCTCCTCCACCATGGTGTATAGCTGTGGAAACCACACTTTTTGGTGCAGCAAGCGTTTCGTGGAGACTACTCCTCGATGTCCCTCATGGGCCAACTCCACCACCTTCCTTTTTAGTATTGCTGAAATCACCACTTTATGACCATTCAATAATAGGTTGTCCTCTGAGAGAGCTGGCTCCTCCCTCACTTGCACTAGCATGTCCACCTCCTGTTGCACGTCTTCCGATGCCAGGCGACCCCTTTGGCTCTTCCCCACTGACCTGATCGGAGCCCTTCACACACTATCTGGCATGCCTGGTCTGATTCCATTTCCTGGGCTAGAAGTGTTGGTTCGATGGCTTTGGGTATCGCCTGTTGGATCAGTTATCGGAGGTACCTGTCTGCCACCGATGGTTCAGCGGTACAGCCGCTCCTTGGATGTCTGGACAAGAAGTCAGCAGGGTTCTCCGCCTTCCCCGGCCTGTGCACAATCTCAAATGAGTAGTCCTGCAGCCGAAGCACCCACCTTGTGATGCAGGGCGGCATTTTGGCCTGGGGATTTCCATAGAGCAACAAGAGTGCCTGATGGTCGGTCACTACTCGGAATGGCGAACCGTAGAGAAAGAGGTGAAAATGCTCACACGCCTCACACCACTGCAAGACTTTCCTTCTCTGCCTGAGAATAAGCCTGCTCAGTGGCACAGAGACTTCTACTTGCATATGCAATATGGGTCTGTGTTGGGTCTGATGAGTCAATTTGAGCTAAAATGGCACCTACTCCCACTGGGCTTGCATCAATTGTTAGCTGTGATTTGCGGTCCGAGTCATAGTAGGACATGTTTTCTGCTCTCGCCTCTCTTTCCCGGATAATTTCGAATGCGCATTGGGAGTCTTCTGACCAGTTGAATATCACGTTCTGCTTGGGCAACGCCCTGAGTGGATTGCTTACTGTGGCAAAGTCCTTTTAATACCTTGTGCAGTAATTGGTGAGGCACAGGAAAGATCTTAGCTCTGAGGCATTGGTCAGTGGTGGTGTCTCGTTGAGTGCAGCGATTTTATCAGGGTCTGGCGTCATGCCGTTTTCTGAAAATACGTGGCCGAAGAATTTGAGCGTGCCTTTCCTGAACTCACATTTTTCCTCCTGATTGAGAGTGAGATTAGCAGCCTCTAGTGCCATGCACACCCTGGCTAGTGTCTAATCGTGTTTTCCCACATCAGCCCCGAACACCAAGATGTTGTTGCTATAGTTTATAAAGTTCGGGATGTGCTTAATCACATTATGGATTTCTGCATGGAATATCTCTGCTGCAGAGGAAACCCCAAAACTCAACCTCTTATACCTGTACAGTCCCAGGTGTGTGACGAAAGTCGTGATGTTCCAGCTCTCAGGTCTCAATAACAGTTGGTGGTAACCCTTTTTCCGGTCCAGTTTTGAGAACACCTTAGACCTGTTTGGCAAGTGTATCATATCAGTGATACGTGGCACCATGTGTCTTTCCCTTCAAATGGCTTGATTGGGTCTCCTCATGTCCACGCACAATCTGATGGCATCAGAGCCTTTCTTCGGCACTGGGATGATGGTTGAATACCACGTGGTGGGGCCTGTGGCCAGTTCTATGATGTCCTGTTCTATGAGCTAATGCAGCTCATCCTCCACTTTCTTCTGAATATTCACCGGTATGCCCCTGTAGTGTTGCACTATCGGCGCAATTCCTTGTCAATGTGCAGTTTGGTCTGCCTGTTTCTCAGTTTCCCTATGCCTTTGAACAGGTTGGGGGTATAGATCCTTTATCATGAGTACAAGATCAATTTACAGGTACACCATGATCTTGTAGAGCATGTGTATTAGGCCCATGTCAATGGCTGTTTTTAAAGCTGATTACACAGCCACTCTCGCTCCCTGTCACCAACACATGCAGCTGTACTCTTTTTGCTTGTCCCTTGTAGCGGCAGAGCCCCTCAAATTGTCCTAGACACTTGAGTGGCATTGAAGCTCTGTACAGATATATATTGATCATCGCAGGGTTTAGCTAGGGGACTTGTGGTAGTTCCCTGTATAATCTTTCACTGACCACATTCACTGTAGCCACTGTGTCTATGAGCAATTCGGTGGGTCTTTCGTTCATTCTCATTGTCAGTGTTGGGCTGTGTTCAGTGGCCACCAAGTTGCCCAGGGCGTATACGTAGCCCTTCTTTCGCTGTTCACTCGGATTCAGAAGGGGACTGTTCCACCAGCTATGGCACGTGGCGTTTGGACCTGCGTTCGGGTCTCATGCGAGTGACGTATTGCCTCCTCTCTGTGCGGTCTCTCCTGTGTCTCTCATCCCCGCATTCCGGCTCCTTCGGCTTAGGGTCCTTGGGTCTCGGCAGGGGATGTGATGTTGCCCCCGGTGCTTGGGACGCCGGGAGAAGAGATCTGGGTTTCCATCTGGGAAGTGATTCCCTACCTCTGTCTCACCCCCTCTCTCTGGTCAGTGAACATACCACTTTAAAGTGTCCTTCTTTGCAACACGTTCGCGCATCACTGGCCAATGGCAGGGCATGTTCCTTCATGCGGGTATTCAAAACCACACTTGAAACAGAACGGCTCTCCCTGTCCCCTCTCCTGCTGTAGACGATGTACTGAATGAACAGGCGCTGTGGTGTTAAAGCTTTCCACCAGCAAGTCCACTGCCCTTTCTGCCCTTGCAAGCGTCGGTATTTCGTCCAAGATGCGGGCTTTCTGTAGCAATTTTCGTCTGAATGTTTGGGATTCACATCCTGCAATAATTTTGGAGCACAGTACCTCAGTGTTGGAGTAATATGCAAAATCGCAGTTTTTCATTTTAATCTGTAGCCTCATGACATAGGTGTCCATGGTCTCACTCTTTGCCTATTTGGTGCTGTGGATGAAGTGGTGCTCATAGTCCACATTGGTGTGTGAGGTAAAATATGCTGATAAAGCCCCTTTTAGGTCTTATATGGAGTCAATGGCTGTGACAGGCATCTCATCTATGATGCCCTATGTTGCTGAGCCTACAGCCAGCATGAGGAGACACTTCTGTCTTTCTTCATCAATAGGCCCCATGGCCCCCATGTACAAATCAAAGTCCCTTATCCATCTGACCCACCTCGGCCCCATGTTGCTTGTATCTGTGACATCAAAAGTTCCTGGCATCTGTACCGCTAGGGAATCTGGCAATCTGTATGGGGCTTGCGCTTGCTGAGCGATTGCCCTTTGAACCTGTCCATCTTGGCCTGCATCCTGGTGGCCCTCCTGTTCTGACATTGCCCCTAGTTGATTTGTAGCCTGTCCCTGGGGAATTTGCCTCCTGGTCTCTTGTTTGCCCACATGTTGCAATGAGCCTCTGCGGCTCTCAAGGAGTGAGCAGATGCTCAGATGGCCGCCTCCTGGCATGAGCACCATCACTTCCCCATGCTCCTTACTCACTGTTGCGTATTACTATGCTGTTGGGCGCATGCGTGAGCCACAACGAGGCTCACGCATGCGCAGTGTTAATAAACACGGCCCGTCCGGCAGTTCGCGCCGGGGACCGCAACCATCCACACGTCTCCGGCGTGGGTCCTTGAATGCATGCAGAGCGAGTGTGTGTGTGCTTGCGTGGGCCTCCCATCACCCCACGATACACTGGCGACGAGGACGGCGCGGGAGCCATCCTCCGCTCCGGCAACGTTCCAGGAGCAGAACGTTGACTCGCGTTTACACGAGTCCACGCGTATGGTCGGCGGCCATCTTGGTCAACACGTGAAAGGCAGTGGTAGCGGCCCGCGAGGGTGCTCGTGCGCCACTTGCACTTTTGCTTTGCCCAGCAGAAATGTTTTGAACTCCCACAGCCCTCACTTCTACAGGGCTGTGGCACAAGTCACCAGGAGGAGAGAAGGGAGCAAGAGAAATACCACATCGAGAAGGGGACTCAGCACACCAGCCCAGCAGCCACAGAAGATGTCCAGCAAGTACTGGTGAGTGCTAATCGCCAAAATGGGGGAAGAAGATGACCAGGATGGTGCAATTGCCCCCATCCCACGCAGGATGAACAGCATGCTAAGCCCCATGCCTGAATTTGACACTACTGGCCCTCCATCTAAGCTGGGTCCGAAATGGCTCCTGTGGGTGAAACGGCTAGAAATGTTTTTCACGGCCGCGGGGGTCACAGAAGATGCAGAGAAAATCGCCATCATGGTATACTCGGCAGGGGCGGAGGTACACAAGATCTATGACTCGCTGACTATCCCTGTGGCCACCTACATTGCGGTGAAACAAGCATTCAGAGATTATTTCCTCCCCATGGCAAATGTAGACTTTGACAGGTTTGTCATGGGCGCGGAGAAGCAGCGCGACGATGAATCGTTGGACAAGTTCTGTGCGCGACTCCGATACCTAGCAAGCTCCTGCAGATGGGGTAACGAAGAGGAGATGGTTCGTAACCAGTTGCTGCAGGGGTGCAGCTCCGGAAAACTGCGGAGGCAGGTTTTGAGAGAACCTGGGCTAACTCTACAACAAATCCTAGACATGGGGAGAGCATATGAACTGGCTTATGCCAGGGGGGCGAAAATGGACACCTCCACCAATGCAAAAAAGGAGGAAGAAGCTTTTGCAGTCGGTCGCTATGCACCTCGGAAGACAAGATGGGCGCCAAGAGGCAGTGACCCACCCACCGGTCACAGCAATGCTCCATCATTACAATACTGCGGATATGACCTGCCACATGTAGGCGAGTGCCCCGCCAAATCTAGAACCTGCGGCAGGTGTGGCACTCCAGGACACTATGCGCGAGTGTGCAGGGCAACAACACCAGTCGCAGCGTCAAAGGGTCCGGAGAGAGTTGGCAGAGGCACCTCTAGGAGAATTAGGGGTGTGTCGTCCATTGAACAGGGCATGCAAGACTTAAACATCGCAGAAGAAGAGAAAGAAGAGGACGAAATCTTCTTCATCTCCAGTATCGCCAAAGGTCCAGAGAAGCGGCATCAGCCCAAATGCACAGTGCACATTGGGGGAACACCCATGCCAGTCCTGATAGACACTGGAGCATCCGTCTGCGTGCTAGCGACCGAGCACTACAATGCGTTGCCTGGCCCATCAGGGTTGGCAGAGTCCACGGCACGCATATATGCGTTTGGTGGACACACTCCGCTCCCCATTCAGGGGGTATTCGTAGCACCGGTGACTCACGGACAGACCAGAATCAAGGCAAGATTCTTCGTCACAAGTGTGAGCCCACACTCACTCCTAAGTTGCGCTGCCGCGGAAGCGCTAAACCTTGTCCGCTTCTCATATGCGGTGTACTGCACTGATCTGGAGAACCTACTGCAACGGTTCTAGACAATCTTCAATGGCATAGGAAAGCTGAAAGCGGATCCATTACGCCTCAGTGAGACCAACAGCTCTCAAACACCGTTGCATCCCGTTCCATCTGAGAGCACAGGTGGAGAAGGAGTTGCAATCCCTGGTTGACCGAGACATCATCGAAAGTGTGGAAGGCCCCACCCCGTGGGTCTCCCCTATTGTAGTAGCCCCGAAGCCTAACAGCCCGGCGCGGTGCGCATCTGCGTGGACATGAGGCTACCCAACGTAGCCATCAAGAGGGAACGCCACATCCCGCCCACCTTGGATGACATCGTCGGGGAACTCCAAGGAGCAAAAATATTCTCAAAACTGGACCTACGATCTGGATATCACCAGTTAGAGTTACACCCCGAGTCCAGATACATTACAACCTTCACAACTCACGAGGGGTTATATCAGTATAAGCGGCTCAGTTTTGGAGTCTCGTCCGCGGCAGAAGTCTTCCAAAACGCCTTCAGGGGGGCTCTGTCAGGACTCAAGGGAGTGATCAACATGTCGGACGACATCCTGGTCTTTGCCCGGTCGGAAGCAGAACATCTGAAGCGCCTAGAGAACACCCTGGAAAGACTGCGCACTCTAGGTCTAACTTTGCACAAAGAAAAGTGCGAGTTTCTGAAAGACAGGTTGGAGTTCTTTGGCTTCATTTTCCATGCTGGAGGGATTTCCCCTGATCCAGAAAAAGTGAAGGACATCCATGAAGCCGCGCCACCAACATCTCCAGCGGAGATCAGGAGCTTCCTGGGATGGTGAACTATTGCGGTCGCTTCATCTGCGATCTAGCCTCGCTATCGGAGCCCTTGAGAGCGCTCACCAGGAATGACGTCGCATGTAACTGGAGTGGAAAAGAACAGCGGGCGTTCGATGACATTAAGAATGCCCTATCCGGGCAAGAGACCATGGCTTACTTCAACTCGGAACGAGAGTCAGAAATTGTGGTCGACGCCAGCCCCGTGGGCCTAGGAGCAGTGCTTATGCAGGCAGACAATCAAGGAACCATGAGGCCTGTCGCTTATGCCAGCAAAGCCCTCACCGAGACGGAGAGGAGATACACTCAGATCGAGCGGGAGGCCTTGGCCATACTGTGGGGGTGTAAACACTTCCGCATTTACATTTTGGGGAAGCCAGTCATCATGGTGATGGATCACAAGCCCTTAATCCCAATTCTATCAGGGTCCTCGTCCAAGCCACCACCTCGCATTGAACGATGGATGCTCTCACTAATGGAGTATGGGGTCAAATTACTGTACCGCCCAGGAACACTCAACCCGGCAGACTATCTGTCCCGCCACCCGGGCTCGGGGAGGCTCCGAGACTCCATTGAAGTGGCTGACTGCGTCGAGGCCGTACACCTGGCTGTCGAATCTGCGCTCCCCATTGCCCTGGCCCGCCAGGTGATTGCCGAGGAATCAAACAAGGACGAAACATTCACCAAAATCAGGCAGGCGATAGCGAGCGGGGAGTGGCGTGAGGTCCTGCAAGACAACTCCAGGAGGATCATCGGGGCTCAAAAAGACCTGCAAGCCCTCTGGAAGGCGCGGCACGAGCTGACGGTGGCGGATGACGGCCTCCTGCTGAGGGGTCACCAGATTGTGATCCCGAGAACATTGGTTGACAAAGTCCTACATCTGGCCCATAATGGCCACCAGGGGATGGCCAAAATGAAAGCTTGTTTAAGACTAAAGGTCTGGTTCCCGGAGCTGGAAAGCAGAGTGGAGGAGTTCCTGAAGAACTGTATTCCCTGCCAAGCTGCGAGCCCGGTGGAAAGGGGGCCCCCGATCCGAGCCATGCCAAGGAGCGACCAACCATGGGGGACGGTACATGCCGACTTTGGGTCCACAGGCCAGGGAATGTACTTTCTGGTGGTAACCGATCGCGATACCCCCAGGTTGAGCTAGCCGAGTCCACTGCCAGCGAACACACCATCATGGCGTTGGAGAAAATGTTTGCCATGCATGGGTTCCCAAGGGAGCTGTGCTCGGACAACGGGGCCCCGTTCAAAGGGCAGCAGTTTGCAACCTACTGTGAAGAAAGAGGGATAAAACATCGGAAGGTCACACCCCTCTGGCCAAGAGCAAATGGGGAAGAAGAGCGGTTTATGCGAACGCTCAACAAGGTGTTCCGCATATCGATGAATGGAGGAGAAGATCTAAGACGCAACCTGTTCGAATTTCTCCGAGAGTACTGCTCAACCCCGCATCAGTCCACTGGGGTCGCCCCGGCAGAGGCGCTCTTCAAACGGGTGCCAAGAGGATTGTTACCAGAAATCGGAGGTCGACATACGGGAGAGATCAACAACGAGCAGATGCAAGCGGAGAGAGCCACTCAGAATGAAAGAGAGACCACCAGGAGGAGGCTCCCCGAGAAAGACATTGCCGTGGGTGACACCGTGCTAGTGCGAAACAGAAGGCCGGAAGGAAAGTTGTCACTACCATATGAGACGCAGCCACTCGGGGTGACACACTTCAAGTGGTCCATGGTCACCGCTGCCAATGCACGAGGGACGGTCACCAGGAACGTGTCCTTCTTCAAACGCATAGGAACTGCAAGTCCGGAGGAGACAGTCACACCCGACCCGGAGCAGAATGCCGAATCAACGTTGAGACACGATGAACCGCCCGAACCTCCAGGGACGCCCGGCGCACCTCCGGATGAAGCACGCAGGTACCCGAGCCGGGCGGGCCGCAGGCCGCCGCAGAGGTTCCAGGACTTTCTCATGGACCCTGCTCCGTAATCAGTGGTACACTGACAGTTTAAGTTGTATTTGAGCACTGTTAACTTTATGTTTGTTCATGTTCTTTGTTTTGGGGGAAAAGGAGGGATGTTGCGTATTACTACGCTGTTGGGCGCATGCGTGAGCCACAACGAGGCTCACGCATGCGCAGTGTTAATAAACACGGCCCGTGCGGCAGTTCGTGCCGGGGACCGCAACCATCCACACGTCTCCGGCGTGGCTCCTTGAATGCATGCAGAGCGGGTGTGTGTGTGCTTGCGTGGGCCTCCCATCGCCCCCACGATACATAACACTCACTGTGTCACTACACGTGTAACCGCTGCATTGAATGTTCTGCACGTTCTGCTGTGGGCGGGGTACTGCTTTCACAGTTGTGGCACGGGTCGAGCTGAATCGGCCTTGCTGTGATGCTCTCTGGGCTATGAGCTGGGTTCGCTCTCGCCGTCTCGCTCATCTGCCGCTCCTCCCCAACCTTTCGCTGGGTCTGCACGCTGATAGCGCATCCCATTCTCGTCGCCAGTGTAGCTAATTCCCTCAAGGGAGGCCGGCTTGCGCACACCTCACTGTGCAGTAATAATTACACAGGGACGGAGAGTGCTCTCCAACGTCTTCTTTATTACTTGTCTTCACTATAACTGAACTTACCCCGCCCTCCTGCTTCACTTTCCTCCTTGATGCCCCGGAACTAATTTGTCAACATGACAGCCATACCCTCTGGAAGCTCTTATTAACTTCCATGCAGCCTGCAGGTTAGCCCGCCGAGAAGTGTGCTGTGTTGCTCGTCGCAAGGTGATAGCTGGCAGCAGTATGGAAAGTAGTGGGAAGTAGTATTGGGGAGCTTTTATGTACCGTCAACGGTCGGCAATACTGAGGTAGAGCGGTGCGAGTGGACAGGTTGGAGGAAACTGTGAAGACCGAGCTAAGGGGGGTTACTCGTTTGAGTGAATTTTGACGGTACCCATTGATTACCGTCTGCCGACTGCAGTGGGTCATTTAGCCAATTACAATCCAAAAGTGACTGAACAAAATGGCCAAGCGTAAAGCTACATGCAATCTATCGCCCATCGACAGTAAAAGGACATTTTTTGAAAATCTTTAAACCTGTCGGGTACAGGAGTGGCAGCGCAATACTCAACTGCATCGTGGATAGAGATGGGCTTGATTTCATTGTAGCAGCGCCAACTGACATAGGAGTAGTGACTGCTGGACCGGTTGCTAGGACTGGTAAGTGCGCTGACCTCTGCAAGGCTGCAAAGTTCCTAATCGAACTGGCTAGGTAGAGGGTAAAAGTTGTCTCATTCCTGTGGGTGCAAACAGGGTATATGGCCCAGGCACTACCGAAGGACAGAGTGCTATAGTTGTTTTAGAACCAACCCTGACTATTAGCAAGATGGGCAAACCAGTGGAAGTAGGATGTAATTTTCCAAGCAAAGCTCCAGTCACGGATACCACACAACCCCACTTGAAAACTGCTGGTCAGCTAGTGCAGAATACTGCGAGAACGGAACTGGTTGAAAAGAATGGCGGGCAAAGCGAACATAAGGGCCCTGAAGATGCTCAGAGCTCAAGTTCTAGGCATGGACAATTCCCTGGAGCTATGGTCCTGCTGTTGGATGGACTAGACAAGACTAATGATACCAACTGGCATGAAGTACCAATACGAGCAGGACAAAAAGGTGGTGAAAACGGTGCGCAGAGCCTGTGAGGGTTCTGATAGTTTCTAATAGATACAAAACCCCCTCCCCCAGGCCCTTCCAACTGACGGAGACTGAGTGGATGAGGCCCTTGTGTCTGCAGGGGAACCAGATGTTGGTAGAGGTCAAGTTCCGACACAGAGAAGGGCTATTGGCAATGAAGAAGGACCAAGTATCTATTCGGTCAATGAAGAGCTTGGCGAAATGAAGTCCTTAATCAGGACATTGGCTGAGAAAATGAATTCTCTGGTGACAGCTGTTGTTAACATCGAGAGAGAAGTAAAAGGAGATTTTGTCTGACAAGGGCCCTTTTGATAGCTGTTGCAAAAGATGCAACTACGTGCCAACCTTGGGGAATCTCTAGAACGAAACTTAATGACGTCCCGCCAGCAAACGGAAGGGACGGCTTCCCTGAAGAGAAGTCAAGGCTGGGACGACGTACAGGAAACAGCAGCCACATTAACCAGATATTAACCCTGCCAGCAGGCACCTAGGCGCACACAAGAATACTTCTACAGAGTTATACTTACTGCCAGTGCATATGGTTCACACCCTGAATAATATGGCTGCAGATCCAGTTTGCAACTGGCTGAAGGTAGTTATGCTATAAAAAGATTTCGGGTCTACATTGTCACCGTCCAGAAGCTGTCTGGGGGGCAATTTAAAGACACTGAATCGCTCACCAACAAGGCAATCCATTGGATAAGGAATGTAAAAGGCTGTAAGTCATTAGAAAGGGAAGCTTTTCTTGCATGCAGCAGGAAACAAACACATTCAAGAAGCCTTTAATATATTTGAATAATGTTAAAAAATGAATACCTCTTGAATGGGCTTCTAGCTATAGAGGCTCATACTAGCATCCAAGGGGTCAAAAGGGCGTCCAAGCGGGGGCTTATTGACCTGGTTAGTTTATCACTCAATTGGAAGCATCCCAACTTCTGACAGACTCGACCGATCTACAACACCTTGTCTTCGAGCCAATGGGTGACGCCAGTGTGCAATTATATAACCTCTCCAATCGCCCTATGGGAGCAACACCTATGAGAACATTGAACACGATGCAAGTCCTTATGAAGGATAAGGTTATGGACCCTGGAATCAACACTGCAATTTTAGTAGTGGGAGATCTCAATCTACAATTTTAACCCCTTGACCTCACAGAGGATATGTGGCAGGAACAAGATGAAGCATGGGGATTCCAGCCTTGGTGGCAGACTTGCCATGGAAAACACATCGTCTTAGACTAGAAGTGACCCGTCTCTTGAATACTGTTAATCTAAGGGCCTGTAATGGTCATTTTTCTGCTGACCAACCACGGAAGTATGCCTTTGTTGGCCATGATAGTATGAGTCAAATTGACTATATATTGACAGATGCTAAGGATTGGGGGCTTATAAAGTTTTTTGAAGTGCTGGATCGTAATGACAGTGACCATAGACCAACTGTGTGTACCTTTGTCATGGCACCAAACAACTCCTTGGGGGCTGCCCTAGAATCTGGTAATAGAGAGCTACCAAGAAGGGATGTTAAGTGGATAGAGGTGGTGGCAACGGTCTGTCTCCCAGATATATACTCAAGAATTGCAGGCCAAATTGATATTATTCGTGATCTGTCTAGGTGACCACAAGATGTATTAACCCACTAGGATGCATTGGTTATAGCAATGCAGTCATAATTTACCAGACATCTGATTGAGGTTTGGTATGATGCTGAATGTCGATCTAGTAAAAAGGATATTCTGGAGTGTTATAAAAAGAGACCAGCGGTTGATTTACCCAAGTTAAGAAAAGCAAGGGCTAACTATAAAGCAATGGTGGTGGCTAAGAAAACGTCGTTTTTATAGCACCAGATGGGAGGCCTTGTGGAGGCTAGTGGGGGGTATGTCCCTGGAAGAACATCATAGCCTACAGTGTAGTATAATGCCGAAGGCCTAGAGGGCTAATTTCTTGAATGTATATAAAATCCCTGAGCCTCAGAATTACTAGTGAGTATGGAACAGGTAGTTGATGCTATGGCAGCCTTGAAGGGGGGAAAGGCTTGTGGGCCTGATTGTGTACCTGTAGATTTGTTTAAAAACAAGGTTGAACTATGGGGCCCGGTGCTGACTAGAGTCTATAATGCCGCTATCTCAACAGGTGTAGTGCCCACAACTTGCAGGGAGACTGTTACAGTGCCAATTTTTTTAAAAGGTGTGCAAGGACCTTCTGGAAAACTACAGCCAAATCTCCTTGTTAGATGGGGCGGGGAAACTACACACGAAGGTCATCTTGGGACATCTGCAAGAATGGGTAGATCTTTCTGGAATAATTGACCAATTGCAAGTGGGTTTTCAAAAAGGGATGGGCACAGTACAACAGTGTCTAAGACTTGATCTACTTATAAAAAAATATACCCAGATAAACAATTGCAAGATATGTGCGGTCTTTGCTGATTTAAAGATGGCCTTCGACTCAGTTCCCCCATGACAAATTGTGGACAGCTCTACAAGATTATAATATTCCACCTGCTTTATTGTTAGCTATACAATCTTTGTATAGAAACAACAGCGCTTATGTCAGATGGGAAGAGTAGAGAGAACACAGTGAATTTTGATGTTCAGCATGGGGTTAGGCAAGGAGGTATCCTTGCTCCTCTCCTCTTCTGTATTTATATAGACAGGCCAATAGAGGTGCTGGTAACTAGTGGAATGGATTCACCAAGGGTGGCGGCCCTCTGCTTTCCATGCCTGTTCTTTGCAGATGACGCAGTTTTGCTATCAACATCGCCTATGTGCATAAGGCACACAGCAACATTATTTGCGAAGACCTGCGCCAAACTTGGTTTGGAAATAAATAAAAATAAGACAAAAGTGCTAGTCTTTAAAGGCAGAATGGCTAGGCAAACAAAAGTATGCTTGGACATGGAAGGGGGTGTGCTAGAGCAGGTTGCAATG
Source organism: Ambystoma mexicanum (assembly GCF_040938575.1). Lineage (NCBI taxonomy): Eukaryota > Metazoa > Chordata > Amphibia > Caudata > Ambystomatidae > Ambystoma > Ambystoma mexicanum. Next base: position 430,056,596 of record NC_090922.1, read on the forward strand.
TACAATTATCTGGGCCTGTGCTCAGCAGAGAATGCCACTTGGCGAGACCAAGTATATAAAGCCACCACGACTTTGATTAAATATAGTGGTGGCATTAATGGGTTGCATTGCATGCATGGCAAAGGGACCCTGACTCCAGTCTTGGAATTGTACCGATGCAAGGCTGTATCTGCAGCATCTTATGGGGCAGAGATTTGGGGGTGCGGAGAGTGTGCAAGCTTGAGGTTGCAGAAAACACATTCTTAAAGTCGATAATGATACAACCAAGTAGCGCCCTGAATGCCACTTTGCACCTAGAATGTGATGTACGCCCCATAGAGCATGCAATAGCTTTCAAAACCCTATTGTGGCTGCATATTTGGTCATCACCGGGGCTGCGCTTGTTTACGGAATTGCTAGCTAAGTATTTGACTTTCAAAGGTAGTTCTATAACCCCCTGGTTTAAGCATGTGTATAATGATTTTGGGCTACGAATCGTACTGGGAGAGGCAGTGAAGCATCAGTCCTGATAGCAAGGAAGTCATTAAGACCAGCAGTAGAGAGCATTATAGGCAGTTTCTGGTGCTTTCCTGTGCAAGGCTTTCTAGTGGCCAGCATTATCTACAGGTAAAGAACGTATTTGGACCGGAACAATATTTGGGCATTGTTACTCCCGCCCTGGCGCTCTCATTATTGTTTGACCTGAGAACAGGCACGTTACGTGTGGCTTTTTTCCCCGAAAAGCTGAAATAATGGATGTCTCTGTGATGGTCAGTGTTGTGGTGCTCTGAGTGAATCTGTCCTTCACCTTTTGATGTTTTGTTCTAAGTATAGAGACCTTAGGGCAAAGTATTGAACTATGTAGATCACAAGGTTTTAGAAGGGTGATAAAGGTCCTGGAATTTTGTAGAACATGTGATGACTTGAATATGGTGCAACAACTTGCCAAGTATGTTCATAGAGAATGTCTTAGAAGGAGGATTGTCTTGCTTACTAGGGGGCAACTTGTTGGATAACCTTCTGAAAAAATGTTTTACAGTTGTTATTATTACCACAAGGTTTTGGTTTTTGATTATCATATTTTAGGATAGTCCTGATCAACACATTTTTAACATTTTAGAAATTTCAATTTTATTGGTTTTACAGAAAAAAGTGATGCAGGTTTATGCAGACATGAGCGCAAAGAGAAAGCATGTAATAAGAAAAGAGCAACATAGGAATATGACACAAAATGTACTTATAGGAAAAAACATCCCAGCAATCCTCCCCCCGCCTCCCTTCGATTCGTGTCGAAGATGAGAACAAAAACAGTTCTCCTGATCCTTGTATTCTTCTACAGAGTTCGAGCGGCAACGACAGGCAACGACAGGCATGAATGTTCGAGAAAGATGAAAACGACATATCCTTTAGACAGGCATCAAGTTAGTTGTTGGGACCATACTGAGGCATTATGCACACTCATGTGACGTGTTTTGCACGGAAGTCTGCCCACTCGGTTTCAACAGAAGCACCATGTCCGTGCAGAGCAGCGGTCAGACTCTCCATTCTGAAGATGTTTCGCGCGACATTCACCCATTCTGCCTTTGTGGGGAGAAACGGTCTCTTCCAGGTCATTGTAAGGCAGGCTCTTGCGGCTAGCAGGAGACCCAGAATCATCTTGGGGGCTTTTAGAAACGTTTCTTCTTCTTCAATCAGTCCAAAGAGGACCAGTAGGGCATGTTTCTCTCTTACCTCATCGTCTAGATCCTTGATCCAACTGAAGACCTCATCCCAGTAAGCCTGGACATTGCTGAAGCCCTACCACATGTGACAGTAACTTTCGTCTTGGCCACAGCCCCTCCAACATTGCGGATTGACCCCTTGATACATTTTAGCAAGTCTGAGCGGGTCGTACTGCCACCCGTAGAGGAGTTTGAGTGCATGGTGTTTATACTGACACGATATCGATGATTTGGTCGTTTGTCTACACATGCATAGCCACAATTCGTTTGTTATGTGTTGTTTTTACAGGGTTTTAGCAAGCGCATTGGTTATCAAATGCAGGGAATGCCTGTATCTCTAGATTTGTTCATATGAATTTTCCTCCTTTGCATCTCCTCCATATGTAAATGCTGTAAACTGCACTTAGTAATTGTATATTGTATTGAGTGGTTTGTATGTATTGTTGCTTTTGTGGTTTGTATACCTCTATATTCATTCATTCAAAATAAAAGAGGAAGATGACGTAGAACATGAGGGCAAGTGAAATTGGATGTGTGAACACTTAATTGCAAAATAATGGTCTCAATGAATGCACAAACAAATATAATAAAAATAATAACTTTGAACATAACATCCAACAGTGCTACAGTCCATCTCTTGTTATCCTTCCATCTCACAGGTTGCTTTCACATGGACTCTCAATTTGGGCTGTGGATTACAGTTCCCCAACGCATTTGTCCCACCAATGACCCGTAGAGTGCCTTACTACCAGGTACCTACCTAGCATTGAACTACACTACTCTAAACAAAGGGTTGCACTTGGGGGGCACTTAGCTGAGATTTATGGTGCCCATTTTTACATACAGGGTGCAGCACCAACTCAACTCCCCTATTTTATTTTTTCATTTTTGTTTTGACTGTTTACCTTTTTTCTTACACAACATGGCACACGATTATACCTTCCAGTGGGCATGAGGTGAGGGCCTCAACCCTGGGATAATTTCTTTAGTTACAGAAGTTTCTCTTGATATTAAGGGCGATGAAATTCTATCATCGACAGCACTTAACCCAGGAAAAGTAAAGCGCCTAGAGTACATCCCAGGTCAGGGAGACACGTTGTACTTGTTTTGTTATGGAAAGGTAAGTATTCTTACTCATAAGGATGTGCCACACAGAATTATTTATATTTATTGGCAATTTTTTTTAAATTTGTGTTTGGTTTTCGTTAGCCCTTCATGGTCAGACGTATTTCGGCTAATGTGCCGTTTTCAAATCCGGGCTGATATATTCATAATAATTGAGAATACGGTAGATATATTATTTTTTGTTTTGTGATGGACCAACAGCCTTTCAGGGTAAAAGCCTGACCCCTGAAGCTTGCACAGGGGATCCAACCATTACTTACCATATCTGGTCACTCACAACCTGTCTACGGATACCATCACTAGCCCCACACCCTTAACCACCTACATCCAAAAGAGAGGAAAGTATCATCACAGCAGCAGTGGCAGAGGTTATGAAGAATCCCATGTCAGGCTGCGCAGCATTATCACGGTCAGAACCTGGACCATAAACCTCCCAGAGACCCTTTTGAGGGGGAACAGTTGCTCCTGAAGCGTGAAGATGACGATATCCTATGGGATGACCTCGCAAGCCAGATTGCAAATTAATGGAATGGGCTGGACACAGAAGAGACAGCAGATAATCAAGGCTTTAGGGGGACTATGAACAGTTTAGTTGTGTTCAGCCCTGTGTCCCGAGCACACATCCCATCAGGTTATGAATTCACTAAAACGAGTCTTCAGTACCACCGAGCATGGCACTTAACTGGCACTGAGATTTCATGCTTCCACCTTGAAGTCTGAAAACAAATCTGACAGCTTGGCCTGAATTGATCAAATTCTCTGTCTAGCTCACCAAAGGAAAAATGTAGAAACTGCTAAGCTGAATGCATCCATTTGAAGCAGATTTTCCAGGGAGAAAAGGCAGTTGCCATTTCACTTCTGCAACTAAGGCTTCTCAATCTGCTCTACAATCCACCTACCTCTGAGGAGCTGAAAAAAAGGCCTATCCACTCATTGGAAGATGAACTGGAGGAAGTTCACTTGCAGAGCCACATTGTGCTTGGAAGGACATTGAAGGAAACGCCTGCAGCACACCAACGGCAGGTGGAAGTGCTGTAGCAGCTGCTTAAGACGTTGTAGGCCCAATTGGCGATCTGCGAGAACAATCTACCAACCATGGAACAAGGCTGTGGCAGTGCACCACCATCCAGCGGGCAGAAATACCAGTCCTACCGCTGAGCTCAAGAACCCCTAAGGTTTTGCCTACACTCACCTGCACCACTTCCACCGTGGTGGCTCTGCCATGGTGTGGCCAAAAAGGCCATTCCATACGTCTCTGCAAGGGAGACCCTGGCCATGAAAAGATAGCAACGGGATTCAGCGTATTGAAACCATCTTAAGACTGATGTGTCTCAACAATGAATGGAGAGGGCCTGGAGGAGGAGCAGCTGGAACCTCTGAATTGGGCGTTGGCTCCAACAACTCCAAGAATACTGTTAACAATATCAAAACAACCATTCTGTAGTCAGTCATGAGGAGACCTCACAGGAAAGATGGACACCAGAGCATCTCCATCAATGTCCATGAGCTATCTAGGAACACCGCCAGACCAGTGCGGTGTGCAAGATTGTACCCAGCTCCTCACACTGGCAGCAACATTCCTTATAGCCTCATTGGCCCCAGCATGACCACTCCTGTGGAACTAGATGGACTTCACACTCAAGCACCCCTCAACAGTGGGTCACAAGTCACCATTGTGTACGAGCCATGCTAGCACAAGCACCATACATATCTGCCTCTAAAGCCAGTGGAGTGTTTACATTTCATGGGAGTCAGCAATGCTGAATGATGATACCTCTACTATTTACACATTAGGATCCACATGACAAAGGAAGTGCCTGGCATGAGCACCACCTTAACAACACTGGTGTTGGACTGCACCACCAGAAATCAAAACACTGAGGTGCCACTGGTCATCAGCACAAATTCCGCCATGTTCAGCTCTGCATGCTGACAGCTAACATGCAGTATGTAAGAACACTTGCAATGCACCTGGCTTGAAAACAGGTCTACCTCTAAAGAAACCTGAAACCTCAACACCAGGCAGAAGGGCCTGTGAGCGCCGTAACCACCAAAACCAACAATGGTCAACTCAACCTACTTCCTGACAAAACTGTGATGGTTCATGGGCAAGTATGACGCCAAGAATACCAGAAGGCACAAAGACTTGTAATGGAGGCACTTGAGGGTGAAGACAATCAGGAGGTCTGTAGAGCTGTCGGAGAAACAGAGCTCATGCAGTCATTTTTTTATGGTAGTAAAGAAAGCGGCAGCTCTTTTGCCTCACAAGCCAATCAAGAGAGCTACATGTTTACCAGAACAATCCCACAAACACCTCTCCCACCTTTTATATGTCTTAATCGAAACGGCAATCTTTGCTGGAAGTGTAAATGTTCGAGAGGATCTCTGAGTCACTTGATTTGGTCCTGCCCCAAAACGATGCAGTTCTGGGATAAGGTTTGTAAGAGGTTGTGTCTGGTCTTAAACATCAATATCCCCATGAATGCCTCATTACTGATTTTAGGTGATGACTCTTTGCTGGAGGAAATTGACTTCGGTAAGAAAGTTCGGTTGCTGCGCGCATGCATGGTTGCTAAAATGTTCATATTGAGGTCCTGGAAATCAAGTAATTCATTTAACATTGATGACTGGGTGGAAGAGCTTCTTACTATTTCGATTTATGAAAGAGCCATTTACATGCTCACCGGTGACATTGACACATTTTGGGACATTTGGAGCTGCTTTCTTGATTCCTATGGATAAATCTGATCTTTGATCTGGGATAATATATACATGTCTTTGAACACTAATGTTCTGTATGATACCTATAATTTGTGTGATGGTTTTGTAATGCCCCTGTGTCTGATGTATAGTTTTTTGCAATTGGAATTCTTGGTGCCTGTCTCCTACGTTTGCTCTCTTCTTTCCTTTCTTCCTTTTCTATTTCTTTTTCTTTTTTCCCTTTCTACCATCTTGTTCAATTTTTGATATGTATACGATGTTTTGAATTGGTTGTGACACATTGATTCCTTTGCTTTGCCTTAGTTCAATTTGTGCGAATTTAATGGTATACTGCTATTTTGTTCTTGTTTGTTTCTCTGAAAATAAAAATTTGAACCACCGAAACGGCAAGTGATCTTTCTAGAAACAGAACACAATTGCCAGTTCCAGATTTGAGGCCTCCCTCCCCTGTCCTGTCCATGCTTAGGGATTTGTAAGTCTGTTGTCCGTGTAGATGTGGTATCCTTGTTGGTCTCATGATTCGGTTAATTCTAGAAGCCTCCCTCCTGAAAGCTGATCACAGCCACCATTTCCCATCTTACTCGTTCTAGTATTTTTCCATTAGTTCCTGTATTAGTGCCCAGACTCCACTCGTTTTTAAAATAATTGTATTATTAAAGTGTGTTGCAGTTAATTGAAACTTTTTACACCGATATAAAACATCATCATATCAAATAGATAAAATGATACAATCGGAAGAAAAGTCGTAGTACAAAATTTATTACATTTTTACCTTCTTTCTTTCGCCTAGGATGATATTCATGTTTCATCCTCATCCACTCCAAGTTATAAAATTGAATACGAATTTGCATACAATTAATGGCCATTAATATGGTTCATAGCAGTAGACCATAAGATACATATAGAGCTTGAAAGGGTCATAGATGTACTTGATACACAATATGCCCAAAACACATCTGATTCAATATTCTGTATTTTGTGTACATATTTTCTCAAAAACTTTGTATAAAATGGCCTCAAAGACGAAAATTGAGTAAGCAAATGCCTATTTGTCTCCAACCCAAATTGGGATTTGCAAACTCTGCAAAAACGTTCAGCTCTAGGAATCATTTGTCTAGGGCCAATCATCATGAGCAATGGTAATGATTAAATCTCAACATCATACCATTAGAAACCATGCTTGACTAATTTTGTGGGCTTAAGAATTTAAAGCCCTGCTGCATATCCAGCTAAAGTGTTTTATGCGGCAAGATGGGTAATGTTACAAATGCGATCCCATAAAAATGCCTTGGTTTTTAGTTGCTTGCTTAATAGCTAGAATCCTGTCCTCAAATCACACCAACAATCAATTTTAGTATGCAAGTTTACACGAACAAGAGAAAACTCCTGCAGAGATTTGGTTTTAAGCACATTTTGCTTTAACAGGTGCCCAAATAAACTCATAATTGGATCATCATCAGGAACTGTGAGCATTTTAAGATATAAAGTGCTCCACTTGATCGTCAGCATCGTTTTGGCTGAAATGAGCCCCAATTCCATCAACTTGGATAGTGTCCTAATGTGGACCTCCAGGTCTTACCATCAAGAGCATCCAACAATTTAAACTGCAATCTCTTAATTGTCACTGCTCTAGAACTAACCGCAGCATGGACATTAGTTTTTTTTCTATTTTATTTTTTTATTGGACATGTGTATGGCGCCTATACACAAGTGTTTCCAGCGCCACAAGACCAGTTGGTGGGTCAGTGGGGACATGGGAAAGAAGAACAAAAAACCGTTATATTGGCCTTGAGACAATTCTATCATGCAAGAAAAGGTGGTAAGTGAAGGGGGAGGGGTTGAGGGGGAAGTGCAGGAGTACAGTGTCCAAAGGAGGGGGGTTGGCAAGTGCTGGGGGGGCCAAGGTGGCATTTGCCGATTGCTGTTAAAACTAATAGCAGCTGCTAGGTATTTAAATGTATTTAGTATGTTCGGTCTTTTAGTCATCTATATGCCAGGATTGTTTATTTACTTTTCTGTCATGATCTTTGCTTTTATCAAAGTTTATTTTTAGGCCTTTGCTTGCAGGGTATGTGGGCAAAGCATTTAAAGAATGTTGAAGGCCAATAGCAGTCTGGTCAATAAGTATGATATCCTTGGCATATCCTCATTGGATATGTGCTTCCCCCTAATTTAGGGGGGACATTGTGAGCTATTGACAAAGCCTCTTATAGATCTGCAGTGAATATATTAAAAAGAAGGGGTGCCAACACACACCCTTGTTTTAGTCCCGTATTCGTTGGAAATGGTTTGGACAGGGTTGCAGCAATTTCTTACTTGGACTGTAGTCCCAGAGTACAGCTGCTGTATCATACTTAGTAGACCTTTAAGGAGGCCCAATTTGCCCAAAATGATCCAATGAAGTCCACGATTCAAGGTCTTGAAGGCCAAGTATAAAGAATGGACAGAACAACTTCTAGTGGCCTCCAACAATTATTGTAAAATAAGTATAATATGCAGGGTGCTATACCCTAGTCTAAATCCCAATAGAAACTCATAAAGCAGCAGTTGTTCCTCCACCTAGGCTCGGAGTTCTTGTAATAGCAAATTAACAAAGATTTTACTTGGCACATCTAACATTGCCAGGGGTCTGTAGTTGGCTGGATCGGACCTCGGTCCCTTATTATGGACCAGTCCGATGTATGCTTTTTAGTGTCAGTGCCCAGCACCAAAGGTCCATTTTGAGGACAGAATTTGCAAGTCCATTTGGACCAGGGGCCCATTATACCTTTGATTACTTGATTATACTTGCGATGTCCTCGCCGAGGACTTTTATTTGAACAAGACAATAGTGTCTATGGGAATCGTCCCACCCATGTCTAACTCAAGAAAAGTATTACTGATATAGCAAGAACAATTGGCTTCAGATATAGGGCTGATGTCTTTTTTGTTATCATTAGTCATGTCTCCACTGGTCCAAATCCCATGATGCTGAAGGTACCTCCCAGACACAAGGACTGAGTCAACAGTGTTCATGTTCCGATCAAACAATACAAATAGTCCTGGAGAGATAATTAAAAACCGGGACACACACTATAATTGAATAAATCGAGCATTTCAATAAGTCTGTAAGTATTATCTCAAAAGAAAGAGGTTTGGTTGATGGTGGAAGTTATATGGCAGTTAACAACTAGGGGTTGTGCACACTGCTACATTACAGAACTTACATGACAAGCGATTGGGATGGAGGGAAAAACATATATCTTCACCCACAATACAAATAACCATGGTCCGTGATACAGTGAGCAGGCAGAACAACAACAAGGTCCCAGGCACAAACCTCTCTGACAAACCTGTCTGTTGGGAGATCAAAAGATTTCCCTCGCACCGACACTGTGGATCAAGTAACCTTCACACATAAGTGAACTTTGGCGACTTGGCCGTGCCATGGCGAGAAAAGGACTGCCTCTGTCTGTAGCTGGCTATTAGAACCAAAGTCCTGCTCCATTCTGCTGATCTAGAAAACTACTGCCCCCCCAGTTGCATTTTATAGACCAGGCCTTCCTGCTGTCTGTTTCATGCTCCAATATTGGTTAGCAACAGTTTATTTAATCGTATGTGGCTTTCTCGGATTGGTCAATCCACCTCCAGAATGGATCTACCACTAGGAGCTGTGAAAGTACATTTCATATATATTTGAATGTGAATCTATTAATCCAAAGTAATAAATGTGTTATCCTGCATCTTGTCGCCCTCATTCCCTAAAAGCTCGGCCGCAACTGCTTGATTACAGCTACCAATAGGTGAGGCAAGAGAGGCTAGAAAGCTATGTTTGTCTATAATGGGAATGTACACCGCAATAAACATAGGACGTTGTGACAACTCCCTACCACAAGGGGTAAAGTTACAGGAAGCACCATGAAGATAATGTTTGCTAGTTGTACATACAAATATCCAAAATTACATAGCAGCAGGCAGCACACAAATATTGCAAAGACCTCTGTCACCTTTGTCTTAAGTGCAAATTAGAAGTAGGGAAGCCCAGTGTTTATAGTAAAAATAAGTTAATAGGCTAAACAGTAGCAAAAATAGGCTAAACACCTATGCAATAAAAAGTATGCATGCACAATTTAAAAACTGAAATGTGACATGAGAAAACCCATACACATACAAAAGTATGGCTAAACAATGCGTGATAAAAAGATGTTAAAAAGAAATCACGAATTACATTTGCCGAGATCCTTTTGGTTTCTTGTGATAGTTTTGGCAAAATAAAAATGTATGATGCTTTACCTACTAAATAAATAAAGTAAATCTTCTCACAGAACAAATGCCAAGTAGCCATAAAATATTGCCTTGCTTTGATGACAATTTATAATACAGCACCACTGACTAGAACATGCCTGGAAGCCATTTTATGTGATTGCCAAAATATGAGAGGTTAAGTCAGGGAGATTTGGAGGGAACATAAGAATGATTTGTCCATTAACGATTTGTAGAATATGGATGTAGGTTTATTTCTATTGGTTACAGAGTATGCAAAAGAAAAAGCAAGCAGAAAATTCAGCTTGGATGAAATAATCTGGGAAACTACCACAAAAATACAGCAGTTGTTAAGAATGACCTTTAGGGTGTCATCCCATATAACCATATCTATTAATGCTTTGTTTCACAGAGCCAGAAATGCATCCAGAAAGTCCAAACCCCGGATCTGTAGAAGAAACCAAACAGGCTGTTTCAGTGGACAGATTTGTAGAGGAAAACAAGGAGGATGCATCAGAGCACAGATTGGTAGAGGAAAGCAAGGAGGACGTGCCAGTGTCCATATTGGTAGAGGAAACCAAGGAGGGTGCATCAGTGCCCAGATTGGTAGAGGAAACCAAGAAGGATGCATCAGTGCCCGGATTGATAGAGGAGAACAAGGAGGATGTGTCTGTGCCCGTACTGGTAGAGGAAACGAAAGAGAATGGTCCATTGACCAGTGAAGCAGAAACACTGATCAAGAGTGGCGGGAACGGAGACTCTGTTACAGCGAAAGAAGCTGCTCCTGATAAATTAGGTACTGCGATAATGTTCTTTTATTGTGTATTATCAGATTGTCCATTGTTGTTAATGGCTTTACTTTAACATATCAAATATATTTTTAAGGAAAATTACCAATAGGTGTTGTTGAGAAAGATTTCATTTGTGTGCAATTTTCCCTCCAATTATGGACCCCCCAAACATTTTGCGTTTGTTTGGCTATTCTAACCTGACATTTTCCAATGGATCCCAGCCTTGACCTGAACTCCCCTAGACTTTTGGTCACTTGTTATGGGGAAACTGACACGTCCTTCAGACTGTGAGTACTGGGAAACTGTTTCCCTTAGTCTTTGACTATGTTCCCATTTCTTGGCAACTTTTTAATAGTTCACAATGTACCTTCCAGTACCGTGCGCTGGGGTCCCTTTTTGTTTTATGGCCCTAGACACTCTGGAAGGAATTTTTGGTGATTGTACGAGTGTGCCTGGGACGAACTAGTGGCAGCAGTTACTTTTCATAATGTTTTACTTCTTTTTATGGAGATAAAGCGCATTTACCTCGTTTGGCACAAGACTGTGGCCAGGTCCGAAAATGGCAGAGCCACAAAGTCTTTTGTTCTGTCCCATGGCCATTTTGTCCCTTGCCTTCACCCAGGTCGAGTAACCCAGGTTTTCCTTATTTGGGCATGCAGCCCCCTGCAAAAACCAATCTCTTTCGCGTGCTTCTGCCGGTCACGTATGTATGCCCAGGAAGTGGACTGGGACTGTCTCGTCCCAATCCACAACACTGGCGCTGGGATTTCTGGAGTGCCTGAATGGCTGAGACCACCGTGGGCTGTGATTTGTCCACGTCTGGGATGCCTGCAAGAGAGCAGATCTTCTATTGGAAGACCTCGCTTTTGGCGTGAAGCTAATCTTGGATAAGAGAAGGGGCTATGCAGCCATTCCAGGTCGATCACCTGTGTTCTCACCGAACTACAAAAGGAGCCAAGTCTCCTACATGAAGAAACAGACTTGTGAAACCGCCAGAGACACTTTGGAAGGTTTTGGCTCTCTTTGCCATCTGCTGTCCCGTCGGACCCCTGCTTTCTTCTTCGATCAAGAAGGCCTGCTAAGGCCCTTTGCCCCTTTGGAGTAGTGGGAACAACTACTGTCGGCGGCCCCTGCTTACCCACTGAATGAGCCCCTTCGGATGTGTTCCTGGGACATCCAGCTAACTGTCCAGCTCTACCTCAGGGTAATCCACAGCACTGCTGCCGTCTCAAGTGCAGACCTGAGACTTGGGACATCGCTTGCATGTGGTCCTGTGCATTCTCCTGGCAGATTAAGCCAGTTGCACCAGAATTTTCTTCATGCCTCCTTCGAAAGCTGAGAAAAGGCAACTGTTCCTTCCTGGATGATTGTTCTCTGTCGCAGCCGCTGACAGCCGGAGCGCCGCGAAACTGCAGGACTTGAACCTACTAGTGACCTTGACTTAACTGGTACACTTTGGTCCAGACTGTGCCGAGGGTCGGTGAGTACTTGCATCATTTACTGGTGGCCCCCTGGCCCAGCCGATCCTTTTAACGTATGAGTAGCCCTTAAAGGTAATCGAACTTGGCTTGGTTAGCCTGTGCTGCCTAGCTGTTCTCCCCTTTTGATCACTGCTTTGTCACCAAGGGCAGGGCCTTCTCGAATAGTGGGAACCAATTCTTCATTGCCTCAAGCCCGTTCCTGAACTGTGACAGCCCCTACAAGAAGACCCGCTTTTTGTTTATCTGCGCGATTGCACGTTTTTACGCACAACTGTACTGTTGAGCATAAGGCTCCCCACTTCTTACGGTTGGACTCGAAAGTTAGGGAACAAATTCTGAAGAATTACCTAATGCCATTTGTGTACTAACTTAACCCTCTCTTCACAGGTTGTGGTTATATCCTGTAACTGAAGTGCATTAGGAAATGTGTTGTGTATATATATATATATATATATATATATATATATATATATATATATATATATATATATATATATATATATATTATAGTGTATGGATTTGTGTGATAACTATTTTCTCATTGCTAAAGTTACTTGGGTCTATTTGGTCCGGCCGACAATAAATGTGTAGATATTTTTCATATATACTTGTCCAAGAGTCATTTGTGGTTTGTTGCTGTGTGTGCTCATTGTGGGCTTTCGATCACTCTCACCCCTCATGAGATGTAGCCTTAACAGACTGCCAATCTACCTAGATTGGTCTGGCTTGTCCAGAAGGTTCCCCTATTCTATTCTAAGGAATTATTTTATTGCGCCAACACGCCCGTAGGCCTCGTGGCGCTCACAAGACAATACAGACAAAAAACACCATAGGGGAAACTTGAAGCAGTAACACAGGATCAGTAGGAGAAAGGGTCCAAAGAAGAAAAAAAGGGAAGCCTAAATTCCTCCTCCGTCTAACAGGTGGGTTTTCAGAGCTTTCCTAAACTGGGCGGTTGATGGCAACTGCCTGATGGAGTGGGGGAGATCATTCCTGACCTTAGGAGCCCAGGGATTAAAGCTCAGCCCTCCAAATCTCTTGAGTTTAAAGCACGGCTGTATTAGTAGATCCTTATTATTGACTGTAACATTTGCCTGTAAGGCAGTCTCATTATTCGCAAGCTGAGATATCCTGGGGCATCACCTGCAAGGAATTTGTAAACCAGGCAGAATGCTTTGAAATGAATCTTCTGATGAACAGGGAGCCAATGTAGCTTCTTGTGGGCAGCAGTGACATGGTCTCTGCGTCTAATGCCACAGAAGGTGCTAACTGCCCCATTCTGGATGGTCTCCATTGTTTTCACATTAGCTTGCGAAGTACCAACCTGTCTGCCATCCTGTCATGATTCACCAGGTCAATTGCGGCAGACAGGTCTAGCAGCAACAGCATGGACAAACTGCCTTTATCCACAATTTCAGCTAAACCAGATTTGACATCCACCAAAGCCGTTTCTGTTCCGTACTTCTTCCTGAATCCAGACTGGCCCTTAGATAGAAGTCCCCTCTCTTCTACAAAGGCATCGTACTGAGTACAAGTAACTTTATCTATAATCTTTAACAAGAAAGGAACATTTGTTATAGGGCGATAGATGACAGGCTCGTTGGGATCAAAACCCAGCTTCTTTAACAGCAGTGCATTTCCAAGCCTCCTTGAAGTGATCCGGGACTATCCCTTCCTGAAAGGAGCGATTGATGAAGGACGTGACTGGTATCGCAATAGTGGTGAAGTATTCCTTAAAATATTAGGCTGGAAAAATATCACCCTTACATGATGTGGGTTTCATTTTAGCAACCATTGCTGACACTTCATGAACTGTAACCTGCTTGAACACGAAAGCATCAACCCCACTATCCTCCTTAAAGCTAATGGCCTTAGCGTTCATGCCTACAGCTTGAGACATGTAAGGGTTTGTTGGTATACTTGATGTTGTCTAACCTTCTGAATAAAGCCTTCATGATTTTTGTGGCACTGTGCATCGTCCACAATTAAGTGCGACTCCGATGTCTTGTCCTTAAGCTCGTTCAGAATGGCAAACCACTCCCTGGTGCTCGATTTTGCCCCCAAGATACATTCTTCCATCTTATCTTTTGTAGCTTTAAGGATAACATTGTTATAGTGTTTAGCTGCTTCTTTACACAATGCCAGAGTAGTTTTTGTGGGGAGTTTCTGTCAGCCTCTTGCAGCCACGTGTTTAAGCTGCCTAGCTGCCAGAATGTTGGGGGAGAACCACTGGTTAGCAAGGATTTGCACTTCTTTTTTATTAAAAAAGGCTTAAGCGGTGCAAGTTTGTCAAAGGCATCATTTAATATGTCTTGTAGCTGAGCAATAGATGATTCCAATGAGCAGCTACCCTCTAAGGCTAGTAGTTGAGGAGAGACAATAGAGTTGAAAGCCTACTGAGAGACATTTCGAGTGTCTCTACGCAGAATAGATTTGGGGCGCAAACATGCACTTTATATTGCTTGATCAGGAATTAAAAATGAATAAAATGATGATCTGACTAGCAAAAGGTGTGTACATTTAGTGGGCCATAGTCTGATTCCTCGATAAAATCCAGTCCAGTATATTTCCTCCACCAAGACATATTGTTACCGTCCTGTGCTCGCCACAAGATTCAATAGAGCACCACCCTCAGAATCCAACATATATGCCCAGAGGTTAAAGTCACCTAGCACTATTAAAGGGGCCTGTGGTTTAGCATGGAATCCCAAAAAAGCCAAGAGTTGCTCCTGAAAGTCTGGCAGGGAGGCCGGAGGGTGATAGAGAATAAGAAGGCTGAGAGTAGTTGTGTAACTCAGATTGAATTTTACAAACAGGGCCTCACAAGCATTGAGCACTGGTATGCTAGATGTAAATATTCTGAGGTTATCTCTAAAAATTATTGCCACCCCCCACCTCTTTGCCCCACCTTATCAGTGTGCAAGATTTTATAGCCAACTGGTATGGCTAATTGTGCAGAATGTAAATTAGCCTCACAAAGCCAGGTTTCTGTCAGAATGGCGAGATCTAGGTCAGCAGACAAAATGTGATCTGCAACCTCTGTGGCATGACCTGCCAGCGAACAAGTATTTAATAACAGTGTTTTAAGAGGCATATTAGCAGTAGGGTGGACAGCAGTAGCGGACTCATGATCTGTTTGATGATCAACAACAGCCCCCTCGGTCTCTTCCATAATGGAGAGCGTGTTTACAACAGGTTGGATCGTCTCGACTATGTGTGTGCTATTGTGGGTATCGCCCTTAGTAGCGGAGAGATGGTCTGTAGTACAGTCATGTATATGGGCCTGTAATCTCATTCTGTGGTTTTGCTGTATCTGCCTGATAAATCATTATGCAACATACTGTGCAGTTGAGTAAGTGTAAAAAATTGCAATAACCCTAAGTACTTACAATTTTTGCCTGTGCAGCCACACAGAGGCACAGTGTAGCCTACCCTCTCACCGCCCACGAACCGACACAAACCGGCTAAGACTCGCCGGCGCTGATGCGCCTGACGTCATCTTAAAAGTGCTGTAGGACTACAAATATCTTGAGAGTTTAGAAATCCTTCTTAACAAATTGGTGTACAGCGATGGGATAAGATCGGAGATACCCAGTGTTGCACACTGGTAAGGTACCCATGTTACACTTACACAAGAGACACAGTGTTCTCAAGCCACCTGCCTTTACTTATAGTATGGAAGCAATTACAGGCATTGCTTTGAGTGCCTCTAAGTCTGAGACACTAAGAAAGATTTGTACCAAAAGGGGCCTTTCAGCCACTGGTACTAAATCCAAATTGATCCAAAGGATCACAGGTTGGCAGGAAATGCGGATTCTGGCTTTGCCTTCTTATGATAGTACATAAGGTACTGGGGCTATCCCAAGTACCAGTAATGTGTTTACTACTGCTACCATAGATAGAGGTCAAGATGATGATGAAGAGCGTGTTTACAACAGGTTGGATCGTCTCGACTATGTGTGTGTGCTAATGTGGGTATGTGTCCTCTGTTTCCCTGACTGGCTCTGGGGCTGAAGCCCTGCTGGAATTCAAGAAGCAAGAGCTGCTGTTTAAGCAGAAGGAGCTTGAATTTCACATAGCTAAGATGGATTTGGAGAGGTCAGAGAAGTAGAAAAACAGGGACCACCAGTTGGAGCTTGCTGGATTGCAGGGCACCAATGGTTCTAATAGAGGGTCTGGTAACAGGGCTGTCCCCTCCTCTCATCCAATGTTTCCAAAAGATCTGCTGAGTGTGTATGATGATAAGTATGACATAATGAACTGGTCAACTGCATTTGAGTATGCATGTGAGGTGCAAGAAGTAGTGGATGCCGATAAGATTGCATTGTTGCTCAGTCCACTACCCCATTCTGGCTGCAGTGCTATCATGCATATGTCAAAGGCTGACAGAAAAGACTTTGCAACATTGAAGCAAACTGGTTTTAAAGTTTGGGAAGAGTCCTGCCCAATACTTGAAACGTTTCAGAGAATACGAAAAGAAAGAAGGTAATACTTGGGTTTCTTATGTTGCTGATTATTTTAATAATTTGACTGCTTGGGTAGAAGGATACAAGGTCACCCACCACCTTTGAGGGTATGATGTACTTAGTCATGCTTGAACATATTTATGCTTCTTTTTTCCCCTGAGCTTAGGTGGCACTTGGCTGACTCTAAGGAGATAGATCCTAAAAAGTTAGCCATTGCGGCAGATTTATGTATGTCACACAGAGTGTCATAAGGACAAGCCTGCCTGCTTCATGTAAAAAGCACAAGGTTAAGGAGTGTGTGGGATCTGAAAAATCCTCCTCTCAGAAGGGCCACAAAAAGTTTAAAAAGGGCAAGTTACCTGAGAAAAGAGTAGTGGGAGTAACCCTCCCAAGTATAGCTCAAGTTATAGTAGGCCTCCCTATGTACATAGACCCAGTGGATTGTGTGTGGCTTGTGGAGCAAGTGACCATGTGAAGGGGACCCCAGATGTAAGGTTAATACCGTGGGGGTCCACTCGGTGAGTCTGGCCTTCCCTTCCTATGAGGAGGAAGAAATTATCACAGGGGCATCCTTCTCCTCAGATTCATCCCCCAGTGAGATAGAATCTCAGGTAGTCTTAGCTTCCCTGGGTTCCTGGGAGCCAAGAGTTTCAGAAGCTTATGCTAGGATACCTGACAACACCAAGCACTATTTTAAAGACAATGTGCTGATCAATAGAGTTGACACTCCTGCCCTTAGGATAGTCGTGCCAGCAGAACTGTGATGGATGCCACTCTGGTCCACCAGGAGGAGCTTGCCAGAGCTCCCCTGATGCCCACCAAGTTAGCTGATGTCCCCCCTCTCAAGTTCCCAGTAATGCCTGTCAATCCGATTATTAATGGTACAGTAGTAAGCATTCCTGTGAGTGTACAGAGGCAAGTCCGTGGAAAAGATCTGCTGGGAAATGACCTCAGAGACTTGAGTCTTGTGGGGATACAGCAGAAAGACCATGCATGAGGTCATAGACAAGAGCTGCCCTGGCCAAGTCCAAGGCTGTGCCAAATCCAAAGGGGAAACCCAAGGCTAAAGGAGTCAGAAAATCAAAAAGAGGGAAAGAGAATATTCCCCAAACACACCTACTACTGAGTTGGAGGTAGTTGGCCAAGCACCTGAACCTGACGAGGAAGAGGTGCTGCCTGAAATACTCAACCCCCATAACCATCCTGAACTCCAAAGTTTATTGGTTGAAGGTGAAGGTGGTCCTGATGGGGAAGTGTTCAGTAAGGGTCAGTGCGAGTGCCCATCTTTGGAAAGCCTAAGGAGACAGGCCTGCTCCCAGCTTGAGTGTGAACCTCCTGGGAAGCATATGGGTTTATTGGGAAGGTGGGATCCTGTACAGTGAGCCCACAGAGTCTACTGAAGGAGACCATAGGAGGTTGGTGGTCCCCCTTCAAGTCAGACCCTTCCTCCTGTAACTGGCTCATGATGTCCCAATTGCTGGTCACCTTGGGATCAAGAGAACCAAGCAAAGGGTATCCATGCACTTCTACTGGCCCAAGATAGGGGTGCAAGTACAAAGTCATTGCAGGAGCTGTGCCACCTGCCAGATTTCTGGAATAAGTGGCTGCACAATCCAGGCTCCATTACTCACTCCCTGTTGTGGGAGTGCCATTTGAGGGGGTAGGGAGTAACATTGTTGGTCCCCTTGACCCTCTGACATTCTCAGCAATAAGTGTATGTTGGTGCTGGTCGACCATTCTGCCAGATTTCCTGAAGCCATCCCATTTAAAACAGTGACTACCAATTCAGTTGCTAAAGCTTTACTTGTTGTTACTATGGTTGACTTCCCTAAAGAAGTTATGTCTGACAGAGGCAGCCACTTTATGTCCAAGTATATGCAGGCCGCATGGAAGGAGTGTGGGGTTACTTATATGTTTTCATCAGCTTATCATCCACAAACAAATGGCTTAGTTGAGAGGTATAATAGAAATCTCAACAGCATTATTGGGGCTCTGGAAGAACCTCAAAGAAGAAAATGGGCTCTCCTGTTGCTATGCTTAATGTTTGCCTACAGAGAGGTACCTCAGGAGGTGGTTGGCTTTAGCCACTTCAAGCTTCTTTTTGGTCACCCTGTGAGGGGGCCACTGGCCATAGGCAAGAAAGGGTGGGAGCTCCCCACTCCTCCTGTCACTACCAATGTGGTGGACTATGTGTTGGGTTTAAGGAAGAGGATGGTCCTCCTGATGACTCAGGCCATTGACAAGTTGAAGGCTGGTCAGGCATTGGTCAAACATTGGTATGATCTGAAAGCTTCACTTGTTCACTTTACCCCAGGTCAAAAAGTCCTGATCATGAATCCCATACAGCCTCAAGCCCTACAGGCTACATGGTCAGGCCCTTACACAGTTGTGGAGCAGCTGGGCAAGGTCAACTATTTAGTGGACTTTAGAAGGCCTGGACAGGCCCCCAAAAAAGTGTTTCACATAAATAGCCTGAAGGCTTTCATCCCTAGGGTTGAAATAGCTGCACTGCTACTGGCATCAGATATGGAAGAGGAGGAATCAGAACCTCTACCTGACCAGTGCCAGAATGGTCCTTCAGATGGCTCCCTTGAGGGTGTCCATGTGGCCCCTCACCTGACATCTGACCAACAAGGGGAAGTAAGAACTTTGCTGTGGCCGTTCTCCTCCTTGTTGTCACTAACTCCAGGTTTGACACATTGGTGCAAACACGAGATCGACACTGGAGATAGTGTACCTACCAAAAGTAGGGGATACAAAATGTCAGACAAGGTAAGATCCTACATCAAGTCAGAGGTCAACAAGATGTTGGATCTAGGAGGGATTGAGCCTTCCAGTAGTGGTTTTAGTGCCAAAAGCTGGTACCTCAGAACCTAGGTTCTGTGTGGATTATAGAGCTCTGAATGCTGTCACTAAGACAGCTGCTCACGCCCTAACTAGAACAGATGGGCTGGTGGATACATTGGGTGCCTCCAAGTACCTCAGCACATTTGACCTCACTGCTGGCTATTGGCAAATAGCCTTAGCAGAGCATGCCAAGGAGAAGACCGCATTCTGAACTCCAGAAGGCCTTTAATAGTTCAAGGTAATGCCATTTGGGTTAAAAGAAATGCACCTGCCACTTTTCAGAGGCTTGTGAACAATTTTGTAAATGGGATGGATGATTTCTGCTTGGCATATCTGGATGATATAGGGGTCTTCACTGCCACCTGGGAGGAACATGTATAGCACCTCAGAATGGTGTTATAGGCTCTTCAGAAAACCCACTTAACCATAATGGCCAGCAAGTGCCAGATTGGTCAAGGAACAGTGGTCTACCTTGGGCATGAAGTAGGTGGAGGGAGGAGTCACCCTCTACCCAGTAAAGTACAAGCAGTACAAGACTGGCCTACCCCCACTGCACAAACCCAAGTGAGTGCCTTATTAGGAATCACTGGGTACTACTGAAAGTTCATGGCAGAATATAGCACCAAGGTTGCCCCTCTGACTGCTCTCACTACTCCAAAGAAGCCTAAGAAGGTCTTTTGGTCTGAGGAGTGTGAGAAGGCCTTCAATGGCTTAAAAGACTCCCTTTGCCAGGCCCCTGTCCTCAGGGCCTCTGACTACAAACATGCTTTTATAGTGCAGACAGATGCCTCTGACACTAAGATAGGTGCTGTACTATCACATATAGATAAGAAAGGCAAGGAACACCCGATTGGATTCATTCGTCGCCAGTTTAAGGACAGAGAGCTCAGGTGGTCCACTCTGCAGAAAGAATGTTTCTCTGTTGTGTGGGCCCCAAGGAAGCTGGGCCTTACCTCTATGGGACCCACTTCACTGTGCAGACTGGCCATAAGCCCTTAAAGTGGTTGATGAACATGAAGGGAGAGAATCCAAAGTTGCTCAGGTGTTCCAGAAACCTGCATGGGCTTCACTTCCCCATTGAGCACAGGCCGGGTGTACAACATAGCAATGCTGATGGAATGTCAAGAACGTTTAACTGACCTGAACATGAGGCCTGTCCAGGGGTGGATTAGTTCCCCCCGTCCTTAGTCTGGGAGGGGCGAGTGTTAGGAAAGATTTCATTTATGTGCAATTTTCCCTCCAATTATGGACCCACAAACCTTTTGTTTTATTTTGGCTATCCTAACCTGACTTTTTCCATTGGAGCCCAGCCTTCAGCAGAACTCCCCTGGGCTTTTGCTCACTTGTTATGGGCAAACTGACATGTCCTTCAGACTGTCAGTACTGGAAAACGATGTTTGAACAGTGCACAATGCACCTTCCAGTACTGTGCGCTGGGGTCCCTTTTTGTTTTATGGCCCTAGACACCCTCAAATGATTTTTTGGTGATTGTACGAGTGTGCCTGGGACGAACTGATGGCAGCAGTTACTTTTCATAATGTATTTCTTCTTTTTACTGAGTTAAACCACGTTTACTGCATTTGCCTCAAGACTGTGATCAGGTCCGAAAATGGCAGAGCCACAAAGTCTTTTCTTCTGTCCCATAGTCATTTTATCCCTTGCCTTCACACAGGTCGAGTAACCCTGATTTCCCTTATTTGGGCATGCAGCCTTCTGCAAAAACTGATCTCTTTTGCAGGCTTCTGCCTGTCACGTATGTGTGCCCAGGAAGTGGGCTGGGACTGTCTCGTCCCAATCCACACCACTGGTGCCAGGATGTCTGGAGTGCCTGAATGGTCTGAGACTACCGTGGGCTTTCATTGGTCCACGTGTGGGATGCCGGCAAGAGAGCAGATCTTCTATTGGAAGTCCTAGATTTTGGCGCAAAGCTAATCTTGGATAAGAGAAGGGTCTGTGCAGCCATTCCAGGTCTATCTTCTGTGTTCTAATCGAACTACAGAAGGAGCCAAGTTTCCTACATGAAGAAACTGACATGTGAAACCGCCAGAGATGCTTTGGAAGGTTTTGGCACCCTTTGCCCTTCTTCTGTCCCCTCGGACCCCTGCTTTCTTCTTTGATCAAGAAGGCCTGCCAAGGTGCTTCGTCCCTTTGGAGTAGTGGGAACAACTACTCTCGGCACCCCCTGCATACCCACCGAACGAGCCCCTTTTAAAGTGTTCCTGGACCATCCACTGAACTTTCCGGCTCTACCGCAGGGTAATCTGCAGCACCGCCACCGTCTCGAGTGCATACCCGAGACATGGGATATCGCTTGCTTGTGGTGCCGTACATTATCCCGCCAAATTTCACAGGCCTATCTTCTCTGGGTCCCGAATAAGGAGAGTGTGTAATGCTGCCCGCATCCACGATTGCCGCATCACTACCTGGTGGTGACGGTCACTATGGTTCTCCTGCTGTTCTGCTCTCCTGTACCCTGAAGCCAGCTGCACCAAAAATGTCTTCATACCTCCTTTGGAAGCTGAGAAAAGGCAACTGTCCCGTCCCGGATGATCGTTCTCCACCGGAGCCGCTGAGAGACAGAGCGCCGCGAAACTGCAGGACTCGAACCTACTAGCAACCTCGACTAAACTGGCAAAGTTTGGTCTGGACTGTGCCGAGGGTCGGTGAGTACTTGCATCACTTACCGGTAGCCACCTGGCACAGCCGATCCTTTTTACGCATGAGTAGCCCTTAAAGGTACTTGAACTTCGTGGAGTTAGCCTGCGCTCCCTAGCTATTTTCCCCTTTTTGAACACTGCTTTGCGGCCAAGGGCAGGGCCTACTCGAATAGTGGGTACCAATTCTTCATTGCCTCAAGCCCCTTCCTGACTTGCTACAGCCCCTACAAGAAGACCTGCTTTTTGTTCATCTGCACTATCGTATGCCTTTACGCACAACTGGACTGTTGAGCATAAGGCTCCCCACTTCTTAGGGTTGGACTCGAAAGTTAGGGAACGAACTATGACGAATTACCTAATGCAATTTGTGTACTAAATGAACCCTCTCTTCACAGGTTGTGCTTATATCCTGTAACTGAATTGCATTACGAAATGTGTTGTATATATATTGTATAGTGGAAGGATTTGTGTGATAACTGTTTTCTCATTGCTAAAGTTACATGTCTGTTTGGTCCGGCCGACAATAAATGTATAGATATTTTTCATATACACTTGTCTAAGAATAATTTGTGGTTTGTTGCTGTGTACTCTTTGTGGGCTTCCGATCACTCTCACCCCTCCTGAGACTTAGACTTGACTGCCTGCCATGCTACCTAGATTGGTCTGACTTCTCCAGAAGATTCCCCTGTTTCACTAAACCGAGGGTGGCCTCCTAAACTTCTGCCCGCCAGGTCAGAGTTTAGAAATCCATCTTAACAGGTGTTGAAAATGTAGGAAACAACATTTAGTTCCTTACAATGCCTTTTTTCACATTTGTAGCATGTTAAGCTTGTGTTCCATAGAGAACCATGATGTGAACACCGGGCTGTTCTCCAAAGTGCCACGGTTTGAATCCATCATAATTACTTGATGATATATGCCCGTTAATCGTCTATGGTTCCTTCAATTTGATGGCTTTGATTGTTAACTTTCTGACTTTGTAAAAATCTTTCTGTACATGACTTATTCTGGAACACAAACATTACAGTGTCTCACAGATGGCCTTAAGAGATTCAGAATAAATCCAATAGATGTTCAAGGGTCTTTATTTTCAACTCTTTACGGTTTCCACTCTCAGGTCTGAGACTGTAAAATGATACAACTAATAGTTTGGTTTCTCTCTAGTCCTTCCCAGGCCAGCCTTCACCCTAACCCAGGCATCCATATCACCCCAGGTCAGCAAGAATACTAGCGCTCGGTAACCCCTACTATCTACAGTATTCTCTGTAGCCAAGGCCTTTTCTGTCTAGCTCCCTCTGCGTATTAAGGTTGGTTTAAGGATGGTGCCTGTATTCTCTTAGATACTCTTCCATTCGCTCTCTCTCTCTTCCTCTTTTCCCCAACCTTCTGCCTCCTTACTCCCTAATTCATATTTACCCTATTACTCCCTCTTGTTTTCCTCCCTACTCTCCCACATTCTCCTCTCCCCATCTACACTCTCCAGTCTCTCCCTCTCTCTTTTCTATCTCCTCTCGCCCTCTTTTCTCCGATCTTCTCACACTTAAGAGGAACGTCAATTCTAATACACCATTGACATAACGATTTCCTGGTTCAAAGCTAATACATAAGCCACTTAAAATGAAGTGGAAAAGTACATAATTGTGTTGTTGTCACACAAAGGTGTAATCACATTCCTATAAACATTCAAAGTCTGAAGTATGATCCTAATAGGCTCCTTTATGTGTATGCCGACATATATCAGATATGAACTTGTTATATTTACAAGGGACGTACAACAGTGCAGTTGTACCTCATGAACAAAGCACCAATAGATCCATTGTCTTACTGAATCAATGGTCTTTGTGACCCATTGTCTTATGATGTGTTTGGAAATATCTATTTACACTAATAGACCCCTCGTCTTACAGAATTAACGGACATTCAGAACTTTCACCTTAGGATGCCTTTCAGCTGATTGCTACACTCTATGGGAGTTTGTATGTGTCAAATAGGACTGATACACTGATGTTCAACTGACACCTGAGCTTATTCCATCACAATATTCGCACTTGATGTCTGTTTACCAGTATGGTCTTTACACCACTGGTTGTGGCCATGAATGCACACTTGTATTATAGTTTAGCATTTCAGTGACAATACTATGATTGCATCCCTCAACATGTCTTGTAAAAAATGCTAAGTATTTTCTTGCCTTTCTAAAAATCTAATTTGTTTATGGGTTCCATTTGAATGGACAAAAATGCCCACACTGTATTCGATGTAACTGTCAATCCATGCATTAGCTGGCTTGCTTAGATGTCCGGTCTGAATTATGTTATGCATATAGAAATGTGCACAAATGTTTCTCTGGTGCCCGGTGACATGCATGCTATGATCTGCACAGTTGCAGCATGGAATCAGACAGGGTTAGGGGCGCCCGACCGACTTTGTTTGGGAGCGAGCCCCACCCCCCGTCGCTAGTCATACACTCATACTTACCATCCCTAACGCATACAGCTACGATCCACTAGATACTCGAGTGAACGTACACTTTTCTTCCGCAATGCAGCATCGGAGTGAGACATTGCAACACCGCAATGATCCCACACCAAGATGGTTGCCTCGCGGCACACCGCGCATGCGCGGGCATCACTCGGCAACCACATTGTGTACAAACTACACGGCATTCGCGGGTCGGCTTCTCTGCTGCAGACAAGCGGTGGGAGTTACTGACAGGTGAGCGCTGCCCGTTCTCTATATGAGTAGTTCTGTTGAGCAGGGATACTTTATGCACCCTACACTTTTTATAACAGCGAGCCCCAACTGTACGGTGGGGTCCGCACAGTAAATCAATTATCTATACTCACCACGGACCAGTAGCTCTTTTCTACCACACAATCGTTTTCTCTTGGGAAGCGGTCATTACGGTTGATCCCCAATGAATAGATGGGTATCCATGCTACACTATCTAATACGCCCTACCTTGCTTTCACATGACCAGCGGAACGACCATGTTCGCCCCCTCCCTCGTCCGACAGCTACAAGCTATACAGTGTCACTTTTCTCAATCCGGGCAACCTACTTTCGTAATCCAGAGCTGTGATTCGGGATTATGATACCTTGGATCTACACACATGAAATGACCAAGACCCAAAGGTCAGTTATGTTTAGTATTAAACATTTAACTGCATATTAAAAACATTTAGTGATATAGTACTAAAAGACCCTTCAACCTTTATTCTCAGGTTGCATATGAGTGACAACATTGAAAACAGATTTGAACTTCATAAGGAACAATAGGCACCAGGCCCTGAAGACGGATTATATCCAAAACGCGTCGGCATTCACATAAAGGAGCCTATTAGGATCATACTTCAGATTTTGAATGTTTATAAGAATGTGATTACAACTGTGTGTGACAGCAACACAATTATGTACTTTTCCACTGCATTTTGAGTGGCTTATGTATTAACTTTGAACCGGGAAATCGTTATGTCAATGGTGTATTAGAATTGACGTTCCTCTTAATTTTACTATTGTGTTATAAATACTACTCAAAAATGAAAATCGAAACCAGTGGATTGTCTGGTTATTGATAATAGATATCCTCACATGTTTACTTTTGACTGCACTTCATTGCACTTCATTGCTAGAAACCAAATGATGATTCAACCGGTATATTGAATGTGATTACTTTATGTAAAATTAACACTGGTCATGTGGATTCACTGTCCCAGATTAGTGCTGTAGGAGTCAATACGGGTTCTCTATCCCCATAAGAATGTGCTAGTGGGTCGCCTGTTAGCAACTAACAGGTTCTGTTTAATTTTGTTCCCCATTAAAGTCTAGGATGGCCCTTAGTCTGTTTTGGCCCATACGCACCTGAAACAATCTAATGTATGTACCAATAATTAAGGATTGAATAGGTGCTTGCTGCACTCCTATTAATGACCACAATTCAACTTGTTGCGCCCCCCTACCCCCTTGTTCATACTTGTTTAAAAGAAGCAGGTGTTCTTGATACCTCCCCTGAGGTAGAATTTGACACTCTAGCTGTGAATGCACACCCTATGTGGCCTATAGAATGGTCATGAACAGGGTAATTGAATCTTTGGGTTGGGGGAATCCTGCAAAGGACATAACTCAGGATGACCTTACAGAAATCCTGGATAAAGGTCCCCCTAAGGAACCTGTGTTGCCATTTAATTCAGCTTTAAATCAAACTATTCTAGTGGACTGGCAGAGGCCTGACCCCACACCTGAGGTCAACAAGGAGTTGGTGAAGAAATACAGACCTTCCTCTGTGGACCCTGACTTTCTTTCCAGGGACTCTAAACCAGAGAATTTGGTGGTGCAGGCAGCTACCTCCACTTCGAAGGCTGTGGCTTATCCGACCATCCTCCCGAATAGGGATAACAGGTTTAACGCCTTCGCAAAGAGAGTATTTTCTGCTGGAATCATGCCCCTAAATGCTATTAATGCATCTGTTGCTCTGGCAAAATACTTGTATACCTTCTCTGAAGGTGAGATGAGAGATGAATTCTATAATCTTATAACCTATGGTAAAGAGGCCTCTTATCAGTCACTTCAATTGGGTCTATATACATCAGACAGCGTCAGCTGGCATACAGGCTATAGTGCGGTGATAAGAATGGTTGTGTAGTTCCGCAAATCTGGATTTTTCCCTGATGTACAAACAAGGCTCCTGGACATGCACTCTGATGGTTCCAACTTTTTTGGACCAAACGCAGAAGACCGCTTAGAAAAACTGCAAGCTTCTAAGGCTGCAGCAAAATCTTTAGTGGCAGCCATGGTACAGCTGCAACAACAACACCAGCCTTCGTAGAGTTGGAGAGGGAATTCCTTTCATTATTACTCCTCACAGGACTCCAGTAAGGAGGCAGGTTGACTGAGCATCTACAAGAAATCATTGCATTACTTCACATGCATGGGCCCTTCAGACAGAGGCTCAAGGGTACTGTCTCCCATTTCTACAAAGGCTTCCAGGGTGTTCCCCAAGCGAAAAGTCTCTTCGGGAACCAGATCCGCTCCTCCTACAGGAGATGCTTTCCCTGTTGTAGAAAGGTACAGTGGAAAGGATACCTCTAGCGGAACAATACCAGGGTTGGTACTCCAACTACTTTCTGGTTCCCAAGAAGGATGGATGACTGCAACCGATTTTTGACCTGGGACGCTTGAACAAGTTCCACAGGAAGGACCGATTCAAGATGGTCACTCTTTCGCAGATCATCCAGGCACTTCAGCTCTATGATTGGATGGCGTCACTCAATCTTCAGGATGCTTATTTTCATGGTATTGGTTGGGTTCCCACCTAAATGGCGCTTGTACATAGGGTTATAAGCATCTTGTTTTTGTCATTCTATCATTCATTGTTCATTGTAAAAAGGTTTAGAGGTCCACTTGTTTATTTCCTTATACCATTGTGGATTTATCACTTGTTGATTTGATCAACATAGGTGCCGACATGTGTTTTAACCAACAGACAGTCTTTATCAAGACTACAACCATTTACCGGTGATTTGTTCAGCTATTAAGCATTATATCGAACCAACGTTTTGTCATGGGTGAAGGGTGACAAATGATTAAGTACAACAAGTGAGGTCATTTCATTTATATATATAAAAGATCACATCATTATTATCAGGTGACAATTGTTATATTTAACATAGACGTAAACATGTGATACAAGGGTAAGTACTTGTTGCACTTAATCACCTGTCATCCTGCACCCATGACAAAATGTTGGTTCAATATGATGCTTAATATCTGAACAAATCACCTGTAAATGGTTGTAGCCTTGATAAAGACCGTCTGTTGGTCGAAACATGTGTCGGCACCTATGGTGATCAAATCAACAAGTAATAAATCCACAATGGTATAAGGAAATAAACGAGTGGACCTCGAAACCTTTTTACAATGAATGATAGAATGACACCTAAATGATGCTCATAACCCTATGTACAAACGCCATTTAGGTGGGAACCCAACCAATACCTAATTATCTCAGACGCAGGGCTTTAGAGCACTGGCCCTTTGGTTCCTACAACTGGCAGCTTGCGCGAACAAACCCATTATTCCATTGGAAGTTAGGCGCAGCAACCTATAGTTCAAAGTGCTCTGACCACTCCCTTTGCTTATTTTCATGTGCCTACACATCCCAGGTATCCGAAGAAATTATTGAATTGAAAAAATCGAATGGAGAAATGACTGCATGTCTATACCGATTTTGTTTGGAATTTGGGCACATATAACTACAATATAGGTGTGGGGTGGGGTAAGGGTAATAGTTAAGGTATGGGGAGAACGGGGGAGCAGGTGGTCTCCCCCACATAAACATTTAGAAAAAAAATAGTTTTTCCGTGCTTACAGCTTCGGATGCGGTACGCCTCGTTCCTTACAAGAATATCTTCAAAAATCTTCTTAGATATGTCTTCACATATCTCGAGTTACGACGGGAAATGGCTTCATCTTTGGTGTCGTCCACTCCTCGATCCGGCTTCAAAAAATGCAGTGACTGCGGAGCAAAG
Source organism: Ambystoma mexicanum (assembly GCF_040938575.1). NCBI lineage: Eukaryota > Metazoa > Chordata > Amphibia > Caudata > Ambystomatidae > Ambystoma > Ambystoma mexicanum. The sequence continues at coordinate 430,085,153 of NC_090922.1, forward strand.
ATGTCTGTGACAGACCCTCACAGGATCTGCCTGTGGTGCCTGGGGTCGACTCATCCATCTTCAGAGTGCGAGAACTACCTATCTATGACGTCCAAAGCTCTGAGAGAGCGTAGGGGAGGCTTGCGGCAGGTAAGGCCCAAAATTCCCCTTCTACTCCATCAAAACAAAAGACCTCAGACGAGTTGAGGACAGTTTCTCCTCATCGAAAAAAATCCAAAAGTTCCCGTTCACAAAGTGGTTCACACCATTCGTCGACTTCGAGACACAGGAAGAAACGACACCATAGATCACCATTTTCCACGTCTTCTGAGAACACTGCCTTGCCCCCCTCGAATACACCTAAAGGCGATGCTCCAGTCGAAAGACCTCGGAAGCACAAGAGCCATGCGTCCTTGGACCCGGCTGCCAAGTCACCTTGAAAGCGATCGCATATAACTGTGGAGAAGACATCGACGCCTAAAAGTGTCAACCTCCTCGACGCCACATTTGTCGAAGCCATCAACGCCATCGTCCAAGCCATCGACGCCATCGTCTAAGCCATTGACGTCCTTGTCGACAATTTCGGCACCTGTGAAAATGAATATAATGTCCACTCCGGTTGAAAAGACTTATACTCCTTTACCACGTTCAGAATTCTTCAAATCCCTGTCTTCCATTTATGAAGATGCAGAGGAATCCTCTGATGAAAGGCCTTTTGGGTTACAATATGAAACTCCATTAGAGCCTGAGGCACTATTAGAAGAGTCACTTATGAAAAACTTGCAAGAATGCCTTCATGAGGCTTGTGGAATTGACACCTCTTCTGAGGTTGAATTTGGAAGAGCAGACCCTGGTGACCACGCTGAGGTAAAATGTAGACAGCTAATGTCAAAGGTCATGGAATACATGGGGTGGTCAAGACCTACACCTGTTTTTGAACAGGATATATGATATGATATGGCATTTATAACGTGCCTATACACTAGTGTTTCAAAGCGCGACGAGGCAAGGGAGGGGGAACAGAGGGAAGACAGACAATGATCTTACTAGGCCCAGTGTCATTCAGATCGCGCAAGTGCATAGGATGGGGGAAGGGGAGAAGAGTGAGGGGGAAGGGAGAGGGGACAGTGCAGTACATTGTATAAAAGAATAAATAGAGAAATAAAAATACAGCCAACTGGGGCAAGTGCAAGGTAAGTGCAGGCATACGTGCTGGTAGGGGGACTGTAGGGATACAGAAAACAGTCACCAAGTGCGGGGGTTGCCAGGGAGGCAGTGCAGGTGTGCAGCTGGCGGGGTCTGGGCCCGAGATCAGAAGGGTGGCCAGGTAACCAGTGCAAACTCAAGTTCAACCAGGAATTCAGCAGGGGAGAGGGGGAGAGAAAGCAGAAGCAAAGAGGGAAGATTTGAAGGTGCTTCTGGAACCGGAGATGGTTCTCCTCTAGTTTCAGGGAGGCAGGGAGGCTGTTCCAAAGGGAGGCCCCAGCCAAAGAAAGAGATCTACCACCAACTTGTTGCTTGGAGAAGCGATTGACCCTGAGGGAGTTGTAGGTGGATGAGCGAAGAGCTCAGGAAGGAAGATATTTAAGAAGAGACAGTTGAAGGTATTGATGCTCCAGGTCCCGAAAGGCCTTGTGGACAATGCAGAGGGTTTTGAATTTAATCCTCACAGCCACTGGGAGCCAGTGCAGAGATTTCAGTCCTAGAGAGATACGATCCCTGGGCTTGAGGCCAAGGACAAGTCTTGCAGTCCTGTTCTGGATGATTTGCAGAGGGCGGAGAGTAGAAGCAGACAGATTTAGAAAGAGGATGTTGCAATAGTCGAACCTAGAGAGAACCAGAGCTCTGGAGACGGTGAGCTTCTGGGGGAAGGAGAGGAAAGGAAGGATACCTCTGAGGAGGTGCAGCTGGTAGTGTGACTTCTTAGAGATGTCAGAGATGTGACGAGAGACGGAGAGTGTGGAGTCAAAGATGACCCCAAGGTTTTTAGCCTTGCAGGTGGGGACAGGAGGAGGGCCAAGAGAGGCCGGCCAGAGAGTGGTAGGAAAGGAGGGAGCGGGTGTTCCGATGAGGAGAATCTCAGTCTTACTGGCATTAAGGCAGAGCTCATTGGCGGCGCACTACTCCTGGATAGCAGACGGACAGTCAGAGATGACTGAAGGAGAAGAGGCGGCTGAGGATAGCCTGAAAATGAGCTGAGTGTCATCCGAGGATGATCTTGTGGACATATTGGACAGAGGGCCAAAGGAGGACCCAATTGTCCCTTTTCATCAAGCCTTACAAAGGCAAGTGGCTTCTAATTGGCTTCTAACTTCAGCTGTAAATAAAAAGCTGACGGCTAAGTACAGAGTTTCTAGCTCTGACCCTTTTTACCTCTCCAAACACTGAGCACCAGGAAGCCTAGTAGTTCAGGCAGCCACCTCCACGAGTAGGCAAAATGCCTATCCTACGATACCTCAGGATAGAGACGACAAACGTTATGATGTCATGGCCAAAACATTTTTTTCGGCCGGCAGTATGCCCTTGAAGTCAGCCAATGGTACGTGCATGCTAACGAGGTTCACACACACCCTTTGGGAGTGCATTTCAATGGCGGCTGACCATATCCCCAAAGGGGAGGAGCAAAACGGTTTCCTTAACATTGTCAATGATAGGAAAGACGCAATGTGCGAATCCCTCCAGACTGGTCTCGACTCTGTTGAAAGTATCAACAGAGCTATGGCGGCTAGTACAGTGATGCGCAGATTTGCCTGGTTGCAAAAGTCAGGATTTGCCCCAGACGTACAATCCAGGCTTCTCAACATGCCCTTTGACGGCACACATTTATTTGGGAACAAAGCTGATGAGAGTTTGCAAAAGCTGCAAACTTCTAAGGCAGCGGCCAAATCCCTTGGAGCTGCAATAAGACAAACTCCAAACCACCCCACAGGTACACCCTGGAGGGGTAGGTCCTTTCACCATTAGCCACATTTGGAAGAGGCAGAGGACAGCCAGCTCAAAGAGGACAAAGACGATTCCACTGTGGTGGACGGGGAAGAAGTACTAAGACTGCAAAAGCAGTGGCTACCTTACCTTCAGACACTGCATCAGCCACTCCAAAACCTCTTTGAGGTCTTCGTTCACAAGACTGCAGTAGGAGGCAGGTTGTCACAGCATCTGACAGAATGGCAGGCTATTACTTCAGATGCTTGGGCACTGGAAACAGTTGCCCAAGGTTACTGCCTACCTTTCCTGCAAAAACCTCAGAGTCATCCACCGGGCAACAACTCGTTGAGAGTTCCAGATCCGCTCCTTATGCAGGAGATTTTAGCCCTGCTAGAGAAAGGTGCTATCGAACCAGCACCTGTAGCAGAGAGGAACACAGGTTGGTACTCCCCGTATTTTCTAATATCCAAGAAGGATGGAGGATTGAGACTCATCTTGGACTTAAGAGACTTGAACAAGTTCCTGAGGAAGGACAAGTTCAAGATGGTAAACCTTTCTCAGATCCTTCAGGCCCTCCAGCTTCAGGATTGGATGGTTTAATTGACCTTCAGGGTGCTTACTTTCATGTGCCGATCCATTACAAGCACAGACCGTACCTGAGGTTCGCCGTTGGCGGTTCTCCTTATCAATTTCGAGTTCTGCCATTTGGGCTGACCTCCGCCCCAAGGGTTTTCACCAAGCTAATGGCGGTTGGGGCAGCGAGTCTCAGGAGAGGGGGGATTCAGGTCTACCCCTACCTGGATGATTGGCTGATCAGGGCCAGTTCCCTAGAACAGGCCCTGTAACATCTCAGCTCCACCTGTCACTACCTTCACAGGATGGGCTTCATCGGAGCAGTCCTGGATGCATCCCTTAGAAAAGCTTCACCACCAGAGGTGTTGACTCAAGACATTCTGCAGATGGTGACCAAATACCAGATTGCCCAGCATCTACCGCCCTTCGATTTTCTGAGGTTCCTCGGCCTCATGGCATCCTGCATATTTCTGGTGCCAGAGGCTCACCTGAGAATAAGATCTCTCCAGTGAGCTCTCAGGACCCAGTGCTCACAATTCTCAGGAACAATGTCAGATCTCCTACAAATCCCAAGCAGAATGTCACTGGATCTTCGGTGGTGGGCCTGTCGGGAGAATATCTTGAAAAGAGATCCGTTTTGGCAACCATGACTGGAGATAAAAGTAGTGACGGAAGCCTCACTCATGGGGTGGGGAGCCCATTCCAACGATTTGACCATCAGCGGTCGTTAGTCTCCATCTGAGTCCAAACTACATATCAACCTTTTAGAGCTGAGGGCAATCAGACTAGCGCTGAAAGCCTTTTTGCCTTCTGTATGGGGAAACAATGTCCTAATAATGACGGACAACACAGGGCCATGTACTACCTCTACAAAAGAGGTGGTGTAGGGTCACTGTCACTGTGCAGAGAGGCAATGCAGCTCTATTTCTGGGCAATACAAGGAGGAATCTCTCTGTTGGCAGTTCACCTCACCAGAGAGAAGAACACGATAGTGGACACTCTGATCAGGCAGAGTACTGTCTCCCACGAGTGGGAACTAGCTCAGGAAGTCCTTCAAGAGATCTTCACTCTTTGGGGAACCCCTGAAGTGGATCTGTTCGCGACCGGTGCCAACCGGAAGTGCGAACTGTACTGCTCAAGGGAATTTCCCCCAAGAAGAGCTCTAGGAGACTTGTTCGTGGTGGACTGGGAATTTACACTCCTGTACGCGTTTCCTCCAATCCCCTTCATTCCTCCTGTGATCAGGAGGTTGAGAAAGTTCAGGAAATCCATGATCCTAGTTGCCCGGATTGGGCCAGGAGGACATGGTACCCAGACCTTCTGGACATGTCCATCTGCCCTCCAATACGTCTTCCACAAAGAGAGGACCTTCTCTCGCGAGAGGAGGGTCTGGTTCTCCATCCAGATATCAGGACTCTCAGCCTTCACGCATGGTTTCTGAGAGGCTTAGATACAAAAATTGGAACTTCCCGGATGACGTAATGGAGATTTTGCTTTCGGCCCGAAGGCCAGCAACCAAATCTTTGTACCGCTGCCGCTGGAATAAGTTCTGCAGCTGGTGTAGAGATAAGAATGTGGACCCTTTTTCATGTACTGCAGCGAAGGTGTTATCCTTTCTATTACATCTGGCAAATCTGGGGCTCCAGATTGGTACCATCAAGGGATATCTGGCAGTGCTTTCTATTTTTTTTTTTTTTAAATTCAATTTTATTAAATTTTCAAAGTTAACATTTATCTTCATTAAGGCAACACAGAGGAACAGTTACATCTATAAGTATAGAGAGGATTCATCATCATCGTTCTGTTCCACATCGTATAGTATCATCAATAAACGATCAGTACAACTGAGAGTGTGCACATATAGGAAGTAATAAAAGAAAGAAAAAGGCATGAATAAAATCCGAATATTGAACATTCTTTACAAATATTAACAATTTTTCCCATCCCCCCTCCCCTGCCCCGAGAAAGAGAGACAAGTCTTTAAGGGAATAAGGTGTTATGGTGCTGCGGTCGTCAGTAAGGGTGAAGTTTCTGTTGTGTGTGGTGTATTTAAGGGTTCGACATGTGGGAGGAGCGCCTGTGACCTTCGGGCGGTGTTTATGTAATGGTGAGGGGGAGGTATAGTTCAGAGGGGTGAGAGTCGGTATGTTCTTTCCAAGAAACGTGTTTTATTTCATTCAAGATGGGGGGTCATCCACATCTGTAGTTGGGTATTCAATTAGACATGTGCGCTCTCAGAAAGTCCGACCATAGGAGCTCGGATTGTGTCACTCTACCGTGGAGGGATGCAGTGATTTTTTCCATGGTGCATATGTTCAACACCACATTGATCCACTCTTGCTTGGACGGGGTCGTGGGCGATTTCCATTTAGTAGCAAGTAAAGCTCGGGCCGCGAGCAATAAATAGGGGGTTAGGCCTCGGACCTTTGTCCATTCGTCTTCAGTTTTTTCGAGGCTGAACAAGACTAGGTGCGGATCTGCTGTTCTGTGAATCCCATCAGTGCGCCTGATCCATCCCAGGACCTCATCCCAAAAGATCTTGATCTTGGGGCACCCCCACCACATGTGCCAGTAGTCTGCAACCTGCCCACATTCACGCCAGCAGGAGGGGGAGGAAGATTGGTACATCTTGGATAATCTATATGGATCATATTGCCAGCGATGTAAAAGTTTTATGGAGTGGAGTTTATATTGACATGATATGGAAGTACGCAACGCCATGGCACACATTTTGTCCCATTCGTCATCATCTATATCGATCTTCATATCAGTCTCCCATCGCCGTCTGAGTGTAAGTGAGGATTTACCACCTCCGTTCAGGAGTAAGGTGTATATGAGGGAAATCAGGTTCTTCCTGTGCGTCTTGGAATCTAGCATTTTTTCGAAAGGGGTGAGGTCTCTACTTAATTTTTCTTTCCACTCAGATTTGGTCAATACCCCTTTAATTTGTAAATAATGGAAGGTGGAGAGGACTCCAATATTTAGGGCTTCTGTTAACTCTGGGAGGGTGATAAATGAGTCACTGCGGAGGAGCTGGCCCACTCTTTCTAGTCCCGCTTCAAACCATGTCTGGAACCTCTCGACATTGGGGATATAGTTATTAATGCCCGGGGACCATAGATGACTCAATGGGGACGGCCATGTCGTGATTCCCGTCATCTCCGAACCCTCTCGCCATATATCCCATATAGCAACAAAGAGCGGGTGGTTTCTTGTTCTCCTCAATACCCGGTTTCGTGGGGCCCATAACCATTCCCCAAGTGTTGCTGGGGTCAAGTAATGATTATCCATCGCTACCCATTGTGGTTCTTTGTGATTGCGTAGGTGGGGGACAAACACACGCAGTTGGGCAGCAGCATAGTATTTCCGGAGATCAGGGAGTCCCACCCCGCCTTTGTCTTTGGGGAGCGTCAACATGGAGTAGGCTATCCTGGCCCTTTTCCCCCTCCACAGGAATTTTAGAATTTCCTTCTTCACCTCATTAAAGTATTGATCCGGTATTTTGATTGGAAGCATTTGGAAGGGATAAAGAAACCTCGGGAGGGAGGTCATTTTGACGGCATTGAGGCGGCCAAGCCATGAGATGGTCATTTTATCCCACCTGGCCAGATCTGCGCGGAGCTTTGTAAGAAGTTGTGGGAAATTTGCTTCATACAGGGAGTCTAATTGTTTCGTTATTTGTACCCCGAGGTATTGCATCTTGTCGTGTTCGATCGACAAACCCAAGGAGGAGTATTTCACAGTATTCGCCTCAGCATCTCCCTGAAGGGGAAAGAGCGTAGTTTTGGCACGATTGATCTTGAAGCCCGAGAGGTGACCGTATTCCTCCAAGAGGAGGATGGCTTGGGGGACTGATTTCTCAGGATTAACCACATGTAAAAGAATAGCATCAGCATGCAGGGCGAGTTTATATTCAGTGTCTCCTAGATGGATCCCCTCTATGGTTTCATCTTCCCTGATCTTATGTGCAAGCGGTTCAAGTGATAGGGCGAATAAGATAGCTGAGAGGGGGCATCCCTGTCTAGTGCCTCGTTTCAATTGGAACCACCTGGAGTACTCCCCGTTAACGAATACCGAGGCAATGGGAGACGAGTATATCGCTTTAATTCCCCTTCTAAGGTTTGGGCCTAGTCCGATTTTTTGAAGGACCTCCATTAAGAAATCCCAGTTCACCCTGTCAAACGCTTTTTCAGCATCAATGGAAAGCAATGCTGGGTTGGTATTTAGGTTGTGGGAGGCGTGCACCAAGTGTAATGTCTTGCGCATGGTATCTGCACCTTGGCGGCCAATTATAAAGCCCACCTGGTCGGGATGGATAAGGCGGGGCATAAGGGATTCAATCCTAGCTGCGAGAACCCTGGAGTATATTTTGGCATCTATATTTAGTAAGGAGATGGGGCGATATGATCCACACTTCGTGGGATCCTTCCCCTCTTTCGGGATAACTGCTATGAGTGCTTTGACAAATGAGTCTGGAGGATTTCCTGTTTCTAGAATTCGATTGAATAAACCAACAAGGAAGGGTGTGAGTTGCGGGGCGAATGTTTTGTAAAAACCTGCTGTATACCCGTCCTCCCCCGGGGATTTGCCTAATGTAAGTCTCTTAATAGCCTCTTGGATCTCCTCTCCTGTTATAGGGGCGTCAAGCGTATCTGATTCAGTTCGTGTCAATTTGGGCATAGCAACGTCGTCCAAGTAGGATCGAATGCAGGGAGTGTGTGGGTCGTCTTCAGGGGTGTACAGGGTCTCATAGAAATCCGCAAAGGATTCCGGAATGGTGGGGCGGGGAGTTCCCACACCCGATTCTCCTTGTACTATCTCTTGAACCCTGCGTTCTGCCCTTTGGGCACGGAGTCTGGCCGCTAATAGCGCGTCAGCCTTGTCCCCTTTCTCATAAAACTTCTGTTTCAAGAGGAGAAGCTTGCGGGCTATTTGCTCATGTTCCAGGAGGCGTAACTCTTCCCTTTTTTTCCTTGCTTCTAGAACTTTGTCAGGATCAACAGTGTCCCCTTTCTTCGCATCACTTTCCAGTTGGGTAATTTCTGTACGGATTCTGTTTTCAATTAGGGCTCTCTCTCTTTTTTTCTTAGCTCCCTCCCGCATGAGGATTCCCTTCCATGTTGCCTTCCCAGCTTCCCAAACCCCTTGTTTCGAGACTTCCCCAGTATCATTCGTTCGGAAATATTCTTCAATTTCAGTTTCCATCTCTAACTTGAAAACAGGATCCTTCCATAACGTCTCGTTACATCTCCATTGTCCGCATCTAACGGGCAAGGAATCCCATACTAAATCAAGGGATACCATGTTGTGATCGGACCATGAGATGGTCGCTATTTGTGAATGTGTGGCCGTGTCAAATAAGTCACTGGAGGAATAAAGGTAGTCTATGCGAGTGAACGTATTGTGTGGGGCCGAAAAAAAGGTGTACTCTTTCTACATTGGGTGCATGCAGCGCCACACATCAATCAAGCCATACAAGTCCATCATCGTTTTAAATTGAGTGTGATCTCCTCTGCCTGCTTCGCGTCTTTCTGGGTTACCGGGGTGCCAGTCGAGATCCGGGTCTGCCCATATGTTAAAGTCACTGCCAATGATGACGTGACCTGTTGCCTCTAGCATTATTTTGGGGATTGTCTTGGATAGGAATCGGAGTTGTCCCACATTAGGGGAGTAAATCGTGGCGATCGTAATGGACAGCCTTCCAATGGTCCCCGACACCAGGAGAGCCCGACCCTCTGCATCGGACCAAATTTTCGAGGCCCTGAAATCTAGCCCCTTTCTGATGAGTATTCCCACTCCCCCTTTCTTCAGGGGTCCAGAGCCCCAGAATTCCAACCCAGTTCTTTTTCCCAGGATTGCCCTTTCCTCTCCCCTCATGTACTTGGTCTCTTGCACAAAGAGTATATCCATATTTGACCTTCGAAATTCTCTAGCAAGGAGTGATCTTTTAGTAGGTGAATTAAGACCTTTGACGTTAAGCGTTCCCACCCTCATGGTGCCCCTATTGCATGGTTCAGCGGTCAGTATAGCAACATTTTGAATGCTCGTGTGGACCTGATGATCGCTGTAACTTCGAGCCTTGGAGTTTAGACAACCATACCAGCATTTCCCCTTTTAAGACTTTCAAATGTTCCCTCGATTCAACCCAGAGTCTCTTCCCGGTTCCCCACCCACCACCCCCCTCCCCTCCCTGAGTTCGGTGGCGTTCGATCGATCCCAGTTGAAAGCACTGGTCCGAGATCGAACCACTAGAGGAGACCGTTACTTCACGGTCCCCGTATCTAATAAACATTACTAATGTCGAATGAGCCCCCTATATCCCACCCCCGACAATAATCAGTTCAGTGTCATATAGGTAGAAGATTCAGAACCATTTTCAGAGCACATAACTTCGAAATCTTCATGTTAAAGGTTAAGTCAATTTAGGTGCGTTACACTTGTTCGGTATCAGCTGCCACCTTCTGAAGGGCCATTTCCTCTACGGTACTTCCTCGAGCCCTTCACCTTCCTCCGTTTCGGGCCCTGCACGTGCCATTCCTCTTGGCTTCTAGGTAGTTGGCTGCGATTTTCTCCGTGTTCCTGCGGGCCCAGTAGTTCAGAGATGCATGCTTTGATTTCTTGTTCAGAGTTTAGTCTAATTCGCATGCCTTCATGCTCAAAGGAGAGGGAGAAGGGGTATCCCCACCTGTAGCGTGTGTCACGACTCTTAAGCCAAGTAGTAAGTGGTTTGCACATTTTTCGTAGAGCCAGGGTCAGAGACGAGAGGTCCTGGAAGATAGTTATTTGGGCCCCACAAAGGGTGATAGCACCTCCACTCCTCGCTTTCTCCAACACTCTCGTCTTGTCCTGGTAACGGTGAAACCTGGCCAACACCGATCGTGGGCCTCCAGGCAGGCCTCCGGCTCTGTGAATGCGCTCCGTTTTAGGCTCATCAATGTTGTCGTCTGCGACGAGGAGCTTAATGATGTCGTGGAGAGTTGATTTCAAGTCCTCCTCCGTTTCCCCTTCTTTCTCTGGAATCCCAAAGAAGCACAGGTTGTTTCTCCTTTCGCGATTTTCCAAGTCATCCATCTTGAGTTTAATTTCCTGTTCCCTTCGTTCCAGGTCTGTTATTCTATTGTCTAGCTGTGTTTCGTGGATATCGATTGAGGCCTGATTATTTTCGACTCCTTCGACCCTGTCTTCTATGCTGTCAAGGCGCTGTGTGAGCTTGTCGATTTTCCCTCCAATGTTGGCTCCCATGTTTCTTATTTCCGCTAATAAGTCTGCTATGTCTCCCTTCGTAGCGGCAGTTTCTTTATCCATAGTGGATGATGCAGCCATTCTGGGCCCAATGTAAGCGTAGGCAGCAAGTTTCTGTCGAGCGTTCATGCGTCTGTAGACCCGCTTCCTACACGTTGGTTCATGGAGTTGCCGGAGTACTCACTGCCACAGAGGAGGCACACGCCCCTGTTCTCTTCTCTTCTTTCCCTTACACCTCGGCCGGAGCCAGGTGTGCCAGGGGGCCATACCCTCTGCGGAGCTGATGTTTTTGTGCCTTGTAGTTCGGGCAGGGTCTCTTTCCAGTGGTTGCAATTAATTACTGGACGTTTAATAGTACTTCAGAGGATTTCGGTCATCTCCTCGTGACTGTGTGTGCTATTAAGGCGCTCAGTATTTTCTCGACCCTTTAGGGTCTTGATACGGGGGAACCGGGACTCCGGATGGTTAGAGGGGTCTCCGCCGCATATGGTGGAATCAGCAGCGTGGGGTTCCTTGTCCCATGAGGGGGAGCGCTCGTTAGGGTCGGCGCGTTATGGCCTTCCAGGCTTGGGCCGCAGAGTAATGTCACTGGTGTCCCAGGGGTCCGGGGTATTGGGATGGGAGGAGGCACACGCCCTGGAATCAGGGGCCCTACCCTCCCCCTTGAGATGGGCTGCGAGGCTCAGTAGTGCTTAGTGGTGGGCCAAAACACCCACAGGATAAGCTGGAGGCAGCTGGAAGTTTGGTCCGTGCCGTCCGCGTTGCACAGTTAGCCGGGGCAGAGAGGAAGAAATGGGGGCCCTGCGCGGGTGGAGCTGCGCAGCCCGTAGATGGAAGCGGGCTGCAAAGCGCTCCGAGGAACGTGCAACGGGGGCTGCGGTTAGCTCTGCGTATTAGGAGCATGTGGGACTCACCAGCGTGGGTCTTCGTTAAAGTTGGGCCGCATCCGATACCACGGGTCTGCCATAGGGTGGGCGGCGGGAGCAGTCGCCACACGTCAAGGGCTCTCCCACTCCCCGAAAGCCTCCAGGCGAGACGTCGTTGAGAGAGCCAGGGCAGGGAGCCGGAACAGAGCTCGGCGGCGTCACTGGTCTCTGGCGGTTGTGGGCTGTTGCAAGGGTGCCGCGTAGGAGGCCCTGAAGGGAAGTTCAGGCTGGAGCTCCTTTCTCCACCGAAAACGCTCTGATTTTCACCGGAGTTTCGCCAACTGGGTGGGGGCCAGGGTCAGCAAGCTTGGGCCGTCGTTGTTTAGCAGGTGGGGGGGCCACAAGTGGGGGCTCAGAGCACTTTTGGGGGACCGTGAGACGGAGCTCACACGGGGAGGATCTTCATCCGTGCGCCCCCTGGCGGCCAACCGTGCTTTCTATTTTTAAGCGCACTTCAGAGGAAGTCTCCTATTTTAAGAATCCTCTAATAGTACAATTCTTAAACGGACTAACTAATGTTTTCCCTCCAGTACCGTTTCAAGTTCCACTGTGGGAACTCAACTTGGTGTTAAACTTTTTTATGGGAGCTCCGTTCGAGTCTTTAGACTCTTGTCCCTTAAGACTGCTAACTCTGAAAAACGTTTTTTTAGTGGCAATTACATCAGCCCGAAGGGTGAGTGAGCTACAGGCTTTATCCTGCAAGCCTCCTCATACTATCTTTTATAAAGACAGAGTGGTACTGAAGGTGAAGCCTAATTTTCTCCCCAAAATTGTTCATATTACTCAGAAGATAACGTTACCATCTTTTTATCCTCCTCCACAAGCCTGAGAAAAGATTTCACAGGCTTGACCCTAGACGTGCACTGAGCTTTTACATCTCCAGATTGGCAAAATTTCGGCAAGATGACCAGTTGTTTGTGGGCTATTCAAGTCACAAACTGGGACTGGCCATTTCCAAGCAAACTATATCCAGATGTATTATTCTTATAATATCAGAATGCTACAAACTGGTAGGTAAAGGTCCTTCAGAACAACTAAAAGCTCATTCGTCTGCCTTGTAGAGGGGGGTTCGGATAAAGGATATATGTGCAGCTGCCACATGGTCGTCTGTGCACACTGTTACTAAACATTACAGTTTAGACTCTTCCTCAGGCTAAGATTCCACTTTTGGGAAAGCGGTGTTGCATTCAGTGCATACACAACCATAAAATTCTCATGCATACTCATTTCTAATCCTACCTCCAAATTAGGTTAACTGCTTTGGGAGTGTATCAAAGATAAGGAATACGTGGGAGGACACAGTCCATTCGAAGAACAAGTTACTTATCCCTTTCGACTGGATGATCCTCACACGTATTCCTCATCGCCTCTCCCAACCTACCCCGCAGTAGAATTTCCCTTGCTGTTGCAGCCTACGCTCTCTCAGGGGTAGTACCCATCAAAAACAAGGTAATGCTCAATTTATAAAAATGGGCAACTGGCGGTGCCAGTGCTACTTATACCTGCAGTGACGTCGACTTCGAGACGTAGGCCTCCGAGGGACAACGACTCGACAGGCATCGACGCACAGCACTCCCTGCTGACATTTGTTTTCCTAAGCAGCAAAGCTGGGATATTGGAAATATCAAAGATAAGAAAAGCGTGGGAGGAACATCCAGTTGAAAGAACGTTACCAGGGGTAAGTAACTTGTTCTTCTCCATTTGATTTTTTTCATGGACATCCCACATCCCAACCACAGTTCACACTATCAGTTTAGAGTACTGTCTTTCGGGCTCACCTCCACCCCGACGGATTTCACCAAGTTGATGGCAGTGGTGTCAGTGAATCTAAGGAGCGGAGGGATTCAAATATTTCCCTGCCTAGACAATTGTCTGATCCGAGCTCATTCCTCCGAACAAGCTCTGGAACATCTGTACAGCACTTGCCACTCCCTCCACGAACTGGGCTTCTCCCTCAATTTCAAGAAGTCCCAGATGATACCTTTGCAGAAGCTTTAATTCAGTGGAGCGGTCCTGGACTCTTCTTCAGGGAAGGGTTTGCCTCCCGAGTTGTGGGCTCAACATGTCTTGCAGATGGTAACGAGATTTCAGAACCCCCAACATCTGCCGACATTTGATTTTCTGACGCTTCTGGGTCTCATGGCATCCTTCATTTTCCTGGTGCCAGAAAACTGTCTAAGGATGAGGTGCCTCCATTGGGTCCCCAAATCCCAATGGTCACAATTCTCAGGCAAGTTTACAGACTTTCTTTAGTCTGTGGTGGGCCTACAAGGAGAATGTGATGATAGGGGAAACTTTCTGACAACCCTGGCCAGAGATAACAGTAGTCATGGCTTCTTTCCTCACGGGATGGGGAGCTCACACGAGAGATCTCACGATCATCAGACTTTGATCCCGATCAGAATCAAGACTACACATAAACTTATTAGAGCTGAGGGCGATCAGACTGGCGCCCATGGCCTTTCTGCCATCCATACAGGGTAAGAATGTCCTGATAATGACAGACAACACAGTGCCCATGCATCACCTCACCAGGTGTAGGGTCATTACCACTGTGCAGGGATGCAACGCAGATCTGGTTTTGGGCAATACAAAACAGGATTTCTCTGTCGGCTGGTCATCGAGCTGGAGAGGAGAACAGGACGCTCTGAGCAGGCAGATCACCATCTCCCATGAGTGGGAGGTTGTTTAGGAAGACCGTTGCACGTTGGAGAACCTCTCAAGTAGATCTGTTTGCATCCAGTATCAACAGGAAGTGCAGCCTGTTCAACTCAAGGGAATTTCCTCAAAGAGGAGCTTTGGAGGATGGGTTTGAAGTGGACTGGGAATGTATGCGTTCCCACCAGTCACCTTCATTCCTCATGCCATCAGGAGGTTGAGGAAGTTCGGGGAGTCCATGATCCTGATTGCTCCAGATTGGGCCAGGAGGACGTGTTCCATGGACCTTCTAGACATGTCCTTCTGCCCTCCATTCTGTTTTACCCAGAGAGTGGACCTACTCTTACAAGAGGGGGGGCTGTCTTCTTCATTGAGAAATCAGAACCCTGAATCTTCATGCCTGGTTTCTGAGAGGATAAGATACAAAGATTGGGGATTGCAAGATGGCCGTTGCAACCTGAGGACATGTTTGCAACTCTCTTCTCCACTGCTAAAGGTGCAGCCTGCTTTCCCCGCATATCCTGACATATCCTGACTCTGGAACGCTGTACATGAGGACTCTATTATCCGGTCACGGTAGCGGAACATAAAAGCAGCTGGTTGAACTTTTTTATCCACCAGGAAAGATTAGTTGTTAACAGCGGATTTGCGGAACAGACTTGGCATGGCAGCAAGCACCCAGTGTTCTCCAGCATGGGGTCTGGCATGGATTCACATGCTCATGAATATTCCCCGTCGTCAGGCTGGGAATCCTCGGTAAAGAAAAAAACAGTATCAGTTTCGTTTCTGATCTGTCTTTCATAGTAATAACCAATCACTGATCTCTGCGTCATACTGACCACAGCCAATGACTGCCCTCTACCTAAGCCCCGCCTCTGGCAGCCATCTTCAGATTTTTACCGCACGTTCATGTGTTGGGATCCTCGTGCTATTGCTCTTGAGCGTTAGTGCTATTTTTTTTCACGTTTTTTCTCAAAAACTTCGTTTTTTCGGTCAAAAGAGCCTCAAGCTCCACCGACTCTCCATCGATCAACAGGGACCCGTGTCGGATTCGTCTGCGCCCCTCAAGGGTGAAGATTTCGTTGAGCTACGCTTTTGGAGGACTCCAGAAGTTTCTCAGGCCCGGTCATGGCCCAGGAGAAGGGAAGCTCGACGCCCGGAAAGCTGTTCAGGGTCTGCCCTGGATGCCAGCTGCAGAACGTCTTCAAGGAGGACGAACACTCTTTTTGTCTTTACTGCCTACATGAGGACAAGACGCACGTGGAGAAGGACTGTGCGTTTTGCGGCAACATGTCGGAGCGGACCATGAAGGACCGCCATCAACGTCTCGCCAACTGGCTAGAAGGGAACAGCCCGTCCGGCGAGAAGAAGAGGAAGAAATCCGAGCGGTCTTCTAAGACCTTTGAGGACGCCCCGGCGACGGGGGTCCAACATAAGGCCAAGCACCGCGAGTCCGCTGGCACCGGGAGTGCCGAACGGTCGGGCTCTATGGGCGCCAGGCAGGGCGCACCCTCCCCGGCACCATCAACCACGAGCCAACGCTCTGGGTCGGGTAAGAGGAAGGCCGAGCACCCGGCGAAGCTCCTGGAGAGGCCCCGGTCGAGCTTGAAGGCGGAGGGGGAGCGAGGCAGTGTCCCCCCCCTCAAGGATAAGGCGGTGAGCGCACCTAAGGTGGTGAAGGCCTTAATCCATCCGGCCAAGCCCTCTATCGAAACTGTCCCGGCGGCCCTGGCTCAGCCTGTGGAGGCTACACCAGTGGTGGCGACCTCGGGGCTCAGAGTCTCCCTGCCACCTCGGAGGGAGTCCTCTTTTGTGCCCATCGATAGGACCCCCGTGAAATCCCCCAAGGGGAAGAAAAAGGGGGGGCAGGGCGTCGTCGTAGATTCGGCTTCAACCTCGGAGGAGGAGCTGGTCGAGGTCTTAAGCCACGGCCTCGGCGTGGAAGAAGACCCGCCCGTCGGGATGGATCCCGACGCAGGTGACGACATCGTCGAGGGTACCGACGGGGCCGCTGATCGCCCGTCGGATTCCCCTCTGCCAGCGCCGCAAGACAACTCGGCGGCCATTTTGTTGGCTATACAGTCCTTATGCTCAGAGATAAGGACGAGACTACCGTTGCCGACGGAGGAACCTCTCCCGTCGGGGGACCCAGAACCGGGACCTTCTGGTGTTCCCCCTACCAAGAAAAAAAGGATCCACCCTCCACCTCCTTTTCAGCCGTCGCGCCCCGTCCAGCCCTCCTCCCCGTCCACCCGAGGGGATGATACGGGGACTGACACGGCAGCGACGGGTACGGACGACGAGGTATACGACGAGGATGTACCGTCGTCGCCTCCCACCAGGGCTTCTCCGCCCGACGAGATTGGATCGTTCCACTCCATGATCACCAGGGCATCCGAGCTTTTCCAACTCTGCCCTGAGGAGAACAAGAAGGAAGGTTTCCTTTATCAGCGGCGCGAGGCCAAGAGGAAGACGGTCCTCGCAGTGCCTCTATTGGATGACATTTGGGATGAGGGCCTCACCCTCCTCAAGAACCCTTCCACGACGCCAGCTAGAAGAGACCGGTACGAGAAGAAGTACCGGGTCCCGGACACGGCCCCCCTGTGCCTCCGGGCGCAGCCTACCCCGGACTCCGTCGTCTCCGCGGCGGCCAGGAAGAAAGCGGGGGGGGGGGGGTGCGGCCTCCACATCGACTTCCCCACCGGACGGCGAGGGAAAGAAATTGGACGCTATGGGACGCAGAGTCATCTCGTCTGCAGCGACGACGATTAAAGCGGCAAACGCCTTGGCTATCGTGGCCCGCTACGACAGGGAGCTCTGGTACAAACTGGCTCCCCTGCTGGACTTCCTGCCGGACGACAAGAGGGCAGAGGCCCTGGAGATCCTGCAGGAAGGTGAGGTGGCTTCGGACCACGCCATTACCGTTGCGACGGACATCGCCGACACTGGGTTCCGCCAGTTGGGCAACGGCGTTTGCCTTAGGCGGCGTGGATGGCTCAAGGCTACGGACTTCCGTCAAGACGTTCAGACCAGAGTCCTGGACATGCCCTTCGATGGGAACAACCTGTTTGGGAAAACGGACGCCCTTTCGGAGCAGCGGAGGCAAGGGCGCCTCCAAAGGTTCCGGCGGCGATTTCTCCACCTACCGTCAAGCGGCCCGCTCGTCGTCTCAGGAGGCCTACAGAGGACGAGGCAAGTCTGGCGGACCCCGCCGTCGTCGCCAAGGAGGTCAAGGCGGCAAAGCCTCGTCGAAGCAGGATTGAACCGGCTGTGGTGTCGGGCCCCCACCGAAGCACCCCGGTGGGAGGCCGGCTGGCGAGCTTTGTCAGCGTGTGGGAGTCCATCTCCACCGACCGTTGGGTGCTGGACGCCTTGGCCCGGGGCCACGCGCTCGAGTTTCAAAGAAGGTGTCCGCGCGTCCCCCCCGTGGCCAGGAAAGAACTTCACGTCCCTCAACTTCTCCTGGAGGTAAAGGCGATGCTCAGGAAGGGCGCCATCGAACTCGTCCCAAAGAGGCTTCGGGGCTCCGGAGTTTACTCGAGATACTTCCTCGTGAAGAAGAAGACGGGGGGATGGCGCCCCATCCTGGACCTGCGACGTCTGAACAAGTTCATCAAGGCGCAGAAGTTCCGGATGGTCACCCTCCAGCACGTCCTGGGTCAGCTGGAGGAAGGAGACTTCCTGTCGTCGTTGGATTTGGAGGATGCCTACTTCCATATTCCCATCCTAAAGGGGCACCGAAAATTCCTCAGGTTTGTGGTCCAAGGGCGTCATTACCAGTTCAAAGCCCTCCCCTTCGGACTACGGTCGGCACCCAGGGTATTCACCAAGTGCCTCGCACCGGTGGCGGCGCAGCTGCGCCGCGAGGGGGTCCACGTCTACCCCTACCTGGACGACTGGCTCATCTGAGCCAAGACGAGGGAGCTCGCCGTGGTTCACACGGCAAGGACCGTCCAACTTCTCACGTACCTGGGATTCTCCGTGAACTACGCCAAATCCCACCTGGTACCCGCGCAAGACGCTCTGTTTCTGGGAGCGAGGCTCAACACAGTGTCCCTTCTGGCCTCCCCGTCGGAGGAGAGGACCAGGACCATCCTGGGCAAGGTGCAGCGGATGTTGGTGGCCGACGCGGCCAAGGTGAGGTCCATCAAGTCCCTCCTCGGAATGATGTCTTCCTGCATCTACCTCATTCCCATGTGCAGGCTCCGGATGCGCCCGTTGCAGGAGTTCCTGGACGCGCGCTGGATCCAAACGACGGGCAGCTTCGAGGAAAGGATCACACTCGACGAGAGTTTCCGACGAGCGATCCGGTGGTGGGGCACCCGCGCGCATCTGACGGCGGGCATGGACTTCCAGACCCCAGCCCACCAGGAGACAGTGACCACGGATGCCTCCCTGGAAGGGTGGGGAGCGCCCACCGAAAATCTGCACGCAAGAGGCCTTTGGCTCCCGATGGAGAAATTCCTACATATCAACGTCCTGGAGCTCCGTGTAGTGTTTTGGGCCCTCAGGTCCTTCCTTCCGTCCCTCAAGGGCAAGGTGGTGAGGATCTTCACCGACAACACCACCACCATGTTTTACATCAGGAAACAGGGCGGAACCAGGTCCCCAGCACTGTCCAAGGAGGCGCAGGACCTGTGGCATTGGGCCGTCGCCCAAAGGATATTTCTGGTGCCGTTTCATCTGGCAGGGATAAAAAACACCATCTCCGACTCACTCAGCAGGGAGCTGCGCTCGTGCCACGAGTGGGAGCTACGGCAGGATCTAGTGGATCGCCTCTTCCGACGGTGGGGCACACCCCAGATCGACCTGTTCGCGACGGCGACAAACTCCAAGTGCCGGAGGTTCGCCAGCAGGTTTCCCCAGGCGAGGAGCATGGGCGATGCTTTCTCGTTCCCCTGGGAGGGCCTGTTCCTCTACGCGTTCCCTCCTTTGCCACTGCTAATCCGGCTCGTCAACCAGCTCAAGAGGTCACGGTGCAGGATGATCCTCGTCGCACCTGCGTGGCCGAGGCAGATATGGTTCCCGGACCTTCTGGACTTGTCAGCGTCCCCGCCAATCAAGCTGCCGGTGGACGCGGATCTACTCTCCAGGGAAGGAGGCGCCATCCTCCACCACAACCCGAAATCGCTGAACTTGCAGGCCTGGCTCCTGCAGCGCTAGAGTTTGGAGGATACGACATACCGGCCGACTGCAGAGAGGTTCTTGCAAAGGCCAGGGCGTCCTCGACTCTTAAATGCTACGGACACAAATGGAAGAGGTTCTCTGTCTGGTGCCACGCACAGAAAATTAACCCTCTACGGATTACGGCTCCCCAAGTACTGCCGTACCTGCTGACGCTGGCCAAAGCTGGACTGGCACACGCGTCCATCAAGATTCATCTTGCTGCGATCTCCCGATACACCAGAACCACGGGGCGGACGTCCTTGTGGTCTCATCGTCTGGTGAAAGAGTTCATGAAGGGACTGTTCAGATCGTTCCCGCCGGTGAAGGCTCCGGCCCCGGCGTGGGAGCTCAACGTGGTGCTGACCAAGCTCATGGGACCTCCGTTCGAGCCTCTGCACTCGGCTCCGTTGAAATTTCTGTCGTGGAAAACAGCGTTTCTTGTGGCCATCACCTCCGCACGACGAGTGGGAGAGATCCAGGCCCTTTCCTGCAAGGCCCCGTACTTGACTTTTCACGACACAAGGGTAGTGCTCAGGACGCACCCCTCCTTCATGCCCAAGGTACCGTCGGACTTCCATCTCAACGAACCCTTGGTGTTGCCTGTGTTCTTCCCGTCGCCTTCGTCGCCGGCTGAGAGGACTTTGCACTCGCTGGATGTGGCTAGAGCGCTGAAGTTCTACGTAGACCGCACGTGTTTTCGGAAGACGTCACAACTCTTTGTGAACTTTGGACCTGTCAATCAGGGGAAGGCTCTCTCGAAGGCTTCCATTTCCAGATGGCTCTCCGGCTGTATCATGTACTGTCACCGGTTGGCAAACCGACCGCTGCCTGGCCGTCCGAGAGCCCATTCCACCAGAGCGATCGCAGCTACCACGGCGTTCCTATCTGGTGTGCCCCTGCTGGACATATGCAGGGCTGCTACGTGGAGGTCGACGCACAACTTCACGAAATTCTACTGCGTCGACCGGGATTCCAGGGAGGAGTCCAGGGTCGGCCAAGCAGTGCTGCGCAACCTGTTCGCCTGAGGTGAGCCTGGTGAGGAGGTAAGATGCTTAATGTTGAGTTTGATGTAATGCTTAATGTTGAGCCTTTGCCACCTCCCGTGGTTGTGCATGTGTGTACTGCTATGTATTCTTTATTCATGAGCATGTGAATCCATGCCAGACCCCATGCTGGAGAACAACAGTTACAGGTAAGTAACTTGTTCCTTTGCATTATCCCTCATCCCGATCATCTGGGCACTGGACGGATTTCGGGACAACTGTGTCTGCCAGGGAGGACCCGTGACTGGGGAGTGTGCAATTTTGTGGGCACCCACCCCCGGAAACTTCGAGAAGCGCTACTGCCCTGCTTGTGTGTGTGGAGCGGGACAAACCCTCAGCATGGACAGGGTGCGGGACAAGTGTGTCACGCCTTGAACACCTTTGGCAAATCTACCTCTAAGCTAAGAGGTATGCGGTGATCACCACTGCTGGGGAAGCAAAAATGTGTGCTTAAAACTGGGAATAGTGCGCACCGGGTTCAGCGTGGCTGCAGTTACACGACGTGGTGCCCATAAACATTTCCTCTGTTATAAGCTGTTGGTTTGGGCCCACCCCCCTCCTAGTTTCAACGCCTATGGTAATCGCACAATTGTGCCCGCATTAGGGACTGCAAGAGGAGCGGACAGTATGTGATAATTTTTTAAGGCCCGCACATGCAATAAATATCCGGTAAGACCTCTGCTTTCATCTGCCATGTAGGCAACAAACGACCTGGAAGGTTGGGGCCTGCAAACCTAACAGTCTAGTCAATTTCTATCTGCTTGTATATAAACGTGAGACTTCCTTGTCGGGCCAGTGGAAAACCACAGAGGGCTCTTCCAGCCTCTTGCATAGACACATCACCTGAACAATAAATGCTGCGCTGGGACAAATAGCCTGTTCATATACCTAACTATATTCAGTAGTGGATGTACACCTCAGCATACTTCTCTAGTGCATACCTGCAACTGCTTTATTTGTTCTTAAGCTCATAGCTAGTGTGGACTCTGTGTCGTATGCCGAGGGGCAAGAAGAAAAGTATCCAACAGCAGCCTTCTAAGGACGCTCTTACTAAACAAAGTCTGCTTCAGAGGCTCTGGGGGGCAGCAGGTTCGGAGACAGCTTCCACATGCGCAGTAGTGCAACCTTCTCTCTCTGGACATTGAAACGTCCTGGCAACGGCGATGGCGGCTGCTAAAGAAGATTTTGCAACAAGCATTCAACAATTCCAGGATAAATTCTGCCTCTTTCCAACAGCAGTTTACTTCTTCCACAATGGAAATAAAGCAGTCACTCTCAGATTTTAGTAAAGACATTGCCACTCTTGGCGAGCGAATAGAGGTCAATGAAAAGGCATTCCATGAACTCTCACAGGAAAGTAAACAAACTGACATTACATTAGAAGAACTCGCCAGTGTGACACGGAAATTCAAAGTGCAATGTGAAGATTTAGAGAACAGGTCCCGATGGTCAAATATCCGCGTGAGAAACCTATTCTGGATTCTCAGCTAAAAGAAGCAGTAACCCATATATTTGTCGATTTAGTTCCCGTGGAAGAAACTCTGGTAATATCCTCGGACCGCCTACATCGAACTGGCCGGAAAAGGAGTGACTCAGGAGCTCGCCCACCAGATGTTCTGGCAGCATGCTCCTCTTATCAACAAAAAGAGCAAATACTGAGGACGGCCCGGGAGAATAAGGGGATGGAAATCCAGCTCAGAGAAATGCAGCCGGTGGTCAGAGCACTATGCGACCGTGGGATCAAGTGTAAATGGACCTTTCCCTTTGGTATACTCTTCCTTTTTGAGGGCACACAGCGCAGGGTTACATCCCGAAAAGTATAGCATTGTTACGAATTGAAGAAGAGGATGGGGAAGGCGCAATGGTATCTGACTCTGGTCGAGTGTCCCAACAATCTAAACCATGGGAGTGGTTGACTGTATTGCATCGGGGGCGGAAACAGAAATTGCAGCAGGAGTAGGACTGGGAGGCCCATCTTAGAGGCTCAACTCCTAAACCCTCAGAATAAAGCAAATTACCATCAAAGATGGAAGGCAAAAAATACAGGCTATATCATCACCAATCACGGAGGTAGAGTAGTTGCATAACATTTTGGAATCTATCTGTTCAGGTAACAGATGGGGGTACTAGGATACCCTGCACAATGTCCTGGGGTTATAGTGGGTTCAGGCTGGGGTAATTTGCCCCGGATTATGTTAGGTACTGTGGCTCACACCAGGGGACTCTGTTGGGGGATTATTTTGGGCAAGGTAGAGTTAGGGGGGTTTTGTGGGTTGGGAGCGGCTCGATGGGAG
The DNA here is from genome assembly GCF_040938575.1 of Ambystoma mexicanum. Taxonomy (NCBI): domain Eukaryota; kingdom Metazoa; phylum Chordata; class Amphibia; order Caudata; family Ambystomatidae; genus Ambystoma; species Ambystoma mexicanum. The sequence continues at coordinate 430,107,959 of NC_090922.1, forward strand.
GGTTGGGTGGGTAGGGAATGCATGGTATATTTTGATAAGGTTTGCAAATGTGCCGGAACTCGTAGATTATAAGGTGATGACAAATGCTATTGTAGAATGTGACACTTTAAATGTTTGACTCTAAATATAAGAGACCTGAACACTCCGGAGAAGCGCAGGAAATGAAACTCTCTTTTGGAGCATCACTAACCGGATTTGGTGGCGCTCGAAGAGACGCACATATGTTTATCAGATAAATATAAACTGTGTCTTCGCCAGTATCCGGTGGTATTAGAAGCCAATGCAGGGGCTGAAGGGCAGGGGTCCTAGTTGCACTTAAGTCTGGCCTCCACTGTAAGGTGCTGAGAACACACATTCACAAAGAGGCACAATATGTCTTTGCTATCCTGGTGATTGGCCCTAAAAGATTAATGGTGGCTTCTATTTACGCTCCCAATACGGGCCAAGAGGCCTTCTTGAAAACTGGTATTAATCAATAAGAAGTGTTTAGTGAAGGGGAAATCATTTTGCTAGGAGACCTTAACATAGCTTGGGACCGCCTACAAGATCGGAGTGTAGTTACCACCTTGATGCAATTTGCACCTTCTAAATTGTTAAAGCAAAAATGTGCCAACTTAACATTGGTGGACGTCTGGCTAGCATTAATTAATCAAGCACATTATTCGCATGTGCACAGTTCTTTTTCCTGCATTGATTATGCCTGGGTCTCCAAAACTCTTTTAGGCAGGGTTATCTCAATAACTTGTCACCCGATGACTCTTCCGGATCATGCACCTATGACCATTATGATTGATATTGCAGGGATGATTCAAAGGGTGTGGACCTGGCGATTTCGGTCCGAGATACTCCAGGATACAGTGGTAAGGAGGAAAATTGAGGATAACATAAAGGAATTTTTTGTTATTAATTCAACACTGGGTATCTCTGTAAATATGACATGGGATGCCACAATCCGTGGGGCCCTGATAGCTGAAGTGGCATAATCAGTGACAAAGATTTGCTTTGGAATCCATTCTCAAAGCTGAATTACAACAAATAATGAGGAAAATGGAAACACGCACATACCCAGCAATTCTAAAAGCATATAGAATAGCAGAAGGTAAATAAAATCTGTGTAAAACGAAAAAAGCAGAGAAATCTTTGTAGTATCTGCACCAGGTTTATTACGTTAAGTCTAACAGGGAAGATAACCTATTAGCGAGACAACTACGAAAAAAATTGCTTCACAAACTATTCATTTGTCAAAATCACCAGATGGGGGTGATGTAACCAAAACCCCTCAAATTGTATTGCTCTTTAATACATTCTATTCAAATCTATATAGCACCGAAGACCCAGATGAATAATCTCAGGCACTATATTTACAAACAATTAATCTCCCCCAGATCTCGGTAATGGAACGGGAAACTCTTCAAAATATCACCCATGAGGAAGTCATGAATGTTATAAATTCTCTCCCCCCAAACAAATCCGCAGGACCCGACGGATTTTCTGCTCCCTTTTATAAGATATTTCAGCAAGAACTTGCTCCAAGGCTAGCACACTTACAGAGCTCTTTCACCAGCTCAGGATGTATCTCCTCCACTATGGATAATACTTTTTTCAAAGCTTGGTAAGGATCCAGGTATCTGCGGATCCTATCGCCCTCATTAATCTTGAGGCATAGATTTACTCTAAAATACTCACAAGTAGGTTAGAGCACTTGCTTCCCTCTATTATACACCCAGTTCAATCCGATTTTATTAAAAACTGACAGACTCATGGTAACATTTGGCGCACATGTCATATACTGGAAATAGTGATAAAAAAACAGATCCCTGTGATACTGCTGTCATTAGATGCCGAAAAGGCATTCAATCGTGTCGAGTGCTCGTTCCTTTTCCAGACAATGGCAAAGATGGGCTTCGTCCCGCAGTTTATATCGAGAATTAGAGTAAATTATAAATCCCTGGCGGCACGTTTATTCATTAATGGACAACGATCCCCTCGTATCCCCCTCCAGAGAGGGACAAAACAGGGCTGCCCCATGTCGCCTTTATTGTCTGCTATAGGCCTCAAGCCTTTTTTAGCAAGGGTTCAACAAAAGCTAGACATACAAGGAATGCAATTTGGGGGTAGAGAACATAAAATCATGGCTTATGCTGATGATATGTTGTTAGCTATTTCAGAACCGGTTACATCACTCACTACCTGTAATTTAATGTGAATTGTGGATGTATGGCACATCGCGGGTTTGAAAATTAATTTAGTGAAATCAGAAATATTAAACTTATCTTTGCCTTCTACACTGTATCCTTCTTTCATACTCAAACTCAGTTCGGCTGGGCAAAGGGTCAGATTAAACTATTGGGTGTAGCAATAACCCTGGATTTAGCTGGTCTGTATGAAGCTAATTTTCCTCCCCTACTGTAACTAATTATGAAACAACTTGGACAATGGGGTCCTTTATCGATCTCCTGGCTTAGATGGATGAACGTCATAAAAATGACTATCCTTCCTAAGATTTTGAATTTTTTCCAGGCACTTCCTTTTCAAATTCCCACCACATTGTTTAAAATATTGTGCGAAAATATTTTGGATTATATTAAGCTGCACAACTTCATATAATAAAAGATTTGTGGGGTGGGGATGGAGAGAAATGCTGGATGCAGATGGAACGTGCATTTGGGGACCAAAATTTAGTGAAACCTGGGGCTCTCTAAAAGAGATTAAAATTATGAATTTGGTAGAAGATGTTTGGGATCTAGTGGCCAAAAAGTATAGTCTTACGACATTTCCTTCGCCGGTCACTCCCATATTTTTTACCCTACTTTTGGTCCGGGTTGTGATCCTCAGGCATTTTCCAAATGGAAACAAGCAGGGTGTCGGAAAATATGTGACATGTTTATTGGTCGGGAGCTCAAATCTTTTCTTCAGTGTAAGCTTGACTTTGGTCTCAATGATTTGGAACGATTTTGATATTTTCAGGTACGCCATTTGCTCTTGGCCTCCCCACTTAAACAGGCAGCAACCAGGCAACTTACCCTTTTTGGAAAATGTGTCATCGTTAATCCTGGCAATAAGGCCCTAATATCAAATCTATCCAAAATAATCAATGAGACGTCTCCCACCTTTCCTCCACATTATAAGACAAGATGGCAATTGACATTGGGAGAACAAATTACAGACAAGGAATGGGAGGGACTATGGAAGGATATTCCTAAATGTACCTGTTCTTTACAATTATGGGAATTTTGTTAACCCAATGGCACTACACACCGGCCCGTCTACATAAAATCAAACATTCCTTGTCGGATCAATGCTGGACACAATGTGGGGCGATTGGGGATTGGGGGCATGTTTGGTGGGATAGTCCGTTATTAGCAGGCTACTGGGCAGCTTTTGAAGTTCCTATGCAACATATGTTTGGTCCATCGAAACCTAGCTCCTTGAAGTTGAATCTATTGTTGATTCTTAAACGTAGTATGCGTTGTAACTTAAAGCAAAAATGTATAACATATGTGATGCTACAATTGGGAATTGCTCAAAAATGGAAGACTAAAGATCCACCGTTAATTACTGAATGGTTCTATAGAATTAGGAACTTTGTATCAATGGAAATGATTCAAGGTGAATAGTAAAAATTCTCATACGAATGGTCGGAGGTGCTTGAATTTTTACAATCTGACTAATCTACAACACTGTCCTCCACGCCTGCGTGTTTTTGACATTTCTTAATATTTATTGAAATTTGCAAAATGTACCATGTAAAGCGTTCCGCGCGGGGCATATCCAGCTGGGTAGGGGGTGGCAAGGGGGTTTGATTTTATTGTAAAAACTTTTCAAAATGCTAATAAATACATAAAAGAAAATACAAAGCTTGGACCTGCTGGAAGACATTATGGAGGTGTTACTTTTGGCCAGAAGACCAGCAACAAAATCACTGTTGGAACATGTTTTGCAGCTGGTGTAAAGCTAAAGATATTGATCCGTTCACTTGCAATACACCTGCAGTGCTTTCTTTTTTGCTGTACCTAGCCCATTAGGGGCTGCAGGAGGCTACTGTCAAGGAATACGTGGCAGCATCATCCATTTTCCAACGAACACCAAAGCAGGGCTCTTTCTTTAAGATGCCAATTGTCATTCAATTCCTCAAATGACTGACAAATACTTTCTCACCAGTCCCTTTTCCTGTCCCGTCCTGGGATGTGAACGTTGTGAGGGGCCAGCCATGTGAGGGGTACAATATTTTGATGATTGTTCAAAACAAGCCATTTTATTAAAGTATAAATGGCATTAAGGGCCTAATTCACAGCAGCGTTTTATAATGGCAAAACACTATTGGAAAGCGCCCTGTGAATCAGGCCCTAAATGTCTCACTATCCCTACTTTGATGAAAATATCCCTGCCTAACAAAACTAAAGGGAAACACTCTAACACAGGATGTCTGGCCCTCATACTTCAACATCAAATACACAAAGAAAATCTATGGCAATTCAGATAACATCAACAATTATATTCACTGTTTTTTATAACCTTTTAGTGACCTGGTGTATTCCCTTCCCCAGGATTCAAGGTAAATTCAACTCCAATGTTCATTAAAAGAAATCTGGAAATCCACAAACGTAGCAAAGTCTCAAATCAGTTCTTGAAGTTTCAATGTCAAGGTAAAGTTTTGTTAACCCAAAGTTCGAACAACAACTAAGCTCTTCTTCTTGGTGAAATAAGGACTTTCCACCTGCTCAAAATAGCATCAATGTTATTCCCAGCCATGATGCTTTGCCACCACTTCCAGTTATCCAAGAAGACTTGACACAGTTCAAAAGAAATGCAATTTCTTGAAATGTTACTGAAACACACGTCTTGGTTAACCGTTATTATGCATCATTTCACAAGATTAGGTTTCACAATAGGTATATTTGTCAGAATGACTTTGCAGTGCTGCTGCTTCTACTTCAACAACTTCACTTCTACTAGAGTTTACCATGATGGCATTCTCCTTTGCCCCATAGCATTCCACTTCACTTATACCACGGAAGTCTTGCATCCATTGACAACCAGATATACCACCACAGCTTCAGTATTTCATGATACCACCACAACCTGAGTACTGTGTGACTCAAGACAGGTTCTGGCAAGATTCACTTTAAGGTATTTCACCCCCTTCAAATAGACAAGGCACTCTTCCTCTGAATATCTCTCTTCAAAAGGGGCAGTATCTTTGCCTCTCTCGTCTGTCTACCACAATAACAACCTACGTTTGCCTTTATGACCCACTTCTCTTTCTCTTTTAGTCTTTCATGTATGTTTAAAGCAATTCGTCAGGGCGAACCGGGACAGAACCACTGTTGAGCAAAAAAAAAACTTCTATTTGAGTCAATTTAAAAAAATAAATAATTGCTGTGTATTATAAAGACAGATGTAAATTACATGACATACCATAGAGGCGTAGTTCCTCATAAAACGAAATGCTAAAACATTTAGTACATTCTTCAATCATCTGGTGGCTTTCAACATACAAAACCTTGTATTGTCAAGGAGTTACAGGGGAACTTATACAGTGAAAAATGTTTTTTGCCTCATTGGCATACTGGAACAAAGAAAAAAGTCAACACAATAGTGTTTTGGCCTATTCCATTTTGACAGCTTCAAGTGTTACAGCCTTCATCGGGCTGGGAATTGTGGAAGGGATCCCTCACAGCCTGTGGTATATATCGTGTTGTATAGGAGCTGCACTGGAAGTTTGAAATACAGACAGTATGATCGCCATATGTACGTTGTACTGTGGCAAGGGGGCAAGTGTTCACCCTGTGTTAATCGAGGGCAAATGTTTTTGATATCTGTTTCTGTGAAATTCGAGGGTTGCTCGATGCGCCCACTTCCCTCCAAAATTGTATTTTTCTTGTAGGTCCTCTTAATGGGATCTATCACGGAGTGCATGTCATTCTAATATGATTGTAAACCTCATGGGTTGTTCGATGTGTCCGCTACCCTCTAAAATACTGTCTCTTGCTTGTGGGTAGCGTGGGGCCTCTTTTTTTTTATATCACATTTTATTGCTTTTAATAACAATATAACAATATACAACATTCAAAATACAATGCCCCCCCCAATGCCGCCGCCATGAGTCACCTTATCGGACCGTGAAGTGTCATTGTCCCGCTTTGGTCTTGTCTCTGAGGCAGTCTGACCAAATTCCACGTTGCTGAGTACACTCCATTTCACCCTCCCGTTTCAACATGTTAGTGCTCAATCCACACCCTCCTCCCACTTCCCCCAGATCTTGGCCGCCTTGGCTGGGCACCCTCGTGCGGTATATATTCTGTGCTCTTTTGCTGCGCAGGCGTCCATTTTCAGCGGACCACTGGGCTAGGGTTTGACAGTCCAGGGCTCCCCATTCTTGTGCTATATCACGCTTTATTAAACCCATTGCATTAGACAGGAAGATTCCCTCCCATTTATTTGAGTCGTTTTCATCTGGGACCCCGAACAGCAATTTTGCGGGTTCCAGTGCCACTGTGCGTCCCAAAACACCAGACAGTCTTTGACAGCATTGCGTCCAGAAGGTTTTTATCCGCAGACATTCTCAGAGCAGGTGGAAGAAGGTACCCTCCTCTCCCTGGCACCTCAAACAGTTGGGGTTGGAGGCCCCCCCCTATCCGAACAGGGCAACTCGGGGGTAATAAATTCAATGTAGTATCTTGAGTTGTACCAGCCAGATTTTGGAGTCTATGGCAATCTCACGTGGATGCATAAGTACTTGGATCCAGTCCTCCGGTTGTATGGGGCCCACATCCCTCTCCCACTTGGTCTTAAGGCTGGCCAATTCCGGTGTGGCAAATGCATTTATGGCTTTGTATAAGATTGAAGTCACTTTGGTGGGAATGTATTGTGGAAGTAGATTGCGCTCCAGGGGGGAGCACTCTGGTGCATCCGTGAGAGTCTGCCTGTGGCCACTGAGGGTGTGCCTGAATTGCAAATAATGATAACGCTCATGCTCGGAAACTCCAAATTTTTGTTGCAGTGTCTCAAATGGGACAATGGAGCCATCTATCATTACGTCCCCGACTGTAGTTATACCTGCCTCCTCCCACCGGGTCATCATAGCAAGTTTCTGCACCTCAGTAAGCATGTAGTTGTGCCACAGCGGTTGCACTAGAGTTAGTCTATTCCTCCAGCCCATGTGTGTATGTGCCTGCCTCCAGGTGATTGCGGTGTGTGAAGAAATAGTTTGCAGAGGGATTCTGGGAAGGTTCTGATATAGTGTGGCAAGTGGCGGAGTGCCCTGTATGACAGACATCTCTGCCCTGATATGTGGGATTACTTGGGCTCCGTGAAGCAGGTCGTTGACCACTTGTAGCTGGGCGGCCCAATAATAGGATTGGAGGTGTGGTACTCCAATGCCCCCCTCCCAAATGGATCGGTGCAGCATTGTTAGCGCGATGCAGGGTTGCCCGCCCTGCCATATCAACTTCCTAAGAAGGCACTCCACCCGGACAAATTCTGTGTTTGGTATTGCATGTGGAGCATTCTGTAACACGTATACGAAATGTGGAAGTGTAAGCATCTTGAAGAGCGCTGCTCTACCCATTATGAGGGGAAGAAGCATCCAGTGTTTCACATCTTCAGCGAAGCGATCCGTTAACGGGTGCAAGTTACGGGGCACGTAGGACAAGAGGCTCCCAGAGACCCATATGCCCAAGTAGCGAAAAAGCCCTCTCTTTCCACTCGGTAGGGGACATCCCATGGAATTGAACGGTCTCCTCCTTTAACCGGGAAGAACGATTTACCCCAGTTTACCTTTAGTCCGCTGAAGTCTCCGAAGGCTATCAGCATCCGGGTCACTATCGGGCCTGCATGTTCCGGGTCGCTCAGATAGAGTAACAGGTTGTGCGCATAGAGGGAGACCTTGTCTTCTCGTCCCTCTGGCCATCGAAACCCATGCCATGTGGTGACCTGGCGAAGCCATTGTGCCAGTGGTTCGATTGCCAGCGCAAAGAGAAGGGGAGATAGCGGGCAGCCCTGCCTTGTGCCCCTGCCCAGTGGGAAGGTGCAGGAGGAACGGCCATTTACCCTGACCTCTGCTTGTGGTTTCTCATATAAAAGCTGAACCCATTTAACAAAGGCTTCACCGATTCCCATTCGTCGCATCATCACCCACAGGCTACCCCATGTCACTGAATCAAACGCCTTCTCAAAATCGATTGCCAGAAGGGCGAGTGGCGGTTCGAGAACTGGGGCGCGTTCCAATAGCAAATGGAGTCGGCGTAGATTCTTTCTAGTCGGCCTATGTGGCATGAAGCCGCACTGTTCGGAATGAACCAAAGAGGATACGACTGATTGCAGCCTGGTAGCTTTTACTTTGGCAAGGATTTTGGGTTTGCCGTTAATAAGTGAAATTGGTCAGTATGATGCACATGATTCGGGGGGTTTCCTTTGTTTAGGGATTACCACAATGCTGGCCCTTCTAAGGTCAATAGGGAGAGTGCCCTGCTCATTGGCTGCAAGGAACATTTCATAAAGGGGTGTTGCCATTTTGGCGCTTCCCAGTCTCTTCCACATCTCAACCATTAGGACCCGGTGTCTTCCCGGATTGTAAATGGGCGATGGCGTCTGCTATCTCTGTTTCCTCTAGGTCTCTATCAAGGTTTGCTCTTTGGTGCTCCGACAACTGAGGCATCACAATTTCGTCCAGGAGGGATGGGTCTGTTGGAGCTGCTGGGGCCCTGTACAGATCAGTGTAAAACTTGGCAAACATATCCGCTATATCCAAGTCTGTCTGGCCGGGCTATTCCCATTGACGAAAATCTGTCTGACATATTTATGCCCTTCCTCATGTTTCTCCAGCCAGGGCAGCAGCTTGCCCGCCTTGTCACCACATTCGTAGAGTCTAGTCCTTGACTCCCTATGCGCCTGTTTCGCGTTGTTTAATGCCGTGTTGTGGAGGGATTCCCTGGCTTTTATCAGAGAGCAATGTGTCTCTGGGGAGGGATCCAATATGTATTTAGTTTCCTGTTTTTCAACCTCCCCCTCTGCCTCAGTCACTTTCCTATGGTGCTCTTTCCTTCTGTTACTCGTCCAGGCGATCACCTCTGAGCACTGCCTTGTGTGTCTCCCATAGTATGATTGGATACTATACAGAGGCTGAGTTTATTTCAAAGTACTTGTCGGATTTCTCTGTGATAAACTCTACAAATTCAGTAAGGCCCAGATAATAATTGTTCAGTCTCCACATCCTGGGGGGCCGTGGTCGATTTTGTGCGAATCACCATCTCCAGGGGCGAGTGATCTGATAGACCTCGGGGGAGCAGTTCAGTCCTGATGACTCTGCACGCCTCAGAGGTTGGAAGAAATAAGTAGTCTATCCTGGAAAGGGACGCGTGGGCTCCTGAGTGGAAGGAGAAACCTTGATCTGCGGGGTGAAGTTCCCTCCATACTTCACACAGGCCCAGTGCGGATGCATAGGTGGCCAACCTAGTGGGTATGTTGGGGTTGCGATTCCGAATGTGGGTTCGGCCGCGGGTGTTGCATAGCACGTCGTTGAAGTCCTCCCCCCCCAGGATCCACAAGTCTGGCTGATGCTGAGCCAGCATGGTGGTCACCTCCCCCAGCAGCCCATCCCCTAATCCGGGTGGGGAGTATATGACTAGTATAGCTAGTGTTTCCCCTCAAACCTTGCAATGCACCAGCACAAACCGGCCGCTGGGATCATGGTCCACCGCACTCAGTTCGAATGGGAGGCACTTATGTAGGAGTATCAGAACACCCCGGGAGCCCCTAGTGTACCCCGCGTGAAACCCCAGCCGATAATTAGTTTACGGAAAAACTGGGAGGAGGAGCCTGCCAAGTGGGTTTCGGTGAGGAGGGCCACATCGGGGGACCGCCTATTCAGGAATTGTACAATAAGACGTTGTTTAATGCTTGCACCCATGCCATTTACATTCCATGTAAAGAATTTAAGGCGTTTAAGGCTGTCTGGAGTTGTTAGTGGGTCTTGATCAGCCATCGTGTGGTCAGTAGTGATCTGAGTTGAAAATTCTGTTATGAAGGATGTGGTGGTGCGTGTGGTGCGCGTTTGGTGCATTTGCAATTGGGAACATGGCTGTCTCATGGAGCTACATTGAGTGTACCCAGGAAAGAGGGGGTGGCTGCTTGTGAGTGGCAGGAAAACTGGTGTAACTATCCTGTAAATATGTCTATAAACATTTTCCCTTGCCCTCCCCTATACTCCACCCCAACCTGAAGTATCTGTTGCTCGAACATGCTGGCGCTGGGGAACTGGCGCTACAGCGTTAACTAACAAATGAACTTTCCTAATTCAGTTGCACCCAGTTCTTACTGTCCTTGCAAAGGTGCCGGGGGGTTTATTAGCAGCCAGCGTGGCCGCCGACATCAGAGTGTAGAAGCGGGTAAAGCGTTAGTGGGGCTGGTGACATGTGGGATGGTAGCCCCCCCTGGTTCAACTGGAAAGCAGTTGCCGTGCCGCAGCGACCTTTAATGTCTGTTTGTCTTCACTGTTCCGCGTTTCTCTCCGGTTCCGGCAGTTAATGCGGAATGGGCTGTCTTGGGGCTCTCTCCCAGCGTGGTCTGCCTCGCGGCCTGTTCCCGGGGACCGGCGCTGACCAGTCTCCGTCAATATGAGTTTCAGCCCATTTCCAAGCTTCTTGCGGGTCGGTGAAGTGGATGGTAGTGCCCTGATGTTGTATCCTGAGGTGGGCCGGGAATGGCAGCCCGTACTTCACATTCATTGAGTGCAGCTTCCTCTTGAGGTGTTCGAATTACTGTCTGGCCCGTTGAACCTCTCGGGTGTAGTCCGGGAAAAATGTGATCCTGCTGCCGTTGTACGTGATCGACCTCTTTGTCTGGGCCATCTGTAATATTGCGTCCCTGTCACTGTAATTCAAGAATTTGGCAATGACCGTTCTCGGAGACGCTCCAGGGATTGGTCTGCCCGCTGGAATCCTGTGGGCCCACTCGATAGTAAAGAACTTTGAGAGGGTTTTGGGTGCAAAAAGATCCGCTAACAATTGTTCCAATAAGAGCTCCACACTGGGCCCCTCTGTGTTTTCTGGAAGGCCCAGTATGCGGATATTATTCCTTCGCGATCTGCCCTCACTTCTGTCCACGCGTGCTTCCAGTGTTTTTAGGCACATTAGTGCCTGTGCTAGTTGCTGCTGCACCCCACCAAGGCCATCCTCCACTCCGGACACGCGATGTTCTACCTCACCAGTGCGAGCCGAGAGTTTTTGGAGATCGTGACGGAGGAAGGACACCTCCGCCGAGATACCGTCCATCTTTTTTTCCATCGAGGATCGGGAGTTGGCGATGGCCGCCATCTCGTCCTTCAGTGTCAGGGAGTCATCTGGTGGTGTCGGGGTCTGTTGTGTCCCGGTGTCATGAGTTGTGGCAGAGGAGCTTGTGGCATACTGGTCCATGGTGCTCTGTGTTGTGGTTCTCCTGTTTTTTTCTTTGCCCATCCTCGCAGCTGGTGACGTCCCAGGCATGTTGTAGTAGGGCAAGGTGAGAGGGTAAAGAATGCGTTGCCTGCACCACTGGGCTAGCCACTGCTCGAGTGGCGTAGTGGTCCCACCACGGTGTAAGTGTTGTTCGCCGATTGCCCTACGGGGATGAGCCCCAGGGCAGTTGTGGATCTTTCCAGCCCTCTAGTAATGTTCAATAGAGAGAAGCCCCAACCCTGCGTCGCCTCGGGTTTGCCCTCACCGTGCCGTTCTCTGTTGCACTATCCAATGGCGGATAAGGATGTCCAATATCACAGCCGGATGAGCGTGCCCTGCTGGCAGTGACCAGTTGGCGAGCTGTGCTGTTAGATATCAGGGTGGTGTATATCCGGCCTGCGCCCCCGTGCCTCCGCGCCACCTTGTAGCTTCGACGTGTTCCAGGGCACACCCTTCTGTGCGAGTCCACCTTTGTCTACTGGCCATGGGGTGGTGTCTTGCGTTCCCAGGTACTCCCACCGTACTTTTGGTGTCACTGGGTCACGCCGGGGGTGGGTTCTCAAGGGCGGCTAGCCGCAATGCTGCTTTCCTCCTTTCAGCGCCTTTGTGGTGTATTGGGGAGGAGGCCAATGCTCACTCCGGCATGTGGGCACAGTTCCGTGGCAAAGGTTTTGTGGCGGTTGTTAATCGAAGCACTGACTAGGCAGGCAGGGTTATTGATGGCATTATCCTGTGCCCCTTCTGTGTTTAGTTGGTTATGGAGGTTGGGGGTAGTGTCCTTCCTTTAGGATGTAGGCCTTGCAATGCACCTGGATTACAGTGTTCCAGCGGAGTTGGTCGTCTGTGCTATTTGTGGCAAGGGAGAGTTGTGTGTATACGGCTTCACACTTCTGCGGGGTTATAGATTCCATGGGCCCCCTGTGTGCCTGCAGCGGCTCGTCAACATGGCACACCCTGCGAGAGCCCCGCGAGATGAACCCAGCACAGGTGCCGTGGGTCCAGGGGGCACAGCGTCCACCAGCGAGGCCACCACTGCCGATCAGCTGGGCAATCCAGCTTCATAGTTATTCACTCCCTGGTCGCCGTCCGCACCAGTCACGGCACCCCGCCGGGGGAAGCCTGGCTCCCGGGCGAAGAAGTCTGAGCTTTCTCTCCTTCCTTCTCAGCAGCGAGGGCACCACTGGGGGACGCACCGCCGGGGAGTCCTCCGGAGACAGGAATCTGATAGTGGAGGGTCTGGCACTCCCCGTCACTTCCCGCCCAGTCCAGAAATGGCCACGCGGTTTACCAGCGGTACAGGCGGTTGTCCTACCCGGGCCCTCCACAGCGCAGGAGAGCACGGTTCTTGTGGGTCTCTCCCTGGTGCTTCTCTGCCAGCGCGGGCCGCCGCTGCTCAGTCCAGTCCTGCGTCGTGTGACTGTTTCTCGGGCAGTTGCTGCGCACCCGGCGCAGTCTTTACAGTTCGCCAAGTTGTTGGCGTCCGTTGTCAGGGCAGCCTGGGCTGCGATCTCAGCCCCGAATCTCACCGCAGAGGCAGGATCACTGTACCCCCAAGGACCGGAGCACTCCGGGGGCGACCACGGCCACCAAGGATGTCTGTGCTTCTACTTGTCCCTTATCCCCTGGCAGTGCGGTGGTGCAACTCCGATGCCGGATCCCTGTCGGCCAGAGTCACGGCGGGGCCAAACCGTCGGGTCTCTGGGTCTCCTCACAGACGCTGCTCTTTAGTCGCGCCTCACGGTGCGCCTTCCCTCACCTGCCATCTACTCCTGCATTCCGTTCCGGTGGCCATCTTGGAAGGCTCCCTGCTCCGCAGCCCCGTAACACCTTACCTGGTGATTAACTGCGAAGGGGATATTACTGCGGGCTTGTGGCTTCGTGAAGGGCACCAGCAGACATTCACACTCCTGTGTGTAGAAATTACGTGCAAATCGTACCACCAAAACAGGATATTTTGCCAGGATTTCATCGGCGGCCAGCAGAGCTCACGAGGCTCACGTCCTCCGCGCTCGCATGCTGGCCACGCCCCAGCATGGGTCCTCTTAATGGGATGTATCCCGGAGTGTGTGCCGGTCTGATGTAAATGGCGATGCATTCGTTGTCATGGCAACTGCTTCAGATATTGATGCCCTCGCATCTGTGTTCACTCAATGTTCCCTCGAACGCACTGTGATGCTGTAGGTTGTGTCTACTTCAAATAATCTTTATAAGCAGCCAGCTTGCCCTACTCCAACTTTGCCTTCACCTCTCTACCAACTGTTAGCCAAACAATTACCCAGAAGCCTTGGTGCCACTCTCTTGGCTTCAGGTAATGCTTGCACTCTTGTATCTTAGGCAAGGTTGAACTTCTATTGGGTTCACAGTATTGGTTAGATTGTTTTCTGGCTTTGAAAAAGGCTACTTTCAGTCTTAATAGGGGAGTACTGTTGGCTTGAGCAATGCTTGCTCTCTCTTCATCTGCAAATACAATGTTTAAATGCTTGACTTATTTTATGAGTAATGATTGTTTGTGTGAATAAAGATGCAAAGTTCACTCCTCCCTTGAGAAGCAAAATTAGGCACACGCAGCATTTACTTTTCATGCGAGTGAAAGAGACATTACTCGATCACACGCGAGTGCAACTTTTCCATTGTCCCATTGTTAAAACTCAACGAACCACTTCAACTCACTTCTGCTTATATGCGAGTGAATATTAAGCTGGATACTGTTGCTGGCATTGCTCGTCCAAGGAATCGGAATGCCAGGTTTGACTCACTGGCTTCTGTGATCCACTTTACAAATGTTGCAAAACTTCAACTGCTTCTGGCTTCACTTGGGCCCCACAACCTTCCTCAAGGTGTTTCCGATCTGGCCACTCAATTAAGGAGCCCCTCTCGCTCATGAGACCCACGGCTTCATAACAGTTCCTCGCCTCAGCCTCCGACACGCTTCTTGGACGGCAACCATGGGGAAAGACAATCTTCATGCACGCCTTCTGCTGCGCAGCCTCTGCACTTCAGAGTTTGGGAGAACAGGACCCTCACAGAACAAGCAGGTGAACTATGCTGCGTCCATGTTCGGGTGTCCCTCTTGTTCTCCCACTTCTGCCTGGATTGCCAACACCATGCCTTCTTCTGCCTCTGCTTCTAATACTCGCACTCCATTCACAGTTCCAGCTCCTTCCAATTGCCTGCACCTGAGGAGGACTATTATGCATCCCAGGTTCCTTCAGGTGTGGGCTGTTAGGCTTAATTGCCTGACTACTGCTGCATCATAACTCATTCCTCTTCCTCATCGCAGTACTTATGGGATTATGGGAGTTGTACTTATCAACAACAACATTAGTTCTTTTAAGTAACTTCTTGATTTTAAGGGTAGATTTATTTCCCTTCGAATCATTTAAAGATGAACCTTTAGAATTTGTGGTTACAGAGGAAGATAATTTACTTAATATTCCTCTAGGAAGTTCTAGATTCCTTTACATTTTGGCTTTTGTGATCATGTCGGATTTGTATCCTGAAAGACCTTGAAGGATATTTCTATTATTAAGGCTTGTTCAGGTTGTATGGTGTTTGTGCCCATAGCCACAGATTCTATATGTGGCTCAGATACATCATAATGGCAATAAGCCATTACCTGTTCTGACAACTTTAAAAGGTTCCCCCTTTGAAAGGACAAATACTGTGTCTCCTCCCGCGGGATCTCCTCACCACCCTAGGCCTTGTCTCCTCCCAGGTGATCCTCCCACAGTACACCACCCCCAAGGGCAGGCTCAGGAAGCATCTGCCTTTCCCTGGCAGGAGACCCTAGGTAGGGGTTTAGTGAGGGAGCCATAGGATTCTTCACAACCTAGTATTAACCTTCTTAATGGGAGCTCCATTTGAACCTCTCCATTCTTGTCCACTTTGGTTGTTAACATTGAAAACAATCTTTTTGGTAGTCATCGCTTGTGCACACAGAGGGAGTGAGCTACAAGCCCTGTCATGTAAAGCATGCTTTACAGTATTTTCCATGGAAAATATCGTTCTGAGGGTTAGTCCTTCCTTCCTTCCCAAGGTGGTGTCTGAATTCCATCTGACACAAAAGATAACTTTACCAACTTTGTAATCCACCTCCTCACCATTCTAAGGTCGAAGAGAGGATACACAGACTTGACCCGAAAAGGGCTCCTAGCTTCCAGATTTCCAGGATGGCCAATGTCAGACAAGATGACCAACTATTTATTTGTTATACCGGCCACAGGTTGGGCCAAGCCATGACCAAACAAATGTTATCGAGTTGGGTCATCCTCTACATTTTCGGAGTACTATTCCATTGCATTAACAGATGTCCCTGAAAACCTAAGACAGAGATGCTAACATTCGGTAGCCCCGGAGAGGGAGATTTCACCACAGCAATCGAGAGAATGTATTTATCCCAAAGGATTGCATTGGGGTTATAATTATTTTAGGCGGGAGACAGTAAAGAATAGCCCGATTTCTCAATAAAAAATTGCAAGTCTCCCGCCTAAATTGGGAGGGTTGGCATGTATGCTAAGAGCCCATTACACCAGAGGAGTGCCAACCACTTCGGCTCTCCAAAGAGCTTTAACAATGCAGGACATTTGTAATGCTGCAACGTGGTTCTCACTACACACTTTTTCAAACATTACTGTTTGGACACTCTGTCGGCCAGGAAAATCATTTTGGAAGAGCGGTTTTGCACAACATTATGTGTTAATCAAAATTCACACAAAAAACCACTTCTCCCACCTCCAGCTCCAAAACGGCTAAGGAAGTCTATGAAAGATAAGGAATCCGTGGGAGGACACACTCCATTAGAAGAACAGATTACTTCCCCTTGTAATGTTGTCTCTACTGGATGTTCCTCCCATGGATTCCTCATCGCCCTCCCTGCCTACTCTTTTGACTGTGGGTAAATATTTTAATATACCTCTCTTTCAACGCCCATGTGGGTTATTTAATCCTCAAGTCAGCTGCGCAGAAAGAGGTATAACCTAAGAACTGAGACAACGGGCACAGTGCGTGCTATTTATACTGTCATCAGCGTTGCGTCTGGACGTGGAAATGGAAACCATTGAGGCACATCGACTCGTTTCTGCACAGCTCCCTCTGCTGCTGAATTTTTTTCAAGACTGCCAAGCAGGATATAGATATATCAAAGATGATGAGTCCTTGGTAGGAACATCCAGTAGAAAAAACATTACCAGGGCTGAATAATTTGTTCCTGTCACATACTCTCTCAATAACCTCGTCACTCTCTCCACTGGGTATTGCTCACTCACACACAATATGTCACCTGCACGCCTATCCAACTCCTCCACAGTGATAGGACTCCTATCCATGCCAGGCATGCCCTGCTCCTTCCAGGCTGCTTGTGGTAGGCCTGATGGACTCGGCACAAAGCTGCTGCCATTGCAGCCGTTTCCGGCAAGTCGACACAATAAAGGCAAGGCAGCCGCGAGAGGCGACGGCTTGCAATGCAGATCCTGATGAATGTCGTACTTTTGGATTGATGGGTAATTAGCCTCTCTGTTATCATGGACTACTTTCTCTGTCAATCTGTGCATGGTGTTCATCTTTTTGTCGATCCCTGAATTGAATCATTTGATCCTAAACCCCCCTATCCTGGAATCAAGTTCAAGAGCACCTGAGGTGCCTTGGTGGTTTTAGCACCAAGACAGGAGATCAAGGTAAACCCTTGTTCAATGGGGGGGCACACATTTATGGTATTGATATATTTTCAATGAAAAAAACATTGTTAAAGGGACGTTATGGTTAAGTTGCACTAGGAAAAACCTATGAAATTAACTGGAAATACATTGTTACAGGGACGTTATGATTACAGGTAAAACCGAAACCCCCCAGAAATTCACCAGTTATGGTGAGCTAAGCAACCATAACTCGCGCTACCACTGTGCACTGCAAGGACTAACACCTATGACATCAAAGATGACATCACATGTCTGGCTCCCTCTTTTTTTGTTCACTGATATATGTAGGGCAGGTGGTTTTCTTCACTGGCAGTCAGGAAGCAAGAATGCAAAAGGTACAATGTTTGCAGACCTAACCCTTCTCATATGTTGTAACACTACTTTCCGTAGGATTCAGGCACATCATATGATACATATACGTAGAGGAAGAAGGCAGCATGAAATGCAGCAATCATTTCTGGGCATGAAGATAATCAGTTAGGTTACGAACACTTTCTGGTAGTACTACTACTTTTTTGCTTACTTTACTTGCCCTGTATATACTCATATTTGTATGCGTTGTGGTGTCTTTATGTTTTGTGTAGAGTAGTACAATTATGTAGTAAGTGAGGCATTCTTAGTGACTTATTACATGTTTCACAGTATAGAAAACTCTGAAACGAAAGCAATCATCATTTTACTATCCAACATGGGAAGATTTTGAATATTGCACCTAGGATGCATGCTGCAGACAATGCCTGCATTTCTACATGAGGTGGTGCATGTACTGGAAAGAACTCTGTAATGCAATGGTGTTTATAGCAATGCATTCGTTAATGAACTATTTATGTCATGATACTTCTTCCAATGATCTCTAATAGTTTTCTGCCAACATTACAATGACAATCCCTTGTGGAGGCTTTTTGTGAAAACTAAATACACATGTGATGTCATCAATGACATTTGTGATGTCATCTTTGATGTCATGGGTGTTAGTCATTGCAGTGCACAGTGGTAGCGCGAGTTATGATTGCTTAGCTCACCATAACTGGCAAATTTCTGGTTTTTTTTCTTCGGTTTTACCTGTAACCATAACGTCCCTCTAACAATGTATTTCCAGTGAATTTCATATGTTTTTACCAGGATACCCTTAGTTTGTAAAGATGTACTGTAGAACATACTGAACCTGCTGGCACCATGTTAATGTGCACAGCAGTCGCAGACTATGCGTCTGGTTGCGGTCTTCGGGTGGCATCCATCCTGCTCAGAAAGGCAGGGCTCTTTTACGTAGCGGTACCATTCACCGAACACAAGGAACAAATAAAAACAGCACCATGTGCATGAAGTGCAAGGGAAAATAGATGGGGGTCTGCAAACTGTGTATTTATGAAACAAACAGCACAAAGGCATAGGGAGCACACCATAACGGAATGCATAAACAAGAGAAGTGACGTGTGCCTTCACCAATCTTACCGCACTGCTACTTAACATGGTAACAAAGAACGAACAGGCAAAGTAAGGACTGGAAAGTACGAAGACCAGATTGTCACTACAATGTAGTAAGCACACTGACGTTTGTCTGATAATTGCACAGGTGGTGCAGTATACAACAGTTGAGAAGCATAGCGTTTCTTTTTTTACGCAGCAATGGCAAGCATCTTAGAGTGGCTGGAAGAAAATGTCCCTCGTGATGCAATGACTTACGATAGCAACCTCATTGCTACTGAAGGGGCCCCTGAGGGACCCTCGCGTATGGCAACAAGGCACAATCACCACACACAAACTGATACGCCAGACACGAGGTTGTATTCCCAAAAGCTAGGGGTTATTGCAAAGCAAATAGCCTCAGTTGGCCAACTGGGTCCCACGCCCCGCGATGTGTGTTTCCAGACCCCGTGGGAGGCAAGAGAGAGAGAGAATCGTACAACAATTACATATATACAAAGCAAGCATCTTACAATCAGTAGTGACACATTCAATACTGCCCCTAATATATTTCCTTTGAATTGGGCACGATGATTGCCAATTGTGACGAGTATGACACCTTCAGACATTTATTTAGCAACAGTTTGCAATTTTATGAGCCTGCAGACACAATTCTTCGTTATAAGAACACACTGCTTCTGTTCTCTGCAAGCAAGCTGCGTGCAGGGGAGAGTCACATTCCAGACCTCGCCATCTCCTAGTTTCTATTCGTGTACTGGGGGTCCACTTGCTCTCCGGGGATCTACAGGGCTCAGGAAAGGGGAGCCGCAAAGAAGAGCATAATTCAAGCCATTTAATTTTCGCTTCTAACATTTCTACTGTATTAACGAGACTAGCTGGCACCTGTGTACTGATTAAAATGCCTTGCTGCTTACTTCCAAGGACTTGTGAGGGAGGAGACCGGGCATTTCTGCCCGGGTTGCTGCGTTATGTTTCAACAAGTCTCTTGCGGCCTTGTGTTATGCACTAGTGGAGCAGAAGAGAGTTTTCAGCAAAGCAGTTTTAACAGAAAGCAAAAGGCAAACGTTAGAGAAAACAAAATGGCGATTTCAGTTACCTTAAAATGGCCACACTTTAGTCAAGCTTATGGCTATATATTTCTAATACTAAACACATGAGGCGGTTTGTCTTCGGCCAACAAAGTACATTGCCTCATGATTGAGGGGTGTCTACTTTTTCTGGACTGGCTACGCACCGCAGTCTGAAACGTAAAATATGTAATATCTATTGCTTCATGTACACCTAACAGATTTTTTTTTCTTTACGAGAACACATTGGAAAGGAAAGCAAGGCAGCACAAGCTGCACCCTTTCAACAACAGCATACGGGCACAGGAAAGGAAAGAAACTCTGTAAATAGCAAACTGGACAGCCTGGAAAGCTAAATGGAAGAATTGGTGAACAATTTTGCCACCTTAAAAGATGACGTACAAGGACCTATTATGTTCAAAATAAAATACCACTGCCCGACCTGCACGTGTACCTTTTCCCCATTTCACAGCCTGCCATCCCCTCAAAATCTCTGTGCTTAGAGACGTTACGCTGCTACCTCAATCCCTTCCTGCCCTCAAGACCAACTTGTACATATCCCCAATTCCCCACAATAAGTATTCACTTCTGCTACCCCCTCCCTTTCCTAATGGCACGTATGAATGTGTGGAAGTAAACGTTGATATGTAAGTTGTTGCTGAGTGTACATGTGGCTTTTCTTTTGGTTTTAAAATCCTGTTATGACTCAGCGGCGCACAGTACTGGTGGGAATTACCGCAATTAAGGAAAAGGGAGGTGTCCTACTGACACTGCACCTGCCCGGCCTATCTGCAATCACAATGGAGGCATCTGTACTACGCCAGTATGAACTGCTTCTCCGCATCTTGTGAACCACCTATAACTAGTTGTGGGAGTGGACGTTTGTCCGGTGCACAAGTACGCACATACACATTTCTTTCTCGATCTCCTGGTAACACTGCCTCTGTCCAGCATATGCAAAGAAATTTGTGATGAACTTTAAATAGTTCGAGGCGCCCACCCACGTCCTACAGGTAGCTGTACACATAAACATCCCACCTACTATACCCTACACACACCCAGCATGTCCCAAAATGTTCGCCACACATGTGTCGCACTATTAATCAGTGTAGAGATCCCAACGGTGTGCTTAGGTCACCTATGCACATGCACACAAAATATTCCGCCCAAAACATGTCCTGCGGACAGCCGTCCCAATGGAGAACATGCGCAACATCAACATGGGACCACACCCATGCTGCGCGTGGGCCCTTATGGCGCGGGCACTATCCGGACCCTCGAACAGTGCAAAAGTGCAATGTTCTGCGATCTACAAAGTGTTATTGGGAAATTAAGAAATGACATGCTTACAAACTCCCCACAATGTGCCATTGCACATTAATGTATTTGGTTCAACGATGTAGGCCTCTTTGCTGGTTGCAAGGTCTCCGCAGCAGCCCTACACAGGGTCACACCCCAGACCTGCTCCACATTCTGTGTGTAGCTTTTCAGAACAGAGTTGCAGCCTACATAGCTGTGAGCTGTAACTGAGTTTGGAACAATTTCTGCTATGCTACATTACCTTTGCAAGTAATGGCAACCATGTAACACCCCTTCCTATGAAGCACACCCTCAGTACTGATAATCCCCACTAGCCCCTTCCCATGGGCAGCATGCTCACAACGGAACTATGTGACACGTGGGCTTCCCGAAGTACCGCAAAGGCCATGCCCCAGTAAAGCAGTAAGAGCCCTTCTTCCCTTTCACTATCTTCTTTCCAGAACCCCCTCATTTGGTACACACACACATCCACCAATCACAGTAAAGAGCTCTCCATGTAACACTATCAATTCTGAATTACATTCCTCTGCATAGACACTACACCCAGAAATTTTATTGCGCAATCCCTTAGCCTCCACAGTCCCATTTCCATGCCTGCCATCCTCAAAAGCCCCGGATGCGGCTTTCGTGCTGTGTGCGGGCATTGGGGAATACACTGCAACCAGGGTAGGGGATTTTGTCATCCGTGGTGGCTCTTTTTTTAGATGCTTCTAGAGAAACACCTTTATTTCTTCTCTTCCTCACATTCTTATAATAAACTTTTCAACACCTCCTGTATATGGGCAAACAAAAGAGCATCACCAACGCTGGACAAAGAAATGCCATTTGCATGGAAACGCACCGCATTTCGAGAATGTATGCTGTCATGGTTGCAGAAGAGCATCCCACGAGCGGACAAAAAAATCACAAATCCTTCTATTGATGAGCCCCCTTCTTGCCTCTGGCTGGCACAGCATACATTAGGAAAATCCCATACTTTTCTTGGTGTTACGGCAGAGAAAACCACCTGGACAGTGGGCAAAAGCCTCTTCACTGCCTTCATCCACCTCTTCAGTTGATGGAACACACGTGAACAAGTCATGTAATCCAAATGCATGCTGCCATAATGCACGACGACAACGTGCACTGCAGCAAAACTGGCCACTTCTCTGCAAAGGTCAAGCATAACACCGAAACTGCAGACATCGACAGCACACCACAATGCATCCACTCCTTCCAAACCGAAATCGCCATCAACGTGCCTTTCCTGGGCATACCTGTGCAGATCTATCACAAAGGCATCACCCAAAATCAATACAATGCGTTTCTCATGTCAGTCCTCCTCACTACGCAGAGTAATGAAAAATAATATTACTGCCCCTTCCTGTGAACCACTCGCTCAGTACCTGTTGGATAATCCCCACAGTCCCATTTCCATTGGCCCGCATGGTGAGAAGCGCAGACTGTGGCACGTGTGCTTCCCCAACTACCGCGAGAGCTGCGCGCAGTTAAGCAGGAACAGTCCTTCTTCCCTTTCAACTATTATTTCTCCAGCAGTATCTCATTGGGTACTGTTAAATAGTCACACACGCATTCACCAATCACATCGAAGACGTCAGCATGTAATACTGTTAGTTCTGTACAACACTTCATATGTACCGTTACACATTCAGAGTGCAAGTGGCGTGTGATTCAAAAGCACCTCCAGTAGAAAGTTCTGTAAAACTATCAGAGATTTCTGCATCCATATAGCCACCCATCACTGCAAAGTACAGAACTTTCTAGGCCTTGCACACACCCACTGCAACGTAATGCAAACATGCATGCCAACATCTGACCAAGAACCAGATTCCACAAACGTACCACAGCCACCGGCACTCCTACCTAATCACCGCACCATGATACAGCTATACGTGGAAACATGCAACAGTTGGCAGGATCTACAAACATAGCACAGCCTCCATTGCACAAAACCAATACTTCACAGTGCACTACAGTAGTCAGAACTCTGCGCAATGGACATTAGCCAAGCCCATAACATATGCAGTTCAACCCTATCCACTTCTATGGACACACTATTAGAACATTGCACCCAGTTGACACACTAAAGTATCCAAGCACATAGAAGATGCACTTAAACGGTATCCCTACATATTATCCCCACCAAAAATATCACCGTACATATGGTAGTTTGTCTCGCCATAGGCGATATTTTTGGGGGAGATAATTTGTGGGAGCGGGGGTTGCGGGGGTGTCCCCCGTACATTTTAAAATAATGCAGGGGTTGCAGGGGTGTCCCCCGCAGGGTCCATGGCTCAATATCACCGCAAATCTATAGCTATATTTTTGTATTGCGATATTTTTGCGGGGATATTAACATATGGAACCACTTGAACCCTACCCTCTTCTATACTGACAGTATTCCAACACTGCACACAGTGGGCACACTGCAGGACTTGGCACTGCACCATCTCCAGCCATACACCGAAAACTGTAGAATGTTCTAACAATCACCACACCCATGGAACCAACAATATATGCATGTCAGCTCACTTCTGGTGCTCTCATTGAACCAACAATGTATGCATTGCTGACAAACCACACACACAAGGCAACAATGTCAAACCTACTTGCAACCAGGGCCCATAGTTGTCGGTGCAAGGCTTCCGGCCATGCATGGAAGGGGCTACGGGCTTACTGCATGCAACAAAGCATAGCATGCGCTATGTTGCAACGTTTGTCATGTGCAATGCACTCCCCTTCTGCAATTAAGCTGCCACCAGTCACCATGGTAAGAGGTCACTGCACGAGCTACCGTGCCGTGACGAAGGCTGCCTACATTCCCCACACATGGTAGTCGCCTGTGGAGGGACCCGTGAATTGCTGCACTTCGCACGGATACTGCAGGCACCGTCTTCTTCCACCTAATAACATATCTCTGATGAACCACTTCTTATTCCCCCACCCTTTCCATCCCTTCTTCCCACCACCACATGGCGTAAAGTATGTTTGCCAGGCCCTTTCAGTGCCTCACTGTCATCCGATACACCATGGCGGTGGTTCAAAATATTTTTACGCACTGCACGCTTCCCTCCAGCCAACCACCTGCCGTGTCCAATGTTCGCCGACATCACGGCGTACTGGAAACCAATGAGACTTTTGTCCACAAAGCGAGTCCGCGGAGCGGAGCCAGATATCACTACTTTTTGAGACGTACATTTCAGTTATTTGCAACAGAAGTACTCGTTGGATTTCCACCAAACACACAAAAGCATGCTTTCGGAACCAAGCCGCTGCTCCTGCAGCAAATGTGGTCAAAATCCATGCAGCCGTTCAGGCTATAGGCGTGCGCAAAGATGCCCATTCAGTCCATGAAAAAATAAAAAATGTGGGGCTCCCCTATAACTTTGCCCCCCCTCCACGAAACCTCACCCACAGGGAGCAAAGTTATAAGCCACCCAAAAAGTGGTCCTGCTATGGGTTTAGCAACTTAACCATAACTACACGGCTGCTACCGCGGGCCGTATAACATATATTGCAGTTATTCATTGGCTATTGGTGTTCCCACAGCAGCTTCTGCTTGAGGTGCCAGAGTACCTATATGAATCGCCTATGTTAAGTCGCTTCTACTTGGTTATCATAGTCCCCTCCTGTCAAAATCGCAGTGGGGTATAGTCCCTGATTCTCAATAAGATGACCCTTTCTCGTGACTCCCAGGAGGTTGATGCTTCTCATCAAGACCTACAGTTCTGACACACAGACTCTTCACCACTCCGCTCCACCTTCTGTCCTCCTCCTGGTCTCTTGGTCCACCTCCACACACGTCCTGAACTCACCCAAACACCCCTCACTCTGTTTCTCCGACAGTTAATTTATACATGTGACTTCCTGCCTTTAATTTTCCCTCCTCCCCTCATTTGGTCCCTCTTAACACCTGACTCTGGGGCCCAATCTAACACTGCCTTTTCCCTCAGGCCTAGCCCGTGCAGTGCAAGGTTACATAACCAACCCTTAGCCCCACCCCTTTATGCACGCAGCAATTCGAATAGCCTGGGCTTTTCTCCTCTAGATGTCGGGTTGGCGTTCCCCTTAATCTATGCTGCAGTGAGGTTTCACTATGATGGCAGGCACCGGACGATCAGCAACGTAAGGGTCTTGTGGGTTCTCTCCTAGAATCTTAGTATGGTCTTGGAAGTTCTGAAAGAAAATAAAGAGAACTCTGGCCAGAAAGAAGCTGCAAGGCTGTATGGCACTGGGTGATAGAAAGTGGTACTCCTCATCATACTCGAGGCACATTCAGGTGGTGCTGGGGTTTGGTCCCTCCCAAGTCCATCACTCTACCTTTGGTGTAGGACAGGCTCTGGCATAAACCCTGGCAGGCCTCCTATTCCAGGCTTGCAGTGCTCCCCGTTCTTCCCTGACATGGTCAAGACCCTGACCCTGTCAGCCACTTCTTAACAAAATATTTGTTCCTCGGTTTGGTTAACCAATAAGGCCATTCTAACACTGAAGATATTGGAGAAGGCAGCTGAGTTTCAATTTCAGAAACTGGCAGTCCCGTAGATAAGCATGGTGCCAGACCTTTTTTACGCAAAACAAATACACCATCTTTTATCTTTTCATGCATACCATTTACACACCAGTTGAGAGCAGAGGGCAGGTGACTTGACGGAAACCAGAATACTTCTTTAGTTTTGTATCTGCATGGGTGAAAGTGCAGGCTATGGAGAAGCCTCTGAAAATAGACACTTTTTTCTTTGAGCTGTGTGCACAGAGTTTTTTCTGAAGAGACAGCTCACAGTGAAATACAGAAGTTGTTTTCTGTTCAACTTCTGCTGTGTTTTGTTTCAATAAATGCTCATGGAGCAAATGGAGGTATTATGCATTTTATTTTCCCCTCATTTTTGGGCCCTAACATTAATAAAATGGAAAACTTGGTTCCAATTGGGAAGTATCCTTCATAAAGAAAATATGGTTTTTCATTGAAAGCAAGCTTGTAGTGCACGAAAGTATTTTGCAGAGTTCCTGTCTTGGGTGCATTTATCCTCAAGATGCATTTATGTGGTGTATTCAGACACATTGTGTAGGGGAAGGTTTTCCACAAGTGTAATATATTGTTTGATGCCAGGCATCTTAGCCACTGTGAGAAACCTGAGGGTATTCTCACTCCTACTCCCTTTGGATCCCCTATGAAGGTGGCCAGGGAAGATAGTAGATAGCTCGCTTTGACATCCGTGCAGAGTCTGCCGACGCAGGTTCGAATTCCAGCAGGGCAAAACTCATCCTTTCATCCTTTCCGAGGTCGAAAAATTAGCACCACACACCGTGGGTAATAATAAGCAGCACTCAGATGCCTTAGGGTTTGTAGTGCTATATAAATGTGAATTATTATTATTAAGGCCATCACTTTTGAATCCTGACCCTTGGGGTGGAGAAGCGAGGGAGGATCACCTGGTTGGAGGGTCCTTGAGGATTGGGAGTGGGATGCCCCTAGGTGACACATGGTATCCCCCTTTTCCTAGTAATAGTGAACCTAACCCTCCCTCAACCTTTTTAGGCTGTTAGAAACCAACTCCCCTCATGATTCTACACATAACACCTTACAGAACATAGACGAAGAAGAGGCACCTGAGAGCAATGAGGATTACCCCTCTTCACCACTTGGGCACTGAGATGAGGAAACTGCATCCCAAACACTGGGATAGTCAGGCATGTCTACCTAACTATGGTCAGACAGGTCTAATTTGTCTAACCCATCGGCAGTTAGAGGTTTGCATGTGTATAAAATGAGAGGGAAGGAAAAACAGATCAGAGAGCCGTGAAGGAAGCGAGAGAGCCATGAAGGAGAAGCAGACAGACCGGTAAGGGATCTGCTTTTCGAGGGACTGCCATGGACTGGACGCGGACGCCAGCAGATCCAAGCCTCACAGAACACTGTCCGCGTTCATCACAAGCAGCGAGGCGAGCAGTGCTTGCATCGGCGGTGTTCCCCATCCCATAATACCAACCTACATTAAAGTTTAACATTACTCTTACAAGAAACCAAGGTATACTGAATACTGACCTACATAAAACTTTAGCATTTAACATTGTAAGAAACCACGATATGCTGAATACCGAACTACTGAACTACATGAAACCTTTGCGAGAAATCCAGGTATATTGAATACCAAACACGACCTGGAAATGAATACAGCCAAAACGAAAATCATGACCTTTGAAAAAACAACCAAGCAAACAGAAAAACAGTATTGGCACCTTGAGGGAGAGTGGCTGGAGAAAGTGAAGTACTTTAAATACCTGGGTATTATACTCAATGACAGCCCCATAGAAACTCCAATGCAGGCAACACTCTATACAAAGATCAAGACCTTAGCCTCGCAAACAAAGGCGATACATACAAAATGTGGGCGCTTCTCACTCATCCCGGCGATTAACTTTTATAAAGCAAAAGTGACACCAGCCATGTCCTATGGAGCAGAGGCGATGCAATATATATCCCAAAGAAAATCTAGCAAAAACTAGAAGGATATTTTTGGCGAAAAGTGCTGAGACTGCCATCATCAACGCCAATGACCTCCATCAGAAAGGAACTGAGCCTGGTTTCACTAAAAGCCACGATCGACCTAAATGGCCTGATGCTGTACAGGAAGATCCGGCTTTCTGCTCGGCCAAACATCTTTGAGATCATCTTCAGAGAAATGGAGGACGGAAAAAAGAAAATGTTAATAAATTGGGCAACTAAGAATAAAATCCTTTTAGCCGAGATTGGAAGCACAGACGAAGAGCTGGAGCGAAACCCATTGAAGACTAAAAGAATGGGACTGGATACAGTCTCTAAAAGCAGCATCCACGAATAAGTTAACTTCACATCTCCCGATAAACACACAAAAAGTAAATCAAGTGTTGGGATACCTGGTTACATTTCCTAACAGAACACTGCGATCTACATTTTTAAGAGCCTGCTTGAACCTTCTAAAAACTAACGAGATTGTAGCCATTAGGGGAATATCGACCACTACCACCTGTCGATACTGTAATAAAAAAGAACCGGTGGAAACAGCCAGACACTTGTGTTTTCGTGCTTGGGAACGACGAAAGCAAGAATGATCTATTTGGGTGGCCATTTGAACGCCTTACAAATCTGCGAGAAACCGGCTTGGTGGTCCTGACTGAGGAGTGGCAAAAAAACAGCCCTGGTGATTGCGGTGGCACTATTTTTCCAGAACATCGTTTTGGAAAATGAAAGGGACAAGAGCTGAAAGAACTTGTAATGGAAACTTATTTTGTCCTTTTTCCGAACTTTTACAACGTCCTTGTAATTTGAAACAGACGAGGCCAAAGAGTTGTCTTGTAAAAATTGTAATAAAATTACATTTAAGTCAAGTAATACATTTTTTCTTTTTGAATACCAGACTATATGGACCTTAAGCATTACAAGAAACCAAAGTATGCTGAATACCGAACTATATGAAACCTAATCTTACAAGAAACAAATGTATGTGGGACAACGCACTATATGAAAACTTAACATTACAAGGAATTACAAATATACAGAATACCGACCTAATTAGACTTCGATTTTTGAACATTGCATTAAAGAGAAACTTCTCATTGAGGTAAATCAATACATTGAATGACGAACTTTAAAACATCTTTACCTTGAAAAAATAAAAGTGTGCCTTTCGACTCAAACTTGATTAAGAAACATGAGAATACTTGTTGAACTCTGGATTGAAACTCAAATCATAGTAAAGCAGTGTTGCACAGTGAACTACATCTAACCTTACAATTGACCACAGTAAAGACTCAAGAAAGCATGAACAGTGAACTTTAATGAATGAATGCAGTGTGGCAAGACCACTACTTGGCGAAGGGTGTATGATACATTGTGGCAGGGCCACAAGGCAATCCAGGAAATGCCAAAGGTTATAAGATTGCACCCTAAAAGCTGGAAGACCAACGCAGCAGAGTCAAGTAAGGGTGACTTGATGCATAGGAGCAAGTGCCCAGGAACTTATATGCTGGGCTGAGAAGTCTAGGGACCCTGGTTGCGTGACCTGTGATGCGCCTAGAACAGAGAATCCTGATTGGTGAGAGCTAAAGACATTACAAGGCCACCTCAACAAAACCGTTGCAGCACCTTTGAACTATACTTGTTGTCTTGGGAACAGAATCCTGAGACCCCTTTTGTTCTGGATTGTATTGCTTAAAACTTGGGGAAGGGAACCCCAAGGATTGTTCTGGAACTATATTGCCTTGAGCTGAAGAAGGTAAACGTGGAGACTTTTCTTTCATGGAACTTTCTTATGCTTGGGGAAGGGGAGCTGAGAAAAAGCTGTGAGCTGGAAGAAGCTCAGAACTTTGAGTTAAACACTGTTTCTTTTGAGTTTGACATCCCTACACATTGGTTTAATATAGTTGTGAGGGCAAGGATAGGTTTCGGACACAAACAGACTTTTAAGTTGAACTCTTTAACACAGACTTTCCTTAGTTGTATTCCGGCAGGGAAAACCCACATTAGCATAGGGCAAGTTAGGCCTTCAACCATCCTGACATTTCAGTTAAATAAACCTCTTCTGTTTCAACTTGAAGTCTGTTGTTGTGTCGTGCTTCAGGATGCCTTTACAATACACAACCATGTGTTGTACTGATGGATCTTATTATTTTAAAATTGTAGTCCTGTTTTGGTTTCCTGATGCATACTTTTTACATTCTTTCAGAGTGTTAGGGAGAATTCTCTGTTTAGGCTGAATTTCCTAACCTATTGAGTCCCCCAGCAGCTTTGCTGGATTTCTGGAGTTTGTTTTTTTTCTCCTGCCAAGAGTGAGTCTCTTTTCCTCACACTCTTGGACATGATTTGAGGGGTTCCTTTGACTGTTAATGTGTTTTATGGGCTATGGGGTCTTTTACTCCATAGTGTCTCATGTTTTTACTATGTGTGTTATACAGCACCCTCAGTGCAGTGACACAGGGATGTCATAGTGACACCCCACCATAGACTCCATACCCTGAGACTGACTACTGTCTCCCAGGGCATGTAAAGTCACCATTGGCTTTACTAGTCCCAAATTATGAAGAGAAACCAGTACAAACCATCATATTGTGGACGTACTGGTTGGGGCAATTCGATTGCCCCAGGGTCTGTTATTCGAGGGGGCACGTCTCCATCCCCCCTGATCGAGTTTTGGCTGGTGGCAGTGGATACTACTTTTTATATTTGACCGCGAATATATCTCTATGGGATTTTCCCATTGTTCGAGGCTACCAACTTTAATTATTTAATTCTCATAGCCTCAAACATACCGCCGGTTTATTTATTTAATATCAATTCGCCGGTTGGTATTTGTTGCCAGAACTCGATTCTAAAATGGCGTTTGTGTTCTCTTCTGTGACTCCAACCCAAGTCGAGCCCTTTGTTCCACTTTTTGGCGGGCTTCTCCAAAAGTGGTGCCACTCTGTCTGGGTACCACAGGGGGTGTGGGAGGGGGTTTAGGCAGCCTGGACTGAGTTACCTTGGTAACTCAAGTTGCACTCTTGTGTGATTGGCCCAAGTGGTGAGCCGGGCGGCTCACCACTTAACATGTTTGATTGACAGCTAGGCTGAGTGAATGGGGGTGTGCTGCATAAAAGCAGGGCTTTTGGGACTGGAACTTTAGAAGTCGCCACAGGACCTGAAAATCTGACGAGGGAGAAGCTGAGCCGACCTGCTACGACGACACCACCAGTGGAGCCCTGCTGAACCGACTCACCACTTCCCAACGACAGAGAAGATCTCCCGGCTGGAGAGTCTTCTTCCCCTGACTGGTGGGCACAACCAGTTTACCTCTTTTTCTCGCATCCCCAGACGTCTTGTGATCGATTTGCCCGTGCCAAGCACCCCAGCAACCGGATAGCCACTTACCACTGGACCGCGAATAAAAGGACTGCTCCTCTTCACTGAGAACTCCGCGGCTGGTTTCTTCCCTGGCAGTGCAACAGACTCCTGTCTTCCTCCCCGACGAGATCCTCTCTTCCCCCGGACGAAGCACTGACTTGCACACGCTGCCAGGAACAACTGCCCCCGCTGGAGTATTCTCACCACTTTAAGGTACCGTGTCCGCCAGGCCTCCCTTTCTAAAGATTGCTCCAAGGTAATAATAATCCCTTAACCTTCTGGACTGGGCTGGCCGCCTTGACCATCTAACTGGTCCCTTTCTTTTTGGTCCAACTCTTTCTGAACTTATTGCGAGACTTTTGGGCACGTTGAACCGTGTGACCTTGGACACATTTCGACCGGAGCCTCTTAAAGTGGGTCCGGCCTTGATAACTTTGACTTTACGGTTTTAACCTGCCTTCTTCTCCTACTGTGTTCTTCCGAAAGTGTTGGGATCTGTTTCTATCTTTGCTCTCCCTTTCTCTCCCTTTTAAACCGATTGATTAGATCTTCGTTAAGCGCTCACCGCTGTCTGAAAATAAGTGTTGCTTTACTTAAGACTTGTCTAACTAATCGTTGAAGGGAGTGTATAACTTTTAGTGACCGTGTTTTTGAACTGGTTGATATTAGTGCCAGTGTATTTTATTAGATGTGGTTTTAAATAAATAATTATATCTCTTTTACACCAAGCTCTGGTCAGTGTTTGCTTGTTCTACTGTATTCTTTTGTTCTTTTGACCTATTGTGAATACTCTGTATACTGCCTAACTCTTCTTGAGGGAAGTCTGACTGCTCAGCAACAGCTACCAAGTGAATCTGTGTGGTACAGACTGCTACCAAGTGGGTTTACTGCCAAACACATGTAGTCTTAAATCTTTTGCAGTGGTCCCACAGGGAACTGCATAGGTTTCTGTTTAACTCAGAGGCAAATCCTTTTTACTCATATCAAGAATGTACCCTCTAAGTATTAAAGCAGTGTGAAATACTCCACCTCAAAACCTTGTGGGGAACAGATATATATGCAATGTTTAGTTAAACACCCATTCAACCTGAACTTGCAGTCATTTTGGTAAATGGTACTAAAAATGATTGTCATTACAAACTTTACAGATGTCACATCCTCTTTCAAATTTTCAAGAATACAATTAAGGTATTCCTTAAAAAAAACGACATAACGAGGCCGAAAACACAATTTTTTAAATCAAATCTTTTGTCATTTTTTTACACCCCCGCCCAATAAATATGGGGCAGAGTTGGGTAAGGGAATACATTAAGGTAGCGAGAATGTGGGTCTCCCCCTCTGCATTTAAAAATAAAAATAAATGCAAGAAAACAAACAAAAAGGCATTTTGCAAATTAGATTTAAAATAAACAGTATTTTCGGCCTTATTTTAAATTCGGCATTTCATCGTTGAACCACAATTACAACTTTTAAAACCTGTCTCTCCAGCCAGTTCAAGCCAGTGCAAGTGCTGTTCCAAAACAAACAATAATGAAATGGTAAGATTTGTAATTGAAATAGAAATTCGATAAAGTATGTCACTGTTGTGTTATCCAGATAGGTATTGATTCATGCAGGTTCCCCCAACTTCTAAACACTGTGATTATTATTACCTCAGTCTGAGGGATGCAAAGTTAACTCTGCCCAGCTAACCATTGACTATTAGATTAGAAATAGAATGAAGCATTGAGTCCTTACCTTTCTGCACCATTGTGTCTTTCACACCCCGGCGCTGGGGTGTGGAGGGTGGTGCGGACATGGTCAGTAACGGCCCACCAGCCGGAGCCATGGTAGGCTCGAGCAATGCGGGGAGAGCCATTCGCACCCTCGGGTTCATTCGGGATGCATTCAGGATGCAAATAGCTTTCTGTTTTTTCCTCCCATGATTGGCTGCCATAAGCTAAGCCATTTTCCATTTCTATGGTGGCAAGATCAGGAAGTGTGGCGGACCACAGCATTAAGCTCCAGTCCGATAAGTAAGTGGGAAGGGTGGAGCTGGGGAAGGGTTGGGGAGTAGTGAGGCAATATGGAACGGCTCCCTGTTGCCTCCCCACATAAAAAATAAATAAATGGTGCCACCAGGGAAAGGGCCTCGGGTGGCTGGAACCAAATTCGTGAGGAAATGGCCGCCTCCCGGGCCCTGCAAGCGTCTTGTGGCGTTACCTAGCAACGCTCGCGCATATCTTCCTACGTTCTCCGCTGACAGGCAGAAGGAGCCGGCGCCAGCCCTTCCAGCGAAGGGCAGCGGCAAAGGGTCCTGTTTGCCTCTGTTCGCCTCAGGGCAGCAGGGGCTAATCTGCTGGAAGATCCTCACCAGCCCTACTTATTCTGCTGATCCAGACATTTGATCACCAGCCCGCATCGCTTCTGCTCAACAAGTGAGTACCACAGTCAGAGTTCGAGAACGCTGTGAAATTTATTGGCACCTCCTGTCCCACCACGGTACTTACCTGCCTTTGTCACACGGGCGCCACTCACGACATGTACTGTTTGCATAACATACGCGTATCTGTTAGATACTTTTCATAGAAACTAAACATTGATACCTTCACTATGTGTGGCCATTATTCTGCTGTGTAGCCAACCTGTAATAATCACGTTACTTGTTTATCTAAAGTAGTACTACCATAACTTTGAGCGTGCCTGCCAGTATTAATTAATGCACACCTCCTCCAGACAGACTATCCGCCCCAATATGAATCAGACTACTATTTCAAATTTTACCTCAGTCTATATGCATTACTGTTAGATTAGCCTATTTGCTCAACTGCCTGAAAATATGCCTACTGCAGATAAGCCTACTTGCCTAATTGTGAAATAGTCTACAGGTAAAACTGCTTGATGAGTTAACTGCCCAATGGCCAATAGTCCACATGTTTGTTTGTTTATTTTATTTATATCGCGAATCTGACCCGGGGGTAATTGGGCGCTAGAGGATAGTAATGGTTACATTGCATAGTATAGACAGTTGTGTACATGAATACAGTTTGAGCAATCAAGGAAAAATTACAATGGTACATATACATATTAAAGGGATGGTCTAGTAAAAAATTTTATTTAAAAAATAGATAGGCCACTTAAAAAAAAAATATACTAGCATCCTCCGTTTTAAAACCTCCTATGTAAAATTTTGAGCTATTCAAGCTCAAAATTCGAAAAAGCAAGCACAGGGGCGCCGCCATTTTGTGAAATGGAGGCCCTCCTGTGCTGGCTTTTGCTTTTGCGGCACTAATGAAGGAAAAGCCAGCCTGTTTCTGCCTGCTGTGGCTATCACTTTGGGTCTCCGGTGCTCCCGTGGGGAGCCCGAGAGCCCCAAATGGGAAAGCAGATTCAGGCAGACACAACGCAGTTGTTTTCCGCAATGCCGCGTTGTGTCTGCCGGAATCTGAATCTCCGGGAGCACCGGAGACCCAAAGTGATAGCCACAGCAGGCAGAAACACACGCGGTTGTGTTGGAAAACGCTGCGGTTTTTCTTTCCAAGTTTCTCAGGCTCCTCTGAGCCGGAGGAGCCTGAGAAACTTGGAATGAAAAACCGCAGCGTTTTCCAACACAATAACGTTGTATTTATGTTTGCGGTCGCTTCAAAAGCGACCGCAAACATAAATACAATGTTTTTAAAGCTGCGGTTTTATTTCTAAGTTTTCCGGGCTCCTCCAGCCCGGAAAACTTAGAAAAAAAACGCAGCTAGTGCTTATTTTTTGTAAAAAAAATAAATAGCACTTACCGAGATTCAGCTGCAGCTTTCCTGCTCTGGTCTCCGGTCCGCGTCCTCTGAGTCCCGGCACTAATGAAGGGAAAGCCACCCAGCGGTAGACTTTGTTTACTACAGCTGGCTGGCTTTTCCTTCATTAGTGCCGCAAAAGCAAAAGCC
Source organism: Ambystoma mexicanum (assembly GCF_040938575.1). Lineage (NCBI taxonomy): Eukaryota > Metazoa > Chordata > Amphibia > Caudata > Ambystomatidae > Ambystoma > Ambystoma mexicanum. The sequence goes on from NC_090922.1 coordinate 430,142,666, forward strand.
AGCACAGGAGGGCCTACATTTCACAAAATGGCAGCGCCCCTGTGCTTGCTTTTTCGAATTTTGAGCTTGAATAGCTCAAAATTTTACATAGGAAGTTTTAAAACGGAGGATGCTAGTATATTTTTTTTTAAGTGGCCTATCTATTTTTTAAATAAAAATTTTTACTAGACCATCCCTTTAAACATTATACATATTATGCATAGGTCATAGCAGTAGTATAGGATGGATGACACATACTAGTTGTGCAGACCACCTAACGGTCAATGGTATTATGTTTTGTTGAGTATCCATGTGATAACATGGCTTCTGAATGTGTCGAAGGTTTGAATAGTCTGAATATTCTGAGGGAGAGTGTTCCAAAGCTGGGCGGCTAATACTGGGAAGCTAGAGCCTCCGGCTCTTTTTAGATTGTATCTGGGCACCACCAGACATGGTATGTTGGATGATCTAGTGATTCTGTTGGGTACCTTCCATGTGAACATATCCGTGAGATAGGGGGGGCTTGGTAGTTAAGCGCTTTGTGAGTGAGGCAGATAGTTTTTAGGTCAATTTTGTCATGTATAGAGAGCCACCTGTGGTGCTTTCTAGTTTCTGATATGTGCTCTCTTTTGAGAATATTCAATGCTGCTCTGAGTGCGTTGTTTTGCATGATCTGGAGTTTATTTAAGATGGTTTTGTTCGCTCCTAGATAAAGGCTGTTGCAATAATCCAATTTGGAATGTGCGAGCGCTCTCGCCAGAGGAAGGCAGCTGCTAGATCAGACTACCTGTTCACTTGTCGATCAGCCCATATGCAGGACTGCCAATCATTCTTGCATTTTAAATGCTAGACTAGCCTATTTGCCTAATTGTTGTAATCAACTTACATGCATATCTGTATAAGGAGATAAATTACTCAATTGCCAATAGCCCTTATGCCCAACTGCTAGTGCAGCCTTTTCGATCAAGTGTTAACGAGCCTTTATGCATGAATGTATGGCTAGCCTACTGGCCCTTATATTAATAGCCTGTGTACTTACCGGCTAGACTAGTTTATTTGCCTTCTGGTTACTTAACCGTGTGACCAGTTTATCTGCCCAAGCGATAAAAAGCCTATGCATAAAATGTCTGGAGAAGTCTATCTGCTCCATTAATCAATTTATATGCAAAAATATCAGAACAACTTACTTGCTTTAAGGCTAACAATCTATGTGCCAACACATTTGTATAACGGCCAGATAAGCCTACACGCTTATAAATCCTTTGGGCTATACTAACCCCTACCACCTAGCCACACAGCCGCACCTGATCATGTTAGATTGGCTAACTATCATTATGTTCTATCTTATACCAAACCACATTCTCTGCTCGGGAAGCCATTATAACGTATACAAAAATGGCTTCTCTAAACCAGCCTGCCCAAGCCACCATCCCATCCCATGCCCCACGCCATTTTTGCCCTCCATGTCACTGTTCCCACCAGCTACTAATGACGTCCTCTTCACCGAACCCAAGGCCAGGCCACCACTTTTGACTCCCCCACCGCTACCAAACCACTTAAGTCCATTCAGAAGCATAGCAGCTCGGAAGAAATCCAATCGCTACCTGTCTCAGGTAAAGCCAGACGGTTACGCTTAAGAGCACGAACCCAGCATCAGGCCAACTATCTTACATCCCAAGACACACCATTAACCACCCTTCCTACTAAATCACCACTAAGTGGCCATCTTCCCACGCCCAAAATGAACTCCGAAATAAGTATTACCTCTATACGTATGACCACGATAACAGAAGAAACCCACACACCTAAACTCCCCTCCAACCTCCAATGGGTGCTCAGAAATGCTTGTTCCCTAGGAGCCCATGCTATCGAAATACACAACTTTATCATAGAATCAAAGATGAATATACTAGTCATCACCCAATCATGGCTTCACCAAGCCTCTGGCTCCCTCCTCACCATATCCATTCCCCCTGACTATACCATCCTTAGAACGGATAGGACCCATTAACACAGAGGCAGTGTGGCCATCATCGCAAAGACTAATCTCCAACTAAGATCATGCCAAATTGAAAGCCTAACAGGTTACAAACTACTTCTAGCCAAACCATAAACAGAAAAACACCTATCAATGTAGTAGTTATTTTCAGAGCCCCCAACCCTAATAGTCAGCCAGAGACAGACAGTCCGCTACTATTAGCGCCCATCATCAAGCCCAGCACCAAATGTATCCTCCTGGGAGATTTGAACTTAGGATTCAACGATCACCATGATCACAAAGCAGAAGCATTACACTCCTCCATGAAGGACATGAGCTTTACTCAGTTAGTGAACTCCCCCAACCACATCAAAGGAAGAACCCATGATTGGATCCTTTCCCTCAACACAGATACCTCTATTGATTCCATAACCCCTCTAGACTGGTCAGACCATCACAATATTATGTTCACCATCAACTCCTTTGAATGCCTCGTAACCACTTCTAACATCGCTAATTCTTATGAGACCAGAAACCTTTGCAAACTCACCTCGGAAACCCTAGAACCACTGCTCTCCAATGCACTAGACACACTTTCCACCTCTGATGACAACCCCAACATGCTAGCAGACGCTTACCACAACTGCCTCACGTCAACCATCAACGCAGTAGCCCCACTCATTACTAAAACCAAGCGTTCAGAAAAACAATCGTGCTTCTGGTTCAATGAGGAACGTGTCGCTCTCAGGAGAACCTAACGCGCCCAGGAACACACATATAGAAAACATCCCGCACCTGAAACTGAAATAGCCTACCAGGAAGCTAACAGAACTTAAAAAAGCCATCATCACCCATAAAGCTAACGCCTTTAACACTCGGATCAGCAATGCTGCATCCGATTCAAAAGAACTATTCTCAATCCTAAAAGAATTGGAAAACCCAACACCAACTACCAACTGCACCAATTCCAGTAAAGAATGGTGCACCACTATCCCTGTTTCTTGATGTGTCAAATTGTTTGGTAGAAGACTAATGGGTGGTGACAGGCAGATCTGCCCCAAAGCTCATGTTAGTGCATAGGTGCTAGCGGTGTCCTCGGTCGGCAGTTTTCTAGGTAGAATCCCTGATAGGTAGTTCTGCTTGGACATTCCCAGATAGAGGGGTTAGTTAGGAATTGCTGGAAATGGACCTTGCCGTACAATTATAAACAGGGATTTCGAGATGTGTAGGATTATCAAGCGCAGCATTTCATGGTTTGATAGCATAGTGCAGATTTGTAGGGCAATGATCAAGTTCATTAATACTATTAGTGCTTGGGATCCTAGTTCTGCTAGATAGAATACAGGTGGGTAATTCTGCTATATACATTCAGTGGTAGGTGTGATTAGCAGAATGACTGCTAGACAGCCCCCAGTTATCTAGTTTTGCTCTTGGATATCCAGGTGCGTAGAATTAGTAGGCAAGTGCCTTCTTGGGCTGATTGTGTAGTGCAAGATTGCATAGCCTTGATCAAGCTCATGACTGATTGGTGGAAGGGTTACGAGTCTAGCCCAGTCGCCCTGATTAATGTCGATAGATAACTTCAGGCCTTAGAGCATATGGCCCTCCTGTGGATGAGGAGATTAATTCATTCTGTCCGGTACAGAGTTCTGTCATGGTGCCTCTACGATTCGGGTTTCACGTCTAGGCCAAGGCTCTGGTAGTGGAGTTGGATATCTTCAGGCCTGACGGTCTATGACAGGGTCCATAATCAGCAGGGTACCACGCAAGGTGTCGGTCATGGTGGTAAATCGGGTGCTTCACTGCATTCTCTTGCAAGTTTTTTAGGCAAAGAGCCAGGTTTTGAGTGCTTTCCGTAAGGCCATGTACTATTCGCTGTGTCTGCGGGGAGGCAGTGAATTCCACAAAGTTGGCGCCAAGGTTGAGAAGGCTGACCCTCCGATCCTGTTTGAACTGGAAGAGGGCACCACTAGGAGGGCCGTGCTTGACCTAAGGGTGCGGGTCGGGTGGTAAGGCGTAATCTTTTCTTGTAGGAATTTGGGACCTGTTTTGTGCATCGCTCGGTGGGTGAAACATAGGAATTTGAAGGTGGCCCTGCGTACAATTGGGAGCCAGTGTAGGGTATAGAGAGCCAGTGAGATGTGATCCCTTCGTTCCAATGCGAGAAGCAGCCTGGCAGCCGAGTTTTGTACTCTTTGGAGTTGTTTAACTGGTAGGCCCGTGCACCCAGGTAGAGGGAGTTTGCATAGTCAAGTCTGGACATGACAATGGACATCATTGCAGCAAGTCTGTTTGGAAAGTCAAGGGTAAGGGAGGATACACTTCAGGAGCCTGAGATGAAAAAGACAGGTTTTGGATATGTTGTTGTTGTGGTGAGACAGTTAGGTCTGAGTCCATTGTGCAGCAAAGGTTTTTTACAGTGCTGGTGGTTGTGGGGGAGGAGGGAGGCCAAGTGAGGGTGGCCAGGGAGTCAGATGGGCAATAGAGGAGACTTTCTGCATACCATGATCTCTGTTTTACCTGGTTCAGGAGGAGGTGGTTAGTCATCATCCAGCTGTCAATGTCTGAGAGACGTTCTGCTAGGTCAGGGCTGTGGTAGGAGGTCGATTTAGGATTTCTCAGGATGATTTGAGTGTCATCTGCATAGTTGTAGCAAGTGAGGTTGTGTGAGCGGATGATCCTGGCAAGGGGCGGTGTCAGGTAAAGGGTGAAGAGAAAGGGGAAAGAGGCATGCACCTTGGGGGACTCCAGTGTTTACTGGGGTGCAGCAGAGAGGAAAGGGGGGAGATGGGTGATTTGCTGTCTATTAGAGAGGAAAGAGGCAGTCCAGGAGAGAGCTGAATCACATATTCCTAAGCAGTGCAGTCTGTAAAGGAGGATTATGTGGTTGATGGTGTTAAACGCTGCGGATAGATTCAAAAAGAGTCTGTTGTCACTTTGAGGTCATACCCGGATAGAGATCAGTGTGGTTTCTGTTCCATGATGCGGATAGAAACCTGATTGCACAGGGTATATGAGATTGTTAGACTCCACAAAGCCATTGAGCTGTAAATATGCAGTGCTGTCGATGAGTTTTGCCAGGAATCTGGTGTTGGAGATTGGCCTGTAGGTGATTGTTAAAAGACGGTCGAGGGATGCATTTTTAAGCAGAGGTTTGACGTGCAGTTTTGAAGAAGTCTGGGAAGTTCCCGGAGGTGAGGGAGTCATTGAGAATGGACCTCGCCAGTTCTCCTGCACAGGTGGAGGTGAAGATTTCTTTAAGGAGTGAGGCAGGACAAGGGATCGGGAGTGAGCCAAAGGGTCGGCTGTTGGATAGCTGTTTCGCAAACTCTGCGCTTGAGCTAGGTTTGAAGGGGCAGAAAGAAGCATTCTCAGGGCGGAGGGAGATTGGGTCTGGTAGAGCAGGTGTAGAGCAGGTGGACAAGAGGGAGAGTTTGGAGTTGATGGTTGCCATCCTGTCGAGGGCTATTTTGTTGAAGTATTCTGACAGGGAATTGCAGAGCTTTTGTGAGGAGGGAGTCAGGGCTGCAGTACACGGCGGGTTCAGGAATTCAGTGTTGATCCTATGGAGCTCTTTACTGCTGCTCTGGCAGTTTAGGATCGTTTTATTATAATATGCTTTTTTGGCCTTTCAGAGCTCTAATTTTTTGTTTCTTTGGTGGTGATTTGTTTTGCAGGGTTCTGGAAGCTTGCCATTTGCACTCAAGCAAGCAGAGGAGGGGGGTGAACCATTTGGGGGTAGGTCATATGCAGGAGGGAGCAGACTTGGAAGGGTTTAGAGGAATGAGGGAATTGTTTAGCCAGGAGTCAAAGAGTTGTAATGGTAAGGGTCTAGCTGTGGTCGGAAGAGAGGGGAGGGCGCTTAGTAGGACCTTGGCCAGGTCCGGTCATACTTTGACCTTGTTCAAGCACTTGAACTGAGATGTATGGGTAGCGGATAGCTAAGGGGGTAGCGTTGGTGTGCTGATGGAGAATAGTATGTCAGAGGGGTCTGTCCAGGTGAGGGGTTGGGGGGTGGATGTGGACATGAGGTTGGAAGAACTGAAGATGGCATTGAGGGTGTTGCCGGCAGTGTGTGTTGGTCCTCTGATATGCTGGGTGAGGTTGAGCGCCTCAAGGCTGTCAACCAGTGGTAGAGTCAGGAAGTTGTTGGGGAGGTCGAACTAGATGTTAAAGTCTCCCAGTAGGGTGAGTGCCGGGTGGCTAACTAGAATGGCTGCTAGCGAGTTGCATAGGGGGTTAGCAACGTGTTTGTCGTAGCCCGGGGGTCTGTAGACGAAGCTCTGTGAGAAAGTGGGCAAGAGAGAGAGTTTGACAAGGAGGGATTTGCAGTTAGCTTCAGGGTTGTGTTTCAGTTGAGGTGATGGAGATGTGAGGTTTGTGCATTTTGGCTAATCTGCCTCCTCTGCAAGGTCTGTTGTGGGTGATGAGTGAGTAGTCTGGTGGGAATGTTTTATGAGTGATAGGCTTGAGGTTGTGCTGAGAATCAGGTTTCGGTTATGATGATAAGATCGGGGTTCTTGGAGGTTAGGAGATCGAAGATGCTGTGTTTGTTCTTGGCTACGGAGCAGACATTGAAGAGGAGAAAGGTGATATTGCCCGAGGTAGAGGTAGCAGTGTTCACCTGGGGGTCCGGGGTTGGCCGGGCTGGGATGAACGGGGCCGTCGGAGGGAAGGTGTTGGTGGAGGGTTGATGGTCGATTGGGACAGGCAGCGTAATAGTGTAGACGGAGGTGGTCAGGGGTGGGGGATACTGTAGTGGGTGCGTAGCGGGCCATGGGTGGGTAGGGACTGGGAAGAGAGGTCGGGCACTCATAGGTCTTTGACTCAGTAGTGGTGAGGGATTGGGGGGTTCGGGTGGTGGCATCAGGCTCGGAGGGTAGAGGGGTGGTGGTGAGAGGTGGTGGGTAGTACAGATGTATTTGGATAGGTGTTTTTACGTGATGGTGCAAGGGGGCCGGAAAAGTGGGGGAGGAACAGAGTAGGAGGAGAGAGAAAGGGGAAGACTGTCTGCAGGGAGGTGGGTGGGAGGCAGGGATGGTATCAGGGATGTGGTAGTGGGGGTTGGAGAAGGGAGGTGGATCAAGAGGTGTAGGGCCAGTGAGGCATGCAGGGCTCAGGGCGTTTGTATGCTGGGGTGTGCGAGAGGGTGGGGGGGTCAGCAGGAAAGGGTGTAGAGGCGATGGTTCAGGAAAGGGCAAGACGCGCCATGCTCAGTGAAGGGAAGGCGTATGCCTGTGTAGGCCATTTGGTGGTGGTTGGTATCGTGGGGATGGTGGTAGGTTGGTGGCAATACTGCGGGAGGTGTGGTCGGGGAGGGGTGTGGAGGTAGTGCCGGACAGTGAAGGGGTTGGGCGTAAGTTGTCATAGCGCCTCTGCGATTCTTCTGTGAAGATTGTGGCGTGAGTGTGGGACAGGTCTATATTGTGCATGAGGGAGGGTGTCTGTTTGGATGCTGTTGGCGAAGAGGTGGGGTGATTGGGTTGGGGCAGACTTCCTTGTGTGAGAGATAAGATGAGGCCGATGTCTGGTGGTCTCTGGGTTTATAGCTGTGGGAGCCATGGACTGGGGGGCAGCGATAGAGGTGCAGGACATGTTTCTGAAAGAAGGCGCAAGGCTTCAGGTGGTGGAGGGGCCATGATTTTTGGAGCGCCAGAGTGCTCCTCTGATTTGAGAGCTGGCCGCTGGGCGGAGGGATGCTTTGGGGAAGACCTACTGCCTGGGGAAGTAGAGAGAAGGGGTAGGGGACATGGATGGAAATGGCCAGGGATGAAGCAAAGGGTTCATGGATCATTTGTTTCTGGGTGCGCCAGAATACCTCTCTGGCCTGAGAGTTGGAGGGTCGGCGCTGCAAAGATGTGGGAGGATGTGTGTTCTCCGCGAGGGAGGGTGGGAAAAAGGGTTTGGAGGATGGAGGAGAGCCAGGGCTGGTAGTTGGTAGGGGGGTACGCAGTGGACCAAGATGGACCACAGAGCTCCTCTGGTCATGGAGTCGAAGGGTGTGTGGTGAGTGGAGCTGGCGATGGGTCGGTGGGTGGGTGGGATTTGAATGGGTAGGTCGGGAGGGGTGTGAGTGTTTGAGAGTTCCATGTGTGAGGGAGTGGGAGTAGTGAGTGGCGGGGGTGCATATGTGAGGGATTATAGGTGTGGGCAGTTCTTGGTTCGGGAAAGAGGGTGTGTGGATGAAGGATAAGATGCGCAAGGGGTGTGTTCTGGAGAGTCTGAGAGCTCCATGTGTAGTTGAGTAGGGGGGTGTGTGGTGAGAGGCGGTGTGCGTGTGCATGATTCCGGGTGAGTGTCGTAATGGGTTCAAGAATGAGGGTGGGAGGTGAATGGCTGGAGATGTATGATCTGAGGTGGAATACTCTGGGAGAGTGTGGTAATGAGTTCAAGAAGGGGGTGCAAGATTGCATGGTGTAGGGCGGATGTGGTTTATTCTGGAGTGCTTGAGAACTGCTCTTGTATGTGGGAGTGGGAGTGGGTGGTGAGTGGTTATATGTGCATGAGTAAGTCTACGTAAGTGCAGCAGAGATGTACAGAAAGGTGAGGGGTGGGGATCTAGGTAGTTTGTGTGTCTGGCTTGGGAGTATGCTGATCGCCATGGTCCTGTACGGGTGTGGCTGGAGGAGGGCAGGTTGCAGGCACTGTAGGTGGCTGTGATTGAGATAGTACTGTAGATGAGAGGGCTAGATTTAAGACGGTCTGATCGGTGCACAGAGATGCCAAAAGTTGAGGCAACAGTGGCTAATGCATGTGAATTGGGGAGAGGGCTTTAAAAGGGGGGCACAGGAGCAAATGCCGTAACACCTAGGTAGACGGAGAAGGACCCAGGTGGGTGCTGTGAGAAACTCATGGTGCCAACAAGCAAGACAGACACAAGTGATCACAGTCCAAGGGTGTTTATTGAACAATTAATGCTTTATCCAAGTTGGAAAAACACCTAATCTAAACCTAAATCTAAGATGGGGAACAAGAGTTGACCATCAAAGGAAAAATAAGGCAGTCCTAGTGGTGTCGTGTCAAATCAAAAAGGCCTATACTAAGAAACCTATTGCCCAACCCTCACAACTAATACAAAAAGAGGTGTGGGATAGTTCTTATGAAAAGAAAGAAGTGTTCTCAAATAATATGTCAGGATACGGTAGCCTCAGTCTCCCTTCCCCACGTTTTGGACACTGGGTAAGATGGGAGCTTAGAGCACACTATAGTCTCAGGCTTCTCCAGCACGAGAGAACAGTTTTCTTGGTAGTTCTTAGGACCGCCGATGGCCAAGTCTCGTTTCCTGTGCAGTTCTTTTGCCTTCGGGCCTTATGTGTTCAAATGACAAATGAAAGTTTGTTTTCAAAGTTCATTGGGTGACGGGGTCACCCCTGGGTCTCCCTCTTCTGGGCCAGGACCCTTCTCAATTTATACTCCAAAATATACCACGGTTGATTTATCAAACAACTTTGGGTGACAGCTTCACCCCTGGATCTCCCTCGGTCAGGCTTTGACCCCTCTTGATCTTTATCGGGATTCAATTCCCTTTCTTTCTCATTGCTTGTAGATTAAAGTCTTTCGATTGTACATGGATTTTGCTGGACTCTCTGTATGACCACTTTGACCTATTTTGCGGGCCTTACTACGGCCTTCTGGTACTTGTAGTTTATCTCATATGGGGTTCGACCAGAGTTGAGTTAGCAGCCACGTGGTGCTGGTTTCCCTCTGCAGCTGGTCTCCCCTTCAATATTTGCACTTGTTACAGTTCATTAACATTTCCTCGAACTTAGTTCACCTTGGCACTTTGTGACTTTCAATCAACACAGCCCGGTACGTATCGGTACTCCCTCCGACTCACCGGCTGTGTCGAACCGCTTGGCTTTTGGCTTCTCTGGAGTCAAGGTCGGTACCACACGCGGCAGCTTCTCTCGCTCCTGCTTATCAGCATAGGCTTGCCCCATGTACCGTTTACATCTGCTGCAGGACACTTGTGCTATCGTTTGTAGTCTTAGGCTCTCTTCCACGAAGGTTCCGTGGGCCTGAGACGAAAAGGGCAAGGTTACTTGTCTCCTCGCCAACCTCTCGATTCCTGCTGCCTTTCTCCTTCTTTTGAACTGCCGCGTGGTAGCTGTCTCGTCGTGCTGTCTGCTGTACTCGCCTTCCTCGTACTGCGCTCGCGTGCATCACCTTTTATCCCTATGAGGAAAGGAAAGGGCTGTCAGGTGTGTGTGATTCAGGTTAAGTGCCTGACTTTGCCTGACGCCAGGGTTGGGACATGTCCGGTTCACAGGTTTAACATTACAAGTCCGTCGTGCAAAGGAGTTTGTGTCGGAAAGGGGGAAAGTTAAAGAATTTGAATATCCTATGGGATAAGATGGGGCAGGTTTGTGAAATGGATGACAATGACCAGGATGAAGAACAGTACATAGGGGACCGTGGGGGCGGTAGTGTTCTGTTATAGTAGAGTGGGTGTTCGGAAGATGACAATCAGGGGGACGGGATTGGTAGGGTTTGTGGGGTAAACGGGAATGACAGGGATTATTAGTATGAAGTGAACAGGGGAGCTTGTGGGAATGGTAGTGTTTTGTCTGAACAAAAGGGGGGTGTGGGAAATAGTGACCAGAGGGGCTTTGAAAGGAAGGACCAGGTGTATGTGGGTACGGTACGGGACTACAGGGTTTTTTGGGAGAGACGGTTTCTAAATGGTACAGGGTTTGATATCCTAGGGAACAGGTTATATACAGAAGGGATTGGTGGATTTGGGTAAGAGAGATTTAATGGGAAGGAGCGGGCAGATGTGACACAGCCCATAAAGGTCTCAGGAATCTCACTCTCCTCACATTCTCCCCTGGTAACATACCGTGTCTCATCTGGGGCATTCCCCTGAGCATAACCCTGTGTCCCCCTATCCAAGTGATCCTCCCTCGCTCGTCCACCCCCAGGGTTGGGATCTGCGAGCGTCAGCCCACCCCTGGCCACCTAAATAAGGGTTTCCCGAGGTCTACTTGGGAGAACACCCTCAGGTTTCTCACAGTGCACAACAGTAAAGCAGCAACACTCAGATTTTGGACACCTGGGCAGAGAAAGAAGGGCCCGAGATGGGTGCACAACAGCAAAACCAGTAACCTCTAGATTTGGGGTACCTGTACCTATATTGGGGGCACAAGAGTAAATGTAGTAACCCCTAAAATTTCGATAGCTTTCCCTAAAATGGGGGCACAACCACAATGCAGCAGTGCTCAGATTAGGGATACCTGGGCTTAAACTGGGGACACAACAGCAAATGCAGTAACGCTCAGACCTTGGAAGCCTGAATAAAGGGAGGGAGGCCCAAAATGGGTGCACAACAGCAAAAAACAGTAACCCCTAGAATCGGGGTAACTGGACCTAGGAGGGGGCACAACCGAAAATGCAGTAACCCCTAAAATTGGGATACCTGGACCTAAAGTGGGGACACACGAGGAAGTACAGTAATGCCCATATTTGGGAAACCTGGATCTAAAAATGGGTGTACAGCCGCAAACGCAGCAACGCTCAGATTTGGGACACCTAGATAAAGAGAGAAGGGCCTAGGGTGGACCACAGCAGTAAATGCAGTAACACTCAGCTTTGGGACACCTGGATTGAGGGAGAAATTTCCTAGAGTGGGGGTGCAACATTAAATGCAGTATGGTAAACTTATGAGACTTGTAATGGCTAGCTCAGCTTCTGACTCAAGTTTCATTCAGCCCACGTGGGAAACAAGAGGGAGATGGAAAGAACAGCCTCTGGGAGGGGAGGGAGAGGGAGAGGGAGAGGTGGGGATGGGGGAGGAGAAGAAAAAATAGGGGGTCAGAAGCTAGCAGCAATCTCTTTCATTGGGCAAGGTATGACGGTTGTTTTATGTTTTTTGTTGGAGTCGAAGGGATAGAACGTAGAAAAGAATATGTTTCTGGACAGGGTACTTAATTTGTGTTAAACAATCGTGACACTCTGACAAGCAGCCTTTTAACCGATGTTTCTAGGGCTTAGTACCGCTGAGTAAGGGAAAGATCAGGGAGCTCATGTTACTATGAGTTTTAACGTAAATGGAAGGCGTAAAAACCTTGAGTAAGGCTTTAATGCCTTCCATTCACGCCATGGCCATTTTCATTCATTTGTATGGCAGAGAGGAGGGGCGGAACGCAACTTGCGTTTCTACCTCCTCTCTTCCTCTCTGACATACAGCATTTCTGCATGTATGGATTTTCATGCTGGCGCAAATGGTGGTGATCCCCATGGAGTCCACCAGCTTTATGTACCAGCATAAAGCAGGGGGACCTCATAGGGATCCATTGTACAGGCGGCAGGCAGCGTGTACAATTACAGTGAAACAATGCCCGACAGGCGCATGGTAAGCAATGTTAACAAATGAAATGCGAGCATGTCGGACATCGTTTAATTGTAATTGTATGCCCAACTGGCGCTCCTAATTAAAATGTAAGCGATGTCTGGCATGCAAGCATACCAGGCAGCGTTTACTCACTGTGCATGGCACATTGCAAAGGTGCAGGGCAAAAGGCAGCATACATATGTGTACGCTGACTTTTGCACTCTGCAATGCAAATGAAGAAAATTTTGTAGTGGGGCGCCGCCTACGTGAATGTCAACACGCAATGACTCCTTGCCGCCAAATTACTAATTTCAAGAAAATTAGTTTTTTTTTTCTTGAGAGAATACAACTTCTGAAAATCACTCCCCCTTATCAATCTCCTGATTCTGACTTTTCACAGCAGTAAAAATTCCTCCGCTTTTGGTGGTAAAGTGGAGGTAAGGCCTCCAGGCATATGCTGGAAGTTTCTCCTCCACGTCATCACCAAAGTTGGAATTCAGTGGTGTGGGAAAGTGGTGTTTAAATGGCAATAATTATGTTACAAGCACTTTTTCATGCACTGCCGAATTCTGAATGAGGTCCTATGTCAAGGATCTGCAACCTTTGGCTCTGCAGCTGTTTTAACCTACAACTTCCTTCAGCACTAAGCTGCACAGTTTGTTTTGAGGGATAATGGGAGTCTTAGTGCAACACATCAGGTGGGCCACAGGTTGTAGACCCCTGCCCTATTCATTCCAGATTTCCATTAGCGTAGCTGTTGTCTGTCTGACAGAGAGTCACATTTTTTGATCTTCTGGACCTGAGGATGACATTCCTTGGTTTCCACTGAACAGCCAGTTAGTACTGCAGTGACAGAGTGCACCCCATAGGGACAGTGCTGTGGCAAGGGGCTACTGAACAGGGGAGGGTGCAATGCTAGTAGATGATGAATGAAAGAAGACAAGACCAATGATAGTGAGACATGATGACAGAATCTCAGGGTTTTTACAGTGGGGAGCCAGTGACAAGCATATCATTTCTGGGGAGGAGAAGGCAATATGTCCAGGGGTGTCGGCTTTGTGGAAACTCCTGGGGGTACCTCCGCCCAGGTGGGAAGGGAGCCCCCAAACTACAATGCAGGCATGTGCTGGATTGTATAGCTTTTAGCGCTGGCAGTATGCCACGCAAAAGTGAGAATGTTGGGATTTAGCCCGGGTATAGCCCTTCTAGAGGATTCTGGCACCAGTCAGCTAGGAGTGAGGACTTGAAGGAATGACTTAGGAAAATGACTGAAAAGAAAAGGATTATGGTATATTAGTGGGTGGGTGTTGATAACCCCTGTTGTACAGAGAGGTAGTACATAGTATGGTGTCTATGTTCATAGAGGGTAACAGTCCAACTCCCCACCTCCCTCCAAGTACTCCCTCATTCAGGGTGGGAGTTCTGCAGCATAGTAACTCTCCTTCATACCTGAGGGACCTATAAAAAAGGGTTCCACTGCCTTTCAGAATACTTGTCATTTTTGAAAGGCCATTGTGAGACAGGCCTGGACTCAAGAGAGATGACACAGACTACAGATGTATAGTCCTAAACAAAACCTTATTAATAATCAGGATGGTGTAATACCTAACTTGCCCCATACTAAAGTGGGATTTTCACTGCCAAAAGAAACTAAGGAAAGTTTGTGTCCTCAAATCCAAAATATCAGTCTGTCGGTGTCAACGCCTATGCTTGTCCCCACAACTATAACAAAATATGGAGTTGGAATCTTCTCAGCAAAATATATGTTCAAAAGTAAAGACTAAGCTACTTTCAGCTGGAGTTCTTCTTGTGTTCCCCATTTCAAGTTCAATACAGTTCCAATAGAAGTTCATTTCAATAGAGTTTGGTCAAGTTCTGAAATGGCCTTCTCCAAGTTCGACTGTAGCACACATCACACAAAACAGAGGTCCTGGGACTCCCTTTCCCAAAGACAGAATTCTCCGATTGTTTGACTCTCAGGGTTCCTTTCCCCATGACTTTAAGACCACACTCACATTGGTTTCATCTGCTTAAAGTTCAAAAGAAAACACTGGATCCGTTTTACCCATCCTCTGGTTTACTTCACCAATTGTTTCACAGTTCTTTACAGCTGGCTCTCAGGGTTCCCTTCCCCAAGATTTTAACACCACACTCACGCTGGTTTCCTCTGCTTAAAGTTCAAAAGAAAACACTGGATCTGTTTCACCCATCCGTGTGTTTACTTCACTGTCACGCAACCAGAAACCCTATACTTTTCTTTAGCTTGATTGTTGATGTTTGTAATGTTCAGATTAGAAGACTTCCTGGTCTTGTCGCAGTTGTCAGACTGCACAGTTCACCCATCACAGGTCGCGCAAACATAAGACTCCCCAAAGCTGTTGGGCCCATCATAGGCTATTATGCCTTGCGTTTTCACTTTCCACACTTGTATTCCTTGTAACACTCTTTGATACCAGTTCTTGGCTTCTCATACACTTGTGACTCTTTTTTACATTTGCAGTTATTATTGACATCCTTTCGTAGCTCTGCTATTGAAATGTTCAATGTGCATACTGTGTTTTATTGTCAGAATGCCGTTTGATATGTCTATTTGACTTAGAGTGTTCATTCACCACTCAGCATCTCGTAATATACCCGAATAGCAGCTTTCCTTCAGCTCGGTATTCAATATGTGTAGTATTTATTTGTGCTCACTCAAATACCATTGTAGTTTATTCAATTGGCGTTTTTTTTTAGTTCTGTCTTGAATATGGGTTGCATTTACTTGTGCTCACTCCGATAGCAGCATAGTGGATTCAATTAGTAGCTTTCTTTCAGTTCAGAATTCAATATGAGTAGCATTTATTTATGCTCTTGGACTGTTACTCATTTGCGGTCCCTTTGGAGCACCCCTGTCTCCCCAGTGCCCTCCGACACTTACCGGTTCTGTGCAGCTCTCCCGGCAGCTCTCCCGTACTGCAAACAAATCGCCAGCTCGCCGGGCACGTCTCCACACACACACACACACACACACACACACACACCGGCTTCTCTGTTCTGCTTCCGTAGCTCTAGCTGCGCCTGGACTTGGGCACAAGTGGGTCCCCTCGTTCTGCTGCCCTTCACACACGATCCACTTCCCCGGCGTCTTCCGCCGCTTCAACTGCCCCAGGACTTGGGCCTGGATGGCTCTTATCGTTCCTCTGTTGTACGGCAGCGCCTGCTGCCCACGTTCCAGGAAGAGGGATCCCGGTCCTGCAAAGTTCCTATTGCAGGTCTCCTGGGATCCTCGCTGGTGTCTCTGCTTCGTGTCCCAACACGACTGATTCTCTCCCTTCTCTCTCTTTGTGATTTTGGGCTCTGCCTTTTATAATCTTTACAATTACTAACAGGTTGCAGGTGAGCTGAGTTAGACTCAATTGCCTGACCTTCTATAAGTCTGCTAGTATGACATGCTTGATCTTCATTACTAGATGCCTCCAGGCCACTCTTCTTCGTCCCCGTACTAGAGTGGTGTTTACCATAGTAAATGTGCAATACTCTTAGCTGCCCCTTCCTCTTCTCAGTATTTGGTGGGAAACTACAGGGAAGAATGGGATAGGATTGACAATATCTCATGAAGACTGAAGGAGGGTAGGGTAGGTCAGTGTTAGTGAAGGGGGGATACCACGTCTCGCCTTCAGGCACCCTCTCTCCAATCTCCAATGACCCTCCACCCAGGTGATCCTCCCTAGCTTGTTCACTGTTGGAGTTGGGATCCAAAAGCGATGGCCCTTTCTTGGCCACCTGAACAGAAGATCCCTGGGGAGTAGATATGAGAGTACCCTTAGGTTTCTCGCACCATATGAGTGCACTTCAGACGCCTGGGTAAAGATAAAGAGAATAGAGATTTCCCACATTTAATAATATAGGAAAGCCTTGTTTCTATTAAAGACACAGAGGCAAGCATTATTATTTTTATTCTTTACCACTCAACAGCCACTGCAAAGAACATACAACTCTAACAAACTAGCTTTCCCATCAAACCCAGGGAATAGGTATCCCAATCAAACTAACATGGGATCTAGGCTTCCACCAGTTATGGCCTTTCAGCTGCTATAATGTCCTGCAACTACTCCGCCTCTTCCTCATCCCTTCATGCATGGCGAGGCTGATCATCAACTTCCAAGGATCAAAATCGGATTGCCAGAACAACCAGCAAACATGTGTCCCTGGGTGACTTCACCGTATTCACTTTGGCTTTGACCATAATCAAGCTGATTTGGTCTCCTTCCCCAAAAGAGACATAAAACTTAGCGTAAAATATGTGAGTGTTCATAACAATGACCGCACCAGAGTGGCAATCAACTGAAGACCTCTTCCGATAGCACTAAATCTCCCAGTCTGCAGTCAATGCATTTCAGTTTGCTTTTTCACCTTTCTGTCTAAATGGTGCAATTGGCTTTGACCAGTAGTCAAACTGGCCTCTCAGCCCATGCCCCCAAAATGAGAGGATCTGGTGTTTGACCTGTGCTGTGTCCCTAGCCCTCTTGCCAGGTCTAATATCTTATCAAGAGGGTCTGCCGGATCCAACCATTTCTCCTGACAAGACTTCCAGGACATGGCAATGCTCTTTTTTGGGTCTCTGACCGACTTCGTTTGAAAGGTGAGCATCTTGGTGTTGAGTGCTGGCATCGCCGTGTGCTTCCCAGCTATGTCGGGATGTGGGCCCTCTGCTTTCAACTTGCCCCACCCTCCTTCTTCAGTTATTCAGGGGATTCCAGACGCAAAATATTAGGTATTCCGCTACTGCAGGGGCTGGCGTCCACTCTCCTGACTTAGGAGCATGGGCCTTTCTGGTTCAAACATACTTTCCACTTCCTCCATCTTTACTGTCAGAAAGCAGGGGCCATATCTTTTGCTAGCCATACCTCTGGTCTGGTGGTCAGAGAGGACGGCTCTGAGCCCTTGTCCTCAAAGTCCTCCACCTCCCTTGTTTCTGAGCCACTCTCACCATGACCCACAGTTTCATTACATGCCCTGGGTGAGGGAGTCTGGAGGTGTAGGATTCAGCTTTCTTTCTAAGAAAGTCTTCATTCAGGCTGTCAAATGCATTCATCGTCTCTGAGCTCCTCTGAGCTGTAGGGTATGACCAATGCCCGACAGGGTCATAGAGAGTTTCCCTTTCCTATGGGCTGCATTATATTGCACTAAGTCCTTAGAAGCATCTTTGATAGCCTTGCATCTTTTGCCTATAAGATGAACTTCAATGTCACCTAGTCTTTGCTTCAGTGGAAAACGACCTCCTGGACCAACTGGTTCAATGATGTGTTCAACACTCTTTTTAAAACTGGCTGCCAGTTCAGTGTCTTGTTCATAGCTGACCTCTACTGACCAGTCAGGTCCCCCTTTATTTATTTATACATTTTATTTATTGGGTATTTATAATGCGCCTATACAGCAAAAGGTGTTTCAAGGCCTGCCATTATAGAATGTATATATGCAATAAAGTTATTTTCTTTTTTAACCTCGCATAGCGTCTCTTATTTGCTTCTTATTGTGCATCTATAGTGTTTCTTAAACTTGCCAGCAGGCTCTCTGCCATTCAGGCCACAGCCGATAAGCGGACAATCTCCCTACCTCATATTGATCGTACAAGAGTTCTTCAATATGGAATAGATGGAGCGCTCTGGCAAGGCTGCTTTCTGTCATGAAATCCTTTAATAATGCAATAATAAACATTGGGGCCTGCTGGTGTGAAGCGTGCACACTCTTCCACTTCTGTTCTCACCTGTGAGTGTGGGACTCCTTCTGAAGCGGCCGAGATCCCAAAGCCTTGAACATGGAGCATACCAGAGTACCGGTGTCCTGTGCCACCGCACCCATCGATGGTTATTTGGTGGTCAGCAACTCGAGTCGCACCATGGCTGCAATCCAAGCAGAGGGCAGGTTTGAGGTGCTTCATACCTTCCTTGGCCACCCAAAGCGCACAAATGTCAACCTTTTCCTGTGGGGGAAATATAACAAACGGAAACCACACAAAAAGACAGTCACTGGCTAGTGCACTAAAACCTCACGGCAACAAACGTAAAAACACTGTTTTCTTTCCAACCAGGAGCCCTGGATATAGATGATTAATTAAAATCATGCTTATCTGCAGCTGAGAAGCAAAAGAAAGAGAAAGTGGATCAATGGGCCATGATTGGTGGAAGGCTAGGAGGCATGTTAATTCTTTTCTGCTACCTATTACCTTAGTTTTGTGGGAAAGCTAGTTTAAGAATGTTATTGTAACGACAGGGGGTTAAAGGGATAGTCCAGTAAAAAAATGTATTTTAAAAATAGATAGGCAACATTAAAAAAATAATACTAGCACTTTTTTTAAAAAAACTTCCTATGTAAAATTTTGAGCTATTCAACCTCAAAATTTGCAAAAGCAAGCACATGGGCGCATTTGTGTGAAATGGATGCCCGCCTGTGCTGGCTTTTGCTTTTGCGGCACTAATGAAGGAGAAGCCAGCCAGCTGTAGTAAACAAAAGCTACCGCTGGGTGGCTTTTCCTTCATTGGTGCTGTACGCGGAGGACGGGGACCGGAGACCAGAGCAGGAAAGCTGCAGCTGAATCTCGGTAAGTGCTATTTATTTTAAAAAAAATAAATAAATAAGCACTAGCTGCGTTTTTTTTTCTAAGTTTTCCGGGCTGGAGGAGCTCGAAAAACTTAGAAATAAAACTGCAGCTTTAAAAACGTTGTATTTATGTTTGCGGTCGCTTTTGAAGCGACCGCAAACATAAATACAACGTTGTGTTTGAAAACGCTGTGTTTGAAACAGGCTCGGAGGAGCCTGAGAAACTCGGAAAGAAATACTGCAGCGTTTTCAAACACAACCACGTTGTGTTTCTGCCTGCTGTGGCTATCACTTTGGGTCTCCGGTGCTCCCCCAGGGGAGGACCGGAGACCCAAAGTGAAAGCCAAGGTGTTAGGCAGAAACCTGTGCAGTTCCCTTAGGGAACACTGCAAAAGATTTAAGACTACAGGTGTTGGCAGTAAACCCACTTGGTAGCAGTCTGCACCACCCAGATTTACCTGGTAGCTGTGGCTGAGCAGTCAGACTTCCCTCAAGAAGAGTTAGGCAGTATGCAAAGTATACACAATAGGCA
This sequence comes from Ambystoma mexicanum, assembly GCF_040938575.1. Lineage (NCBI taxonomy): Eukaryota > Metazoa > Chordata > Amphibia > Caudata > Ambystomatidae > Ambystoma > Ambystoma mexicanum. The sequence goes on from NC_090922.1 coordinate 430,162,067, forward strand.
CTCAGATACAATAATACAAGCAAACACTGACCAGAGCTTTGGTATCAAAGTATATAATTATTTATTTAAAAACACACAGTTTGAAACACTCCAGCACTCTTATTGTAAAATATTCTAAACACAGTTACTATTGTAATATATACACCCCTTTTTCCTTATCAGATAAGTCACAGTAAAACACCACTTATTTTCATACAGAGGTGAGCGCTTAACTAGATTGCACTCCAATAAGTTTGTGAGAAAGGGAGGGAAAAAGACAGAATATGGAAAGGTACACCACTATAAGATTCAGGAACACTATTAGCAAGGCAGAAGAGCAAAAGTCACTGGTGAGCCAAAGTCCAAAGGCTGGGCCCACTCTTAGAGAGAGCAGAGCACAAATGCGCCCAAGATCACACAGTTACACTAGGCTTAGAAAGTCTTGCAGAGGGTTCAAAAAGAGTTTAGAGAGGCTTAGGAAAGTTTAGCCAGGGTGTCCCAGGCTAACCCAGGTTTGAAAGCCGGGGGCTAAATCTACCCCGTACAGTCAGTAGCAAGGGAAGCCAGGCGGGACACGGTACCTTAAGTGGGAAGGATCCTCCAGCGGTGGCAGTTGTTCCCGGTAGTGGGTGCAAGTTGCGTTGTCGTCCAGGGGAAGAGAAGATCTCGACTTGGAGGAAAGATGAAGGTTGTTGCACAACCAGGGCAGAAACCAGCCGCAGAGTTTTCCGGTTAAAGGTGGTACCTTTGTTTCGCGGTCGTGGTAAAACGTGGTATCCCGGTTGCCGGGGTGCTTGGCACGGGCAAGGCGGCCACGAGGTATGTCGGGAAAGCGAAAAGACGGTGAAACTGGTTATCCCCACCAGTCAAAGGAAGAAGACTCTCCGGCGGGAGATCTCCTCTGTCGTTGGGAAAAGTGGTGAGGCAGTCCAGCAGGGCTCCACCGGTGGTGGTGTCGTGGCAGGTCGGCTCAGTTTCTCCCTCGTCGGATTCTTAGGTCCTGTGATGACTTCTGAAGTTCCAGTCCCCAAAGCCCTGCTTTTATGCAGCAAACCCCCATTCACTCAGCCCAGCTGTCACTCAAACATGCTAAGTGGTGAGCCGGCCGGCTCACCACTTGGGCCAATCAGGATGGAGTGCGACTTGAATTGCCTAGGCAACTTAGTCCAGGGTGCCTACATTTCCCTCCACCCCTCCTAAGTACCCCAGACAGAGTGGCACCACTTTGGAGGGCTTCTGTGGAGAAGCCCGCCAAAAAGTGGAACAAAGGGCTCGACTTGGGTTGGAGTCACAGAAGAGAACACAAACGCCATTTTAGAATCAAGTTTTGGCAAAAAATACCAACCGGAGAATTAATATTAATTAAATAAACCGGCGGTATGTTCGAGGCTACCGTAAATAATTAAATAAAGGTAGTAGCCTAAAACGATGGGAAATCCCATAGGAAAATATTCGCGGTTGAATGTAAAAAGTAGTATCCACTGCCACCAGCCAAAACTCGATCAGGGGGGACGGAGACGTGCCCCCTCGACTAACAGACCCCGGGGCAATTGAATTGCCCCAGCCAGTACGTCCACAATATGATGGTTTGTACTGGTTCTGTTCAGAATTTAAGACTAGTAAAGTCAATGGTGACTTTACATGCCCTGGGAGACAGTAGTCAGTCCCAGGGTATGGAGTCTATACTGGGGGGTCACTATGACACCCCTGTGTCACTGCACTGAGGGTGCTGTGTAACACACATCACAAACACACATGAAGCCCTATGGAGTAAAAGACCCCACAGCCCATTAAACACATCTAGATTCAAAGAAACACACTCAAATCATGCCCAAGAGTGAGGGTAAAAGAGTCTCACTCTTGGCAGGAGAAAAAAATAAACCCCAAAAATCCAGCAAAGCTGCTGGGGGACTCACTAGGTTAGGAAATTCAGCCTAAACAGAGAATTCTCCCTAACACAAGGCAGGCAGAAACACAACGCGGTTGTGTTTCTGCCTAAATCTGCTTTCCCATTTGGGGCTCTCGGGCTCCCCACGGGGGGCCCCGAGAGCCCCAAATGGGAAGGCAGATTTAGGCAGAAACACTGCAGCATTTAGCATTTCCCATTTGGGGCTCTCGGGCCCCTGGGGAGCCCGAGAGCCCCAAATGGGAAATCAGATTTAGGCAGAAACACTGTAGCATTTAGCATTTCCCATTTGGGGCTCTCGGGCCCCCCGTGGGGAGCCCGAGAGTCCCAAATGGGAAATCAGCTGTAGGCAGAAACACTGCGGCATGTAAACACAACCGTGTTGTGTTTCTGCCTGCCCTGGCTTTCACTTTGGGTCTCCGGTGCTCCCACGGTTGTGTTTGAAAACGCTGCGGTTTTTCTTTCCAAGAACTTGAACGAAAAACCGCAGCGTTTTCAAACACAACGTTGTATTTATGTTTCAAAAGCGACCGCAAACATAAGTACAACGTTTTTAAAGCTGCGGTTTTATTTCTAAGTTTTCCGGGCTCCTCCAGCCCGGAAAACTTAGAAAAAAAACACAGCTAGTGCTTATTTAAAAAAATAAATAAATAGCACTTACCGAGATTCAGCTGCAGCTTTCCTGCTCTGGTCTCCGGTCCCCGTCCTCCGCGTACAGCACCAATGAAGGAAAAGCCACCCAGCGGTAGCTTTTGTTTACTACAGCTGGCTGGCTTTTCCTTCATTAGTGCCGCAAAAGCAAAAGCCAGCACAGGCGGGCATCCATTTCACAAAATGGATGCGCCCATGTGCTTGCTTTTGCGAATTTTGAGCTTGAATAGCTCAAAATTTTACATAGGAAGTTTAAAAAAAAAAGTGCTAGCATTATTTTTTTTAATGTTGCCTATCTATTTTTAAAATATTTTTTTTTACTGGACTATCCCTTTAATAATAAAATATAGAGAGATCAGAAGACACATGAAGGAGTTTAAAAGTTTGTATTCAATGTGTGTGCTTACTAATGGACTTACCTACCTACCTGACGGTACCACGCTCCCCACCATGGGGGACACATGGAAGACTGGACAGTGGGACAATGGGACATGGACTAGACTGGGGAAACAAACGTTGGTATATGACAGTTGAAAGGGTTGAAGAAGAGGAAGATAGAGAATGCAGGAGGAGAAAGACCACAGAAAGAAAATAACTGTGGTCACTGGGGGGTCGTGGCCTCGAGTGACTTCCCTAACCCCCAGGGCATTTTATTATGAGCCGGGCTGCGTCTGACAGCTGCAGCCGGGCGAGAAGTTGAACCCCAGGCCGCGTGTGTGGGGCGGCCTGGGGAAAGACTAACACCTGCTCCCGGGGCTGCATGTGCGTGCGTGTTGCTGAGCGGGAACGTGGCCTGGGAGACAAAGACATGCCCGGCACCCAACCGGCGGGCCAGAAAAAAAGAAGGACCCGGGCCGCGTGGGTGGTGCGGCCTGTGTGAAGATAATGCCCCAGTCCGGGGCCGCGTGTGATGGCGGACAAAACCGGAGCGTGGCATGCTGGTTACAGGCTGCCCGGCAGCTAACCCGGTTTCCGCAGAGGTGAGCGAAGTGCTGGGCCGCATGCCCGGTGCAGCCTAGGTGAAGATAATGCCCCGAACCAGGGCCGTGCGTCACTGCGACTCGAACCGCAGCGTGGCCTGAGGGGAATGGTCTGCCCGGTGGCCAACTGTGGCAGACCAAGGAGGTGAAAGTTCCGGGCCGTGTATCATGCCACGGCCCAGTTGTAGACATTTTTTCGGCATGCACAAAGTCCACCTGCTGTCAGGTGGGTGGTGAAGATCAAAGAGGAAAAGAGGAAGCCCCTGATGGCTTGCACAGGCCGACATAGGCTTCTTGTGCCCTACCCGCTCGCCCCAGGGCCAAACGGGGAGAATGGAGTAAAGTGACTTACCTGGGAGCAAAGCCGGATCACGCCTGGTGTGGCCAGAGATCAGCGTGGGCTGCCAGTTACTGGGGAAGCCCTGTCTGGGTGGGCAGGGCCTGGCCGGGGCCCAACTTCAATGAACCTCCCTGCGTGAACGCTTTAGCAGAGCCATGGAGGAACTGTTAACTCTATCATGGTCAGGAAGGCAGTATGGGCTTATAAGGCCCATGGAAACATTTAGGGCTGCCAAAGCCCCCCAACAAAAGTACCATCACTGCCATGGAGGAAAGTGGAAGGGGCGTCCAGGGCTGCTAAAACCCCAACACAAATACAATCACTGTCACAGAAGAAATGGGTTTCCAAAAGCCTCGAAAGGAGGATAAAAGGGTTTTTCTTAAAGCAAAGCCCCCAAGACGAAGTGAGGGCTCCCATAGCCAAGATGCAAGATGATAATACTAGGTGTTTTTAAAGTTTCTTTTTTGTTTTTGTCCCTACATAGCCTAAAGTCTGTATTTATTAGGCCATATTTTCCATGCATGGCTGAAATTTCCAGGGTAGGATGTAGGTTTAAGCGAAGTCTTATAAATTTGGATCTGATTTGAGGACATTTTGTCAAGTAATTTGGTAGAACATTGTAGGGCCTTTCGATGATAATTTCCTGGTGGCATAGTTTCACCCTGTTTACTTTTTCCAGAGTCCAGATCCAATCCTGTCTCAAGAGTTTGATCTTTATGGAATTTGGGTTTGATTGCAACTGGTCCTCGGTTGTATCCAGGTCACTTAGGATTTTGTTACATTCTGATATCCAATTTTGTAGATCTTTATCCCATCCTCTTGACATTCCTTCCTTTAATGCTCTGCAGCCTTGTAATGGCTTATCCAGGATACAATTACAATATAGGTTCAGCTTCTTCCAGGTAACCTGCGCATGAAGCAAAATCAGGCCTAGTTCTTGCCTTATTATTAATACTGGCATACAGTTTGGATTTTTCAACAGCTTTTTCCAAAATAGACCCTCTAGTGTGCCCCATGTTTTCTCAGGGATTCCGCTAAACGCTTCAGCCCCAAAGGTCACTATTGGGCGACCTTCATTTCGTGGAATGTCAGGGTAGGGATAACTGAAAATATGCCGTATTTCCTTTCAATCAATATGCCTTGATTGGCCAGTGTCTGCATTTTAGTTCTCAGCATGTTTACATAGTGTACTTCTCTTAAGGAAGTACTTATGCAGCTCCCCAGATATAGGAATAAGTCAGGTAACACAACATTCTTAATGTGCCATGTTTCTTCACCCTGCTTCCTTCCCTTTGCTGATTGAAATGTAAAAATTCTTGATTTACGTATGTTGATTTTCAAACCATTTGCTTGTATGTACTCGTTAAAGGCTGTTAGTTGTCGCTGTAGGCCAACTGGGGCCTTGTCTATTAGGACCAAGTCATCCACGTACATCAAGTGGTAAATGATGGTCCCAGCGTTTTTTGGAGGAAAGCACCCAGCTTCTTTCAGTGCCACTGTAAGTGCAGTTAGGAAAAGGTTGAATAGAGAGGTGGGCAGGGGACAACCCTGTTTTAAGCCTCTAGTTGTTGGGATTAAGCGAGACAGGGTGCCCCCTGAGTCCATCTTCATCTGTAATACTGTGCCTTAGTGTAGGTTCTTGATTACTTCAAGTACATCCCAAGGACAGCCACATGTGTCCAGCTTGGTTCAGCGCATGTTCCTATTGATTGAATCAAATGCCTAGGATAAGTCAATGAAGGCAAGATACGTTCTTTTGTTGTTGCAGCAAATGGTCTGCTTTTTCAGTAGGATAAGCAAGAACACATTCAAAGATGTGTTCATGCCTCTCACGAAACCTGACTGCCATTTGTCCACCTGCCTTGAGTTTAGGGTCCACGCATCTAACGCTTCCAAGATCAGTTTAGCAAATATCTTCCCCATCACGTCCAGCAGGGGTTTGTCCTATCGCCCTTTTTGTAAATGGGGACGACAATAGATCTTTTCCGAGAGGACGAGACTTGCTTCAGTTTCCTTATCCGTTCAAATGTTCAAATAAGATCTCCATAAATTCTGCATAGAGTTCCGGTTCTTCTTTGAGGATGATGTTCATCAGGCTATCAGGCCCTCGTGCTCTGGAACTGCTGGCCTTTTTTAATAACATTGTGGATATCTTCAGCCTTAGTTTTGAAAGTCCACTCTGCACCGCTGCTAAGAATTGTTGCAGACAATTGGTCTTCTTGCTCATTGAACACCTTCTCGAAGTGTGATATCCATGCCTCTTCCACTAACGCATTAGTTTGCAGGGCAGTCTTTACGTGGTTAATTGAGTTTAGAAGTTTCCAAATCTTCCCTGTTTTGTTTTTTGTGGATTTTGTGCATCATTGATTCAGCATCTTCTTGGATCATCTGATATTTATGGGCCTTCACACTCGTCTTTATTGGTATTTTCGTACAACAGTGACAAACCACAACAATCAATAATAACATTATTCATGTACATCAAACCTGCTTCATAATATTCCCCTTATACCTCCCCCAAAACCTCCCCTTCCAACTGCCTGTATATTGTTCAACCTATGTCATTGGTCTAACACACTTTCTACGGTTCCATCTAACGTATCTGGGGTTATGCCCTGTCTCTCATTTTGACTGAACAATGTCACTGTCAGGGCAACCCATTGAAGAATGTATGTTCCCAGTTCCTGATTTTGCTCCCCCAGCACTGTTTCCCACACTCACGTTTCTGGTGCCGTCCCTCTGATATGTTTATGAGTGTTTCCGTGTTTTCACACTCTGTAGTCTCCTCTGTGACGACTGGCCATCTACCTTTTATTGTACTTATCATTTTCCTGTGTAGCGGGAACTGCTCTTCGTGTATATTCGTGGCCTCCCTTGGCTCAGAAAAATTCAGCGACCTGTTTTCGCCCCTTAAATCTCCTATCGTCGCAATACCATTGGCCTCCCGATATAGACTTACTCTAGTTCTATGTCCGTGCCCATCCGCCATTACCACAGCCAATGGTGTCTGTGGCGATATCGGGTCCCCTAGTCGCATGATTCTGCAGCTCCTCCTCTATATCTGTATTCCAACTTTCACTAAAAGGGGGTGGCTATATCGTTCCCTCTGTGAAGTCCAGATTAGATCTCTGACATATAATCTTTTTAATGCTGTTTGTAGAAGAATCGTTACCCCTGTCGGGTCATCTGCCATCCATTGCACTACATACTGTAGCTGGCTCGCCAGAAAGTACAATTCAATGTTTGGGATCTTGAATCCCCCTGCGCGTACGTTCTCTGTAACCATGGTAGCATATAACTAGTCCCAGTGTACCGAGTCAAACGCCTTGGTAGCGTCCAGTGAAGCAACAGCGATTTGCTCAGTCCTGCCTCTCTTGCAATGGATGACATGATGGAATCGCCTCAAATTCAGAGCAATACTTCTCCCAGGGACATATCCTGTCTGATCTTGATTGACTAAGGTTGGTACCACCCTCCTAAGCCTGCTTGCCAGGAGTGCCGTAAGTATCTTACTGTCCTGATTTAGTAAAGCCAGCAGTCTGTAAGAACTCCGATCTGTCTCATCTTTGTTAGGTTTGAGGAGTGGGATTATCTCAGCCTCACACATACTTTCAAGGAGGACACCCTGTTCATATGCTTCATTATATACCTGGGCCAACAGTGGCGCCAATGTATCTACATACGCTTTATAGAACTCTCCCGTTAGCCCATCCGTGCCTGGTGCTTTACCTATCAGTAATGATCTAATGGTGGCCCCAACTTCCTCAGTGTTTATGGGCTCCTCTAGAACATCTCTTTGTTGTCCCTCTAATCTCGGCAGAGTAACAAGGTCTAAAGCGTCCTGTAACAACTCCTCCCTCTCCAGTCGTGGGTCAGTGTGTAACTCCATGTAATACTCTGCAAATACTTTATTTATATCTATTTGCGTGGTCACCTCTTCCTGGTCTGAGTTTAGTATGGAATGTATCGTAGACCTAACATTCCTATTTTTATATAGCCAGGCTAACATTCACCCTGGTTTATCCCCTTGCGCGTGACTTCTCTAAAGATATCTTGCGTAACTAGACTTACCCAGCCTATCCCAATGCGTTATACACGCCTGCCTCAATCTGATTTCTTCCTCTACATGTTCTCCCCTACCATCGCCCCGCCGTTCCAGTTCTAATAGTTTACTTTCTGTGCATCCTGTAAATCTTTAGTGATGGCTTTCTGCACTCCCGACCCCCACTGTAGTTATCATCTCTCCTTTAATCACCACTTTATATGTTTCCCAGATTGTACCCACATATTTTACAATTCCCTCATTTATTTCCATGAAATCGGTCGTGCTTTTTTAAATATGTTCGTTAAACGCTTTACCTTGCAATGATTTGCTTCTCAACCTCCAAGTGGGTAGGGGCGGTCTAGGAGTCAACGCCCTCCATACTGTAATAAGGGGAGCATGATCTGACAAAACTATAACGTGATATTCAGCTTCTGCAAAGTCCCCACGTGTTCCTCACCCGTGAACAAATAATCAAGCCTCGTGTGAACTCTGTGAGGGGCAGAGTAATGTGAGTATTTGCTTCTTTCCCTGTGTAATGTCCTCCATATGTCCACCAGCTGAAAATGGTTCACGAGTGTGTTCAAGACCTTCACTGGTGGGGCTGGTCTTTTATGCTTTGTATTAGACCTATCCTTGATTGGATTTAGGATGCAATTGAAATCCCTGCCTCATATCGGGCCTAGTCTCGTATACAATGATCGAAAAAAGACAGTGGCATCACGATTAGGCACGTAGGTGTTTACTATACATACTTCCCGATTCTCCAGCATACCATGCCATTTAGCCATCTACCCTCGTCATCAGCCTTAGTGTTCAGTACTTTGAAAGGAATAGCGGGATTCACCCATATTAGGACTCCTTTTGCATATGTTGAGTATGTGGATCCCACCATCTCCCCCCCCCTTATGTGCTGGCCAATTTTTTATATTTATGTGCATTCAAGTGTGTTTTCTGTAATAGCGTTATTCCAATTTTATTCCTTCTTAAATACGTAAGCACCCTGTGACTTTTCACATAATTATTAAGACCTCAGATATTCCAGGTCATAATTTTCACCCCTTCAGCCATCATGCAATAGTTCCCAACATTCCGGTGGGACCTTTGGTCCCTGCTCCAATCCGACGGGGATAGTGTTTATCTCGTACTCAATTTTGACAGGCTTCCCCACCACCTTCCCTCCCCTCCCATGTTCCTGCTCCCCACCCCAATATATAACAAAATGTTCCCCAACTGTAACTGTCCAGAAATGCGATGCATGCTTAGACTCACCCCGCTTCCGCTCCGTAAACCCCCAGTCAATCGGGGCTCCTGGTGTCCAACGGGTGGGTTATATAATGTACCCTGAAAAAAGGATATGGGGTAATAGGTAGTCTACTTCTTATGTCTAGGTCTTGTCGCTCCTGCAATACGCCACATCTCGTAATTACAGAATTATATTGCTATATGTCTCTTTAATTCCACAGTGGTACGGCACGGTAAATCCCTTAGCGTCTAAGTGTTCCAATCGATCAAGACTTCCCATTGCTGCTGCCAGTCTTTCTGTTCATCCCTTCCTCCTGTGCTCACTCCCCCAGTGGTGGGACCTTCACGTTGTCCGTCCAGTCCTGTGCATCAGATGGCGTCTCAAAGAACAACGCTTTACCATTGTGGAGGACTTTCAACTTGGCAGGGTAGATTAGCATATATTTTTAGCATATATTTGATGCCAGCTTTTTTCTATCTACATACTTTTGTGGCAATGAATTGTGCACAGCTTTTTTTGTACCTGAAAGGTGTAATCAGGGTATATAACCAGCTTCGCTGAAGCTTCCTGGAGAATGCTAAAATCTTCTCTCTGTCCTTATAATTGAGGACCTTTGCAATTATAGGCCTCGGTGGGGCCGCTGGAGGTAGCCTCCTTACCAATGAGTGGTGTGCGCGCTCTATAGTGAGACCCTGTGTCAAGTTTCCTGCACCAAGCTCTTGAAGCAGGAGGTTTTCTATGTAATTGGTGGGGTCGGATCCCTCCGCTCCCTCTGGCAAGCCCACAATCCTTATGTTATTACGCCGCGCCCTTCCCTCGGCATCCCCCGCTCTGTTCTCCAGCAACTTCACTTTCTGCCGTAAGAGGTCTACTTCTTTTGACATCTGTTTCCTATCAATGCTGTTCTCTTGTACCTGTACTTCCAGTTGGCTTTTGCGCTCTGCCTGCCCTCGTACATCTTGCCGCAGCAGGCCCACGTCCACTCTAACTTCATCAATCTTGGATTCTATAGTGGGCTGTGATGATGTGATGGTATTAAGGATCTGCTGGTTTCCCTGCTCCACAGCCACCTTGTGGTCCTTACTCTGTTCCTTTGCATTATGTCTGTTAAAGTCATCCGCAGTACCTTCTGGGCCTGTCGCGAAGGCTTCCATGGTGGTCTGTTTGCCCTTCATTTTGTTGCCTTTTCCTGACATTAGCTTTTTTAAGACCGGCCTTCTCTCAACCATTGGGGCTTTACTGCAACCGTGGCCTTCTGGCACCAGCTCTATTGGTTCCGTTCCAGCGACTTTCGTGGCTTCACTTTTTCGTGTCCTCTCTTCCAGCTGCCCACCTGCTGGCCACTAGTTAGTCATTATCCTTGGGTCCTTGGGGCAGGACCATCCCCTTCCACCATTCCATTGAGGCTTCTGCTAAGTATAGTCAGCTTGCGGAATACTGTCTCTACTGCTGCTACCCTCCTCCATTGCAGCCTTGTAGCAGCTCCTGGCCTTGGTCTCCGTTGCGAGCCAGCTTTGACCCCCAGAAAAGTACTAGCTTTTCCTCATGTCAGCATCCATAAATCATCATCACTGTACCTTGTCTGCGCCCGCACAACGTTGATCCGGCCCAATCTCGGGGGGGGGAACCGCAATTTGCTTGCTTCCTTGTACCTTAGGTTCTGTTCTTCCCCAAGGGCCCGGCTTCTTTGTGTTTCCAGAGGCTGCTGCCTACACTTCCTTCTGTCACGATTACTGCATCTGGGTAGGTCCTTGATGTATACCCCCACCAGCTTCTATGCTTTGACATGCGTGAGCAAGTTCTGCAGCCATCCTGCAGTAAAAGGTGTCTAGTATAGACTGCCCCCACAGGTTGCGCAATCTTTTTTCCTTGCCGACAGCCCAACACTTTGTCTCCCGTATCTCCCGTATGGTATAAGAACGAGAGTTCAGTTCTTTATCCGATCCGTCGCACGTCTGGATAGGCCCACTTTGCACCCGGTTTGTGCTTACTATCACTTTTGTGCCTTCTAGTCCATGCAATTTTCGTCTCCGCTGCTGTATCTATACTATTGTGTTTGCGAGATGCGCCACGGTACTGGAAGCCATCAGCGTATGCTGGGAAGTGTCTGACTCCTTAGATCACCCACTGGGGGTCAGGGGCTTCCAGCCTTCCAGTGCTTAACCTGCCGCACGGGCAATGAGTGATGTTTCTTTACTGTCTACTGAGGCCCTGCACTGCTATAGTGTAATTTCTTCTGCTGGTAGCTTTCGCTCTTTGTTCCTAGAAAGTGTCTGTGAGAGAAGGCTTGATGCAATGTAGCACGCCTTTTACTGACGGCTCTATCTTCCCTGCTGGAGGTTCGTTTCTCCCCTGTTTCAGTGCCTCCGGCTCCTTATTGCTCCTCTGCCTCCTTGCTACAGTACATAGGTTCCCCATAGCTCACTTGGTAATAGCCGCGCCTGCGGCAACAATTTACAACGTAGCCCGCCTTTCGTTATACACGTCTACCGCTTCTTCCTAACATGAAGCTTCTAGAGGGATTCCTAGTTGCGTCCCATGTACTGTAGTTACCTTTCAGTCGCGTGGGGCTCCAACTCTGCACCGCGCACCCATATTTCTGCCAATTTCCTTCCCTCACCTCCGACATGTAGGTGCTGTTGGCTCACAGCACCAATGTAATGTGAGAGCCGGGCACTGTCCGACCTCCCCACGAGCCGCTAGTTTTTCCACCGATCCAGTCGCTTGTCTCGCCGACCACAGGCAGCTAATGTTTCATGCCACTTGCACGGTCTCACTCTTCCCATTGTCCCATTGCGCCGGCTATCTTGTTTCATTCCCACTGCACTGGGCACAATGTTTCCATCTGCAGTTTGCCGTTCCTTGCTGCATCTTTGGACCTCAACTTGCACATGGAGCTGCTCAGCTGCTTCGTGTCATTTGCCTTCTATTTCTGTGCACAACTGCACCATGCTACAGCTGTTTTGTTGAAGGATCATTCCGTATCGGTAGGAGTCCAGAAGAAAATTATCCTACAACATAGCCTCTAAGCCACTCCACGTTGAAATGAATGCTTGCGCTGGAGCTCGCTCTTTTGGGTCTCCTTCCTTTTTTCCACAAAGGCCATCAGTAGCTTTGGGTATTCCACTCTCAAGCCTTTATCTCCGGTCTTATTTTGTGGTAGTTCCTCCAGTTCTTTCGTTAGAATTTTGATTCTTGGTGCATCAATTTTTTGGCATTCCCCAGTCTTGGGTGGGGTTGTGAATTCCAGTGCATGATAGCTTGATTACGTTGTTATCACTTTGAGATGTCGAGGTTACTTTGAGTGAGACCACCCAAGGGAGTAGATTTCCGAACACAAAGAAGTAGTCCAAGACTTTTGTGGAGCCTCCCCGTTTCCAGGTGTAACAGGCTGGGATGTCTCCCCTAGTTTGCCCGTTCATCAAGTGCAAGTTGCAGGGCTCCAGTTCTGCTGTTCACAACCTTCCTTTAGCCAGTCCAATGGACTTGTGGCCCAGGTCATATTGGCCTGCCACCTGGTGATCTTCCAATGTATCCGTTTTTAAATCGCCACATATGACAATTAGTGGGTCTGGTAGGGAGGCCGTTAAGTTATCTAGCAATGACATGGTCTCCTTGATGAAATTGAGGTTGTCTATCCCTCCAGAGATCCAGTAGACGTTACATCGTATCAGCCATTCTGGTTTATCGGACCGTATCCCTGAACTTTTAACCAAGGTCACTTGCGTGAACTGGTTTGGGTTCCAAATTTCTGACACGCTGTAACGGTTTGTGTTTTTTATCAGCGTTAAGAGTCCCTATGCAGGTCTTCCTTGTAAACCTTTAGAGGCAGGGTTCAGTAGGGTGATAAATCCGTCTAGAATTGGTGGTGTTCTCAGCCAAGTTTCCTTGAGGCATATTCGGTCATAGTCACCCCATCCAAGTTCTTCCTTGCCAAACAGGTGGGCAAATCCCCTGGTGTTCCAGCATCCAATTGACCACCTTGTTAATGAGGAGGCCATGCATTGCTAGACTTTCCCTTTTTTCACTTTTAAAGCTTCTGCCATCCATCCCCAGGAGTCATCCTCATCCATGTTTGGGATCTTGTTAGCATGAGTAGTGACTCTCCTTTCCGATGTAGCAGAGTTATTCACAATGATAAGTAGGGGACATCACGTTATCTTCTCCGCCAGCTCTTTTCCTCTTTGGCACTTGTTTTCGGAGCTGTGTCTCATTTATGTTGTTTGTGACACATCTTCTTCCAAGTGGAATCTAGTTGTTTTTTCTGGGACACGAGGATGCCCTGTGGGCCCCTCATTTTTTATTGGTGTCATTGGTTCCGAAAAGGGAATAGCCCATGATGTGTAAAGCCTCCTCATGTATGGTGTCTTTCATTACTTCATCCTCTAAATAAATCACGACTTTGTCTAGGCAGTCCTTGCTCGGGAACTCCATCTGGCAATATCATCTGTTGTTAACAGTCTTAATTTTGTAACATTTTCAGGACGTTTGATCTGTTCAAGATAAGGCCATTGTTTATCCTGCTGTCTGTTCAAGAACAATATTTGGGTCACAATTGTCAGGTTTCCTTGGTCGGTTTCCCCTTGTAGGGGGGTACTCTTATGGTCTGGTTCCTTTGTGGTGGTTGTCGATGCTAATTACGGTTAATGGAGAGTGGTCTTGGTGGTGGTAGGTGCCCCTTCTGCTTGTGACTGCCTGTTTTTATCGCGCTGAGGTTTTATTCTGGGCCAGGTTTAAGTACTTCTGTGTCAGGGTTCTAGGCTCATCACTATCAAGGAGACTTGCACTCAAAGAGGGCAACGGCGTAGCCAGGGCTAGGCGCTTCTGTTCCAGAGTTCTGAATCCATCTTGCTCCATCAGGACAGACGGGCAAGTGCGTCTTTTTTTTAAAATCATGAGCCCTGTAATATTCAGGCCATCTCCATATGTTTTGTCTGTTGTACACGGGGCATATTCAAAGGCTCCTCCCTTTCCGATTCAATCCAGTATGTGACATACTCGATTGAATCAGTTCACCTGGTGAGGAAACTGCATGTTTGTTAGTAGGTGATCTTTGGACTTCTGACATCGTCCCCTTTTCTTCCAGGAGTTTCCGCTTCGAGGAGTGGTTAGATTCTTTCTGGGAGTTGGGGAGGGTTAACTTCCTGAAGAATTGGCAGCCACCATTGGACTTTCCCTTGGCCTGTTTTGTGAGGCCCATATACATTTCAGAATGATTGTCTATCAAGCATTGTTGATTTTCTTTTGGGCCCTTTTTTTGGTTCTTCGTTTGACAAATAGCTGGTAATCTATGTCGGGGATGGATGGGAGGGCAGCTGTAGGAGCCCGTCCACTCCTGGGGGAGGCGGGATCCTTGGTTGTAGTAGTCGGATCCTCTGCCTCGTCAAATAAGGTTTTTCTGTCTTTGCCCTGGGGACTCCCTTGGCCTCACCCACGATAGCCTCCTGCTCCACTCCCTTGCTCATAGCCATCGGCTCACCTTCTAGGTGGTTAGTTTCATTTGTTATTTCTGAGCCCTTCGTCTCATTTTCAATTACTAGGTTGGCCTTTCCTGCCCCTCCTCTATTTGTGGGGTTAGGAGGAAGCTGCGGCCAGCTGCGGTCTGTGGTCAGTCCAATGAAGCATCTATGCTTTGGTTTCCTTTTTTTGGGCTGTACACCGCAACCTTTTTTCTTCAATAATCGTATCCATGATCAGATGTAGCATGTTCATTGTTTCTTCTTTGAGTCACCTATTTGTTTTGAACTGCTGCGATAAATCGTTCCACGAATATCATTTTGGAGGGAGCATCACCATAACGGTTGTCTGGTCCTTTACATGATCGTCAATTGCCTTGTACAATTTCATGAATGGTGCCAATACCAGTGTTAGTGCAGCCATGGTACTGGCATTAAATGATGTATCCACGTATGCCTTAGGTTGTTTACTCTTCTGTCTTCTTTTTCCTTTTTTTGGTCTTGTTGTTGGTGGGGGTTCGCCCTAGTTCCTCCGATGCCTGGGTCAAGGTCGGCTCAGTATTTATTGCTGGTGGTGGTGGATCGATTATAACTAGATCCTCTTATGCTTATTCTGAAGATAGCCCAAGTCTACGCCTCTTTGTACCTTTCATCCCCCTTTTAGTTTTAAATAGGGGGTCCAGTCCAGGGTTACCCAGGACATCAACCTGCGTCGTTGGTGGTTTTCATTCTTGTTTACTACTCTTCAAGGGCGAGGATCTACTTTGGCTGCCCATTTGGTCCGGGCCAATCAGTGCCACTCGGGAGTTTCCCCTAACTTTCAAGTGCAGTTTTTCTATTTTCCTCGTCTAAACCAAACCTACTATCAGTTGACATCCCACTTCTTCCCAGCACGTTCCAGCTTGCAAGTAGCGTTGAGTCTTCGACCTCCCTGAGGCCCTCCTCTTGGTCGGTCCATGTTCCTGTCAAGCGTTTTCTTGCTTTAGGGCCGACGTTCCTGTAGTGGAATCCTGTTAGAGTTTGTAAGGTTAGTTATTCCCAGTCCTGGTGGCTTCCACTGGGAGGGCCCCTTACAAAGAGTACATTTTTTTTTTGGTTCGTGAGGTCACCCCATGACCCCATGGAGCTCTCTCGATTGAAGCTGAGGAGAGGTCTGAAGGATAATCCAGAATGTTGGGCTTGTATTCATGAAACGGGTACATTGGAACATATGTTGTGGGACTGCAGAAAGGTGCACGTTTTTTGGATGGATATAGGTGCAATCTTCGAGAAGGTTTTGGATGAAAGGATTGGGTTTGATTTTAGACCATTGGTCTTAGGTGATGATGAGGCCTTGGAAGATCTTACTCAATGCCAAAAGAAGTGGTTGTTAAGGGGTGCCATGGTAGGAAAAAAATCATCCTACGAATTTGGAAATCTAATGCAACCTTAGAAAAGAATGTATGGATAAATAAAATGCATTATCTGGCGAATATGGAAAAGTTCTTATACAGGAAACAAGGCAAGAATATGCTTTTTAAGAAGATTTGGGGAAAATGTCTTTCCTTATATTGATTCATTTCAATTGTATGTTCTATGATGTGGACTATGTGACTGGGATAGGGGTGGTGTATATTTTATTCTGTCATTTTGTATATAGTTATTCTGTTTTCTTGAAATTGATTGATGTGATGTTCTAATGTTTAAATTGAAAATAAAGTTTTAAAAAAAAAGAAGTTGAGGATGCCAAGGCACCGACTGTAGAGAGTGTTAGTGGTTCCAAAACCTGTGGTCTTTGTCCCACTTTTGGGCCCAGGGCCAACGAGTCTGGGTGGCAAGACTGTTCTGGATCAGCAGGAATGTGGGGCTTCATACCTTGGATATCCATTAGGGGTATATCTGGCCTTGAGGCCTCTGCTGTTGGTTCCTGATCACACTTTGCAGAGGGCCAGGTTACCAACAGTAGTAGGACGGGGTCGATTGGGGACGGGCCATATTTTTCCAGCTAAGAGGCTGCTGATGCAGTTACCAGGATTCTTGGCATCAGGGCAGGCGGAGCAGCAAAATCGAATTTGCTTAATGTATTACATTGTGTGTCTAATTGTAACATAACTCATGCATTTGTAGAGCACTATTGACAGATAACGGATGTATATTACTACGCTACTCAAGGGTACTCCCTTGTTCGCCCTCAGAAGGATAAAGAGCTGACAGGACATGCTGTCATTCGAACCTGTGACCATGTGGTCAAACACATGCCCATGCAATGGATGCATTAGTCCACTGAGCCACAGATACAGCTTATTGTATTGTATTGTACTGTATTTCATACAAGTAGCAACCCTGAGTAAAATTCATACCACTCTAAATAAACTCATTAGGAACATTTGGAATAGTTCAAATAAGGTCAGGTGCTGGGCAAGGGTAAGTACAACCACCTAGAATTTTGCATACATACAAGTTATGTTGATAAGTGTTTAGAGCATATATGATCATCTCTATCTTACATATTGATATTATTCTTTTGTATGTCAAATTATGGACTCTAAACCAATAACAAACGTACTTTTTATTCTCCATTTAACTTCTGCATTAAAACAGGTTTAATATCGGAAGTTACAAGTGGGACCCAATCATGGGAAAAAAGTCAAAAGGACTACAAAGAATCTGGGGATCATGTCAACAACACGAATAGTATGAAAGAAGACAAATATAGTGGACCAAGGTAATTGTCACCTCAAAATGTTATGAGTGGTGAAAGACTTGAGCTTGGACTGCCTGTAAAACTTAAACATGATTTCTGAAATACTGGAGCATCATTGGCATAAACAGATTTGGTTTCCAAAACGATTTACCTGTTGTCCAAAAGTCATTTCAAACACATTTTTATACATGATTTTGTGACTTGGTAAAACGAAAGGTTGTAAAGACACCTTAGGCCAATATTCTGTAATGTGTGGTTTCAATTTCTTGAGATAAGGAGTGTATCAGCCTCTTTTACTCTCTAGAAATAGGCAAATACTCCCAAAAAGAAAAAAATTGGGAGTACAAATTCTCCCAACAAAAATTAGAAAATGGGCACAAACGAGTCTGTCCCCGTGCTTTCATCCACACAGCTCAATGGATATGTTTGGACCAGTAGTACAGAGTGCCACTGGAAATAAACTCTATTGTTACAACCTGATCTAAAGAGTTTTTAATGTGCATGAATAACTAGGTTCAGGGGAATATTTATTACAAAACATTTCTGTTTTGTAGTTGAAACACATTTTTACTCGCTTATTAAATACTTCCATTGGGAATGTGAATTAATGTCTACTCCCTACAAATAATTTTACTCCCAGCTTTAAAAAAACAGGGAGTAACCAGTGGTCGAAGTGTACGAAAAGAAGTAGTGAAACTATGTTCCCTGCTGGCCTGTCCCTGCTCACCACAAACCCCATTGCACGCCCCATGCCACACACAATACAAACTCCTAAACAAATGCACCTGCTTGTTGTGGCACGCTCCCGGTTCACCAGATCGGGCCTCACCTGATGTCAGGATCACCCGACATAGATCTTGGAGCTGTGTCCACGCAGCTGGGATACAGCAGGACTCATCCTGCGTGCTCCGGATCACCTGAGCGGACCACATGGACTGGGGGCACCCAGCCAACCGCAGCCCGGCTCTGGGGGCACCCAGGCCGGGGTTGCACCAATCGCTGTGGTCACACGGCAGAGACAATCGGGTGGGACGGTGTTGCCCAGCAGGGGCACCGTCCACGTGCAGGGCCCCGCCATTGGGCCTGCTGCATTCGGCATAGCACCAGCATGGTGCTTCAAATAACCACACCGGAGTGCGTTTTTTGTTCGACTGATGAGCCGGAAGCGGCTCGTCCCTTTTATGGATTTGGTTACCATGTGACCATTACACACACCCTGGGAGCTCCCAGGAGGGGGTGACCTGCAACACTGCTGTTTAAGGGAACGTTCCGTGAGGTGCACTGATGTGCACGTTTCAACTTCTTCCTACACTTGTATTTTAAAAACAAAACCGTTCCGGAACAATTGCTTTTTAAACTAAGTGTGTAGGAACAGTAAAACGTAATTAAAAAAAGTAGAGGGGCACAACTTCCAACCGCTCCCACCCACTTCGACCACTGGGAGTAAAATATTCTTAGTTCAAAATCTTATCTGGAGCACTTTCTGTAAGCATGCAGAAGTACTTGGGCTATTGGTTTCCTTCCTCTGGTACATTAATCTATGCAGGATTTGCCTGACCCTTACATAGCAGCTTTAAACACATGCCTTTTGGATGAATGCTCATATTGCTGCACTCCGATCACCAGCTCTCCCAAAAAGTACAAATTCCTACAAGTGAATCTCCCTCCTTTCTATTTTGCTACTTAGCCTTTGCCCACCTCTTCTCTCCGTATTCTCTGCCTCTGCTTCCAGCTCCCCCTCCTTTTGTTGCGCATATTGCGCGAGATTCCATTGATGAGTCACTCTCCACTGAATTGGACTGACGATGAGTTGTTGTTCGTCAGCTTAAATGAATTGAAACGTGCAGTGGAACTGGAAGTAAAACTGCTGGCAGGCATCAGAGGCGTGCAAGCACAATAGAAGGTGGCTTTCCAATTAAGCTAATTCTTTGATATGGCAATACATTTTGCAATTGAAATGAACACAATCAGATCCTGGCTACTAAGAAAGAGTGATACGTTTTTCAAAGGGATTTTTGTACTGCGATGTCAAAGGCAGCACTAATCATTCTCACCCCAATTACACTTTTTTCTTCCTCTATTCATAGTTCTAAAGGATCCAATCTCATAGATGATGCATTCTGCCTGTTACGTTTTGAACATTGCATGCCAGGATTGGTAGTTCCATTCTTCCCACTGAATACATGGGCCTACAAATCCCAGCATGCAATTTGCAAAGGTAGGATTGGCTGCAGGTGCCATCACATCGCGCATGGGATCGGTTAACTTGGCAGATATTTGTTATATTATGTTATGTTGATTTATACTGTGTATTGCTACCACCCAAGGGCAGTCTCCAGGTGCAAACGTGGCACTGCAAGAGAAGGGTGCTGGTGTGTTAGTGGGAACAGGATGATAGGGTAGGTTCAGAACCAAGAAGAACCAGCATCTGTGAGCATTGTCTTGTGTGTGGGAGTTGGTTCGCGAGGCCCTGTGTGTTGTAACCGCATGGGTAGGACACGTCCTTGTGAAAGTGTTCCCCTCCCTCTAACGTGTGCTAGTGTTTGTGTTGGGTGTGTGTGTTGTGTGATGTTAGGGTGGGGTTTGTTAGTTTTATCCATGAGGGGTACAGAGTACTGGGTGGCTGTTAGGTGTATGAATATGTTGTGTTGGTGTGTATTTGTGTAGTGTTGAGGGATTTACGGACTATGTGCAAGGGTGTTTCCTCTAGTCTAGAGTGTGCTATCATCCACAACATAAACATACACAACCCAGGAAGCTACAACTCCCAAATAGCTGTTTGTGGTGTCCAAAAACAGTTGTAGGCGGGTTGTACGCGCTTTCCTTTCATTTTCTTTCCTGTACTCTGTTTCTTATTACTTTTTCCAGTTTTTCAGCAGCCTCCCTAAGCATACCCCCTTTCCCATTCTTCCACTTGTTCTTTCTCGTCCATCTGTTTTTCAAATCCTTTCATGTTCTCCTTCATTTCTAATATCCTTGCCACCGTTTGTCTTGGTAATAAATCCCATTAAGTTAATGTGCCCGCTGCAGAGATCTCTGTGGTACCTTCATGTGAGAGGTTGCAGTCCTGGCGAAACAGCTTAAATTATCCTCATCTTTTGGAGATCGATTGAAGTAGTAACAATTTGGAATAACAATATCACCTGTAAAGTACAAAGAGATATTCAGTTCCTGGTGGGACCTAAATACATGAATGTAAAAATAAAATAGCTCCCTCTACATTCTGCTTGCTCATGTTGTTGCAGCAGCTGGCTTTATTGGGGTATAGTAACTTAAACTGATGGGTGGAGGTTGGACAGTGTCAGTGATATGGGTAAGATTTCTCAGACTGTGTTTAGCAACTGAAAACATATTGCACGTGCGAATACTTTATGCAGCGTGCCACACCCTGAGGTATCTGGGCGCTTTACGAGACATCTTTGGATACAGAGGTACATACAGGTATAGATTAATACATAATAGGTCGTACAGAGATTGGGTAGTAGTTTCATGGAAGCATAGCAGTTAGGTACATTTAGTAAATACACACAGGTAATCCTACAGGTATACATTTGTACAGTGTGAAGGCGACATAGATCAGAGTGGTTGTCAGCAGGAGTGGTCATAAGTGCAGGTTAATGGGACAAGTAATGGCTGATTGATGGAACTCAGGCCAAGGAGGCACTAGTGTCATTGGTGAGGAGCCATTTTTTGGTATTGCACCTGAAGCTGTGGAAGTTTGAGTCAGTTTGTATGTTGAGTGGGAGGGCATTCCAGGCTAGGGCCGCTTGTACCGGGAAACTAGTACCTCTGGCTCTTTTTAGGTTGAAGCGCGGCACGATGATACAAGAGGAATTAGCTGATCCTGTAGGTCTGGATTAAGTTTTTGGAGTGATTATCTCTATCAGGTTTTTATGGGCAGCATTATTTAGACATTTGTGGGAGATGGATACAAGTTTAAAGTAGATTCTATCCTGGATAGATAGCCATTTGTGGCTCCTTCTAATTTCAGAGATGTGGTCCTTTCTTGGGATGCCCAGGGCGGTTCTTAATGCATTATTTTGCAAGGTTTGAAGTTTGTTTAGCACTTGTTTGTTTGCTCCTGCATAGAGTGCATTGCAGTAATCAAGTTTAGACAAGATTAGTTCTCATGCTAGGATCACGCGGCTGTTTGTGGATAGATGGGCTTTGCATGCATGGATGAGTTTGCATGTATAGGCGATGGCCATTGCAGAGGCATTGGCTTGTTTCCTAAGGTTCAAAGTGAAGTCAAGATGGAAGCCTAAGGTTTTTGTTTGCTTGGCCGTTATGATCAGATTGCCATCTTTGTTGAACAATGTGTTTTTGGTTTTGAGTTTTTTTAGATAGATGGGGCGTCTAGTATGAGAATTTCAGTCTTCTTGTCATTCAGGCACAGGCTATGGGTAGCCATCCAGGCCTGAATGACGAGGTAGATTTTGTTTAGTAAGTCATTGTCCGAGTCGTAGTTGCCGGATAGTGGGATCAGTATCTGGGTGTCATCTACGTAGTTTGTGTAGATGGCACCCATGCGGTCCAGGATGTCGAATAGAGGTTTGGTAAAAACATTATAAAATGTAGGGGAGACGCAGGAGCCTTGTGGCACTCCACAGGTGATGGGAATGGGGTCCGCAGCATCGAATGGAGAGAGGACTCTCATCACTCTGTTATTTAAGACGGATTTGATCCAGGTTGCAGCCTCAGGTGAGAAGTTTGCCGCTGATGAGAGATGCTCACAAAGTATATTGTGGTCCACCAGGTCGAAGGCGGCAGAGAGGTCTAATAAGAGTAGTAATGCACATTGTCTGTTGTCTTTTATGAGGTCTATTTGTGTTTTCAAGTCTATTAGAGCTGTTTCAGTTCCATGGAGCGGTCTAAAACCAGATTGTCTAAGAGCTCTGAGACTATTTACCTCCAGTTAAGTCTGTATTTGAAGGTAGGCTGCCTTGTCAATGATTTTGAGTAGGAAGGGGGCTGTAGTTATAGGCCTGTAATTAGTTGGGATGGCTGGGTCGAGGGAGGCTTTTGTAAGTAAAGGGAGTACCCAAGCGTCTTTCAAATTAGTAGGAACCTTGCAAGATTTGAAGGAGGCATTTATTAACCTGGTATTGAAAGGGGCTAGATCTCTTGCTGCATCTTATATAATTTGGGCAGGACAGATGTCGCCTTGACAACGCAAAGGTTTCAGTGAGGTTATGATTTTTTCAACCTCTGTTGTGACATGGGCAAATTTGAATTCTGGTAAGGTGTTGGTAAGGAGGATGGTGTCCGGTTTCTGAACTGGGTTGATGCCATTGATGTTAAGTCACTTTGTGGTGATTTTCTTTTGAAGGGTGGCGATTTTATTGGCCAGGGCATTTTGAATGCCAGTGCACCAGTCTTTGTTTTTAGGGTAAGAATCGTCAGGGACTATGGGTGATTCTAATTCCCTTATGATTCCAAATAGTTCCTTGATACTGGAACTGGCATTCTGAATCCTGTTGTTGTCGGTTTCCTGCTTAGTTTTAATGATCTCTGCTTTCTAGCGAGCAGAGATTTCTGTTACTCTGTCTTTTTTTCTCCTTGGACGCTAGGTTCTTCCATGTGGCTTCACATTTCCTTTTTTCTGACCTAAGAGTTTTCATTTGTGGTGTAAACCAAGTGTTGCGGTGGTCTTTTGGTTTAATTTTTCGGAGTTTCAGTGGAGCAATGGAATCTAAGGCTATGGTCATGGTATTATTGAAGATATCTATTAATTCTTCAGGATCTTCAGTGCTGGTAAAGTTCAGTATTGGGATCAAGATGGGGGTGAGTTTCTCAGCTGTAATATTACGCTTGTTTCTAGTGAGTAAGGGAGGCGCGATAGTCTTAGTTTTCGTGACTGGACGGTTAGCGTTGATGGTGAAGGAGATAAATGAATGGTCAGTCCAAGTTTGGGGTTCGATGGCGGTGATTGCAGTGGTGCAATTAATGTCTGCCAACCAATCCAACGTTCGTCCTTTCGTGTGGGTGAGTTGGTTAATTCTCTGCGTAAAGTTCAATTCATTTAAATATTCTTCCAGGGATTTAGCAGCCTGGTCATTACGGTCAGATAAACCTAGGTTGAAGTCACCTAGTACTAAAATTTGTGTAGTTGGTTTGGTGTTATGTGAAAGTAATGTGATAATGTCATCCTCGAAGTCACCAGTGGGGCCAGGGGGCCTGTAAATGAGGTGGACCTGAAGGATACTTGAGTGGGAAGTTGTTATTTTGACAGTGAGAAGTTCAGAGGATTTAAGCGAAAGGGTGGTCGACGGTCTGAGTGCCAGGTTTGCTCGTGCTATGAAGACAACCCCTCATTTTGAATTTTCTCTATCTGCTCGGGTAATAGTGTAGGAGTCCGGAATAGCTAGCGTGAGAGAGGCCCCTGCAGCGGCATGGAGCCATGTTTCAGATAGGAAGTCGAGTTTGTTGTCATTAATTAAGTCTGCTATGTCGGTTGTATGTGCAAAGACAGATCTTGCGTTTATCAAAGCAGCTTTGATGATGGAAGGCTTGGTCTGTGCTGGTAGGTGAGGTAAGTTAGGGATGCGGCAGGTGGTCTGTCTCGCTTTTGTTTAGGTTTTTTGGGTAATGAACAAGTAGTGGTCAGGCACGATGGGCTCTGCGTAGAGGTGAGAGGAATGTTGAGAGTGGGAGTTTTCTCTTGGTAAATGTTAACTGAAGGTGCTACAATAGTGAACCTAGAGGCGAGTCTTTTATTTCTATGGGTGCCGCGGCATGGTTGGTTCGGGGGAGGTTTAGTGGTGAACCGCTCAATCCATTGCGTGGGGGTAAGTGTCGATAGACTATCAGGGCTAGTTTGCTTAGTTTGGTAACTTTCGGATTTAGATCTCCGTTTAGGTAGGAATGGGGTGGGTTTGATGGTGTTCGAGTGCAGGGTTTCTTGAAGTGGTGGGAGGAAGTGTGTAGGTTTAGCCTTGCAAGGGAAAGGCATTCTCTTAGTGGATTGAATAGCAGTCAACATTGCTGACATATGAAGGCACAATAGGAGGAGGATTAGTAAGGCGTCAATGTCTAGCTTAGTGAGAACCACAGTAGGTTCGCTGTATAATTTGGCTAGTACTGGTATCCTAAGGTGCCAAGTTGTGACAGGCGTTGCCTCAGTTGCGCAGGCGAGGGTCACTACAACGGACCTTTAATGCGGCCGTGATTGAACTTCACTTGAAGTGAGGCCTGTACTGATAGTAGGTAAACGAAGGATATGTGACAGGTATGCGCAAGGTGTTATTGAGTAGTTGTGGTGGGGGCAGGCAGTTTGCGAAAGCAACTATTACATACAGGCAGTTGTCACGTGCAGAATAAATCAGCTATGGCATACAGGATTAGCGACGGTGAAGCATTACAGATTCCATTGTGAAACAGCAGAAATGGTGTAAGGTTAACGGTCTAATGCAAGTCATATGCGTTATTACTAATCATTTGGACATAATCCACATTGCTATGCTGTCCGGAAGCGGCAACTTGGCAGTCGTTATTATACAGGCAGTAAGCAGGCATTCGTATGTTCAGCAGTTAGTATACAAGCAATGGGCGATCAGTATTTTAGGCCCAATCAATGTATATTGCAAGGCTAGGAGACAAGCTGACTTACAATATCGTGCATCCCTCAATAACCGGAAAAAGGTGTTCGTAAGATAAGCAATGTTTTAAGATTGCGAACAGTCAGTAGAAGTTCATGTGGAGCGAGCGGCTAGGCATTGTGGGCCTGTAACTTAACGATTGTTAGGAGGTTGCCGCCCGCACACCGGCCCGGACAGGCACAGACAGACGCTGCCCTTCATGGTGGCCCTTAGTGGGTGAGGCCTGGCTGACGCCTTCCGGTGGCCCAGGCTCACGTATGAAGAGCTAGGCTGGCCAATCAGGGGCGCGATGTGTTGCTTAGCAACATTGTTGATGTAAACAAAAACGAAGCCACCATTTTGTAGAGGCTCCTCGTGGCATGCAGCCACATAAATTCTAATGAAAAGGGCAGTTTCAAATGCCGTAGTAAATGAAAAGATGCAGGTTGCCAGGACAGTGCTTCTTACCAACAAGTGCAACGCCACGGCTTGCTGTGGAAGAAAGGGCACTCAGGTGACAATACTCGTGCGGCCAGAAAGGTTTGCACTGGTATGCCGCGGGGCTCGCCGGGCGGCTGAGGAGGCTCCTGCCTCCTGTTCCGGATGCAGGCTAGTGGGATTTACATTGTTATTGTATAGTCCAACCAACTCTATGGAGTTAAACATTTTAAATTACCTTAAACGCAAGCTGCCAAAACCCATAGCCTAAACCATACCCTGCATGGTAATATTGTGCTGGAACGCCCAATCCATTGGTCATTTCTACACTTGGAGTGTTGAGTATTTTGAACAATTGCACAAACAGCAATAATGTAAATAGTATGTACTACTTCATTTGTTATAAAAGGGGCTTGTATTGTGCATTTACGAGGAATGCTGTTGCTTCCCACACATGAATGTTCAGGGTCACCCTTATCCATTGCTCCACTGTGAGAATGCACAGCCAAAGATTCCGAGAACCTTCTCCAACTGTCTTTACTCTACTGAGCTGTTTTTGCACAGGCAGAGTTTACACATTTCACTTGTGATTTTGCCATATTTTAATGCCGTTCTAGCCCAAGGATTTGCAGGTACATCGGCTGCAGCAAGTAACTTGCCTAATTTCCATTTTGTCCCCTGCTAATACCATAGCTGTAACCACGAGCAGGGGGTTGAGTTCATTGTATTCAACATTTTTATAAGATGTGCATGTAACACTTGCATATATTTCATATGTTCTCATAGAGTGATAGGCAATTTGTGAGAGAAGCCAGATATTAGCATTGCAACCAAAATTTCTCATTCCAACCTTCTCTCACTTGTGTATAGTTGGCAGACAGCTTATGTTCTTATCACTTCCTCTAAAAGATGGTTTTCGGACTTAACCAAAAGTAGACAATTATCCTTAACTATTGCCGTTAGTGCACTGAACTCTAGAACACAATGCCTTCTCTAAATCTGGGGCAGCAGAGATCTGAAAACACTCTTTCAACTAACATAACATAGGCGATGACAGGCTTGAATTAATAGGGAGAAAGCCATAACTTTCTAATCCCTGCAACCTTAAAAAACGTCCTTATAATGTTATGGAGGAAAACTGGGGGTAAAGGGGTGTAGTTTGGACAACGCGGACAGAATTTATTGAAGAGGCCGAATCTGTTGAAGGTGCAGAGTCTGTCAGAGGTGGAGTAAGGTTTGGAGGGTACATGCACTTGATTGGGCCTAGGACAGCAGAAAGCCTAAACATACATTAGCAAGCCACTGGAAAGGTTTTTGCACTATAAAAAGCACTTTTACTAACCTCCTCTTGCACACACTTTGTATGACTGCATGTAGTGTTTTTTATGAATAATCAATCGAAAGAGATTGGAAATGTGTTGGAATATTGCCTAATTTGGAGCATTTATTGGCTGCCAGAGACCCAAGTGCTGGGGAGCAGTGGCCACACGCAAATACTGTTCTCAGCCCTACATGTACTAAGGGTAGACAGTCACTTGTGACCCACACAATAAAGTTCTCTTCTCGGTGACGCTACTTGTGCCATGTGTTAAAGGATAATTTCTTCTGCGAGCCGAGGTGAGAGCAGTCTGCAGCAGTTCTGTAGTCCGACCACATCGTTGTGCCAGGAAGTGGTTAATTAGCCCAGTACACCGCGGAGCAGTGAGCGGAGCTGCGAGCCGAGGTGAGAGCAGTCTGCAGCAGTCTGCTGCAGACGCTGAGTAAAAGCGCGATGGAGCCTGAAGTGCGTCCTCCCACACCCCCAGTAGGAAAGGCCAAGACGACCTACCGGGAGTCGGAGGAACGCGGAGAATCAACATCTAAACCAACATAGAAAATGAGAGCACCGGAGGCCGACGCCGCGGACGCGGGGGCTGTGGCCAAGAGAGCGGAAAAAGCAAGAACCCCCAGAGGTAAGCTTATAATGAAAACGCATCAGAGGCAAGCACAAACAAGCTTACCAGCTTTATGGGCTGCGCCAGCGAGCGCAAACGCGCCTGAAACTGTGAGTCCGAGTTCTCCTGTCAGGTCCGCCCCCGCCCCCGCCGACGCAGCACCCGCAGAGTGCGGAGTGCGAGGAAACCAGCCGGTGGAGACAGAGACGGAGACGGAGGTGGAAGAAGTAGAGAGCCCCTGCCACGCCGGGCTGGGTGGGAGAGAGAAAAAGAGCATACCTGACCCAGTTGCCATCCCAATCGTCTGCGACGCAGCGGGGGCCCTAGCAACCGTCCTAGAGACGAGTGGTGGTGGCGTCAGGGTTGTCAGAGGACGACCGGCGTCACCACCTTCGCAGGGCTCCTGCTGTGGGGTGGGCAGAGAAGGGCGGAGTGAGGAGGTGGACGACGTCTGGAAGACCCCAAGTTTGGAGGTGCCAGTGGGTAACCTGATCCACAACAACCTCGATGTAGCAGCCAGCGGGTGGAATCCCCTTACATGTAACACCCCCTGTGAGAAATGCTTCAACCCCCCCGGCAGCCAAGCCCCAGTGGATGCAAATGTGCAGATCCAAAATAACGTGGAGAAAGGAACAAAAAAGACATTGCTTTCCCCCGTGGAAACAGCAAAAAATATGGACTGCCCTAAGAAAACGTTGAACATCAAGGCAATGATCCACTCAGACCATAAGAGCAAAGACACAGACCAGAGAAACACAACAGTTGTGTACAAAAATCAGGTAAAGGAACCAGTTGAAATCAGTTCTGGTGAATCGTCCTCAGACAGAGATAGTGACAAAGTCTTTGAAGAAGATAACAAACGAGAGAACGCACACAGAGTAAGCGACCAGGAGGACTCAACCAAGGAAACAGAGGACGAGAGTGGAAAAACCGGTGTAAATCAACAAAAAAAGAAAAAACTAAAATCTAAAAGAAACCAAACACCTTGGAAGGCACCCTCAACTCAAGAAAAAAAGGGGTACAAAAGACTTGACAACAAAAAGTAGAGAAGAAGGAAAGTTGTCTAAAAGAAAAAGACCATCAAAACTTCCGGCACTGCTACTATCCTGCCCCCTAAAAACATTCTTTACCCAACAGTACAAACGCAAACTAACAGTGGACTCAGAGGTATCAGATGCAGAGATG
The DNA here is from genome assembly GCF_040938575.1 of Ambystoma mexicanum. Taxonomy (NCBI): domain Eukaryota; kingdom Metazoa; phylum Chordata; class Amphibia; order Caudata; family Ambystomatidae; genus Ambystoma; species Ambystoma mexicanum. The sequence continues at coordinate 430,190,484 of NC_090922.1, forward strand.
CTCGAAATAGCGAAAGAAATCATGCCAGGATCAAAACTAAGAAAAACAGACGATACCCAAACCAAAATCGCCACACAGATGGGGAAAAAAACCAAACGTTGCAGCATGCACAGAAAATAGCAATGAAAGAGAAACCGAAGCCCATTCCAAGAGCGGGGAAGAGGCTCAGCCTCGGGAAAGACAAATGGAATCCTCCAATCCCAAGATCACGTCGGACACTGAAACTTCAAACTCAGAGCCCAAAAAGAAGCAAAAAACCCCAATAACAAACAAGGACGAAAGGACAAAGGCAACCGTAGAAGATTATATAGCCAGCCTGTCCTCGTAGGAAACCCAAAGACCCGTGGACCTAACAGATGACAGTGAACAACGGCCTGTATGGACGAAGCCGCACTTGGTCACGGAACTACAAACAGTGGCCTTACCATCCACAAGGAACTGGGAACTCCAACGGACACCTCGGAAGCTACAGGCGGGGAGAACGTCAACAAGCCAGGACCCTACTTCACAAACAGAACACCGGGGCCCACACAGTATAGGTATGTCAAAAAGAGCTGAGAAAACCCAAATCTCTCCTACAAATCGCCGGCTAAGCGATATTGCCGCGCCCATTCACAAAGACACCTCAAACCAGAAACCGGACATGATTCCACAGAATTCTCATTACTCACATCAGTTAGATGGACTCGAGCTCTGAAAAATGTTGGCAATATCAAATTTAACATTCTAATTATGAAACAATGTCATGCCAACTTCTTGCAGAAAAGCACACACAGCTTTGTTGACGTTGAGTCTCGCTTTTTCCATTTGCAGACCAAATAAACACAAGCGCATCCACATCTATCTCTAGGCAATGCGTGACATTTTTTTTCTTCAAATTAGGGAACATTTCCTTCAACTTTCCCAATGTCTCCTTCATTGCAAACTGCAATTGAATTCCAGTGACGTACCCCAAACTGTTCCCTCAACACTGAACAATAATGATGTCCGGATGTTTCAATTCAACAATATTTGCACAAAATGGGAGCAAGTCCACCCACTTCATGCCTCGCACTCCATAACAGAACACTTCCAATTCAGGGAATCCAAGATTTTCGGCTATTTCAAAGTGCTCAGCATACGCCTTCAACCAATGGACCCATGAGCTCCACACTGTTGTATAAAGGTTTAAAGCATTTTGTATTGCTTGCTTCTGTAACCACTGTTGCAGCTCATGTTTGTTTAGCATAGGCTATGCATGCTACTGTATTCATTCCAGAACGGATTGTCCTTCTCTATCCATTCTGGAATGATGTGCTATTCACTTTGTTATTGCTTGACATTTCACAGTTATACCCTGGATTATGCCTGGGTTGGGGGTCTTTTGATATGCTACATGAAACAAGACAATAAAGCTGTCTTCAACATACCTGATCTCTTGGCTTTCTTCACACACACACTGCCTTCTGAAAGACCTTGCCATGGCCATTTTCAGTCCTCTCACAACTCCTGCTATCACAACTACTGCTACCCTCTCTTCCTCCACACCACACCCAGGAAACCTGATTGGCTAACTGTCCACGGTCTCTGCAGTCCCCTTTCCATGCCAGGTTCAAAATAAAGGGGTGTACCTGCGCTAAATCCCTCGTCCTTCAGGTAAGGTATGTGAGATTCACAAAACAAAAGGTGGACCAGTGGATAGGGATGACACGGGTTATTCAAAAAATATTACACATTTTAATCAATAAACACATAATACATCATTGTATGTATTGCTTTAAAAAAACATAAATATCAATTCATCATCATATATTTCATATATTCAACTTTCATACTCAATCCCAAACTCACTCATGCATACTGTCATTTGTGGAAATAAAAATGTGGCAAATTATACATAATGTATTGATCTCTTAATACAAGTATTTCCAAATAGTGATTATCACAAGTGTTTACGGCCCAGTCCTTATTTTCAGGTGTCGTATTTTATCTGGTTTGTTAATTAACCAGAATGTTCACATAATCGTCGACACGTGTTTCGGTCCACATAAAACAGAACTGACTGTCTTTGGTTTTCCAAGACCTTCTTCAGGACGTAGGGCACAAACTATTAGATCTGCCCTTATATTTGGAATGGTATAAGCCAATTTCAGATCTAAAAAACATACATAAAACTCGATCAGTATCCATTGTCATCCCATATTGCTTATTTTTAGTGACAAATATTGTACATGTGTATAACATACATCACCACATATTTCTACTCACCCCAATGTGTCAATTCAAGGGATGGCGAGTAGATAGTTGGAGCAAATCCTTCACGGTGTCTAAGGCTTTGTTAAGACCCTGTGAAACGACAGAGATGCTACTAAATTCTCTGTATCTATTTATTCATACTTGTTCGTAGCCACAAGATATAGTTTTTCAATGTTCCAGGGTGTTGCCAAATTCCCTCCTGCTCCCAACACCTAAAAGAGTCAAAACATTTTAATGTATCTTTTTTGTCTTTTTATCTATATTATTTACATCTTCTAGTGACCATAACTAACACAGATAAGATAAATGTATTCACTCACCCAAATTCCTATTCAAACACTGTGATTTGGGTTATTGTGTTCTCTCAGCCTAGTCATATGAATCCATCATCAATGATTAGAGAAAGGATTCTGCCGGGATACAAAAAACGTGATGTCCACAGTGATTTATTCATATTTTAATACACCCATCTACAGTACTAGATTATATTTATGTATTTATTTGCTCTCTTTTAGTCCCAAAGTATGGATAATTGGAACGGCAATTCCTACCACTACATATGTACATAATTTGTGTGTTATCTGCATGGGTATCCTGAGATGGAGGTGAGTGATCCCTCCCTACACTCATAGTAAACATAGACTGCTATGTTTAAAAACCCCAGTGGTCTGGGAAATGCTGCTAACGCTACAAAGTAGCGACACCATGCCCCCAATTCAGAATGTTGTTTACAAGCCCCGGTGACTTGGGCATTTCTATTAGACGCTGCAGAGTAGCGGCACCCTGACACCGATGCTCGAGTGCTTGATCGAGTACCCGCTCGCGTGTCAACCTCTCCATACTCTATGTCGGTATTCCCCCGCTCGAAGGTGCACAAAGAAAGCTCTCTATTTAAAACAAAAGCCGCATACGGTTGTCGTTAGGGACTGGGAGCTTACTTTAAATGACTTGACTGCGCAGCGTACCGCAACAATCTCGCCGTAGCCCACGTATTGTTCTGGCAACATAGACAAAGGACTGCTGTTTTTAATAGCCCGTCCCACCCCAGTGAACACAGAAAAGGGACTTCCAGCTCATTCATGCTGGATTTCTACTAACAATACCGGCATGTGTTTAGGGCTGCCGATTTTTCAGATGTTGATTTGTGTATGAGAACACAAGACCACCTAGTTCAGTGTCTGTTCGGCACATAGCCAATATTCAAATAAAATTAAATTAAATTAAAACAAAATAAAATAAAATTAAAATAACCGGAGGAGATTGGTTGTAAAAAGGTTTTTCATGAGGGAAGTCACAATGCGTGATCCCATTTACCAAAGTATATATAAAGGTAAATATTGTATTACAACATATCTCTCTTCACTTAATTGTGGCAGGATCTCAATCCTCAAACATACCAGACACCATGCTGAACGGTTTTTTATTGTTATTATTGGTCAGTTGTGTGGTAATGTTCATCAAGTAAGGCTGACACACTCATTCTGATATAAGTATACATCTCTATAGTAGATCCAAAAAATATATACAGAGAATTTTACATATATCGTACGCCCTAGGTGTCAAGTGTGTTGTCTCATGTCCTGCAGCAAAACATGCATGCCTGAATACATAGAACGAATTATCATAATATGTATTCAGTTTTTTGTAATTAAAGCGTTCCACTCAACTGATAGATTTAAACCATTCTGCACAGTGTCCAGGGTATGGATCCACTGTTGTTCAATGCGGTGCACTATTGTGCCCATATCACCACCTCTCATATTGGTTTTCACATGCTGCAGTACAAACCATCTTAGGTCCGTGTCCTTGTATTTAAGTTTCGTAAAATGTTCCAGAAGGGGCTTATCTGCAACGTTGTTTCTAATGCAGCTCCTATGTTCAGATATGTGCTGTCTCACCTCTCGGATAGTTTTCCGAACATAAAGTAGTTGGCAAGGGCAAGAGATCACATAGATCACATTTTTAGTTAAGCAGTTAGTGTTGCAATTCATTTTCCATATGCGGTTACTATAATGCAACTCCCGTTTGCTCTTAATCAGTGGACATTCCACACATTCACCACATTTATAGTGTCCAGAAATCTGTGGTAAACCCCACTGTGTAGTAATAGATTGTTCTTTTCTGTGATCCGTATAAGTGTGGACCAGTCTTTGTCTCAGATTCTGGTTCCTCTTAAATGCAAACATGGGTTTCTGCAATAACGTCTCTGGCTGTTTCACTAGGTTCCAGTGCCTGTTTATAATCCTTTTAATGTCACCACTAATAGGATTAAATGTGGTTACACAAACTAAACGTTTGTTCTTTTGTTTTTCTCAGGTAGTTAAACATGTCTCTCGGTCAGTGAATTCTGCTCTCTTCAGGTGGTCTTTCACCATCCCCCTCGGGTATCCCCTCATCTCCAATCTATCTTTAAGTTGTTCAGCATGAATTTTGAAATCTTCTTTCTCTGTACAATTCCTCCTTATTCGTAGGAATTGGCCATACGGTAGATTTTGATGTAGGCTAGAGGGATGGAAACTATTAAAATGAGCAGAGAGTTCTTATCGGTTGGTTTCTTGAATAGGGAGGTGATCAAACGATTTCCTGATTTTTTTAATCACTAGATCGAGAAAACGTACTTGTCGATGATTATATTCCAAAGTGAATTTCATGTTATTGTCACATTGGTTAAGCCACCCATGGAACTCTGTCAAAGATTAAATGGACCCTTTCCAAATGAGAAAAACATCATCACTATAACGATGCCAGGTACACAAATTGGAGCTGAGCGTTGGATGAGTACTGAGAGAATTACCATTCCCAAGTATAAACTTGTTTTCATAGTTTTCCATGTATAGTTTTACGACATGGGGGGCAAATGTGGCCCTCATGCTCACACCCTTTTCCTGCTTGTAGAGCTGTCTCTTGAAAAGGAAAAAGTTTTCCGTCACAGCCAGTCTCATGCATTCTTGGATAAACTAAGTTGGTGGTTGGTGGGGTAAGGATCTTGTGTTCAAGTATTCACCAAGAACTTGGAGACATTCCATCTGAGGGATGGCTGTATAGAGGGACTCGACATCCATCGTTACGAGGATGTCTTCCTCACCTATCTGAATGTCCTGGACTATCCTAATCATATGAGTTGAATCCTTTACATACGAGGGCATTTTCAGCACAAAAGGTTTTAAGAAGAATTCCGAGTACACTGGCAAAGGTTCCAATAGAGAGTCAATGGCGGAGACAATGGGTCTCCCTGGTGATTTAGTGAGGTTTTTGTGGATTTTCGGCAATATATACAATGCTGCCTTTTTGGGGGCAACTTTATTAAAAAAGCGGCCTTCATCCGTGCTTATCCACTCCTCGCAGACTGCGTGATTAGTGAGACTTTTGTTTTCATCTTGCAGTCTCAGAGTAGGATCTCTATCCAATTTTTTATATGATGTCTGATCTTGTAAGAGTCGCATACACTCAGTTTCATATGCAGTTGTGTCGAGGATCACAATACCACCCCCCTTATCTGCGGGTTTTATAGTGATGGATTCAATCCTACATAGCTTAGTCAGGCTTTTTCTCTCATCTTTTGTTAAATTGTCTATTTTATGGTTTTTTGTGTCTTTATCTTGATGGTTTCTAGAACTTCTTGTGTGATAATATTTTCAAAAGCTAGGATTTCTGGTGTACAAATATGTGAAGGAGGTACAAAAGTGGATTTTACCTTTAGGCCTCTAACATTAGGTATTGCTTCAGAGTTAGTTCCCTGTTCACCTTGGTGTGCTGGAAGATGGACTTTGAAAAAATGTTTGAGCCGTATATTCCTAAAGAGTTTTTGTAATTCCAGCTCAGTGTTAAAGGCATCCGCTCTGGTAGTGGGAACATAAGAATGTCCTTTGGAAAGAAGATGCAAATCAGAGTGATCTAGATGGTAGAGGGATAGGTTAAATATTGGCAGTTAAGTGTCTTGGCTCATTGGTTTGAGTACCATTGTCTGGTTGTCATCCCTTGTCCCTGCACGTATTGTGGTTGTCACTGTCTGGGTCTGCCTCTCTGCCCCCCTCTGAAAAAAAACCTGTTGTTGGTTTTGTCCTCTTGCTACCATTCCCACATTCGCCCCAGCTTGATTCAGGGATGGGTCTGAACCGCTCGAGGATCACAAAGTGTTCGAGAAGGTTGCATGTCTATTGTTCCTACGGTAATTGTTCCCTCCGATCGGTGGATCGGTAAAAAAGCCCTTTCTCAAATACGGGTATGTTCATTCCTCACTATAATTAGCAATGTCTTTTTGTAACTTATTGATCTTATGGTCTAAGTTAAGTTGTTCACATTTTTTGATTTCTTATTCCAGCCCCTCCAATAGTTTTTTGGCATCATTCACTGTTGTACTTTCCAAAAAAGCCTTTTCTAAGGCTTCTAACTCTTCACCTTGTTTTTTTGTTTCTTCTTGTGCTGTTTCAACGATCAGGATTATCCAATCCCGAGAACATTTGTTGCCAACCCCACTGAAATTTTTCTGAAATTTGGGGTTGTCAACAAATATTCCCGGGATGTTCTTAACCTGCAGACACTCCGGGATGATCCCAAATTTTAAGTACTGCAGCATAAACTGTCCGTGTTAATCAGTACGAGTTAACTTTTTCATTTTTTGTAACATTTTATTTACTTTATTTGTTGCAGCCACCTTGTCACCGATCGGACCTACTATGAAAAGTGCAGTAGGGGCTTCTAAAAGGTTTTTATAACGGTCATCAGAAAAAGAGAAAATGTTCACATTTTCCATTTTCCTTTTCCTGATCAATAGGCTAAATTGCCTTACAAACTCTGTGGGCCCCTGCAGCCACGGGCTGTACTAACACAGGTTCAAAATAAAGGGGTGTACCTGTGCTAAATCCCTGGTCCTTCAGGTAAGGTATGTAAGATTCACAAAACAAAAGTTGGACCAGTGGATAGGGATGACACGGGTTATTCAAAAAATATTACAAATTCTAATCAATAAACACATAATACATCATTGTATGTATTGCTTTTCCTTTCCATGCCAGGCATCCTCAAAAGACCCAGATGTAGCACGTGCCATCTGCGGACTACTGCGGTGTCCACGGTCCTGTAACACAGGGCAGCCCTTCTACCCTTTCCACTTTCATGTTCTCAACACTCCCTCACAGCTGCTTTCTGAGAGTCACACATCCATCCACCAATCACATACAAAACCTCTACAACTAACCCTGTCATCTAAGTTCAACACTTCAGTTGTACACTTGAACTCTCAGAGTACATACCTACTGTTAATGAAAGGCACCTGCATCAAAAACTACTGTGCCACTGTACAAGATTTCTATTTCCAGATTCAACAAGATCTGCATCAAACAAAATATAGTACAGGTATGCTTATATTTTTAAAAATGTTTTCTTCAACTCTTTCGCAAATATGTTGGTATGCGGGCCTGTCAATTTTTTCTGGAAACACGTTCATTGAATTTTCATGGCCATAGCTCTATGATTTTGGAGATGTTGTTTTTCTGCCGCACCAATAATGTCTTTTTGTTTGATGGCACTTTTTACCAGCAAGTCAGGGGTACTGCTATGGGCAGTACCTTTGCCCCATCGTACGCGAATCTGACGATGGGTTGGTGGGAGGCCACATTCCTACACAATTTACTTGCATCTAGCTTTCCACCCAAATGGTTGCCTGGTGGCGCTACATCGATGATGTTTTTGTAATATGGAAAAGGACCGTCAGTAATTGGCAACTTTTTGTTAGAACCATCAATACTAACACAGTGAATTTATGTTTTACTGAATGTCACAGTACCACAGAGGTTATTTATCTCGATGTGGTGGTAACCCTGGATACATCTGGTTTCCACACAGTTCTCCATAAGAAACCATCTAACACTGGTTTACCCTTGCATGCTACCAGTTGTCATCCGGGGCCATGTAAACGCAGTATCCCTTACGGCGAATTTATTCGTTACCGCAGGAATTGGCTTTCTTTGATCAGCACTGTGCTCGAGCTGCCTTCGACTTTCTGCAACAAGGTTATACCAAAATGAACATTGAAATAGCCTACAATAAGGCCAGAGGACTGTGCAGGGACAAATTATTGTATGGCATTCAACCTTGTAAAACTGTTATGGATGATGAACCTAGACTCATTGTCTCCTTCGATAATGCCTCCAAGAATGTACGTAGGATTATCGAGCGTTATTGGCGTGTTTTAACTTTGGATCACGATTTATGCTCTGTACTCTCCACACGCCCCACCATTACGTACAAAAGAGTACCATCACTCAGAGACAAGTCAGTCTCCAGCTTTCTGTCACCTATTGATAAAAGTCCACTTTCTTCCAATTGGCTGGCGGTCTGCCCCATTGGCTTTACCAAATGTACTAAATGTAAAGCGTGTGCCCACGCTTCTCCCTGCAAATTTTACTTGCATCCAGTTACTAAAAGCAAGCAAATCATCAATTATTCCATCAATTGTGACACTACCCACGTTGTTTATGTTCTTTCATGCCCCTGCAGGAAGTGGTACGTTGGGAGTACCACTGTTAAGCTTAAACTCAGGATTCTCCAGCATCTCAGGGCCATTAAAAACTCTGATCCCGCGTTCCACATGGCCAAACACTTCGTGCAGGAGCATGCGAATGATTCCAATTTGCTTACTTTCTTTGTAGTGGCACACATTCCTATTCATCCTAGGGGTGGAGACCACATTCTAAAGCTCAGACAATTGGAGAAACGATTTATTTTGGACCTTGACACTAAGTTCCCCAATGGACACAATCTCGATGAGGAGCTTTATACGTTCCTTGGGACTTAAGGCTGTTGACTTTTTTTCATTTTTTGCTATGCTCTCCCTCTTGCTGATTTATCTCGATTTTTCTCTGATTTCGGTGTTTTTAATCTCCATTTGCCTTCATATTCTGTATCCTTGGCCTGTTTGAGTTATTTTACACTGTATTTTCTTGGTGTTTTTGCATTCACTTTCTTTGTATTAGACTTATGCATGTCTACTTGTCTATCTGCTGCAGCACGATTTGATGGGACTGTGAAGCAGCAGCGCCTCGGATGGTGCCGCGGCAGCCGCGGCGTGAAGCCGGCCCACACGAGTCGGGAGGCGCTGCCGAGTCCGCGGCCAGTGAGGGGAAAGGAAAACCCGCGGAGGCTAGCCGCGCGACTAAAGCCGCTACGGGTGGACCCGGCGGGGCCGCGGAGGAAGCCGCTATGTGCAGCCGCGGCGGGGCCGCTCGTCACTCACCTGTTTGCCCCAGTCCGGGGGGTGGGGAGCAGTGTTCACGACGGCGCCGGGACACGGGGGAGCAGCGCCCGGCTCGCTGGTCCCGTGCTGCTCATGACGCTGCTGGAGCTGCACGTTGCAGGGGGGGAGGGCCCAGCCTCAGGACGCGTCCCTACGCGTCGCGGCCACAACCGCATGGCCAACACCACCGCCCTCCACCAGCAGGGGAACGGGGCCTACACCACCGCCCTCCACCACCAGGGGATCGGGAAGAGCAACACACTGGGATGGCAACCCTTAAGAGAGGTGGGACCATGTCCCAGGAACCAATAAAAAGGGGGCTAACTCAAACCCTCAGGGATTGGTGGGGGCTTGATACCTCCGGCTGTGATAAAAGAGCGACCAGGATGACTAATGGGTGGTTCTCATTACACAGGACACGGGGAGGAGAGAGGAGAGCGAACCAGAGTGGTGGGCCTATCCGGACAGCGGCTCGAGATAGGACCAAGCCAGGCCCAACGCCGTTGTATTACAGGAGGACAAGATACCGGTGAAGATAACCGGGAGGACTTAACAGTTTTTCTTTCAGCATCTGCTGCCTTAAGCCAAAAATAAATATTATTTTAGCACTAGTCTGTCTCCGACTATAAATCCACCCTTCACAGGGACTTAAGCTCAATATTGTTTTTTTAACTATTATTATTAGTTGTCCTTTTATTTTTCCCATTCTTGTGGTTCCACCTTTTCTTTGATGCAGCTTCACAGTCGTCTACCTCTCTTTATTTGTATTTCTGTATTAGCTGTTAATATCAGTTATTCCGTCTTTCCACCACTCTATTAGGGTCTGTGACTCCGGGCATCATTTATTCTTTCCTTTCTTGGCCAGCCATATGCTGTGTGATTTTATATGTGTTCCTTGGTATCATTCCGGCTCTTGTTTATTACATCTTTCGAGGTTGCGATTGTTTCTTTTAATGGTGCCGACACTTTGCAATTGTTGCAATTTTTGATTTTGCAATAATGGCCCCGTATATTTGCACACTAGTATGCTGCTTGCACTTGCACCTTACTACCATTTTTAATAGGGCCATTATGCTGTCTTTTGCATTGTTTTAGATTTGTACATTGCTACATCGCTGCAGCACACTTGCGCTCCATAACTTTGCTGCTATTATTATATGCACTTGCACTTTATTCTATTTGCCCGAATGCTGCTATCTGCTTTGTTGACACATATTGCCATTGTCACTTTCGCTTTGCATTTTTGCACATCAATTGGCTGCTAGAATTGCTCTTAATACCATGCTCATTTCATCGGCATTCGTTATGTATATCTATGTTTTATGATGCTTCAGATTGATGTCATTATTCCTTTGATGTGGTTGCTAGACGGTATATTTACTTCCATTTTATTTTATATAATGGTTTTATTCATTAGGGTTGTGTATTTAATACTTTTTTGACTGTGTAAGTGCATCTTTGATCACAATTTTGTACTACTACTGTTATTTATATTTGGTGGTACCCTGGAACCATGGTCCTGCCCTACATGGAAGGCGTGCTATAGTTTCAATTTCATGGTCAATTCACCATCCTTTATATTTTTATGCAATTGGCGCTCTTTTTTGTAGCGCCACTTGGCCATCTATTTTGTTCATACTTTGCCATTGCACTCCAATATGGCTGCCGCCTTCTCGGTCTGTGCAGGTACCCATGTTGTTCCAGAGAAATAGTAAAAGGACTATTTTTGTTAAACTATAAAAGTGCTTTAGTCCTTCTTCTCTTCACGTGAACAAGCACTCAGTTGAGTGTGCAACGCGTTGTGTGCGGGTCGTGCATACCGACCCTCTGTTTTTGCCGCTGCTTCCCAGCTGTTATTTGTGTATTTTTTGTCCACTTTTCTGGTCACATTAAAATATTTCAAGACCTTAATTTTTCTTGCGAGCTGTGCTATTTTTGGTTTTTTAATGGATTTTTGTCTCCTAACTGACCGCGGAGAGTGCGCTTCACCTTCTCCTCTCTTTTTGTTTCAATATATATATATATAAAACACAAAAAAGACTGTAATCCAGTCTGGGGCGCAACGGCACTCCAGCATTGATTGTGCTGAAAAACTCCATCATTTCTCATCAAATCCACACATGAAACGTGTTTGCTGTGCAGCCAGGAAGTCCTTTATTGATGAAAGTATATGGACAAGGAAGGCAGCAGCAGCATTGCACAAGAAAAGAACGACACGTTTCACCCTACACGGGCTTCGTCTGGTATGAGTAATGGAGGAAGGACTGCATTATTATAGACATGTTCCTTTTTTGTGAGTCCATCTTTGCTGTTTAGGACTCCTGCTTATCAGTATAGTATCTGACTATTTCCTGTTGAAACATGCAGCCATTTTATAACGCTTTTGCAATACATTAATTCTGTTGAATAACTGTCTGTAGGCAAAGCAGTTAAAGGGAAATCATTTTACATATGCAGTGGATTTCGTAATTTATGCATTCATGGCAAGATTGAAATAATGACTGTAGTAGAGTAACTATAGTTAGAGTTAAAACACCTTTCACAGCACAGGAGCACCTTTTTTATATCCGATTTCATTATACAGATATCTCTTTTGTTGTTGTTTTCAATGGTAAAAATACATAAAGATTTGAGATATTTAAGGTATTTAACAGAAATAGATTTGTTGTCAATATCTACACATAACCTTGTCTTGACACAATTATTTCTTCAATTTTTTCTTTACACTGTTTTTCAAGTAAAGTGCACAATGCCTTGTTATCCCAAGTGGGTTGCATTGTGATAAAGTGCTATGTGCTTCTAATGCCGAAACTAGAAATGATCGAACAAACAAAAAGGTCAGATTGGAAATTGAGTGTTGCCCTGACGGGCATCTCTATGACCTTGTTATTATATACCAAGTATATACATAACTAATGTAAAGTGCACAATGTTTTATTTTCCTAAGTGGGGTACTAGATAATAAAGTGCTATGTGCTTTCAATGGGAACATTAAAAATCATTGAATAGATGGCCTGTTGGAATTAGAGACTGTGTGTTACCCTTGCGGGCGCCTCTATAAACTAATTGCCCAACATTCTTTCACAGTTTGAAATAATTTAATTATAAGGCAAATTAAGATTAGTGATTTTGTGTTGCCCCTGTGTTTCGTTGGACTAGCATTATCACAAATGGGTTACTTTATAATAAAGTGCTGTCAACGAAAAAAATAAAAATCATTGAATGATTGTCAGGTTAAATTTAGAGACTGTGTGTTACCCTTACGGGCGCCCCTATAAACTGGTTAACCATCATTTTCTCAAATGGGTTGCTTTTCAGTAAAGTGATATGTGCTTTCAATGAGAGCATTTAATTACATTAGATAGATGTCAAGTTAAGATTAGGGACTGTATATTACCCTTGAGGGCACCCCTATAGACTAGTTAGCCAACTTAGTTCTAATGATTGTTTTAATGTAGGTCAATACGTTTCAAGCATTGTGCTATTTTGCATATACTACGATGTAAATTATGTGATTGATAAACCCTTAACCATAAATTCTGTAATATCAAAAAAAGAAAGGTTATACATGCTCCTGTACAAGTCTTAGAAGTACCACAAGATATTGTTTGTTTAAAAGACTGCATGCTGACATGGAGATCCTATTCACCGCCATTGTTAAAAATACCCCACTTTTAAATTGCATGGTGCTTTCTAAACAGGTCACAGGGTTAAACATACTAATGAGGAGACCTCCAGAAAACAAAGTTGGAATTACCACTTGTGTGAAGTGCAAAAGTGCTTAAAAGACTAGTCATAGTATTAAAATGACATCAAATCTATTCACGTTGCTCAATGTTTCTATAAACTTCACAGTTGCTAAATTGTGGCACATTGTTGTCCTGCAAATACAACATAATTAGTCTACAAGTGCACATTATTCTCTCCTATTGAAAAGTTACAGATAATAAAACAATGATTTGAAGAAAACCTATAAGAAAAACTTTTAAGAAAAAGGAGCAGCTTCTGCAGCTTGATGCAGAGACGTCGATATTGTACATAGTGTACGTTTATACTTGAGACGCTAACATATTGCACAAAAAATGCGAGGATGAAAATGTCTGTGAGACTCACTATCAAAACCAAGGGCAAACAGAATATATACCTGATAGAAGATAGAAAGTAAAAGATAAATGTGTACCATATGGTGTGCAGTCATAATGTCGACATCAATAATGTCGACAGTCAAAATGTCGACAAATTAATGTCGAAAATCAATAATGTCGACATACAAAAATGTCGACATTTTACATTAATGTCGACATTTTTTCGAAATGTTGTATAAATAAATAAATATATATTTATTGTTGTGTTGTATGTGTTGAGTATGAGGGGTGGGGGGTGGCAGGGGGTATTGGGTGAGAGGGGTTGGGGGGGACATCCCCATAGTAAATGATATTCTTTTTATTTATTTGTTTATTTATTTATTGAATAATAAATAAATAAATAAATATATAATTACTATGTGTTGGGAATGAGGGTGAGAGGGTGGTTGGGGGGGTGTGGGGGGGTGTCAGGGGGGTGTTGGGTGAGGGGGGGTTGGGGGGGACCCCCCCCATAGTAAATTAGACTCTTTTTGGTTATTTATTTATTGAAAAAATAAATAAATAAATAAATAAATAATTAGAATGTGTTGCATATGAGGGGTGGGAGGGTGGTTAGGGGGTGTGGTGGGGTGGCAGGGGGGTGTTGGGTGAGGGGGGGTTGGGGGGGGGACCCCCCCATAGTAAATGATACTTTTTGTTGGTTATTTATTTATTGAAAAAATAAATAAATAAATATATAAATAATTAGAATGTGTTGCATATGAGGGGTGGGAGGGTGGTTAGGGTGGGTGAGGTGTTGATAGTGTTAAGGGTTTATAGTCATATTGTCGAAAAAAAAATGTCGACATTTTTTTTTCGACATTATGACTTTTTACATTAAAAGTATAGAATGTCAACATTATTATTTTCGACATTATTTTTTCGACATTTTTGTCTGTCGACATTTTTTTGTCGACATTATGACTATAAACCGTACCATATTTTCACATTTTACAAATTATTTAAAATGCATTTTATTACTTGTCTTTGGATCCCATTCTGGGAATGCAATGAGACTTTTATGTTCATGAGTTTAGGATCCCAAAAATACATATAACTCTTCGTCACGATTGTGACCTCCAGGGAACTTAATGTTGAAATCTACTATGTATCTTGATTCCATTTGTCTCAATTTTCGTAATCTGTCCCCACCTCTTGGGTGTACTTCCACTATATATATTCAGTTAAAAAAACGTTGTTAAAGGAACGTTATGGTTCAGTTGCGCTACTAAAAAACTGTGAAATTCAGTAAAAAAACTTTGTTAAAGGGACATTATGGTTCCAAGTAAAACCGAATAACCCTTGAAATTCGCCAGTTATGGTGAGCTAAGCAACCATAACTCGTGCCACCACTGTGCACTGCTAAGACTAACACCCAGGACATCAAAGATGACATCACAAATGTCATTGAGGACATCACATGTCTGGTTCACTCTTTTTTTTCCTTCACTGATACATGTAGAGCAGTAACAGGCAGGATCCAAAAAGTCACTATACCATAGTACAAAGTGCTATGATGACAGCACAGATGACATTACATGTCTAGCTCCTTCTTTTTTTGTTCACTGACATATGTAAGCCCAGTGGCTTTCCTCACTGTCAGTCAGGAGTTTAAGAAGTTAAAAGTGCTATGTTTGTAGTCCTTACCCGTCTCATATATTCTTACAATACTTTCCTTAGGTTACGGTTACATCATATCATACATATGTATAGAAGAAGAAGGAATCGAGAAACAGAAGAATTTGTTTAGTCCATGAAGTTCATTAGTTCGGGTATGAACATTTTGTGGTAATATCGCAGTTTTTGGTGCTTGCTTTACGTTCCCTGTATATACTAATATTTGTATGCATTGAGCCCTCTTTATGTTTTTGTGAGTAATTGTGCAATTATGCAGTAAGGGAAGCATACGTAGATACTTATGTTTCACAGTATGTGAAAATATGTAATATAGGCATTTATCAATTTAGTATGCAACATGAGAAGATTGCAAATATTGCACCTCTGTTGTGCATGCTGCAGACAGTGCTTGCATGTCGTCATGAGTTCGTTCATGTACTGAAAGAACTCAGTAATGCCATGGGTTTTTTTCAGCAATGCATTTCTTAATGAACTACGTGGCATATCTTAGTTCTTCAATCATCTGATACTTTTCTGCCAATATTATAATGAAAATTTCATAGGTTTTTAGTAACGCAACTTAACCATAACATCCCTTTAACAAAGTTTTTTTTACTGAATATACACTTTCATCGTGTGAATTTGGGAGATGTTTACTAGGATTTCCTTACTTTATATACATGTAACATAGAACATACTGAACCCCCCTGCTAATGATTTTTGAAGGCCACGGACTGTGCGTATGTCCGCGGCCGCGGACGACATCAACAGTACCCAAACACTCAGGGGGTATCTGAAATTGTTCTATCATACCATATAAAAACTGCACAAGTTTAAAAAGCAGCACATAAACACATTATAAGTAATAATAAATAAGCAGATCAACCATCCATTTAAATACCATATGAAATGAAATGGATTATACCATAACAAAAAAAAAAATGCCTCCAACATAATTACCTCACTGAAACTGCAGAGCTAGGAGTGACAGTACACAAACTCAACTCAACTAATACAAATTTCCAGAAACTAGTAAGTAAACTTCATTTGACTTATTTATTTGTATACTTTTTGTATGAGGTACAGAACAATTAATGTATTGGTGTGTTTCACACAGAAATGTGCAGTACCTTGGAGTGGCTCGAGGAGAATTTTCTGCGTGACGAAATGTCGGAAGATGGCGATAATAATGGAACACACTTCTCTGCATAAGCAAATTAATAATCAGTACTTTATGTGTACTTAACATATATATATTTATTTTTAACAGACCATGCAAAGAATGAAGAAATTCAACCAAAGGACACAATGCAAGACACCTTGCAACGCATAGAACAGAAAGTGGACATGCTGAAAGATAATTTCAATGGTTTAAGGCAATTTATGGACGAGTACGTTAAAGGAAAAATTAGATACCACTGTACTACCTGTACCTGTCCCGCCTCTCCATGTCCCAGTGAAGTATCCCCAAACCCTCACGAAGAACAAACATTTTGCGAAACTTCCATCCCATCATCCCCTCACAACCATCCTGGGCAAAATCCTAATTCCCCAATATTCGTTTCAGTTTCTGTTTCCCCCTCTCTTTCTTAATTGCTGTATATGTGTTTAATAAAATAAATGTTATGTTAGTTTTAATGAATTAGTGTCTAATTTTCTTTTATTAAAACAGTTAAAATGGCCGCGGACAGCGCACCTGTCCGGCGTGTCCGTAGTTAACAAAATATGGATGTATTAAAGACAATACCTATCCGTACCATTCGCAACCAAGATGAAACTGTTCTTAGAACACACCAGGTTTCCGGGATGTCCGTAAAATAACAAAATGGGGGTGTCCTAAGGACAATATGCCTGTCCATACCATTCGCAACCAAGATGGAACTGTCCGTAGAACAGGCGCAGTGGCCGCGGTGTCGTAGTCAAACAAAATGGAGATGTCCTAAGGACACTATACCTGGCCGTACAGTCTGCAGAACATCTACGCACATGCGCACCACACCCGTAAGTCCTGCGAACAACGCGCCTGTCCATCACTCTCCGTCTCACTTGTGTTGCACTTTTAATTAGTTTCAGGACCCGAACACTGTCCGTAGAACACCCGTTGCGCATGCGCACAACACCCATTCCCTTCGCGGGCGTGTTCACGACGTTATCATGTGACTGCACCCAAGCTGAGCGTGTGTCCTAATTTGCGCACTTTGTCCGCTTCCCCAACATTTTAAAAGAACTTATGCAGAGAATCCAAATTATTTTACAGTAAAAAATCACCATTTCACATTTCCCAGACAATGGCTCTAGCTTTCCACTTGTTTTTTGGAACTTTTTGATCACTTTTGAGTGATCGATGTGATCACGAGGCGCACCCCTCCACCCCTATAAAAGGCCACACCGCAGAGCTCATCTTCATTGTACTTCTGCCTATTGGAGATTGACTTTTGCTGCCTTTAGTGCTCTAGCAGAGATTACCTCACCAACCCTAATGTCATCCATGGCTGCTGTTGCTACGTCAGCCTCAGCACCACCCCCAAACCCTCCACCGCCACCACCTCCCCAAGGGCCTGCAGAGTGGAGTATGCGTGAGGATGTAGAGAACGAGGATGAAGAGGATGAAGAGAATGAGGTGGAGGAACTCCCTACTACCAGCACTCGCCGGTAGTCATGGGTGTGGTGGTTGTTTACCGTTCATGGTAACGTACCAAAAGCATGTGCGCACAAGGTCACCTGTAACCAGTGCAATTTGGTGCTGAGTGGGAGATGTGGTTCGTACAGCTTTGGTACAACGTTCATGAAGCGACACCTAACTTCGTTCCACGGTGCGGACATTCGCAAGGTTGTGCCATGTAAAGAACATAGTAGGTTGAATTCCTGCGCAGAATCCTGCATTTCCGATCCTCTCACCACAAGAGACACTCCTGTGGGAGAACGCATCCCTCCAGCTGCTTAACAGGCCATTTGCGATGCTGTGTACCCTTACCTTTCGAGGGTCACAATATTGTGTATGTACTGCGATGCAGTACTCTGCAGGGGGGAAAGTCTTCGAAGTGCTTTCGAGACTACGGTCAGGGAGCACCAGAAGAGCTGCTACCTACCTAAATAAGGCCCACCCTACATCTTCCTCTCTCTACTTACCCTTTCTTATCCCTGTGGTTGGTGTCCCTTCCTTACCCCACTTACCCCTACTCTCCTATTGAGTGGGGTGTAGAATAAGCCACAAAAAATATGCAAAACAACAAAAAGTTTTAAAAAAAGGCTCTTTTCAGAGCCGTCTTTCTCAGTTTAAAAATATAACTATCAAGTAAACGGTGCAGGCCCCCGTGCATTTTTTTAAAAGTCTGTGGACTGTCCTAGGATATATACAATTTTGGGGTGCAACCCTAGCAAAACCAATGCACTTTTCTCTGGGAGTAAGAGGTGGCTCTGAAAAGAGCCTTTGGGTGGTGTTTTGTGTGTTTGAAAAACTTGGATTCGTCAACATGTAATGCAAAGTAGAGGACTATACTTCCAAAAAAGTTTGCAATGCATGTTGTAAATTTCGAATAAAAATCTAATTGCCAGCATATGTAAGATGGACTCCATCTGTGCGAAAAATGAATGTGCTGCGAAACATAATATTTTCATGATGGAAAGACGACATGCCAACATCTCTTAGAAAGGCACAAACAGCCTTATTGACATTGCTCCTCGCTTTCTCCATTTGTGGACCAAATGAAGAAGAACGCAACCACATTTGTCTTCGCGCAATACGTGAAAAAATTACTTGCCAATTTGGAAACATGTCCATGACCTTCTCAAGTCCTTCCTTCATTGCAAATTGCAAAGAAATTCCAGACACATGTCCTAAACTGTTCCCTCCACAATGAGTTATAATTATGTCAGGCTGACGCTCTGTCTGTAAAATAGCACAGAGAGATACCAAGTCCAGCCACTTCATTCCACGCGCTCCATGCCAGTGCACTTCCACATGGGGGAATCCAAGATCTGCAGATATACCACAATGTTCTGCATGCACCTTCAACCAATATATCCATGAGTCTCCCAAAATCCAGATAATCTGTTTTCGAGGACACACAGCCATAGCTGTCTGTTCTCCTCTCAGGAAAAAGACGTCCTCACTAAATCTCTCCATACACAACACACCCACTGAACTTTACTGACCAATCCCTAGCTCTGCTCATTCTCATTTGCATGCCTCTCCACCCCAGAATCCCCGTATGTAATACGCGCTGTCCTCAGACTACAGCCATGTCCGTGGACATATAGAAGATCTGAGCGTGGTAAATGTACATTTAAATAGTGTTCCCCATTTCCCCTTTAAGGTGGGCTCTGAAAAGAGCTGTTTTTTGGGGTTTTTTTTGCAGATGCCTGACGGACACCTGATATTTGGTATTTTTTGGGGGGTTTTTCTTCTTAGTTTACTCCTAAAATATTCACATAACCTGTTCCAAAGCAACCCTTTTAACATGGCATTTCCCGAAAAAGATAAAGAAACACCATCTGCTTCAAAATAAGCCGCAATACTCGAAACAATGTTCTCATGGCTACAGAAAAACACACCAGCTCTTAGCATGAAAGCACGCATGCCGCGATTGATTGCACACCTAGCAATGCTTTGATCAGGACAAAAAATAGAACTGTTGTCCCATTTTGCTCTAGGTAGTAATGCAGAAAACAATACTTTTGCAGTTGGAAAGATGTTGATTACTGCTTGAACCAACTGTTCCAAATCTCCCAACAAAGTAGGGGAACTAACGTAGCCCAAATGGAAAGCACCATAGTGCAAAACTACCACATGGGGACTGTTCATCCTACACATATCTCTGCAAACTTGGAGAATTGCCTCTACATTGAAGTCAGTCGCAGCGCTCCACACAACCTCCACTCCTCTTACATCGAAATTGTTTGCCACATGCCTGTAATGAGAATAGTGCTGTAAACCATGGACAAACATATCTCCGAGCACCAACCCCCTGACTGTCTCCACCTCTGCCATCTTCACTACACACACTCCCTTTCTAAGCAAATCAACAACGTCAACATCTGATTGGCTGATCCCTACAGTCCCCTTTCCATGTTGGATTTGCTGTAAAACCCTGTATGTGGCACGCCCTACCCGCGGACAGGCGCGGTGTCCACGCGGCACGTAACTCTTAGCCAGCCCTTCTACCCTTTCCACATCACTCGCAAATCCATTCCCTCATTGGACACAGCTAAGCAGTCACACAACCATCCACCAATCACATCCAAGACCTCTACATCTAACTCCATCATCAGAGTTCCGTACTTCAAATGTACTGTTGATCGCTCTGAATACAAGTCTCATATCATTGGAAAGCACCTACTACAAAAACTACTGTGCAAGTCTCGAAGATTTCTACTTACAGCTCCATGCATACCCACATACATGATTACAAAGAACAGGTATGCATATTTTATTCAGAGTACATGTACAACTCTTATGATTCCATATAAACTAAATCTGCATAGCCAATACATACATGCCAACGCTCCCGCTTTAAGCGCGAGACTCCCAATTTTTCATTGAAAAATCGCACTATTTTTTACTATCTCCCCCATAACCTATACATACATGCCAACTGTCCCGATTTAGGCGCGAAACTCGATTTTTCATTAAAAAATGTCACAATTTTTTACTGTCTCCTGCCTAAATTAATGCTAATCCCAATGCAAGCGTATGAGAAAACTAAACATTCCCGATTGCTGTGGTGAAATCTCCCTCTCAGGTGCTCCCAATTGTTCGCATGTCTAGTTATAATATGAAATTATTCGCATTTTCCCCATCTACTGTAATAAACTATCATTTCCAAACCTCTGTGCTATCTACAACACAGCTGCAAAACAACAAGGGAATTTCGTGAACTTAAAATTCTACTCATTTGCGAAGCAGGTTGAACTAACGTACTGCAAATAACATTTAAAGGCTGCACATAGTCAAATGAAATGCATGCATACACTATGTTCAGATATGAAACGAGAATACTACCACGAACGCATAAAAATCAACGTGTACATTAACATCAGTGCTATAAACAAACAAAATTACTAACTTCTTCCTTTTACAATTGCAGTGAAGACCACTCTCCTGAAAATCAACAGCATCTTAACTACAAACAACATATCCAAAGAAACCTGCTCATTCCACAAAAAAAGTAAGTACATTACTACCTTTATATTCTTACTGTTCCTCAAAGAGACTGTGTGGTTCATTCATGTAATTTGCGCACCAAAAGAAACAATGATTTCTGAACCATTCTGCCCACAAATCCCCATTTATTAAACCAAGATTAACAGGCAGAATGGCACAGAAATCCCTGTATTTTTGGAACACTAATAACATACTCAAGCCTTAGAATGTTAGTATTACAAAACAAATAACTGTTCTAATTTTATACCACTACGTTTAATATAAATGTTTCTCCTCACCACTAGCTCACTTTCTACTCTCATATGAAGCACAGTGTAGTAACATACAAACAGAAAAATAGACTTCCCAACTCATTGTAACTGCCCAATGCACATTCACACACCACCACAAACATCTTCCCCATCAAACTCATACATGCATGCACACAGCACACATACATTGTAAAACAGACCAAGCCATACCTTCTTTTTTTTCATCAGACCCCAAAGAATGCCTACCAAAAAGCAAGTCCTTAGGATGCAACGCAGAAATAGAGCAAATGAAAATAAAAGTGTCCAAAGTAAGCATGCATCTCTACCAGAGTTTGTACAAAACGTTCAAACAAAACAAGTAATGCAGTCATTTAGCGTAACAAAAGAAGCTTCAACTACAGAGACTTTGCCTCCTCTATCAAAATGTGGCATGAAATAGAAAATGCTTAACAAGAATTTGGCTACCACTACTGCTAACACTGCTCCTATAAATCCTCATATAATAGCAAGAAACCATAGTAAAAAAAGTATTTTAGCAAAAATGTTCTGCCACAGAGTCCTTCAGAATTTAATAAGAAGAGGAGCGAAATCATCCACAACCCTTAAAACCTACCGTAGAAAATTAATCCTAGAAGCTCTCGTAGACAGTGGAATCCTTCTCAAAAGGAAGTTATTTATATTAGTTTTAAACAGGATGAAACCACTAACAAAACTAAGTACTAAACTACAAAAGAAACTTCTCAATTAACGGAATGTCAACAAAAATAACTTCTTAAATATCTGTGGAGGTGAATGGAGTCACACAACGACCACAGAACCATATTTTAATGAAGAAGCATACAAAAAAAACCAAACAAACACAATTGCCATCCATAGCAGTGGACAAGGATATGAACAAATCAATAATACAATCATGGATCTAGAAACATTGCTTACAAAAGTATCCCCTGAAAACTCAGAATTACCTCTCATTCGACTGAACCAGAACGTCCAGTATACAAATGGCCGTGCACGTCAATGTGTAACATTCCCAACAAATCTTTCAAATCTTTACGCCAGTTCCTCAATCAGTATTTGAAAGGTAAAGACAAAATCAAAATGAAAGTGCTGCAAAATATGGATACCTGTCCAGTGCGCAAATACACAGGACTACAAGGACATTCATTAGCCTGCATTTCAGGACCTATTTGCAAAAGCACCTTCCATGATACCTTCAAAATGATATCAACACATCATTCAAATGTAAGAAATCTAGTGTATAAACTGTACTATGCTAAAAGTCCTGCTTTAGAACTAGCCAACTTAAAAAGCTCTTCTGTATGGTACGCCAAATTACCTAAAGAAGAAATCAACTTTATCCAGAGAAAATATTTTGGAAGTGAAAGCCACTTACAAAATGCAATAGCTTTAGAACAGACTAGCAACAGTTCTGCACATGGCAACCTTCTATTACACACATACAAAAAAGAAATACTAAAATTTAAAAGTACATCCGCTGAAGCACCAAACCATGTGTGTGTGTGTTGCCGCAGAACTTTTTACAAAAGTAACACAAAAGCTATAGACGTAACATACAAAATAGAAGACAATGAAGAATCCAAATGGTTTGAATTAGCTGTCCACCTTTTAGCAGAAAACAAATACGAAATAAGTGAACCCTTAATATGTTGCAGTTACTGCACTACAAAACTTGACAACAGCCAAACTCCTTCACGTGATATCACAAATAACTTGGAATTATTCCCACTATCAAAACCCCTGCAACAACTCAATTTGTATGAGAGCATCATAATTCAAACAGTACACCCATTTCAAGCAATAATACGCCTTCAACCAAAAACAGCAAAATTACCTCCCTCTGAATTGGTGAAAGGCATTCGTGGCAAAGTAGTTTATTTACCATTAGATCTGACAGAAAATGTGCACACTCTAGGAGTGCAACGTCCAATAGAGCAATCTTTAATTGTCTTAGTAAATGGTGTACCAACAAAAGACAACAAAATTTGGCAACAACTTGTGGATTTACATAAAGTTAGACAAGCCTTGCAATATCTGAAAGACAATAATGAATACTACAAAGACATAAATATTGAAGAAAGCTTAAGGGAAACAACTGAAATAATTCAAGAGTCATCAGAAACTGGTCAGTTTGAACTTCTGGATCCTGCTGCAGGATCCACTCTTTTGGACCATTATACAATTCATCCATTGTACTCTAATGACAGCATAGATGATGCACTAGAAACTTACCAAATGCAACAAACCAAAGGTTCACCAATGAGCATATGGGAAAAAAGTATAGAAGCACATGCTTTTCCTCTACTATTTCCTACTGGCAAAGGAGGAAGATACGATGATAGACCAACTCAGATAACAGCATCAGAATACTGCTCATTACGAATGTATTCTGAAGATCCCAGATTTAGACGAAATGTGGAATTCATATTCCACCTACTCTTTGAAAGTGAACTAGCAACCCTATGTTACGGAGTTGCACACATATTGAAATCGGGAAACCATTTTCAAAATATGTCAGCTACGCAATTAATACAAAAAGTGTAAGAAAAAGATGACGTTTTACAATCAAGCATAACAAATCTGTTTGTAAACATGCGTGGTACGAAGGAATACTGTTCCGACGTCACAGAGATGTACGTTGTATGATCAGAAACCTTGGACCACTCACTTGCTTTGTTACATTAAGTTGTGCAGAATATGCATGGGAAGATTTACATAATTTCCTACGCATATCAAACAAAAACAAAACCATTATAGATATACTAACACCTGGAGAACTTTGCTCTCTAGATCCTGTTAATATGTCAAGATATTTCCACCATCGCATTGCTATGCTACACTTTATTTGTAATAAAACTGTTCCTCCCCTCGGAGAAGTGCAACACTTCTTTTGGAGAAAAGAATACCAAGCCAGAGGAGCACCACATATCCACATGCTTTTATGGATTAAAGGTGCACCTAAATTTGGTCAGGACAGTGATGACACTGTTTTGCAGTTCATCCAAAAATATGTCACTTGTGAAATCCCTTCACAAACGAGACATAGTGACCTGCATGGAAAGATTTTACAATTTCAAAGACACAAAAACAAAGGGAAATACTACACCAAATGCCGCTTTGGTTTCCCTAGACCAGTTACAGAAACAGGTGAAGTGAAGAACTTCATGTCTTCAGTTCATCATAGTGTTAAAGGTAAATCACCTAAGAACACGTATTACATAAAAAGAACAGAAGAATCAAAATATATCGATTACAATGCAGTCATTGCCCTCTTATGGAATGCAAACATAGATGTGCAGTACATTGCAGACAATTCCACTGCAGTTGCACGATATGTTACAGCCTACTTAACAAAAGCCGAAAAACAGAGCTTCAAGACCTCTGGAATGACCTATCATCAGACAAAACTCTATCTCAGAAATTATACAGCCGAGGCATAAAAATGCTCTCTCATAGAGAATCTGGCGCCTATGAAGCTGCAGATCGTTTAACCGGTACTGCTTTGTATGGAAAATCTGAAAATATAGTATGGCTAAGTCTTGGTCCTGCTAAATCTAGAGAAAGAGTTCTCAAATCATATGTGGACATAGAAACAATAGCAAGAAATGATCCCAACAGCCAAGACATTTTGAAAAACAATTTACTAGACACATACTACCCGAACAGGAGTACCACTTTGGAACCATGTGTCTATACCACATAGCCCAAAACTTTGCATACAAAAATAATATAAAACCCGATGAAAACAAAAGTATATATAGAGTGACAGATTGTGAAGGCAGCTTAGTGAAACTTACCAAACAAAGTTTAATTAATCATGTCAAATTGTCATTAAAAACTCCTCAACAGAAAGAACTATATTACATGTCTCTGCTACAACTTTTTAAACCATGGAGAAAAGAGGAAGAGATACTAGATAACTATGAATGCTATGAAGACGCTTTCAAAGCAAATGAAAGCACTATGACCGATGTGAACTTTACGCAGTACAAAACAATATTGCACAATGAACAGCAACACAAAGAAGAACTGCAGGCCCAATTAGATAAGGACACTTCCGACAGTAGTCAACCTTCTGTAACTGGAAGAAGATGCAGAATACTTAACTGTACTACAATCAAAACTTAACAAAGACCAGCGCACCATTTTTAACAAAAGAAATTGCACACGGTGTACAACACGAAAATAAAGAATGTACATGCCAAACAAACCTATACTGCTGTACGTCAGGGGTGAAGCTGACTCAGGCAAAACATTCTTAATCAAAATCATCAGCAAGTTCCTTCAACAATTGACAAACAACAAACTGTCTGTTGTAACTGCCCCCACAGGTTTAGCTGCCTACAACATAGGCGGTGTCACTTTAACCGATTACTACTCCTTCCAGTAGAACACCAAAACAAATTAGACTATTACAAACTTTCTACAGAAGCTGCAATGGAACTACGCAGAGTATTAAAACAAATCAAAATGCTACTAATAGATGAAGTGAGCATGGTCTCCAACCTAATGTTGGCTTTGATTCACCTCAGATTGCAAGAAGTACTTAAAACAAACTACGAAGAACTGTAACGCTCACCAGGTATCCACGGGGACGTCACTCAGCCTGTTCTGACCTCTTACGACCTCAAACCCTTCCCTGGAGTCTACTCGACTGGAGACTGGGCCTGAAACACAGGATTGGTCGAGTTTAACTCCCTATTGTCTCTGTGTGCTTGAACCCCTTTTTCCCCGGGGTCCAACCCTTCCCTTTGATCCACAGCTCACCTTGTTTTCTTGGAAAGTATGCTCTCCGTCCTGCTTTCAGCGCAGGGGCGCGTTGATTGATGCGGGCTCATTGCTACCTAGTTACTTCACTGGCAAGAGTCCGACAGGTAAGTATAATGAGTCTTTTGAACAGTTCTTTAACTTCGTTACTTTCCTTCCTTAGATGATGGCCGGCGTCCGGGGATGGCGACGTGCTGCTGAGATGAGTAGCACTGAAGGTGAGTGAGAGTGCGATGTGCGATGCAACCCTTTTGTATTTGTATTGAACTGAGTTCTTTTTCTGTGTCTTTTTGGTGCCGCAACGTTTTCAGCCTGGATGCCGGTTATGAAGAAGAAATGCGGTGAGTAAGCGCTGTATGCAGCGCCTCTAGATGTTTCCACGCTAACCTGGAGTGTCTTTTCCCTCTTGCAGATGAATGAGAAGTCCCGGAGACAGAGTTCCCCAAGAGCGGCTGGGATTCAGGTAAGCGTTTGAAGCTCGTACAGTCTTTAAAAATAAGCGAAGATTTGCTGAATGCTTACTAATGCATTTTTTCTGTTCTTTTCCCTTTTCCTTAGGAAGCGGCGTGCCGGGATGGAAATGACACTGCCGAAGATGCCCGCAGAACAGAAGGAGCGATGAATGATGGACAGAAGCACCGCAAAGTAAGGCTCTTCCTAACAGTGTTATTGTTATTGCAGGAGCTGAGCGCAGAAGAAAGATGCAGGCCTACTGGAGACCGATCCGAACACGGTGAGTGTCACGCTGCAGGTGCAGAAAACACAAAGCATGTTTCTCAGCCTGGGCGAGGCTTAAATAGTCTCTGGGTATCCCAGGTGTCTCTGGGCTGAACCACACCCAAAAGACTAGACTGCACATGCAGTTCTGGGAACCGAAATATGTGGGGGCATCCATCTTGTTCCCATCAATGCACTACAAGTCCAATCCCCAATGTTATCCTGTGGGAGTGAGGGAGTCTGGTGCCACAAGCGCCAAGTCTGACTTCTCAAGAAGCACAAGCAATATTGAAAACCCGGCATATCCATTCACTTTATGGTGATAACGCATGTGCTACTGATGTTATGGAACAATTAGCGCACAAAAATGTCAATTGTATGGCCTTAATGCCAACTCTTCCAAGCTGTTCCAAATTCAATGAAACAATGTTAAAAAAAGAAATGCAACCAATAATTGAAATTTGCTCCACAGACAAACTGGACGTACATGGTATGACACTACCCATGTGTCAACAAGCCACAACAAGACTAAATACCTTAGAAAATTCAATCTCCAACACAGCTGGGTTGGAAAAAAATATTGAAATTATCCTTAAATTGTAGAGTAATGTTTAAACGTAACCTTGACGTGGAGCAAGGACTAGTAAATGGAGCACTGGGTACCTTTGTTGGCTTTCAAACATACCCACGTGACAACAACATTCAGTTTGTCAATATTCTCTTTGACAAACTTTCAGAAGTAAAAAGGATAGGAGGGCGCTCAACAGTTCGATTCCTTCTCTTCAAAGACATGTATGTACGTAGAGAACAATTTTCTCTAACTCTTGCATATGCAGTTACCATTCATAGATCCCAAGGTCTTACCCTAGACAAAGCATTGATAGATATTGGGAACACAGTCTTTAAAGAAGGCATGAGCTACGTAGCACTATCACGCTTACGTACACTTGCCGGTCTATTTCTAATCAACTTTGATGGAAGTAAAGTAAACGCTGATATTCCTTGCATTTTAGAGTACAATAGACTACGTTCACTGTACACCCCCCCATCGAAAATCATATCCTGTTCCACAAAAAGGAAAACGTTGTAAAAGAAAACTAATTCAAACAGAAATGCAACAGGACCTGACTGCAAATCCTTCAAAGAGAGTAAAAGAAGCTAATACTTCATCAATGACCACAATTTAACCTATTATTGAAAGTACAATTGCAACACAAACAAGTCCCTGTTTCACTGCGCAAATTGGGAGCCCAAGTGATTTGTATGAAAGAACAGCCTTTAAAGTCCAAGGTTTAGTACAAGCAACAGCCTCATCTGAGGCTTAATAGGGATAGAGCCTGAAATTTAAGCTGAAGGGACAATGCCCAAAAAGTACTCTGAAGGCTTCGCAATTGCAGTTAAAGCTGGTCGGCTGTTTAGACAGACTGAAGAAATCATCTCAGTCTGTCTAAACAGCCGACCAGCTTTAACCGCAAGAGTACTTTTTGGGCATTTTCCCTTCAGCTTAAATTTCAGGCTCTATCCCTATTAAGCCTCAGATGAGGCTGTTGCTTGTACTAAACCTTGGACTTTAAAGGCTGTTCTTTCATACAAATCACTTGGACTCCCGATTTTTATTTTGCTATACTTGGCGCAGTGAAACTGGGTCTTGTTTGTGTTGCAATTGTACTTACCTCAGTGGAATTATACTGGCAGTATAGCCACACTACCCAGATACCTGCAGCCTTGACCCCTTTGTCTAATTTACACTTACAAGCGCTGTGGATCGTGACTTTTTGTGCCAATTTGTTCTTTCCTTATTATTGAAAGTAACTCAGGTACTTCTTCAAAGAAGCAACACAAACTCCGAAAAAATGACTCAGACACAGAACTATCTGGTCCATTCAAATTTTCAAATGTAACTGGTGTAAGTTGCTACGCAAATGTAGCAATGAATATTCTATTTCAATTGCCACCAATTGTTAACAACATTTACTTACACAGTACAGACCAATTGTGTTTGCAAATGTTAGTCCTTCATAGAAACGCAACAAATAATCCTGACAACACCTATAGTGTTCACGGAATAAGACAAGAATTGGACTACTTTGCTGGAATGGTGAGGTTCACTATAAACTCACAAGAAGATCCACAAGAATTTCTAATGTACTTACTACAAGTACTGGAAAACAAAACATACCTATAAATGAAATCTTCCAGATTTCATACATGTGGAAACATACATGCACTCTCTGCAACAATGTGACACAGGAACAAATCCCTAATGAGCGCTTTGTGTATGTATCCGTACCTAATTGTGAATCCATTCCATTTCAACAACTTGTACAAAATGCAAACCATGGCAGAGTATGTAATCTGCAATTCAGATAATCGCTCCACCTTACTAATGCAAACACATATTAGCTACGTAATACTAATGCTTCTACGTTACAATGCAGATGGTACCAAAATCAACTGCAATGTGACTGGATTCACACACGGTCAATTGTCACTTGGTAAGAAAACCTTCACAACAATAGGTATAATCTACCACGCAGGAGACACAACCAATGCAGGGCATTACACTGCAAATATTAAAAAGAAATGTGGATGGTTTGAATGTAATGATAGTACCATTACTCTAAAGCAGAGATTACCAGCGAATCTTACAAACGCTTATTTAATCTTCGTAAAGCCAAAATTTAATAACTAATCTGTACTTCAACATTAACAAAAATGCAATTAAAATACTATAAACAGTTACAATATGCTAACAGGTATCTAACTGCCCAAGATTGTATAACAACCACACAGATAAATTAATAGCACTGAATTGTAACAAAAAATACACAGTTAGAATACGCCAACAGGTATCTAACTGCTTCAAAAATCTGCAACAAGCCAACATATTGAACATTAACCAGAAACAACAAGTGAACACTCAAAGGAAACAAACAAATAGTTTGTAGCATAGCAAAAAAAGTTTTTTTTAATCCGACAAGGATTTTTTTTCCCCCAGACCCAATGATTTGAAAAACAAACACAGAAACTGAGCAAAATGCACAGTACACTGGTTTGTAAACTAAATATGAGGGTAAAAAAAAAGGTAAAATGTCTATTATGCAATGTAATAAGTCTTTATAAAATACAAACACTAACATGCTCTTTTCTTTTATCACAGAAATTGAAAAAGAATATTTCCTCCAATTACTAATGTCATGTAAAAAATATATTGATTCTCAACAAATGAAACAGTAAGCATAATTTCAAACATTTCATACATATTCAAATCTATACGTGTGATCTATGGCTGTAATATGGTGCAGTGGTTGTGGCCAGGGCCTAGAGTCTTGGGTGTATAACCTATGGCCTACGGCCTGCGGCCATGCAACCAAGACTGTAGGTCCTACCCACAACCACCGCAACATATCAAACCCATGGTGGTTTATAACTTCACTGCTTATAACTTTGGTCTTGGGTGACTCTAGGTCGTGCAACACATCCACTACACCATATCACACCCATGCTGACTTATAACTTCAGTGCTTATAACTTCAGTCTTGGGCGCATGGCCTGCGGCCATGCACCCAAGACTCTAGGTCGTGCACACATCCACCCCACCACATCACACCCATGCTGACTTATAACTTCAGTGCTTTTAACTTCAGTCTTGGGTGCATGGCCTTCGGCCATGCACCCAAGACTCTAGGTCCTGGCCACAACCACCGCAGTATATGAAACGCATGGTGGCTTATAGCTTCAGTGCTTATAACTTCGGTCTTGGGTGCATGGCCAAGACTCTAGGCCCTGCCCACAACCACCTGATAGATATTCAATACTATGGGTGTATCTATGGGTGTGATATGCTGCGGTGGTTGTGGCCAGGGCCTAGAGTCTTGGGTGTATGGCCTACGGCCTGCGGCCATCCACCCAAGACTCTAGGCCCTGGCCACAACCACCACAGCATATCACACCCATTGTGGCTTATAACTTCACTGCGTATACATTTGGTCTTGTGGCCTTAGCCTTGGGTGCATAGCCGTAGGCCGTAGGCCATAACCCAATACTCTAGGCCCTGGCCACAACCACCGCAGCATATCACAGCAATAGATACACCCATAGTATCGAATATCGATGAGGTGGTTGTGGGGTGGGCATAGAGTCTTGGGTGCATGGCCAAAGGCATGCATGGCCAAAGGCCATGCACCCAAGACCAAATATATACGTAGTGAAGTTATAAGCCACAATGGGTGTGATATGCTGTGGTGGTTGTGGCCAGGGCCTAGAGTCTCATGCACCCAAGAACAAAGTTATTAGCACTGAAGTTATAAGCCACCATGGGTTTTATATATTGCACACCCATAGATTCGAATATCTACGGCCATACACCCAATACTCTAGGCCCACCCCACAACCACCTGATCGATATTCGATACTATGCGTGTATCTATTGCTGTGATATGCTGCGGTGGTTGTGGCCAGGGCCTAGAGTATTGGGTGTATGGCCGTAGATATTCGAATCTATGGGTGTGCAATATATAAAACCCATGGTGGCTTATAACTTCAGTGCTAATAACTTTGTTCTTGGGTGCATGAGACTCTAGGCCCTGGCCACAACCACCACAGCATATCACACCCATTGTGGCTTATAACTTCACTACGTATATATTTGGTCTTGGGTGCATGGCCTTTGGCCATGCATGCCTTTGGCCATGCACCCAAGACTCTATGCCCACCCCACAACCACCTCATCGATATTCGATACTATGGGTGTATCTATTGCTGTGATATGCTGCGGTGGTTGTGGCCAGGGCCTAGAGTATTGGGTTATGGCCTACGGCCTACGGCTATGCACCCAAGACTCTAGGCCCTGGCCACAACCACCACAGCATATCACACCCATGGCGGCTTATAAGTCAGTACCACACCCATAGAAACAAAATGTTTAACTGCGGCATGTACTCAATTTTAATGTTCGCTGACACCATGCGTGTCCGTAGAACAGTTTCAACTTGCCTGCGCACAGCACGGACGGAAATACTATCCTTATGAGACCCCTAATTTTCAGTAATTACAAACATCCCGGACAGCACGGGCATGGGGAATACATCATTACCACCTGCCGCCTAAACAAATACAGTATTTCACCCATCTCTTACTCTCTAAACCTCCCCAAGCACTCTGACACACCAAAACACTCCCCAAAACTGCATTTCGCCTCTGTTCGCCGCCGTGCTGTCGGCGGATCCAAGATGTCGGGCGCATCCAAACAATCTGACGCACATCACGCCTCGCCCCAGCCAATCGGAGGACATGGCACATGTCCGCGGTCATGACGCGAGCCCATTAGCCAATCGTTATCTTGTCCGCGGAGCGAACAGGGAAGTGTGACCGCGGAGCGGACATAGATATCACATTTTTTTAGACATACTTCTTGGTTGTTTTAAATAAAACTACTGGACGGATTGGCACCAAATTTTCAAAAGCACGCTTTCGGGTCCAAGGTCCTCCTCCTGCCGCAAATTTGGTGAACATCTGTCCAGCGGTTTGGTCTGTGGGCGTGCGCAAAGTTTTTCCCCCATTCAGTCTATGGGAAAAAAAGACGTTTTGGGACCCCCCTATAACGTTTCCCCCCCTGGACCAAACATCACCAGACTTTGCAAGAAAATTCAAAGTGGCCCATATACTTTTTTTGCAAAGTTTGGTGAGGATTCGTCCAGGGGGAGCGAAGTTATAAGCCGCCCAAAAAGTGCTCTTCCTATGGAAACAGCAACTTAACCATAACTACACAGCCACTACAGTGGCTGTGTAATATATATATATATATATATATATATATATATATATATATGCTTTTCAATAAGCATATTCTCTTTTTTAACCACTCTAGCAAATGCCATGCATTGCAGCATTCATCACCTGCTTACATGAAGCAGCAAACAATTAGAATGCTCTGCGTTTCAAAAGGTTTCTTTTTACAAGCATTTTGATGAAAGTGAAAAATACATATGTGCATGTTCAGCAGCACTTTGTCACTTTTTCATAAAAGAAAGGAAAAGCAAATAAAATAGATCTGTAGACCAGTTTTAAGTGGCACTTAGTGTCTGCCCGTTAATTATGTTGGCAGCCCATGCATACATACATCCCAACATCACCCATTCCAATCTCTAGGTGCTTATTAAGTCTTTATTATTTCCTTTGCATTCTGCCACTTCCAATTCCACTTCTCCCATTATAAACTCGAACTACAAGTCCCAGAATGCAAAGAAAAAACACGACTGAACTTCAAGATTCGAAACTGTGACATTTATATCAAATAAATATATGAAATGCTGTTCTTTTCACGATTGTTCTTTTCACGATATCCTTTTTTGGAAGCATTTTGAAGAAAGTTTAAAAAATACATATCTGCATTTATAGCAGCACTGTATCACTTTTTCATAACAGAAAGTAAAAGCAGATAAAATAGATGTGCACACCATTTTTAATTGGCACTCAGTGTGTGCCAGTTTAATATATTGACACTACATGTATAATTCCTAACATAACCCATTCCAATCTTTAGCTGCTTATGCAGTCCTAATTCTTTCTCTTCAATCTGGGACTCGCACTGCAACATTTATAATTGTAAAAATGGAACTACACGTCTCAGAATGCAAAAATAAATCTAGGACTACATAAGCACCTACGGATTAGAATGCATCATGTTGGCAACTATGCATATACTCCTAACATATTAAACTTCCACACACCAACTGCCATTTAAATGTGTACTACAAATCTTTTCCATCAACTTTTCTTCCCTTTTACAAAACGTTACAGAGCTTCTATAAATGCACATACACATTTCTTAACTTTCATGAAAATGCTCCTAAAAGCAACAATTTTTAACTGTCCACCAATTTTATTAACTGTTTTTCCCCACCCCTCCTCCTTCTTTCATAAATAACAACCATGATTTCTAAAAGTACATCACCATTACCACATATTGTAACGCTCACCTGGTTCCCACGGAGGCGCAGATCCTGGCTGGACAGTTACCGTGTCTTCAATTGAGAAGCGCAGGACTCGGATGGTTCTCTGGACCGGACCTCCTCTTATGGAATGTCTGACTTGTAGAGTAAGGTGTTTGCAGGCGGAAGAAAAAGGGATTAATGGCTGGTTGTTGGTTGGGCTTCTCCTCCTTATTCGTTTTTTCCCTGAGGCCGCCCAAAGTCTGAATGAACTCTCACCTTAGATATGTAAATGCTGGGCTCTCCATCCTGCGACTGATGCAGGGGCGCTGGGTTCCAGTTACTTCACTGGGGTTGCTTTAAGTCTCTTGTAGCCTCAGAGGGTTTAAAGCTGCTGAAGAAGCGATGCCGTCGTTTTCTGCACGAGCGGATGCTGGTCGGTTTGTAAAGTTCGAGAGCACCTTTTAATGAAGTCTTTGCCTTTGTTTCTTAGGTGCCGAAATGCTATATGCTGAGCATACGGATGCACGTAAGTATGAAGGTCCGTGCACGTGGAGGAGCACGTAAGTAATATGCTTGCTGACAGGTTTATTCGCACCTCTTAATGTCTTTTTCTTGATTTGCAGGTGCGGAGATGCAGCAGAAGAGGAGATGGCGAGGAGCGCACAGCTCCGGTAAGTGAAAATATAATTGTGTCCAATTTCCCCTTTTTTTGAACTAACCGGAGTTCTTTGTCTTGCAGGTAGAGGCCGCGGGATTCGGGAGATGCCGTGGATTCAGGTAAGTAAGCGCGGCTGCTAAAACGTTGCCTTTTGCTAACCTGATGTTCCTTTGCTGACAGGTGCGGCCGGAGACTGGATCCCTGGATGGTAAGTGAAGATCTGACTTGTTTTCACAGGCTGGAGCAGAAGATATCACTAGAAGACTGGAGCTGACTTGGTGAGCGTCCTGCTGCAGATGCAGAATAACGCGAAGCACATTCTTCCAATCGGGTGTGGTTTAAATAGTGTTGAGGTGATTAGGTGTCTTCCTCCTCAGCCTCGCCCAAGAGAAAAAGAGTTCCTGTGTTCCAGAGTCAAGGAGTGATGCCAGCCCCACCCAGGTAAGAAAGTAGTTCCAGATTGGAAAAATAGTCCCACCCAGCAGAAGGCTGGAGCTTCATTTTGCCAGGACTTGTGAAGGTGAGTATGCAGCACTGTCTGCTACAGGTAAGTCCAACCAAGCAGCTTTACCCAAAGTATGAGCCCGGCACCTCTGGCGCCGGGACCAGTGATTCTTATGAGCCTGGCGGTAACGGCGCCAGGACATGGTCCAGAGGGCCCCGATAGGGGTCGGTTGGGACCAGGGGTGGGGGTTGTGAGCCTGCTTCCGGGGATGTTGGGCTTGTCCTGACTCCTTGGAAACAGTGCTCATGACAGCACCCCCCTCAAGGCCCCTCCCAAAATTGTCTCCCCTGGGGGTTTTGGTTTGTCGGGAAAAGTTTGGTGGAATCTTTTGATTAGGCGAGGTGCGTGGACGTATTCAGAGGGTTCCCATGATCGTTCTTGGGGCCCGTAGCCCTTCCAGTCAATCAGATAGTATAGCTTGGACTTCATGATCTTGGAGTCCAGGATGTTTTTGACCTCAAATTCGAGTTCTCCATTAACTTGAATAGGTTCTGGAGCTTTAGTCAATCGGGTTCCAGGCTGCATTGGTTTTAGTAGAGATATGTGGAAAACTGGATGTATTTTCATGTGGGACGGCAAGCCCAACTTGACAGCCACTGGATTTATTATGGCTGTGACAGGATATGGTCCCAGATATTTTGGATTGAAGGTGCGAGGTCCTTTAAGAGTTAAATGTTTAGTGGATAACCAAACTAGGTCTCCAACCCGGTATTGGGGGGCCTCCCTTCGATGTTGGTCTGCTCCTTTTTTATACTGTTCTTTGGCTAGTTGAAGATGGGTCGTGGCTTCCTTGAAAGCTTGAGTGATAGCAGTGTGTAGATGATCTACGGCAGGTGTTCCGAGATCCTGAGGTGGATCAAGATTGGAGGTTCGAGGGTGAATCCCGTATAAGAGGTAAAAGGGACTTTTTCCGGTTCCTGAATGGATTGAATTGTTGTTGGCATATTCGGCGATCCAAAGGATGTCTTTCCAATTACTTTCCGACTGTTGCAGCATGCACCGTAAATATTGTTCCAGAGTTTGATTTGTCCTCTCGGTTTGCCCGTCGGTCTGGGGGTGATGGCTGGTTGAAAGTCTCACATCAATTTGAGCTAGACGACAGCAATTTTGCCAAAAGTGCGAGATAAACTGGCTTCCCCTATCTGAGATCAAAATTGAAGGGAAACCATGTAACCGAACAATGTTTTCGAGGAATTCTCGGGCCAGGACTGAACCTGAGGGTAAGCCCTTCAGTGGGATGAAGTGGGCCATTTTAGAAAACAAATCCACGATTACTAAAATGGTGTTGTATCCGGAGCATGAGGGTAAATCAGTAATGAAGTCCATGGAAAGGGTATGCCAGGGGTGTGGAGGGATGTCTAGTGGGTGTAAGAGGCCTGCTGGTTTTTCTTTCTGACTTTTGTTTTGGGAGCACAACCCACAAGACATTACAAAGTCCTTGATGTCCTTTCTCCATGACGGCCACCAGAAGTGTCTCTTGATCTTCTCTGAGGTTTTGGCAATGCCAGGATGTCCCTCCATTAAAGAATCATGGTAGCAAGAGATTACCTGTCTTGGTAAATCAGTACCAGGTAAGTATAGTCGTCCTTGAAAATAAAGCAAATCCCTAGTCATGGTGAAGTCCTTTCCTTTCTGTTGCCAATTCTGTAGATCTGAAGGAGTCACAAGTTGTTTGGCCTTTGCTTCGATATCTTCGATGGATTGCGAGGAGACCAGGCCCAGGATTCTTTGTTCGGGAATTATAGGTACGGGTTCAGGATTGACCATGTGTTCCTCCATTCCAATCCGGGAAAGGGCATCTGCTTTGCCATTCTTGTTGCCTGGACGATAAGTGATTACAAAGTCAAATTCGGCAAAAAACAGAGCCCAGCAAAGTTGTCTGGAGGATTGAGCTTTAGCGGTCTTCAAATACTGTAAGTTGCGATGATCGGTGATTACTGTGACTGTGTGTTTGGCTCCAAGGAGGTAGTGCCGCCAGGCCTTGAAGGCGGACTTAATAGCTAGAAGTTCTTTATCAGTGATGGTGTAGTTGATTTCGGGCGCCGAGAACTTGCGGGACCAGAATGCCACAGGGTGTAATTGGTTAGTTTCTGGATCCCTCTGTGATAAAACTGCCCCCATTGCCAAGCTGGAGGCGTCGGTCTCAACGATATAAGGAAGGTCCGGGCGCGGGTGTTTTAATATAGGAGCTGAGATAAATTTGGCTTTTAACTCCTGAAAGGCCTGTTCTGCCTCTGCTGTCCACTCGAAACGTTTATTCTTTTTTAAAAGAGCCGTAATGGGCTGAACTATTCGTGAAAATTCCGGGATAAACCTGCGGTAAAAGTTGGCGAAACCTAACATGCTTTGGACTCCCTTCACGGAAGTTGGTGATGGCCACTTGATGATAGCGTCAACTTTCCTCGAGTCCATGTGGACCCCGTTGGGTGTCAAAATGAAACCTAAAAATTCGACCTTGGTGACATGAAAAACACACTTTTCAAGCTTGGCAAAAAGTTTATGTTGGCGAAGCCTTTCAAGAACAGCTCTGACGTGTTTCTGATGATCTGCTTCAGAAGATGAGTACACAAGGATGTCATCAATGTAGACGACTACACAAACGTCTATAAGTTCTCTAAGAACGTCATTCATGAAGTACTGGAAGGTGGCCGGAGCATTGCAAAGACCAAAGGGCATCACTTGGTATTCAAATAGTCCATACTTGGTGCGAAAGGCCGTCTTCCATTCGTCGCCTTCTTTGATCCGTACCAAGTGGTACGCTCCCCGAAGATCTAGCTTTGTGTATATACAGGCGCTTTTAACTTGGTCAAGGAGTTCCGGAATTAGAGGTAAGGGATACCTATTCTTTACCGTGATTTGGTTCAGGGCACGATAATCTATACAGGTCTTAAGGTCACCTTCTTTTTTCGGCACAAAGAACAGAGCTGAGGATACTGGAGACTTTGAAGGACGGATGAATCCGTTGGCTAGGTACTGGTCCAGATACTGTCGCAAATGAAGATTCTCAGGCTCGGTAAGGGCATAAATTCTACTACAGGGGGGAGTGGATCCGGGTATCAGGTCTATCTGACAGTCGTACGACCTGTGGGGAGGTAGAGTATTGGCCTGCTCCTTCTGAAAGACGTCTTGGAATTCCTGATACTCCATAGGCAGTTGCGGACTTCCGGGCGTTGTCGCTGCTAGTCCAATACTGGGTCGAGGATAACAAGTGGGGGCACACTCTGGAAACCGTATTGTCTTTGCTTGCCAATCAATTTGAGGATTGTGTTTTTCCAACCAGGGAATCCCCAATATTACTTGGAATTGAGGAGCCTTTATCACATCGAACATGATCACCTCACAATGTCCATCTTGACTTAATAACGTCACTTCCGTGGTGGTATGGGTCACTGGTCCGGAAGCTATTTCCGTACCATCCACTGTGGTAATAACGTCTTTAATTGCCTTAGGACAGAGGGGTAGGTTCATCCTGGAAGCCATTTCGTGGTCTACATAATTACTGATTGCTCCGCTATCAATGTATGCTTTAATAGCATGCAAACGATCCGGTTGCTCTGGATTCATGAGGACCATTGAGACTATGAAATGCGAGGTCAAAGAACTGGTTTTAACGCTCGGCAAGCGGACCTCTACACTTGTCGGGCGAGGTCGTTTCCCGGCTCGGGCCTTTCGGTATTTTTATCAGAAGCTCCCACGGTCTTCTTTGTAGGTTTCACTGGGCATTCTCGAAGGAAATGTCCTGAATTTCCACAATAGAGGCATAACTGCAACTGTCTTCTCCTGTCGCGTTCTTTCTGGGTTAAAGGGCCCTTCATGACCCCTATTTGCATAGGTTCTACGGCTTCAGCTCCCTTAGTGGAAATCTGTGGTTTGGAGAACACTCGAGTTTCGAACCTGGAGCGGTCTGCCTTCCTGTTTTGCAATCTGTGATCCAATTGGACCACTAAATCGATGTATTCAGAGCAATCCTGAGGAGGATTCACTACCTTGGCTAGAACATCTTTGAGTTCTCCCCACAGACCTCTGTGGAACAGCGTGATCCTCTTGTCCTCGGGCCATCTGGTTTCAACTACTAGCCTATTAAATGACGCAATATAAGCCAGGAGATCCTGATTGCCTTGCCGTAGGGAAAGGAGTTCGTTATCTAAGGCCTGGCCCTGGGAATGTCTTGCAAACAGTCTTTCCATGCTGGTCTGGAAGGCTTGGAAATCGTGAAGAATTGGATCATCCTGTGCTACCAGAGGGACCGACCAATCAGCAGCACTGCCGCTAAGATACGAAAGCACAAAGGCTACCTTAGTCTGGTCCGTCGGAAAAGCAGCTGGTCTACACAGAAAGTGCAATCGGCACTGGTTGATGAAAACCGCAAACCTTTTAGGATCACCGGAGAAGCGTTCGGGCGGAGCCAAAGGCACGTTTCCGGGTAGATTGATTTGTACCGGACTGGCCGAGGCTGCAGGAATGTAGCTCTCTCCTGTAGGCAAAGGGGTTTGCCCCGCTTGTGATTGTAACAACTGTCTGGCAAGATCATCAGTTCGTTCTTTTGGTACAATCAATTCTCTCCTCAGGGCATTCGTTTCCTGGCGGGCTGCATGTACCTCTGCTCTTAATTCCCCTAATAGCTGGGCTAGTTGGTCAGTGTCTGAGGTTTCCATTGCGCCTGGGTAGGAAGTTATTGGATGGCTTCGCGTTCTGTAACGCTCACCTGGTTCCCACGGAGGCGCAGATCCTGGCTGGACAGTTACCGTGTCTTCAATTGAGAAGCACAGGACTTGGATGGTTCTCTGGACCGGACCTCCTCTTATGGAATGTCTGACTTGTAGAGTAAGGTGTCTGCAGGCGGAAGAAAAAGGGATTAATGGCTGGTTGTTGGTTGGGCTTCTCCTCCTTATTCGTTTTTTCCCTGAGGCCGCCCAAAGTCTGAATGAGCTCTCACCTTAGATATGTAAATGCTGGGCTCTCCATCCTGCAACTGCCCTGCAGGGGTGCTGGGTTCCAGTTACTTCACTGGGGTTGCTTTAAGTCTCTTGTAGCCTCAGAGGGTTTAAAGCTGCTGAAGTAGCGATGCCGTCGTTTTCTGCACGAGCGGATGCTTGTCGGTTTGTAAAGTTCGAGAGCACCTTTTACTGAAGTCTTTGCCTTTGTTTCTTAGGTGCCGAAATGCTATATGCTGAGCATACGGATGCACATAAGTATGAAGGTCCGTGCACTTGGAGGAGCACGTAACTAATATGCTTGCTGACAGGTTTATTCGCACCCCTTAATGTCTTTTTCTTGATT
The DNA here is from genome assembly GCF_040938575.1 of Ambystoma mexicanum. Taxonomy (NCBI): domain Eukaryota; kingdom Metazoa; phylum Chordata; class Amphibia; order Caudata; family Ambystomatidae; genus Ambystoma; species Ambystoma mexicanum. The sequence continues at coordinate 430,230,988 of NC_090922.1, forward strand.
TGCAGGTGCGGAGATGCAGCAGAAGAGGAGATGGCGAGGAGCGCACAGCTCCGGTAAGTGAAAATATAATTGTGTCCAATTTCCCCTTTTTTTGAACTAACCGGAGTTCTTTGTCTTGCAGGTAGAGGCCGCGGGATTCGGGAGATGCCGTGGATTCAGGTAAGTAAGCGCGGCTGCTAAAACGTTGCCTTTTGCTAACCTGATGTTCCTTTGCTGACAGGTGCGGCCGGAGACTGGATCCCTGGATGGTAAGTGAAGATCTGACTTGTTTTCACAGGCTGGAGCAGAAGATATCACTAGAAGACTGGAGCTGACTCGGTGAGCGTCCTGCTGCAGATGCAGAATAACGCGAAGGACATTCTTCCAATCGGGTGTGGTTTAAATAGTGTTGAGGTGATTAGGTGTCTTCCTCCTCAGCCTCGCCCAAGAGAAAAAGAGTTCCTGTGTTCCAGAGTCAAGGAGTGATGCCAGCCCCACCCAGGTAAGAAAGTAGTTCCAGATTGGAAAAATAGTCCCACCCAGCAGAAGGCTGGAGCTTCATTTTGCCAGGACTTGTGAAGGTGAGTATGCAGCATGGTCTGCTATAGGTAAGTCCACTCAAGCACCTTTACCCAAAGTATGAGCCCGGCACCTCTGGCGCCGGGACCAGTGATTCTTATGAGCCTGGCGCCAAAGGCGCCAGGACATGGTCCAGAGGGCCCCGATAGGGGTCGGTTGGGACCAGGGGCGGGGGTTGTGAGCCTGCTTCCGGGGATGTTGGGCTTGTCCTGACTCCTTGGAAACAGTGCTCATGACGCATATCCCCACTAACTTTCTTTTACAATTACAGGAAAGAAGAACATTACCGAAGACATGAACCAAAAAAAGAATACCCTTCACATTAATGTACCATGTATATGTATGTAATTACAGCTGCAAAGTTACAATATATATTACCCCAGACTACTCTTTTCAAGCCAACATTTATTTCACTGCAAGCCTAATGGCTTTAGATGGGAATAGGAAGAGTGTGAATGGTGGAATATAATTATTCCACCATTCACACTCTTCCTATTTCCATCTAAACACCACCATTGCAACACTCGATCTGTTCCTCAAAAAACACAATGTCCCTAAAGATTCCATCACACCCACCAGTCCTTTACTCACAAACCCAACACCGTCACACCTCTGCAGTCTCTTACTCTCCCAACCTTCCCAATCACACCTAAAAGACTACCTCACAATCAAACAGCACTATATTCATCTCTACAATCGCACCCACAAACCCATGCACCATAAATGCATATACATTGCACAACTTTCCAACCCTAAATTTCTCTTTTACCAACAGACACAACAAAATGTCTACTAAAAAGCAACTCAGCAGAAAAGAAAGAAAAAAGATAAGAATAAAACACCATATAGTCATCCACCTCTAAAAACAATGTCTAGAAAACATTAAAACAAAAGAGCTAGTAACCTCACTCAACAAAACTAAACCAGCCACGACTAAAAAAGGTAAGGCCCCTCTTGCAAAAACTAAAAGTAAAAAAATATGTACAAAAAAAAGCAGACCTACTAACAAACCTAACACTTTACCCAAAAAATGTATGTTACAGGAATTGTTCCACCGTAGATTTCTTCACAATCTTATAAAAACAGTTGAAAGGTCACAATATGCCCTTAAAATCTACTGCAGGAGACTAATCCTGCAAGCTCTAATTGACAGCGCTTTTCTACTAAAGAAAACATTGTTTATATTGATTTTAAACAGACTGAAACCACGAACTAAATTAATCAATTAATTACAGAAAGTACTTCTAAACAAGCGCAGAGTCAATATACAGACCTTTTCAAACTTCTGTGATGGTGAATGGAGTCACACAAGCAGCACAGAACCATATTTCAATGATGAAACTTATAAATGAGAAAAACAAAAAACAAATGCTAAAGACTATAATGCCCGAGGGTATGAAATGGTGGAAGACACCATTATGGCAAAAGGAACCCTTATAAAAAAGTCCCCAGCAAACTTTGAATGAACCAAATGCTCCTTTCACCCAAACAAACCGTCCAGTGTACAAATGGACATGCAGCTCAATGTGTAATGTACACCAACAATCCTTTAATTCTTTACAAATCCACAATCACCGTGTGAAACTAAAAGACAAAAGTAGAATGAAAACTTTACAGCCAGCCACACTGGTCTGTGAGGCCCTTCATTAGCCTGCATTTTAGGAACGGCTTGCAAAAGCACCTTTCACCACATCAAAATGTTAGCAACACACCATTGTACTATACAGAATCTTCTACATCGCCTATACTATACAAGTTCTGCTCTAAAAGGCAAATCCCGTAAAAATGCATACAACATTAAAAGGGACGAACAATCCAAGTACATCAATGATTACAGTGCAATCATTGCCCTCTTGTGGAATGCAAACATAGACATACACTACATTGCAGACAATTCCACTGCAGTTGCAAGATATGTCGCAGCCTATCCCACCAAAGCTCAGAAAACAGAGCTAAAAGACCTCTGGGATGGCATATCATCTGACAAAACACCATCACAAAAATTGTACAACTTGGGTATAAAAATGGTCTCCCATAGAAAAATGTGGGTGCTACGAAGCTGCAGATCGTTTAACAGTTATAGGATTATATGGCAAATCTGAACACAATGTCTGGCTGAACCCTGGACCAGCTTCATCCAGAAATAAAGTACTAAAATCTTACCAAGAGATATAAAACATAGCCACAAAGGATCCCAACAGCCAGAACATTTTTAAAAACGATTTAATTGACACATACTACCCAAACAGAAGTACTGCTTTGGAAAACATGTGTCTGTACGACATTGATCAAAACGACACCTACAAAAACAATGTCGCACCAAATGAGACAACTGGCAAATATTCAGTCTCAACTTGTGAAGGAAGCCTAGTAAAACTCACTAAAAATGTATCATATAGGGCTATCATTTAAATCTTCACAACATAGAGAACTGTATTACATGGCCCTGCTCCAACTTTTTAAACCTTGGAGAAAAGAAAAAGAATTATTAGGTGGCTATGACTCATTTGAAGCTGCATTGAAAGCAAATGAAAGCAATATAACAAATGACAATTTAAAACAATGCAAACAAATGTTGGACAATGAACGCCAACAAGAGACATTGAAGCTCGACAAGGCAAGACACTCCTGAAGGCAGTCAACCTTGTTTTACAGGAAGCCACTAACCACTTGGAGAAGCACTCATTCTTAATGAAGCAGAAATAGCCATGACTGAGGTAGAAAGTACCATGTATCAATATAAACAATTTGAGGAAGACTTGTCAGTGCTCGAATCACAGCTAACAACTCACCATTTATCTAGAAGTCACTCAAGAAATTGAACATGGTTTTATACATGAAACTAAAACCTGTAGCTGTAAACATTATAAACCTCTGCTCCTGTATCTAAGTAGTGAAGCTGGTTCTGGTAAAACATTCTTAATTAAAATAATCAGCACATTTCTACAAAGCTTAACAACAACCTTTCGGCTGTAGTAACAGCCCCCACAGGTTTAGCTGCCTACAACATAGGAGGTGTAACTTTACACGACTATTGCTCCTCACCGTAGAATACCAAAACAAATTAGAATAGTACAAATTATCAGCAGAAGCTGCTACTGAAGCATGCATAATTCTGAAACAAATGAAAGTGCTCCTGATAGGTGAAGTAAGCATGGTTTCCAACCACATGTTGGCTTTCATTCATCTCAGAATGCAAGAAGTGCTTAAAACCAACTACGAAGAACTGTTTTGAAGAAAACATACTATCGTTTTCAGAGACCTCCTACAGTTAACACTAGTGAAAGGTCAACCTATTTTTAAAACAATTAGGACACAAACAATTTCGCAATGCCCTCGGCAGCATTGGAAATGTAAATCTCTGGCAACATTTTCACTACAGAGAACTAACTCAAAACATGTGTCACTCTGCAGACCTCACATATTCTAACATTTTGAAAAGCATTAGAACTGGTCTGCTTACTAAAGATGCAAAATCCATCTTAAATAGTAGACTAATCCAAGAGCTATATAGATGTAAAACACATCTGCTCCTGATGTCATGGAACAATTAACTCAACAAAATCTAAAATGCAGGTCCTTAATGCCAACCCTTGCAAGCTGTAGTCAATTAACGAGACAATGTTGAAAAAAGAACTGCAACCCGTACTGCATATCCACAGACAAACTAGAAGTGTACAGCATGACACTTCCTATGTGTCAACAAGCACCAGCACGACTAAATATCTTATAAAAATGTATCTCCAACATAGATGTATTGGAGAAAATATTGACTTTGTGACGAAACTGCAGAGTAATTCTAAAATTTAACCTTGACGTAGAACAAGGTTTAGTCAGTTGACTAATTGGTACAGTTGTTGGCTTCCAAACATATCCACATGATGACAACATTCAGTTTGTCAACATCCACTTTGACAAACTTGCAGAAGTTAAAGAAAATTGGCCAGAGAATAGCACGTTTCCTTCTTTTCAAAGACCTATACGTACGCAGAGAACAATTTTCTCTGTCTCTTCCATATGCTGTCACTATTTACAAATCAAAAGATCTAACCATAGATCAAGCATTAATTGACATTGGCAGCAAGTCTTTAAAGAAGGTATGAGTTACGTAGCACTTTCACGTCTGTGTACACTCAACAGTCTATTCCTAGTTAACTTTGATGCAAAGTCAACGCTGACATTCCTTGCATCCTGGAATACAACAGTTTACAGGCACCATACACCACCCATATAGATATGTACCATGTACCTCAAAAGAAACCTTTAAAATGACAACTAATACATACAGAATCTATAAGTGATCTCCCAACAATGCTGCTAAAGAAACAACAACCAACTCCTTCTGCATCAAAAAATACAACCACAAATCTGTCTAGTACAAAGTCAACTGCACGTCCATCAGAAAACAAAGACACAAATGTCTCTTCTGCAGAATCATCTGCAGGCCCATCAAACGATCCACAAACATAACTCTCTGGTCCATTTAAATTCAGCAACACAACTGGAATAAATTGTTAAGCAAATGTAACAATGAATGTTCTCTTTAAATTGCCACCAATTGTTCACAACATGTACTTAAACTGCTCGGACCAGTTGTGTTTGCAAATGCTTATCTTTCATAGAAATGCCACAAATATTCGTGACAACACTTAGTGTCTCGGGTATAAGGCAAGGATTGGACTACTGTACAGGAATTGTAAAATGTACCATAAACACACAGGAAGATACACAATTATTCTTAATGTACTTACTGCAAGTACTGGAAACCAAAAACATCCCTTTTAATGAAATCTTCCAAATTTCATACAAGTGGAAACAAACCTGCACTCTGCAACCATGTTTCACAAGAGCACATCAATAATGAACGATTTGTATATGTATCCATACCAAATCCTGAATCCATTGCATTTCACCAGCTTCTGCAGAATGCAAATCATGGCATATAATGTCCTTTTTGCAAGTCAGACAATCGTTCCACCACACAAATGAACCCCCCTGTAGCCAATATGTCATACTAATACGTGTTAGGTACAATGCAGATGGTACCAAAAATAACTGTAAGCTTACAGGCATCACGCACGGCCAAGTATCTCTTGGAAAGAAAACCTTCACAACAGTAGGTATAATATACTTCACTGGTGCCACAACCACTTCAGGGCACCACACTGCATATGTCAAAAAAAGAAGTCGTTGGTTTGAATGTAACATTACCTGCATTACTCAAAAACAGGTTACCAGCACATTTAACAAATGGTTACTTAATATTCATGTGTCCCAAAATTAGTCACTAAACTGTAGCACAATTAACAGTTAAAATACGCCAACAGGTATCCACCTCCATCCATAATACAACAATAGTACTTTTGCAAGTCAATCTATTTAGAATATGCCAACAGGTATCTAACTTTTTTAAGCATTCCCTTAATCACAACATACTTCAAAACAACATACTATGACACTTACACTCACATAATAGTAATCAGTTTTTTTTCCCAATCACCCAATGATTATTTAATGCCATTACAACAGAAGTGTGTCATACACTTATGTTGTACCAAAGATAGTACTTAGAATGTACTGTTTATGAGGGTCTAAAACAGTTAATGTATATGTCAAATTGTATACAATGAAGGCTTTTAAACTATCCTGCTTAACAAATTGTACTTTTTTTTCTCCACAGAAAATAAATCAGACAATCAAATACATATTCTATAAGCACTATCCTCAATTGTACTACAATCCTAAGTACAATATCCTGTTCAATTATATCATTCTACCATATAATAAACACTTTATGCTCCTACTGTGGTGCATGGCCAGTGGCTACAACCACCAGAATACAATTAACTATATAACAGGTATGTACCATACACCGTCAACTAATAAAACTCACCCTGACCCCCCTGCAATCGAAATGATGTCCGCGGGCAGCAAAATTGACAGTGGATTCAGCTGTATCTGCGGACTGTTTTTTTTCCACCGATAGAAACAGCTCCATATCATCTTTATTCCACTCCCCTACCCTTTCCAAACCCTCTTCCACCCACCAAATAAATCTGAATGTGTTTCCCAAGCTGTTGGTTCACGGCGTTGTCCGCGGATACGACAGGTGCACAACCTTTTTCCACCTACAAAAAGAGCCCCATAACATCTTTTATACACTCCTCCACCCTTTCCAGCCCCTCTTTCAACCACCAAATATCCCAAAATGTGTTTTGCAGACTTGTTCCCGACCGCAATGTCTGCGGTCATTCGCGACTGTCCGCGGCTACAACATGGCAGGCGTTTCAGAAAATATGATGCACCTCAAACTTTTCACCATCCGATGTACGCGGACCTCACACCACCCTCTGGATCAATCAGAGGCCTGTCCGTGGACCAAACAGGGAAATGAGACTGCAGATCGAACCCAGATATCAATTTCTTTTGTTTTAACCTACTTTTGGCCATAAATTTCACCAAATTTACAAAAGCACACTTTCGGGACCAAGCCACTGCTCCTGCCGCAAATTTGTTGAAAATCACCCATTCAGAACTTTGGGCTGTAGGCATGAGCAAACATTTTTTTCCATTGCGTCTATGGGAAAAACCACACATTTTGGGATCCCACCCTATATCTTTGCCCCCCCCGGACGAAACCTCACTAAACTTCACAGACAGGGCCATATACTTTTTTTGCAAAGTTTTGTGAGGATTTGTCCAGTCGGGGATGGGGGGGCCAAAGTTATAAACCGCCCAAAAAAAGTTCTCTTCCAATAGGTTTAGCAACTTAACCATAACTACACGCCCATTACCGCAAGCCATGTAACATATATTTCATCGGAGCAGCCTTGAGCTTACACCACCACCTGGGTCATCAGGAGCTGATGGAGCAACACTTAGCAGCTGATACTGGAGAACCTAGGCCCTGTGGTGCTTAGCTGTTCGCTTGAGGAAAAAAGAGCATTTTTTACCACTTTTCCAGCTGAGCATGCGTTACGCTCTACATTGCCTCAGATGAAGCGTTGCTGTTTATAAACATGGGGCTTTCGTTTGGAGGCATTATGTGAAGGCCAAAAGCCTCCTATGGGGGGTTTGCATTCAACCAGCATTCAACCATTGCATTTTTACAACATCTCCAAGATGGCTGACCCTCATATGGGCCTGGAGCTATTGTCTGCCTTGTAGCTGCCCCCACCATGATTGGCTGCCTCTTTCTACAACAGCCAATGAGAGGTGTCGGCAGGTGGAAGCTGGACTCCCCAGCAAAGGCCCACAGATAAGGCCCTGCCTGAGCCTGTCTGGGCTGAGGAGGACCTGGAGGTCCTCCACCCCTTGTCCCCCCTACTCAAACAATGAATCGGCCTCCAGACTTACATACTGCTACCCCATGAACATGGGCCCTTGGACCTCTATGCTCCCTGCTGATCTACATGTGAGAGATGGCTGAACTCTCCCATTGCCTCCTCCACTAACTTTCTGAACCAATTACTGTGCCTATTTTCTCTGTCTTCCTTGCCTCACCTAATGTACTTCCTATCTCACTGCATGTTTGCCCTGTTTTTGAAATTGAAATTTAGGTGTGTGCGCTTTGACATCTTTGTGCCCTCTTTGCATTGAATTTTTGCCACTCTATTTAAAATTTTAATTTAGGTGTGTGTGTTTTGAAATCTCTGTGCCCTCTTTGTTTTGCATTTGTGCCACTGTGTTTGAATTTTGAATTTCCTTTTTGGATTTAATTTGTGCAGATTATCTAGAACTGTGCTGTGCAGCCCCTCTTCTTTCATCCCTCAACTAATCGCTTCCGCCCCTCTGGCACTCACAATCTCACCCGTCTTCTCTAACTGCTACACTATCACCTATCCTCCCTCTCTCACGAAGTCTGGTAGGAAAAAGCACAAAAAAGATATCCTGTCCACAAACCCTGGCCTACCTATCGCAGAGACCTAAGTCAGCGCAACTTCCAGACAGGTCTTTACTGATATCTTCTTCCCTGTTCCTTTACCAGATCTATGGACTCCGCATCTCATATCCACTCTCCTCCCTTTCATCCTCTCCCTTTAATGGTGTCATCAAGTGGGAAATCCTCTTGTCCTGCTTCTCATCATGCTGCATCATTAATGTCTACCACACAGGCACTATCTTTGTTCAGGGTCCTCAACCCAACCTCCTACTTTTTGACTGGCGCCGGCCATCCCTCATTAACTTCCTTCCTTCCCCCGCCTCTCCGCCTACCTCTCTGTCCCTCCCCCTCTGACTGGTGTACCACGTCCCTGTTCTCCACCTCAGAACACCCTCAAAGGCAGAGACCTCCTTCATCGGGCTACTCTCAACACCTGTTCAGCCAACACTCTGCCGACATCTGCCTCCTTCTTGAAGACACTGACCGCTTCAAGATCATCGTCAAGCCACGGGCTCACCGTGCTGGCAGTGGGGTTGCCTTAATCTTCCATGAGTGGGTTCCTTCTTCCGTCATACCCACCCAGCTCTACTCTTCCTTTGAGAGCCTGGTCTGCAAGCTGTTCATCTCTCCCTTCTCCTCTCTGACCATTGCTATCATTTACAGGCATCCTAGTGCTACCAGCCTGTTCCTCTCTGAATGGGCTGATTTCTGTTTCTTGTTACTCTCAACCACCTCTAACCTCCTCCTCATGGGTGATTTCAACATCCATTTGGACTCCCCTGTCACAGCATCCACTCTCTTCCTTGACCTCTGCACATCACTATTCCTCTCCATTCTCCCTTCTGGCCCAACCCACTCGGCTGGACACAGTCTGGATGCCGTCATCCATTCTGACCCCTCTCTCTGCCCCCCCGCCCCCATTCCACTGGTCACTCCACTCTCTTGGTCAGACCATTCTCTCCTAACCTGGCACCTGGGACTCCTCAGCCTTTTGACTGCCCCTCCAAAAGCCCTGCCAACTTCGTTCATGGACATCCCTCCGTTGAAACGAGTGTCAGCTGCTGCCTTTTCATCCACCTTAATACCTCTCTCTCCCCCAACCCCAGACTCTATCACTGACTCTGCTCTCAGCAACCTCCATTTGGCCATTACCAACACCCTTGACATTCTTGCCCCAGTCCTGAGGATCTGCCTGAAACCCGCCTCCAAGCGTAACACCTGGTACGATTCTGAACTCGCAGTCCTGAAACGCAAGTGCAGAGCTGTGGAGCGGATGTGGCAAACCTCAGGCTTACGGTCTGACAAACTGGCCTGCCGCCTACTCCAAAGGCAATACAGACTCTCCATCCGTGCAAACCAGAGGGCCCACATCCAGGCACGGGTATTGGGTGCATCCAACAACACGGCTGAACTCTTTAAAATCTGCAGGAAACTAGCTAACCCTTTCGCAGTGTTCTCCTCCCCTCTTCCATCCCAGGCCCTCTGCAATGCACTGGCCACACACTTCACCCAGGACATCCTACGCACCCTAGCTACTCTTGTGTTAGGAAAGATTTCGTAATTGTAGGTAATTTTCCTTCCATGTGGCAACCCATAAACTTTTTGCTGTTGTTTTTTACCTTGTTTTTGACTTTGCCAGAGAAGTGCAGCCTTCTGCCGCACTCCTCTGGGCTTTCGCTCCTTTCTTACGGGGAAACTGACATGCCCTTAAGACAGTCAGTACCGGGGAACGCTGTTTCCCGTAGTTTCTTTTATCATGTTGCGGCTTTCGTGCAACATGACACAAGAGGGCACTGTACGCTAAGTTACAGCTGTCTTGGGTCTCTAGCCTTCTACAGGCCCTAGATACTTGTTTAGGATTGTATCTGATCGGTGCAAGTGATTCAGGGACGGGAATGGTGCCAGCGATCGTTTCTTGTGTTTTGAGCTCCTTTTGGCGTTCTAAGCACGTTTCTCGCGCTTAACCCAAAATGGTGGCCTGGCTCCCAAAATGGCCAGACCACGAGGCTCCTTTGTCCTGGCCGCTGACCGTCTTGCTCCCTTCACCTTCCCCAGGTCGAGCCGACCCGGGGCCTTCCTTAGTTGGGCATGTACTTTCCCGGAAAACACGGATGCTTTCGCGGGCTTCTACATGTGTTGTGTGTGCCTCCAGGATGTGGGCTGGGATGTCTGGTCCCAATACACATCCTGGGTGCCAGAGAGTCTAGGGTGGTGTGAATGCCTGGGACCACCGTGGTCTGTGATTGGTCCACGAATGGTGTGAGTGTTGATGAGCGGATCTCCCATTGGGTCCCCTCCGTTTTGGCGCGAAGGGAACCGTGGATAAGAGGGGGCTGGAAACACCACTACCAGGTCGATCTCCTGAGTTCTCACGGACGAAGGAATACAGGAGCCAAGTATCCTGCAACCAAGAGGCTGGACCGAGGAATCGCTGGTGACCCGCTGAAGGACTTCTCCTCTGCACTGCTGTCGCCTTGTGAAACCCTTTTCACCTTTGATCTAACCAGAAGGCCTGTACTGGTACTTCGACCCTTGGAATAGCGGGAACAGCTATTCTCGGCATCTTCACCATCGCCTGCCAGTAAGCCTTCGGAAGCGTCTCTGGGCCATCCAGCTGACTGACCAGCTTACACGGGAGTCTTGCTCTGTAACCGCCGCCAGGTTGTGTAGTATTTCGAGTTCTTGTCACACTCACACGCTTCGTACACTTGGCGTTCCCAGGTCGGAAGTGAGTAGTGTACATTTGGCTCAGTTACACACGGCCGCTCAGTTGCCCTGCTGTGGTAACAAACTGTGCGGGTTTCTTCGATTGGGACGTCTTTTTACTCAACACGACGACGAGGCGTTCCCTGCTCTTCTGAACCTGCCAGCTGCTGAAACTGACGCGGAGAAGCCTGGGTCTGCTTGCATCGGGGACCGGTGAGTAGCATAGCTAGGATCTGGTCGCCCTCCTGCAGGAGCCCATTGCTTTTCCCCGCTGTGTCAAACAGCACCCTTTTCCGTACTCGCGCTCTGCTTCTGCCCACTGTGGAGGCTGCGCTTGAGTTGCGGAACTTGTGCTTCTTCTTTTGTGCACTAAACTGAACTGCCTGATTTCCCTCGAAGAGCTTCTCCTTTTGTCCGTTGGCACCAGCGCGTGCAGGTACTTTTGAGCACAAGGCTCCACTCTTCGCAGGGCTCGGACTTCCATCTAGTTAGGTGCCTCTGAAGGCGAACTGGGTCTAAGCGTTATTTCGCACCGCCTGTCTTCCTTCCCTTTTAGGTGGACTACCCATTTCGTGCATCTAACGCTTGAGACTGTCGTATTTGTATATATATTGTGTTGATATGGTATGTGTTGGTTTACTATCGTTATATTGTGATTTTCTCGCTACGGTCATTGTTTTAAAGGCATTGAAATAAATGTGTATATATTTTTAATATAACAACTGTTTGGAGTAGTTTGTAAGTGATCTTGCTTTGTGTGCTCATTGCGGGCTTTCAGTCACCCTCACCCCTCTTGAGACCTAGTCTTGACCGCCGCGATCGCTACCTTGATTGGTCTGGCTCGTCCAGAGGTTACCCTGTTCCAAGTAATTAGGTTGGCCTTCTGAACTTCTGCGCCACCAGGACAGAGTTCAGAAATCCGTCTTAACAAATTGGTGTACAGCGGTGGGATATGACTGAAGGTATCCAGTGTTGCGCACGAACTAAGGCATTTCAGGTTATTCCAACCAGGACACGTAGTGAATTGTCGTAGTATAACTTTAAAAAGGCCATAGTCCTATCTAACAGTATGGAAACAAATACCTTGTTAACTTTAAATGCTTCCAAATCAGAAACATTGAAAAAGATGTGTGCGGAGAGAGGTGTTAACTCTCAAGGCACGAAATTGGAAATGATCCAAAGAATCGTGGCGTGACAAGAAGCGCAGCTTGACGCTATAACTACTGAGGACAGTGCGGAAGGAGGTGGGGCTGCTCTCACTGGTAGAACCGATGGTTCTGCCGCTGCACTGATCCATCGCGACCACGAGGACAGGGAGGACGAGATGTCTAATGTTTCCTCTGCCAGTGCTGATGGGGAGGCTATGCTTGAATTCAAGAAGCAAGAGCTGCGGTTTAGGCAGCAGGAGCTTGAATTCAGCATAGCCAAACTAAAAATCGAACAGGCAGAAAAACAAAAAGACAGGGATCACCAGTTGGAACTGGCCAAGCTTCAGTTTGCAAATGGGTCCAAGGGTCCTGGACATGGGTCTGGGGCTTCCTCTCATCCGCGGTTTCCGAAAGATCTGCTCATTGTGTATGAAGAAAGGAATGACATTATGGACTGGCTGAATGCGTTTGAGTATGCATGTGAAGTTCAACAAGTTGACAATGCTGATAAGATTGTCTGGTTACTCAGCAGACTGCCCCATTCTGGCTGTAGTGCCATTATGGAAATGTCAAAGGCTGAGCGAGCTGATTTCGCAATGTTAAAGCAAACTCTCATTTTAAAGTTTGGGAAGACTCCGGCCCAATATTTGAAACGTTTCAGAGAGTATAAGAAAAAGGAAGGTGGTACTTGGGTATCTTATGTCACTGAATCCTTGAAAAACTTAACTGGCTGGGTCGAAGGTTATAAGGTTTCTACCTTCGAAGGCATGATAAATCTTGTCATGCTGGAACACATTTTTGCATCTTCTTCCCCGGAGCTTAAGCAGCATTTGGCCGATTCAAAGGAGATAGATCCTAAGAAGCTGGCCATTGCAGCAGACTTATGGGTGTCACATCGAGTGTCCCATAAGGACAAAACTCATCCTGGTAAGCAGGAGGAAGGGAAAAAGTCCAAAGATATGGAGGGTGGAGAATCTGATAAATCGTCTTCTCATAAGGGCCACACAAAGAAAAATAAGGGTAAGACACAAGAGAACTCACAGGGTAGTGGTCAGCCTCCGAAACAGAACTTTGGTTACAATGAGCCTCCCTATGTAAACAGACCCAATGGATCTTGTTTTGCTTGTGGAGCAACTGACCACGTGAAGGGGGATCCCCGGTGTAAGGTTACACCTTTGGGGGTCCACTCCGCTAATCTGGCCTTCTCCTCCTACGAGGAAGAAGAGATTACAGGAGCATCCTTCTCTTCAGACTCATTTCCCAGCGGGATAGAGGCTGAGGTAGTTTTAGTTTCCCTGGGTTCCTGGGAGCCTAAAGTCGCAGAGGCTTATGCTAGGATTCCGGATAATACCAAGCACTACTTTAAAGACAGTGTGCTGATCAATGGAGTAGATACTCCAGCTCTTAGGGATAGTGGGTGCAGTCGCACTGTAGTGGATTCTACGTTGGTAGACTCAGAGGAAGTTGCCAGAGCTACTCTGATGCCCACTAAGTTGGCTGACGGCCCACTCCGTATGTTCCCAGTAATACCTGTAAATCTTACTTTAAATGGTACAGCAGTCAGGATTCCAGTGAGCATTCAGAGAAACGTCCCGGGAAAGGTCTTGTTAGGTAATGATCTCAGAGCTTTAGGGCTCGTAGGAGACACTGCCGAAAGACCCTACACACGGTCTCAAGCACGGGCAGCATTGGCCAAGACCAATACGCCACCCCAGCCGAAGGGGAAACCCAAGGCGAAAGGAGTCGACAAGTCAAGACGAGGGAAAGAGAATATTCCCCGAGCTCGCCTACCACTGCGGTGGAGGAAGTTGGTCAATCGCCCGGGCCTGACGAGGAGGTGGCGATGCCTAAAGTATTTGACCCCAACGATCATCCTGAACTAAAAGACTTGTTAGTTGAAGGAGGTCCTGATAGGGACGAATTCAGTAAAGGCCAACGTGAGTGCCCATCTCTGGAAGGCCTAAGGAGACAGGCCTGCTCCCAGCTTGAGGGTGAACCTCCTGGGATTCATAGGATTTATTGGGAAGGTGGACTCCTGTATAGTGAGCCCACAGAGTCTACAGAAGGAGACCATAGGAGGTTGGTGGTTCCCCTTGCTGTTAGGCCCTTCCTCCTGCAGTTGGCGCATGAAGTTCCCCTTGCTGGTCACCTTGGTATGAAGAGGACCAAGCAAAGGTTATCCATGCACTTCTACTGGCCCAAGATGGGGGTGCAAGTAGAAAGTCACTGCAGGAGTTGTGCCTCCTGCCAGTTGTCTGGTAAGGTTGGCGCGACAATCCAAGCTCCGTTGGTACCGCTCCCAGTTGTGGGGGTACCATTTGAAAGGGTAGGGATCGACATCGTTGGTCCCCTTGACCCGCAAACATCCTCGGGCAATAGGTTTATCCTGGTGCTGGTCGACCATGCAACCAGATATCCTGAGGCCATCCCATTGACAACTGTAACTGCCAAGTCGGTTGCAAAAGCTTTACTTGACATATTTACTAGGGTTGGCTTCCCTAAAGAAGTTGTGTCGGATCATGGCAGCAACTTCATGTCGAAGTATATGCAGGCTATGTGGAAAGAATGTGGGGTCACCTACAAGTTCTCTTCTGCATACCACCCCTAGACCAATGGTCTGGTGGAACGTTTCAACAGAACGTTAAAGAGGATGATTGGGGCTCTGGAGGAACCTCAGAGAAGAAAATGGGATCTTCTTTTACCATGCTTACTGTTTGCCTACCGAGAGGTACCACAGGAGGGTGTTGGCTTCAGCCCCTTCGAACTTCTGTTCGGCCATCCCGTACGGGGACCCTTAGCCATCGTCAAAGAGGGATGCAAGATGCCCACTCCCCCTGTTACTAGCAACGTAGTTTATTATGTGCTAGAGCTCAGAAAACGGATGGTACTTCTGATGGGCTTGGCTAGTGATAAATTGAAGGCAGGACAAGCGCTGGTGAAACATTGGTACGACCAGAAAGCTTCCCTCATCAACTTTACACCTGGTCAACAAGTCCTGATCATGAATCCCATAAGGCCTCGAGCTTTACAGGACAAATGGTCAGGCCCTTACACAGTGGTGGAGCCCCTGGGTGAGGTTAACTATTTAGTGGACCTTGGAAGGCCTGGACAGGCTCCAAAAGTGTTTCACGTGAATAGGCTGAAGGCTTTCGTCCCAAGAGTCGAAATCGCAGCACTGCTACTGGCTTCCGATGTTGAGGAAGAGGAGTCGGAACCTCTCCCCGACCTGTTCCAAAGCGGTCCTTCAGATAGCTCCTTTGAGGGTGTCCGAGTGGCCCCTCACCTGACTTCTGATCAGCAGGCTGAGGTGAAAAGTTTGCTTAGGTAGTTTTCCCCCCTGTTTTCACAGTCGCCTGGTTTGACACCTTGGTGCAAACATAACATAGACACAGGAGACAGTGTACCTACCAAAAGTAGGGGATACAGGATGTCAGACAAAGTACGGTCTTATATTAAGACCGAGGTCAACAAGATGTTAGACCTTGGGGTGATTGAACCCTCTAGTAGTCCTTGGTCCAGCCCTGTGGTTTTGGTTCCAAAGGCAGGCACTTCTGAATTGAGGTTCTGCGTGGATTACAGGGCTCTGAATGCTGTTACCAAGACAGGTGCACACCCCTTGCCTCGAACAGATGAGCTGGTGGATACTTTGGGTGCCTCCAAGTACCTCAGCACATTTAACCTCACTGCTGGCTATTGGCAAATAGCTTTAGCAGAACATGCCAAGGAGAAGACAGCATTTTCTACTCCAGACGGCCTTTACCAATTCCGGGTAATGCCGTTCGGGTTGAAGAATGCACCTGCCACTTTCCAGAAGCTTGTGAATCATGTGTTGAATGGGTTGGACGAATTCTGTCTTGCATATCTGGACGATATCGCAGTTTTCAGTGCCACCTGGGAAGACCATGTGAAACACCTCGGGATTGTGCTCCAGGCTCTTCAGAAAGCACACCTGACCATAAAGGCTAGTAAATGCCAGATTGGACAAGGCTCAGTGGTTTACCTTGGACATGAAGTAGGTGGAGGGAGGATACAGCCTCTTCCCAGTAAAGTACAAGCAGTACAAGACTGGCCTACCCCCACTACGCAAACCCAAGTGAGAGCCTTCTTAGGACTCACGGGGTATTACCGCAATTTTGTGGCAGACAATGGCACCATAGCTGCCCCTCTGACTGCCCTCACAACTCCGAAGAAACCCAAGAAGGTAACTTGGACCGACGAGTGTGAGAAGGCCTTCAATGGCTTAAAAGACTCCTTGTGCCAGGCCCCTGTCCTCAGGGCCCCTGATTATCAAAGACCTTTTATCGTGCAGACGGACGCCTCTGACACTGGGATAGGAGCTGTACTATCACAAGTAGATGAGAAGGGTAAGGAACACCCTATTGGTTTTATTAGCCGCCAGCTTAAGGACAGAGAGCTCAGATGGTCCACGGTAGAGAAAGAATGTTTCTCTGTTGTGTGGGCCCTAAGGAAGCTGAGGCCCTACCTCTATGGGACCCACTTCACTGTGCAAACTGACCATAAGCCCTTAAAGTGGCTAATGAACATGAAGGGGGAGAATCCAAAGTTGCTTAGGTGGTCCATAAGTCTACAAGGCTTCGACTTCACTATTGAGCATAGGCCAGGTGTCCAACATAGCAATGCTGATGGGTTGTCCAGAATGTTTAACCGACCTGAACAAGAGACTCATCCAGGGGTGGATTAGTTCCCCCTGTCCATAGTCTGGGAGGGGCGAGTGTTAGGAAAGATTTCGTAATTGTAGGTAATTTTCCTTGCATGTGGCAACCCCTAAACTTTTTGCTGTTGTTTTTCACCTTGTTCTTGACTTTGCCAGAGAAGTGCAGCCTTCTGCCGCACTCCTCTGGGCTTTCGCTCCTTTCTTACGGGGAAACTGACATGCCCTTAAGACAGTCAGTACCGGGGAACGCTGTTTCCCGTAGTTTCTTTTATCATGTTGCAGCTTTCGTGCAACATGACACAAGAGGGCACTGTAAGCTAAGTTACAGCTCTCTTGGGTCTCTAGCCTTCTACAGGCCCTAGATACTCGTTTAGGATTGTATCTGATCGGTGCAAGTGATTCAGGGACGGGAATGGTGGCAGCGATCGTTTCTTGTGTTTTGAGCTCCTTTTGGCGTTCTAAGCGCGTTTCTCGCGCTTAACCCAAAATGGTGGCCTGGCTCCCAAAATGGCCAGACCACGAGGCTCCTTTGTCCTGTCCGCTGACCGTCTTGCTCCCTTCACCTTCCCCAGGTCGAGCCGACCCGGGGCCTTCCTTATTTGGGCATGTACTTTCCCGCGAAACACGGATGCTTTCGCGGCCTTCTACATGTGTTGTGTGTGCCTCCAGGATGTGGGCTGGGATGTCTGGTCCCAATACACATCCTGGGTGCCAGAGAGTCTAGGGTGGTGTGAATGCCTGGGACCACCGTGGTCCGTGATTGGTCCACGAATGGTGTGAGTGTTGATGAGCGGATCTCCCATTGGGTCCCCTCCGTTTTGGCGCGAAGGGAACCGTGGATAAGAGGGGGCTGGAAACACCACTACCAGGTCGATCTCCTGAGTTCTCACGAACGAAGGAATACAGGAGCCAAGTATCCTGCAACCAAGAGGCTGGACCGAGGAATCGCTGGTGACCCGCTGAAGGACTTCTCCTCTGCACTGCTGTCGCCTTGTGAAACCCTTTTCACCTTTGATCGAACCAGAAGGCCTGTACTGGTACTTCGACCCTTGGAATAGCGGGAACAGCTATTCTCGGCATCTTCACCATCTCCTGCCAGTGAGCCTTCGGAAGCGTCTCTGGGCCATCCAGCTGCCTGACCAGCTTACACTGGAGTCTTGCTCTGTAACCGCCGCCAGGTTGTGTAGTATTTTGAGTTCTTGTCACTCTCACACGCTTCGTACACTTGGCGTTCCCAGGTTGGAAGTGAGTAGTGTACATTTGGCTCAGATACACACGGCCGCTCCGGTGCACTGCTGTGGTAACAAACTGTGCGGGTTTCTTCGATTGGGACGTCTTTTTACTCAACACGACGACGAGGCGTTCCCTGCTCTTCTGAACCTGCCAGCTGCTGAAACTGACGCGGAGAAGCCTGGGTCTGCTTGCATCGGGGACCGGTGAGTAGCATAGCTAGGATCTGGTCGCCCTCCTGCAGGAGCCCATTGCTTTTCCCCGCTGTGTCAAACAGCACACTTTTCCGTACTCGCGCTCTGCTTCTGCCCACTATGGAGGCTGCGCTTGAGTCGCGGAACTTGTTCTTCTTCTTTTGTGCACTAAACTGAACTGCCTGATTTCCCTCGAAGAGCTTCTCCTTTTGCCCATTGGCATCAGCGCGTGCAGGTACTTTTGAGCACAAGGCTCCACTCTTCCCAGGGCTCGGACTTCCATCTAGTTAGGTGCCTCTGAAGGCGAACTCGGTCTAAGCGTTATTTCGCACCGCCCGTCTTCCTTCCCTTTTAGGTGGACTACCCATTTCGTGCATCTAACGCTTGAGACTGTCGTATTTGTATATATATTGTGTTGATATGGTATGTGTTGGTTTACTATCGTTATATTGTGATTTTCTCGCTACGGTCATTGTTTTAAAGGCCTTGAAATAAATGTGTATATATTTTTAATATAACAACTGTTTGGAGTAGTTTGTAAGTGATCTTGCTTTGTGTGCTCATTGCGGGCTTTCAGTCACCCTCACCCCTCTTGAGACCTAGTCTTGACCGCCGCGATCGCTACCTTGATTGGTCTGGCTCGTCCAGAGGTTACCCTGTTCCAAGTAATTAGGTTGGCCTTCTGAACTTCTGCGCCACCAGGACAGAGTTCAGAAATCCGTCTTAACAAATTGCACCCAACCCCTCCCTCACTCCCTTTCCTCCTGTGGCTTCTCACCCTCTTTCTTCCTCCCTCGCTCCTCCTTCTCCTCTGTCACACCTGAAGGAGTCACCAGAGGTGTCCGCTCCATGAAGGTCTCTTCCAAACACGATTCCCCTTGCTCTTCCACAACCACCAAGGACCACATTGACTCTCTTGCCCCTGCACTTGCTGTTCTCTGCAACCACTCTTTTGCCACTGGATCTTTCCCATCCTTCCTTAAACACTCCCTTGTGCGCCTCCTCCTGATAAAAACCTTCAGAAGACCCTACCTGTCCAGCCAACTACTGCCCTATTTCTTTCACCCGCTTCCTTGTGAAACTGCTGGAGAAGCTGGCCTTTCCCCAACTTACTTCACTCACTGAACTTGTTGGTGGTCTCCATGACCACCAATCTGGATTCTGAACATCCAGAGGCATGGAAACTGCTCTTCTGAACACCTGTGAATATCTGCTATCATCTCTGGACTCCCTCTCCAGCTGTCCTCATCCTACTCTATCTCTCCCCTGTCTTCGATACAGTTAACCGTTCCATCCTCTTAAAACGGCTCCATGATACCCATGGTATGTTGGAACGTGTACTGGACTGGCTTGCCTCCTTCCTGACTGACCTTTTATCCCAAGTCATTTTGGGCACCTTCTCCTCACCTACTTACATGCAACTCTTTTTCAAGCTTCCTGCTGACCCTCTTGCATCTTCCATCATCCCTGACTGCCTATCTGCCATCCAGGCCTGGTGTACTTCCAATGATCTCTGCCTCAATGCCAGCAAGACTGAGATCATTCCCTTTGGGACTCCTGCTCCCCTCTTTTCCCCCTCACTCTGGACATCCTCTATGGGCTCTCCCCCTGCTCCTTCTTCTGAAGGCAGAAACCTTGGAGTCATCTTCGACTCCTCTCTCTCCTTCCTCCCTCACATCCAGGACATTGCCAAGTCAAGTAAAATGGATAAGCCCCATTGTGGTGGTGAGAAAGCCCATTGGGGGGGAGGGGGTGGTGGATTTGTTTTGACCTGATGGATCTCAATAAGATTGTGATCCCAGATTGATTCCCTTTACCTAGGATCAGTGAATTGCTGTCGGAAATATCTGGGGCTAGTGGCTAGTATATTTACTACGATAGATTTAGGGTGACATATCATCAGGTGAGGTGTATCCGACATCAGTGAATTTGACGACGCTCATAACACCTTTTGGTTTATATCGGTGCAAAAGGATGCATTTTGGTTTGATTTCTGTTTCAAGTGTTTTTCAGAGGGTCATGATCACGTTGCCGGGTAGTCTGGATGGTGTGCGCGGTTATCAAGAAGACATTTTAGTATGGGGGAAGAATCAAGAGGAGCATGAGGCAAGGTTGAAGGATGTTTTAAAGTGTACGTTCCGGATGAGCAAGGGGCAGTACCTGGTACATGAACTATTGGAAAAAGGCATAAGGCTAAAGTTGGATACAGTAAAAGCTATAAAGAGGTTGAAGGCTCCCAAAAATAAAATTGAAGTGTCTTCATTTTAGGGTTGATAGAATACTATGGGAATGCAGCCAGTGGCATTTGTGACGTGCACTTTGAAGTATGCAGAGAAGATAGTCATCGGTGGAAAGACAGGCATTAGCCTGTGTGTGGGGACTAGAGAAATTTAAGAGTTATTTGTGGGGGGATGTTTTGTGACTGATCATAAGCCTCAGGTGGACATTTTTAATAGGAAGGGATTGGAAGGGATTTTGAGGAGGATAGTCTGGTGGATAACCGGGATGAAACGGCTAGACTTTGAAGTGGAGTATATTAAGAGAGAGTGTAATATGGTGGCTGAAACATTATCAAGGAATGCTGTTGAGGAGGCCAGGGAGGTGAAAGGAGAGCATGAGCAGAAGAAAGATGAGATGGAAGGTTAAATATTCACACGTTTCAAGGTTGTGGGAGAAAAGGAGTGGAGAAATTGTTGTCAGAATGATGAAATATATAAGAATGTGTTGGAATTTGTGTGAAGAGGTTGGGCCGCACGATGAAATGCGAGAGAAATATATGGCGTTCAGGAGAATAAATGAACCAAGCACAGAAAAAGGGGTGCTGGACATGGGGCATGGCACATTGGTGCCCGCAGGAATGAGGGAAGTGATTATGGAGATTGCCCATGAGAGGCATTTACGGATTTGTAAGTCAAAAGTGTTGATCAAGCAAGAGTGTTGGTGGCCGGGGTTCGATCTTGATGTGGACAAGCTATTAAAGGAATGTGAGTGACAAGGTGTTTTGCACAAGAATACCAGCAATGAAATAGGCGGAAGTGCCTAGTTCCGTGTGGGATGTAGTGGAAGTAGTTAATCTGGGTCCTCTGGGTTTGATGGGAGTTCCAGGTAGTTATGTGATTGTGGTGGTTGACATTTTATTTATTTATTGTGCATTTGTAAGGCGCTTTTACACGTAAATTGTGTTTCAAAGCACCCACAGGGAAACAGAGAGGGAACATGGGAATTAAAACAATTACGGATAGGGGCCAACCTACTAGGCCTTGTGAGCAGTCAGAACGTGCAAGTGCATAGAGAAGAGAAGGGATGAGTGAATGGGGTGAAGTGGTAGGTGTGCAAGGAGGGAAGTGCTAGGGAGTGAACAGCTGCCAATAAATAAGTGCAGGCCAGCAGTGGCATAGGCCAGTGGGTGTCAAGGCAACAGCTGGTAGCGGGCGGAGGCTGAAGGCATTTGGGTGTGGCAGGCCAGGGCCCAGAAGGAGGACACATAAGGGCCCTGGTCACCAATCTCAGCAAATGTTGCCTTAGCAGAGGAGGGAGGAAGGGAAGGAAGAGGTCAAAAGGAACATCTTGAGGAGCTTCCTGAATTTGAGGAGATCCGGTTCAAGACAAAGAGGAAGGGGGAGGCTGTACATAGAAGGGAGCCTGCTGAGGAAAGCAATCAGCCACCAGCTCTCTGTTTAGCGAAGCCCTTGACACACAGAGAGTTGGCAAAGAGTTGGTGCCGGAGAACAGTACGGATCTAGATGGAGTGTATTTAGTGAGAGCAAGTTCTAGATAACACAGTCTCCAGCCCCAGACAGCCTTATGGATGATGCAGAGGAATTCAAATTTAAACCATGCAGCAACTGGGAGCCAGTGGAGAGTGTTTAGGGCTAGAGAGATGCGGTCCCTGGGCTTGAGGCCAAGGATGAATTGTGCTGCCATATTTTGGATTAGCTGGAGGGGTCCTAGAGAATAATAGGGTAGATTAAGGAAAAGGCTTTTACAGTTGTCTAGCCTAGAGAGAACCAGAGCTCTACAGAAATTTCAGTTTCTGGGGTAAAGTAAGGAAAGGGAGAATTCCTTTGAGGAGGTACAGTTCAAAGTGGGACTTTTTGACAAGGTCCTGAATGTGAGAGAGGAAGGAAAGAGAGGAGTCGAACATGACTCCCAGGTTTCTGGCTTCAGATGAAAGAGAAGGGGGAGAGCCCATAGAGGGTGGCCATAATGAGGGGAAGAAAGAAGGTGCAGGAGTCCCATTAGGAAGGATCTCTGTCTTGCTGGCATTGAGGCAGATATCATTGGAGATGCACCAGGACTGGATGGAGGATAGGCAGTCAGGAATGATGGAAGAAGAAAGGATAGGGTCAGAGGGAAGTTTGAAGAAGACTTGTGTGTCATCTGCATAACACTGAAAGTTAGGGGAGAAGGTGGAAATGAGGTGTGCCGATGGAGCAAGATAGGTGCTAAAGAG
This sequence comes from Ambystoma mexicanum, assembly GCF_040938575.1. NCBI lineage: Eukaryota > Metazoa > Chordata > Amphibia > Caudata > Ambystomatidae > Ambystoma > Ambystoma mexicanum. The sequence continues at coordinate 430,253,834 of NC_090922.1, forward strand.
TCAGAGAGAATGAGATTGGAGCGAGCCCTGGGGGACACCGCAGGTGGAGATAAAGGTGGGGGAGGAGAAAGAGCCCAGAATACCCAGGGACGGATGATCACTGAGGAAGGAGGTCAGCCAGTCCAAAGCCGCTCTGTGATGCACAGGGTATCACAGAGCCGTTTTATGAGGATGGAGTGGTTAACCGTATCAAATGCAGAGAGAGATCAGGTAGAATGAGAACAGCTGCAGAGTTTGAGTCAAGAGATGCAAGCAATTCCTCACGGGTGTTCAGAGGAGCAGTTTCTGTGCCTCTGGATGCTCGGAATGCAGATTGATGGTCGTGGAGGCAACCAATAAGTTCAGCGTGCTGTGTAAATTGGGGGAAGTCCAGCTTCTCCAGGAGTTTCCCAAAGAAGGGGGTGATGGATATGGGACAGTAGTTGGCTGGACAAGTGAAGTCTACTGAAGGTTTAGTGGGGGGCACAGAGGAGTGCATGAGGGAGGAAGGGAAAGATCCAGTAGCAAAAGAGTGGTTTCCAGAAATCAGCAAGTGCAGGGGCCTGAGAACCAGTATTGTCCTTAATGGTTCTGGAGGAGCAGGGGGAAACCTGTTTGGAGGAGACCGTCATGGAGCGAACAACTCTGGTGACCTCATCAGATGTGGTAGGGGAGAAGGAGGATAGAAAGGCAGAGGGAGGGTGGGGGCCATTAGGAGGCAGGGGTGGGGGGCAGAATGTGAGGGTGCTCAGGATGTCCTGAGTTTTTTTAGTGAAGTGTGTGGCCAATGCATTGCAGAGGGCCTGTGAAGGAAGAGGCGAGGAGCAGACTGCAAAAGGGCTGGCTAATTACCTGCAGATTTTAAAGATTGCAGCAGTGTTTTTGGAAGCATCAAAGACTTGAGCCTGGATGTGGGCCCTTTTCTTAGCGCGGATAGAGAGTCTGTATTGCCTTTCGAGCAGGCAACAAGCCAGTTTGTCAGAGGGTGAGTCTGAGGTCTGCCACTTCCGTTCTGCAGCTCTACACTTGTGTTTTCAGGGCTGCAAGTTCAGAGTTTTACAAGGTGTTACGCTTAGAGGCAGGTTTCAGGCAGATCCTCATGACTGGAGCAAAAATGTCCACAGTGTTATCAATGGCAAGATGGAGGTTGCTGAGAGCAGAGTCGGAGGTAGCGTCAGATGTGGGGGGAGGGGAGATGAATGTGGATGTGAATGCAGCAGCTGACACTCGTTTCATTGGACTGATGTTTGTGAATGCGGTTGGCAGGGCTGGGGGACTTGCAGTCAGAGGGCCCGAGAGGACCCAGGTGGTCTGACCAGGAGAGAGGGGTGATCAGTGGGGAGGAGAGTGAAAGATCAGTGTGGTTGAGGGCATCAAGAATGTTTCCAGCAGGTGACTGCGCATGCGCGAGCAACGCATGCGGACCTAAACTCTCCGGCTCCCGGTGGCCGCTGCAATTATCCTTTAAAATATACCCTCTTTTTCTGATATCAGGAACCACATCTCCCTAAAACCGTTGGTGAATGCACCTGGGCAACAATCGATGCACTGCTGGGCCAAATCGGACCCGTGGGACCCCAACGCCGACTCGAAAACCATCGGCCGGCTGGCGGGAGTGCCACGGCCCGCGCGGCGTGACTGGAGACGGCTCCTCACCCCTCCCCCCCGGGGCACGCCAACGCATCGCAGCCGTGATACGCGCTGGAGGTGCGCCCACGAGATAACGAAACACTCCCTTGGGAGCTCCGCTGAGATCACCGGAGTGTCACCGGAGAATTACGCGGGAAGCGCCCAGACGCCTCCTCGCCTGGACCAGCCACAAGCCTCTCATCGGCGGTCTCTCCCCTCTTCTCCCCCCCCCCAATCAGCGAGACTGCACCACCCAGGGTTGAGCTGCGGCACACCGGGGTAGATCTAGTGCCGCGCTCCCCATCCGGAAGACATCACGTCGGCGGGGACCTGATCACGGCCAGGTAGGGGTGTGAGTGAGCCCCAGGTGCCAACCCTGCTTCTCCCCCCCCCTGTTCCCCACACGACCCCTTATAACCCTGGTCCGGCGACAAGGCCCGGGCAGCCTGTGACCAGAACTCTCGTGGACCGTAACAGGCAATAACCGCCCTAGGAACTTTATAGGGGCACGACCCCGCACTCCCTCCAAGACATCTCCCTTGGATCAGGGTCTTACCACACCGGATCTGCGATGGGGGCACGGATGTGAGGGTCGATCTGCGAGACAGCTCCCCCAGGACACCGCAATTACGGGGTGAGCTCCCCCCCACCGGCCTGGCCCGCCAGTCGGTACGAGAGACCCACACCCCGGAGACATACGCCCCGCTCTCCTTGAGGCCTGAATGCACCAGGGTCCCCTCGTGTCACTCCTGGCCCAACTTCGTATTATACCCGTGCCGGTTGCCATACTAGGTTTGCCACCTACGACATGGGGAAAGAAAAATCCAAACGCCAAACTCTCCAAAGTAAGATGGACTTTTACACAACAGGGTCCCGCCAGGGAGCGCAGACTCCGGAAGAGGATATTGCCAGTGAGGAGACTCCGGATCCCCCAATTTCTCTCTCCGATCTCATGAAGGTGATTGGGGACTCGAGAACGTCGCTGGAACTCAAAATTGGCGGACTGTCCTCAGAGGTCTCCCTTATCCAACAGGACCTACGCAACCTCTCCACCAGGGTGGGCGAGGCGGAACAAAGGGTGTCTGTCACAGAAGACACCGTCCATCGCCTGGAACAACACCTCGCCGCAATTGCTCAGAAAGTCTCCCAACTGGAATACAGCGCTGAGGACAATGAGGGGAGAGCGCGGCGCAATAACCTGAGGATCCTCGGAATACCGGAGAAAGAGGAGGGGCCCTGTGCCGAACTGTTCCTGGAGGACTGGCTGACCCACGTCTTTGCTCCTAAAAAGCTATCCAAATTTTTCTCCATAGAAAGAGCACACAGGATGCCCACCGGCCCACCTACCCCTGGAGCCCCACCCAGAACAATGATCGCAAGGCTGCTCAATTACCGGGACCACGATACGATCCTGCAAATGACCAGGGCCTCCGGCCCGATCACCTACAATGGATATAAGGTTGGATTCTATCCCGATTACACCAAGGAAGTCCAAAAGGCCCGCCAGTCGTTCGACTCGGTTAAGAAGAAACTCCAGTCATTATCAGTCAAATACGCCCTGTTCTTCCCGGCACTACTCAAAGTGTACTACGAGGGCACCACCTACCTCTTCCACAACCCCAGGGAGGCATGGGACTGGCTTGAAACTCTAATCCTCTCGGGCCCTGGAGTGAGGCGCACACCACTGGGCCCGCCCATACAGAAACCCCGGCCCGAACGGCCCTCGCCCCCTCGATCCCCGACTAATGCAGGCGACGGCACGGCTGGAAACCCTACAGAGAAGGGATAAACCCTACGCAATGTGGGGACAATTCTGCAACACGTCAATATGGGAACGCTCACTTAGCGGCCGCCACACCGAGTGCGTTGCAAGCGCTATCGCAGTCCGGGCGACCCTGAAGAAGTTCAATAAGTTATAAGTTTGATGTTTGGGCGACAGGTGCTCCCAGTTGGGGGGGAAGTACAGGGAGGGGGGCGTTTTAGGCATATAAGGAATCCGATTTATGGATCGAGAAGGCATGACACCGACGGGCACAGGCGAGGGGGGCGCGCACGGCCTCCGGGTGAAACGGCTATTTACACTACTGCTCTCCAAGCGACTGGCGGGTCGTCATGGAGCGACCCACTGGCGTCTCCTCTGCGGGAGCACCCCTGCACTCCCTTGAACACTATGCACCTGCCATTGATCCGTCCTGATGACGAGCCACTGCACCCACGCAGTTAGGATGACCTCCAACAAGATTTCCTTACTATCCTGGAATGTTAATGGACTGGGCTCCTGCATAAAGCGAAGGCTGGTGCTCCAATATCTTAATCGCTACTCGCCGGACATAGCTCTTTTAAACGAAACACACCTGGTCGGTACGAATTCCAATTTTTTCAAAAGGTCCAACTACCCACACACCTACCAGGCCGGATTCACGAAAGGCGCCAGGGGCACGATGATCCTCGTTCACAAACGCGTCCCCCTACAGGTTAGGAAGGTCAGAGCTGACCCCCGGGGCCGTTATGTGTTGCTGCTCGCCGATGTCTGGGGCGAAAAATGGGGCCTCGCAGCAATTTATGCCCCTCCCACGCTCACGAAGGAACTACTGTCTGAACTGCGGCATGTCCTCCTGGAGGAAGAGGCCGATCTGTGGGTGATAGGAGGGGACTTTAACGAGGTCATGGACACTGATCTTGATAGATCTCATAGGAGATCCGGAGGTCGCCCTGCCTCTACGCCACTCGCCTTGTTTGCCGAAGCCCTGGGAATGACGGACACATGGCGTTCACTCCATGGCGACGAGGCCGGTTTTTCATTCTTCTCTGGCGCGCACAAATCGTTCTCCAGGATCGATTATGCCTTCATTCCCAGTAGCATAAACCACAGACTCCTGGCGGCTGAGTTCCTCCCAAGGGGCGTTTCGAACCACTCTCCACTCCTCTTGACCCTAAAGAGCGCCTGCCCAGGTCCGGATCGCAACTGGCGTCTGAACGCATACCATCTGCGGCTCCCCGAGATAGTGGAGGAACTGGAAAAAAAGACAACAGAGTTTTTCGACCTCAATGAGGGCTCAGTGGATTGCCCGATCGCGATTTGGGAGGCATATAAGACAGTTCTTCGGGGAGAGGCTATCTCGGCGGTTTCTGCCCACCAGAGAAGACAAGCCCAGAAGAATAGAGAGGCAGAGGCATATGTCATGGAGTGTGAAAGACAGACCCTGGAGCGCAACGACCGAGAGACGAAGGATGCCCTGACCACGGCACAAGATGCCCTCAGTAACCTAGCTCTGGACACACCACGAACTGCCCACCAGCTCGTCCGGAGTCAAATTTATGAACGCGGCGACAAAGCAAATAAGACACTGGCCTGGCTGGAGAGGCGGCAACAAAACAGGGGACATGTGCGCGCCATCAAGTCACTGGATGGCACACTACTCACGGACGACCCTGACATTGTCGAAGCATTTGCCGCCTACTAAGAGAAGCTCTATACCCCACCCGCCGAGAGCTCGCCGGCCGCACCCTCCCATTACCTCGACCGGATCGAGATCCCGAAACTCTCACGCCAGTCGGAACTCCTGAACGCGGAACTCACAGAGACCGAGGTGCAAGAGGCGCTAACACAGCTCCAACCCGGGAAAACCCCAGGCCCCAACGGCTTCCCCACAGAAACATGGAAATACCTCGGAGGTGGGCTATCGACCCATATGCACCGCATGTTCCTACGTAGCAAAGAACTCGGGGCGCTCCCCGCGGACCTCAGGAAGGCATGCATCATAGTTATACATAAACCTGGGAAACCTCCGGAGGAATGTGCCTCCTATCGCCCCATCTCATTAATTAATGGAGAAGCCAAGGTCCTCGCCAGAGCACTCGCCAACAGGCTCCTGAAAGTAATAGAGACCCTTATTCATCCGGACCAGTGTGGATTTATGCCCAACAAGTCCACTCGTATGAACCTACGCAGGGTCCAACTGGCGCTGTGCAGAGCCAAAGAGATACCGGTCCCACTAGCCCTCCTGGCGGTGGACTTTGAAAAGGCATTTGACTCGGTGGGGTGGGACGCTCTGTGGGCGATCATGGACCAGATGAACCTGGGACACGCATTCATATCATGGGTCAGTCTGCTCTATGCATTCCCGGAGGCCACGGTAAGGGTAAACGGCAGATCCTCTAAATCATTCCCACTGGGTAGGGGTACGAGACAGGGGTGCCCGCTGTCTCCGCTTCTCTTCCTCCTGGCGATCGAACCACTTGCTATTGAGCTCAGAGCTAACACCAACTGGACTGGGTTCGCCTGGCCGGGGGGGGGGGGTGAAGACCGCCTTTCGCTATATGCGGACAACCTCCTTGTCTATCTTAGTAACCCATGCATCTCATGCCCTATTGTTTCCCACATCCTTAGGGAATATCAGAACTTTGCGGGTCTGAAAATGAATGAAACCAAAACTATTTATTTCCCAGTCCAGGGTGGTGATTCCGCGATCCCTGAGTCCTGCCCATACCACATCTCTATCAGGGAATTTACATATTTAGGCATACGACTCGACCCGACACTTGAAAGGTTCCCCCAACTGAACCTACAACCTGTGCTTGAGCGGTTCAACAGAGACACTTCCCACTGGCAATCACTCCCCCTGTCGCTGTTGGGTAGAGCCGCACTATTTAAGATGATGTCCCTCCCCAGATTCCTCCACGTCCTCCAGAACGCCCCATTCACCATCTCCAAGGAAATCTTTGCACTTATCGATAGGAATCTCCGCACACTATTATGGGGAGGGAAGCAATCCAGAATTGCCCTTGATACGCTCCAAAGATCGGTCTGAGAGGGGGGTATCGGCTTGCCCTGCATACGTACATACTACCTTGCAACACAGATTGGTGTGGTAAACGATTGGATGCATACCCCCACACTACCGCACATCTGTATCGAGTTGGAGACTATGGCCCCGCTATCCCTACTCCAGACATTGTATGCCACCCACAACCGTCTCCTGAGGCTTCCCAAGACGATTCACCACGTCCGCCGAGCTTGGCGGGAGGCACACAAACTGGTCGGCTGGAAGGGAATCCCAACACTGTCCCAACCTATATGGCACAACGCACTCCTCCCAGAATTAGTGAAAATGGGTGCTTTCGCTCACTGGCACGCAAAAGGGATACACACACTGGCACATGTAATGCAGGGGGGGCGCCTCCTAGACTTCGAGACTATGCAAGTGCAGTTTGGTCTGACGCCCATGGACCGGTTTCGACATGCGCAGCTGGCCCACGCAATCCACGCCCAATTCCCAGACATACCCCCATGCTCTCCCATTGAGACCAATATCCTCCCCCAAGGCATCCCTTCAAAGGTCACCTCCACTCTCTACCAGGCCCTCAATTCTTTTGGGACTACGCAGCTTGATGGGCTCAAGGCGAAGTGGGAAAGGGATGTGGGTCAACTGGAGCCGGAGGACTGGGTAGATGCGTTGATGTCCACCAGGGAAATTGGGATAGAAAATAAACTCAGACTAATACAATTGAGAATTCTCCACCGCTCGTATCACTCACGGGCTGCGATGGCCAGATGGGGGGGACTAGATGATGGGACATGTATCAGATGCAAAATTGAGCCCGCCACCTTCTACCATATGATATGGGAATGCCCAGTGTTACAGCTCTTCTGGGGGGACTGTATTAATATGATCTCGGCCGCCATGGGAACACCAATCCCTAGGGCCCCCAAAATGGTACTCCTGGGCATCTGGGGGGAAGTAGACCTGACAAAACATGGGAAAATGTTCCTGTCAATAGCGTTTGGGGCTGGCAAGAGACTTATCGCGGCTAAATGGGGTTCCGCTGACCCACTGTGCCTGAACCGATGGAGTAATGACCTGGACAGGTGTGCGGCTTCGGAACGCCGGATCTACAATGCACGGGGTTGCCCCCGCAAATTCAAGAAAATATGGGGCAAATGGCTCGATGCGCAGTAAGCCCCGCCGGTTGATACAGCTCAACATCTTGATTAACTTTACCTGCCTGCCTTGACATGCAACTGTCCTTGGCCCCTGGCCCTGTGGTGCCCCTCTTGCCTTTGATATTGTCTTTGTTGCTGCTACGCTATGCCTTTCTCATTTGTTGAATGCCGATGATTCATGTTTCTTGTTATGTTGTTATGCTTTAAAACTCAATAAACAGAGTTATAAAAAAAAAGAATGTATCCAGCAGAGTGGGATGGACCAGAAGGGAGAATGGAGAGGGAGAGCGAGGTGCAAATGTCACGGAAGAGAGAGGATGCCATGATTGAGGAGTCCAGGTGGATGGTGAAATTGCCCATGAGAACGCGTTGAGAGGGGGTTGTGAGGAGGAAAAATCATCCCATTCAGAGAGTAACAAGGTGGTAGGGCTAGGTGGCCTCCAGATAGTGGCAACGGTCAAAGAGGAGATGGCAGAGATGACCAGCTTGCAAGCCAGGCTCTCAATGGAAGAGTAAGTATGAGGGAGTAAGGGACCCACTCAGGGAAACATCAGAGCAACCCCACTAGCAGCACGGTTAGGGCGAGGATTGGAAATTATCTTCTAGCTATCAGGGAAAAAGGGATTGAAAAGCAGTGACTAAGCTGGCATTGAACCACATCTCGGTAAGAGCAAGGAGATTGAGGTCAATCAAGAATGAGGCAGATATCGTTCGAGTGTTTGGTGGCAGACCGAGCATTAAGGGTTTCTAGATGCAAGAGGTCTCTGCCTTTGAAGGTTTTCCGAGGAGGGATACAGTAGCGTTGTACTCCAGTCGGAGAGGGGGGGACAGAGAGAGTGGGAGAGGGAGTAGCAGATGTGGGAAGGAAGTTAATGAGGGATGGCAGGCAGCGATCAAAGAGAAGGGGGTTGGGTTGGGGACCCTGAACCAAGATGGTGCCAGTGTGATAGACATGAATGATACACCTGGATGATGCGAAGCCCACCAAGAGAACTTCTCATTTGGTGCCACCATTAATAGGAGAGGATGTGAAAGGAGAGAGAGTGGAGATGAGATGAGAAGTCCATAGATCTGGAGAGGGGACTGAAAAGAGGATGCCAGTGAAGACCTACTTGCGCTGACATAGGTGTCTGCGGTGGGTATGCCAGGGTTAGTAGTTAGGATGGTTTTTTTAATGCTTTTTCCTTCCAGACTTTGTGAGAGAGGGAGGATAGGAGATAGTGTAGCAGTTAGAGAAGATAGGGGAGATTGTAAGTGTCATAGGGGCGGCAGATGATAGTTGAAGGAAAAGGAGGGGATGACCAGCACAGTTTTGGACAAACTCACCAGGTGGCCTAGTAGTTGCAAAAGGACACAAAGGACATCAAATGCAATGCAAAAATGGGGTGCAAGGATGTTAATAAACACACACCAGTCTTTGAATTTCCAAAAGAACACAAAATGCAATGCAAACAATGGGGTGCAAAGATGTTAAAAAACATACACCAGGCTTTGAATTACCTAAAGGGCGCAAAATGCAAAGAAAGAAGAAGTAGATAGATAAGGCAAGGATGGCCGAGTGAAGTAGGCACAGCTTGGTTCAACAGTTGTTAGTGGAGGAGGAAGTGACAATGTTCAACCCTCCTCTGCCCGGAAAGGCACAGACAGGCATCTTTGTGAGGGGCCTTGGTGCTGGGGGCGGCTTCTTCACCTGCCGGTTTCCTGTTGGCCAGATGAAGGTAATGGTAGCCAATCAGTAGAGAATCAACATGGTTACCACGGCAACCCTTGGAGGCACGACGGTGCCGAAGAAGAGGGCGGCAATCTTTCTATAACAAAGATATGCCTAGCGCTGCAGTGCCCACGCTCGTTATATGGGGGTTGTGGGGCTAAGGAGCCCGGCTGCCAGCACACAGTCAGGCTCAGGCCCTGGAAGGCCCTCTGTAATGAATGCCTACCTGCTGGTGCAGGCTATGTGATGCTGGTGTGTGGGGGAGACCTCAGCCCTGTGACCGTCGAGCTTGCTGTGTTTGAGAAAAATGGCCTGAGGTGTGTGTGGTGCAAGAGATCAGTGCAAGAATAGTGGGGCAGTTTTTGGAATCGATAGTTTGGAGGGAGGGTTTCCCTGAAACCTAATTTCAGACAATGGTCCTCAATTTTTAGCGAGGGGGGAAAAATTAGAGTTATTGTGAAGGAATACAGTACAATACACCACAACACCATTATATAACCCAAAGGGGAATGCCATGGTGGAAAGATTCAACAGGACTCTTATGGATGGTGTGGCGAATCGTCGGATGTTGTCCCTTCTCCCCTAGGCGGAGCCCTTTCCCATCCCCCTGGTGGTGGTACTCGGTGTGATTATCTCATGGGGAGGGATCCCCCACTATGGGACTAGTGACGACTATCAGTGGAGTATGAGGTGTAACACCCAGGTTCCTTCACCGAACCCTTCTTTACCCTATGTCCCCATGTACATGTCTCACACCCATAATATTAACAGCACTGGGACTATAAAGAGTACAACCGACCCAATGGAGATCAAGGGTAGAAGAACCGAGACGAATAAGAACTCCATTGACTCTCAGGAGAGCATGCAGATTAATAGTACTGAGACAAGGAGGCGGGGTGGAGCCATGAAGAGTACTCCTAGGAACCATAATGAGCAGTCTAGTTGTTGCCAGCTCCTCATTGGTCAATGTAGAGTAGAAAAGGAAGAGAGACTAAGGGAGCAGTTGTGTAGTCCTCCCTGGAGGAGCCAGCACAGTGTAGGAAGGTGGAAGAAAGCAGACCGCATGCCAAGAGGGGAGCTGGAAAGTACTGGGGCCAGTCCAGAGTGAAATGACCAGAAGGCGAGCTGGCAGAGAGAAGAACCCAGTGTTCCTGAAGCCTGGGAAGTAAATGAAGGGAAGCCTGCGCTGCCCTGAGGAAGATTGAGACTGCAGTGTTCCCGGGCAGACCAGAGCCCACTGCAAGACTCCCTAGAGGTAGGGGGAGCTCTCAGGCTGGCTGGTGGGAAACTAAGAAGGTGCAGTCAGCATCTTCATAATCCCAGTACCTGGCAGGCAAGTGAACCAGATCTGTCCCGCAACAAAGTAAGCTTAAGGGTCTGGGACCCACCAAACAAAAGCAACACAAGTCATCTTCCTTGTGGCAGTACTTGTGAGGAAAGGAACCCAAGTATCCGAAGGCAAAGAAGTGGGGTCTGGGACCCACCACTATGCAAGAACTACACAAGTAATCTTCGTCGTGATGGTACTTGGGAGGAGAGGGCCCCAAGTACCCGAACATAAAGAACAGGGTTCTGGGACACACTCCCATGAGAAGAAGGGAAACCACAAACCAATTTACTTTATTTGTTTATTTATTTTTGCAGTTATAGCAGCATACAAAATCCTAAGGTATCTAGGCGCTAGTTACAGTAAGTGCAGAACAACACAAGTGTAACAAACGAAGTTGGTAAGGGTGCACAGTCTGGAAAAGCAACATCTCATGATACGAGGGGCTACATCAGGTGTGCAGGTAAGTATAACATACAAAATTGGTAAGGGTGAACAAACTGGAAAAGCCAGGCCTCATGGTATGGGGGCTACTTCCGGTGTACAGGTAAGCGTAACATACAAAATTGGTAAGAGTGCACACTCTGGAAATGCCACGTCTCATGGTATGCGAGGCTACATCGGGTGTACAGGTAAGCATGACAGACAAAGTTGGTAAGTGTGAAAAATCTGGAAAAGCCGCCCCACATGGTACATCAGGCGTGCAGGTAAGCCTGATGCAGGCAGGTAAGATTGCAAGAACACGGCTGAAAAATGGAAATCCAGTAGGTACGGGTAGGTTAAGTGCATCAGAACGCAGGGCTGAGAAATGTCAATAGAATGCAGCAAAGCAAAGCTCCAAATCGAGGGCACATTCAAGTGTATAGTAGTAATGTGTGTGTGATGTTTAAACAGCAAACAATAGGCATAGAGTAAAAGGCGCAGTTCTAGAACACAGTCGGCAAGAGTATGCAAGAGGTGTTTAAACAACATGCATTTGGGCACAGGGTCGTAGGAGCACCACCACATTTACAATAGGCCGTGGTTGGCTTGGTTTGAGTTCAATCACAGCAATGGCATAATGCTTTTGTAGATTTTGGTCCAGTGATCGTTAGGAAGCGTTCTGGGGAAGGGAGGACCGTGGAAAGGGCCATGGAAATGACCCAGGGGAGGGGCGGGGGCGGTAGGGAATGACAGTGGTTCAAGGGTATATGAGAGCAAAATAAAGCTGGTGATGCAGCACTGCAATGGGATGTTGATTATAGCCACTGAGCGTGCTGAAGGACCATACTTGGCAGGGATGTGAGCCAAATTGGCCCAAGCAGAAAAAGAGAGAAGCAGAGGTCCTAGACCTATGACACATTTTACAATGGGGAGGGAATCATTCTCTGGGGTATTGTGAACTGTGTTGAGTCATGAACGCCTTGAGAAAGGCCAGGGGAAGTGAGACCTTCCCCTTGGCGAAGAGAACTTTGTGTTGTTGTGTTATACAATCCTGAGAAAGGCCAGGGGAAGGGAGCCATTCCCCTAATGGAGTTGAATTTTATAACGTCAGTTTGCTTTGCCTTGAGTGGAACTTTGCTTTGTTGACCTTTTTGAGGAAAAGGGAGTCATTTTCTCAGATGGAACTACCCAGGGAGAATCTAGGTGCAAAGCTACTATCCAGAAGAAGGGAGTAATTCTTCCGGACCACCAACCTTTTTCTGTTTGTTGTGTCAGATTTGAGTGTAAGGGACAGAGTGAGGTTTTGAACACAGGACATTGGACTTTATTGGTTTCGGATATTCTAACAAGACTCTTAGTATTTATGTTGTGGCAGGGAAAACCCTCTTAAAGTTCGGGGTAGGTAGGGGTTTCTATTTCTTTTCCTTTGAAACCAATGAAGAAAAGAAACTTACCACCTGTGTGTCAGTTTCCTCACTCCACACCCTTACAATGGATATGCCATCATGATAGCAATGGCCACAGGTGGGGATTGGGTAAGAGCTGCAATAGAGAGGGTATTTGAATACAAATTGGCGCCCCAGCAACCCACAGGAATTTCCTTTTGAAGAGCTTTGAAGAAGGAAGCCTATCATGAGGTTGAATCCATGTGGTTAAGGAAACACAGAGTGGATGAGGTGGATGTACAACATAGGAAGGTGATATCGAGGCGAGTCAACAAAAGGCTAAAGAAAGGTACAGTTGAATTGTGTAAGAAATGCATGCATGCCAAAGGGGGCAGTGTTGAGTGAAACTGGGCGGACGTGAGCAAATTCAATGTTTTTAAAACTGTGTAGTAATGAAAGTTTTGGGAAATGTGGTGAGATTGGAGAATGGTCCCATATTGAACAAGGAGAGAGTGGCTTTGGTGTCAGTAAGTGGAGAAAGACATTTGGGAGTAGGTGTGTAGTGGAAAACCGTCTGGTTGTTAGTCATAAGGAAAGGAGGTGTGTTATATATGGTCATAGATAATCCTATGTAAGCAACTCTGGAACATGGGACCAGAAGGCAATATAAAGGGATCTGCAATGATGAATGGAAGCGAGGTGATTTGGTTTTGAAAAGAAGGGTTAAAGGATGCTTGAGGAGGCAGAAAGAGCTGGGTTGCTGCGCAGAATAACGTGGAATTAAATATATCTGCTTGAACAGATCCATCTTCTGGTGTACCATCGTACACAATAGAACGCATTTAAGGTTGAAGATGATCTATGTTGCTGGTCTGGTATGCACAGTGTGTTGAAGAAGCGCAGTCTTTCGGGCTCTATTGACTTAGGAAGAGTGAGACTATTCCTCCTGGGCAGCATTCAGTTGCACACTTGGATCCTGAATGCCTAATGCTTCAGAGCCATGACTTGTTTGAGGAGCCGGTGGTGCTTATGGTGGAAGCCATAAGGCAGAGTATGTGAAAGCTTTATTTGTGAAGGCAACAGTGCTTCTGCAGGTGGTGCAATGCGCAGGGTTTGACCCTTTTTTGGCTTATCTGGCTCGGGTTTTGGACTTACTGCTGAAGGGTGGGCTGCAGGTATCCACCTTGAGGCCATGTCTGGCTGTGATATCCATCTTTATGCAAAAGCCTGAACAGGGCTCCTTCTTTGAGAACCCTATTGCATTGCAATTCGTGAAATGGTATAAGTCTAGTGCAGTAAACCTAGGAGCAATGGGACCTGAACTTAATCTTGACACAGCTTATGATTCAACTTGTTGAGCCCTTGTCTATCTGCTACTTCAAATTCCCTATCCAAAAGCCTGCCTTCTTAGTGGACATTACTTCTGCCAGATGAGTGAGTGAACTTCAGGCTCTGCCTCTGGAAAGGCATTATACAATTTTCACCAGTGGTCAAAGTGGGGAGATAAAAGTAGTGGAACTGTGGATTTTCTGGAAAAAAGGGTGATGCAGCAGATGTGGAAGGAGACCAGCTAGATCATGCAAAAATGTTGTTTTGGCCAATCACCTGCATACAACTACTGTAAGGGATTTGTAGGTAATCACTCCAAGAATATACAAATCATAGCATTTTAAAGAAATGTAGTAGTTGGATGTTAAAGACTGACCAGCTCTGAAGACTTCCCTAAGCATCTAGGTCCATGCTCCAATTATTATTGATGCTGCCCAGACAGTGAGTCAGAAAAGTTCTGTCTTTTTAAACTCAAGCTATAGAAGCTGAATAATAAGTAAATATGAAGGTGTTTGAATCCAAAGAGGCAGCTAATACGTAACCTGTTTTAGACAGTAGTCGTAAGATGAATACATACAGAACACGTATAAACAGTTGTAATATTATCTAATACATGAGGGTGTAGTGTATGTGATGTGAGGGGTCAGAAAAGAGAGGCGGAAACAAAGTGGTAATAGCATACCTTTGTTGACTTCAGTTGTTACTTGTCCCCAGTTCCCCCATACTGACATCTCATATATGAGGGTCTGTTCAAGCTCTGTCTGTCAACCTTTATCTCACTCTTTCTTGGCTCTTGGCAATGCTTGTTCCAAGTTTTCCCCAACTGACATATCATGTCAGGACAATTGTACCATATTCGCCTTCTCAAAAATGCTTTCCAAACATTCTTTTATGTGTTTGTGCATGCCCGGACCCCCTAAGATTCCAGGCTGACTCACTGGTTTACCGTGCAGTGGCTGTGATGCCCTTGTGAGGGGCCAGCTTCCTCTTCTGGGCAGAGTCTCATTAAGTCCCTATGTCAGCTCTCGTGATCTTCGCCACAAGAACCCGCGTAGCTCTGCAGCAATGCAGCTCATCTGAAAGCCCTGCGTTCGCTTTTTCTTCCCCCGGAGTTCCCTTTTCTCTGGTCCCAGACACTGCCAATCTGCTTCTGGCAGACGTCTCCCGTTCTCCTCATGGCTCTTCATAGGTTTTCCTCTGCGAGTGGTCTTGCTTACCGCTCTGTGCACTCTACAGCCTTCCTTCTCTCTCCTCCTTCGTTCCCATTGCTGCAGGTGATCTGAGGATTTAAAGGTCCTGAGCAGCTGACTAGGTTTGTGACAACTGGACTGCGCATTACTCTTAGTGTCACATTTCTTCCACACGTACTCCTTTTTCCTCTTCCTTCTCACAGTACCTGAGGCTTAGGAAGTTTACAACTGATTTTAAGTCAGTGTTGAACAGTTGCATTCAAAATAAAATCAACATAAACATCATATGTTTCATATGTTTTAGGTTTACCCTGTACACATGAAAATTGAATAGGGTTTTGTTTAACTAAAGTGACTTTCAGAGTTTTACAATTAGATGGTTTGGAATAATGATAACGGGCCATTACAAACTCATGAATTACAGGCTCTTCCTTACAAGAAAAAAAACTATACCGCCTCTCTCCTGTTGGAGTTACCACTCTCCCCTGACAGCCATCTCCTCCCATGTGATCCACCCTCAGAATACCAACCCCAGGGTCAGGTAGTGGCTGCCTTCCCCATGCCACGTGGGAGGAGAATTTAGGCTGCTGATCAGTGATGACTCCGCAGGATTCATCACATACCCTTCCCCTAATGTCTCGGCCTCCCGGTCTAGGATCATTGATTTTGAAATAACTAATTGCCTTCCCCTTATGAGAAATTGGTTTCTGAGTTTTAATCTCCCAATTCCAAACAGGACCTGCTAATGAAAATCCTTCTTTCTCCTGTTAGTCAACTATAGAATAGGGAAGAGATTTTCAGATTTTCATTTTTGGTTTTATGGGGGGCTTTTAAAATGTATTTGGGCTACTAGGAAGACCCACTGATCAAAATCGGGTACTTCACTTCCTAATGCTAATTGAGTTGGAAGATCAGGTATTCCAGCCACTTATAACTGTACCTCCTTCCCCAATATGTTAACATGAATCTGAGTTAATGGGTGTCCTTTTGTTTGGCCATGTACACATCCTACCGTCCTTTGTCCTATAGATTTCCAGCTCTGAGGAAGTAGACCTGTTTTATGGCACATATCTTACTTCCTGTGTCTAATTGGGACGAAATAGTTTTCCTTGCAATACCACTGGGATTCGATACAGACATTTATCCCCAGTACAAATCATAAAGTCAGGTTTTACTAGTAATGCTACCTCTTTAGAGTGAACAGATATAACGTTTTCATTTTTCCCCTGAGGTATTAGTTCCCTGGGGTGGGTATACATAATACTCGCACAGGAAATCCTGGTGTTTGTTTTGCCTCTCTGTTCTAATTTCTGCTCTGATGGTAGGTTAGAGTTTTCCAGCTTATTCAATGGACAATATTTTGTGGAGTGTCCCAGCCTTCCACAGGAAAAACACTCCTGTTCTGGGGGCCGGTAGCCCACATGGAATGCAAATTCCTCCCATGAGTAATCTGATTCGTCTTCACTTTCTTCTTATATTAAGGGAGTCTCTGTATCTCTGTCTTTATCATGTGATTCCTTGGGGTATGCAAGAATATCTCTACAGGACTGAGGTCTACTTTCATCTTAACTCAGGCTCAAGGTTACATACAAATTCCCAATGGAAGGAAATAAGGATATCAAGGGAATGGGGAGACTGAGAATTTCCTCTTTGGATTCAGGGATTTGAACCTCCTCAGAAAGTAAACTAAAATTCTTGTTGGTTTCAGATCCTACTTCTTGGGGAGATAAATATTTGAAAGATGTTATAGCATTGGGGGATTTGGCCATCTCCGTTAAGGACTCACTCTTGGTCGGTTTATAATCCATTTCTCTATTAAGGGATAGGAAAAATGTTCTGGGGTGTCGATCCCTGAGTGCTCTCCCTTAGTTTCCCCAGTGGGTGGCTCCCATGAGACCGTAAGGCCCCTACTCATTCACAATTTAAAATGGGCGTTGTTTTCCAACCACTAACCCACCAAGCCGTTCTGCCAATAAATTCTTTTCTTCAACTTCCATAAAGATCAGAGTGATCTTTATGGAAGTTGAAGAAAATAAAAAAATAAACAAATTTCAGTTCATATCCGCAAGAGAGAAGGGGTGAAACATTTGACTTTTCCCCTCTGCAGTGTAAAATATAGATGGACAAGTTGGTGGGGAAGTCTATCTGTAAACTTAAAGTGACTATCGCCTGGTCTCTTACCTGCACTAAATAATCTTGAGGACAAAAAAGGTGTTAGATGTCCTCTATGGTCTTTCTTATTGGCAGAACGGCTTGGTGGGTTAGTGGTTGGAAAACAACGCCCATTTTAAATTGTGAATGAGTAGGGGCCTTACGGTCTCATTTGAAGGGTCCCAGCCCATTGGTAGGAAAAAGGATCAAACCAGGTCTTTCACCAGGTACACTTGTTAGGCAATTGGAACCTATCTTGCTCTCTTGGGTACATAACCCACTTATGCGAGAGGTGATGTTACTCCACTCACAGATATAACAACTGTGGGGCTAGGTTTTACTCTGTGTTTTACTCGGTGTGCAGTCATAATGTCGGAAAGAAATGTTTATTTTTAAAAAAAAATTATTTATATGTTTTTTTGGGTTCCGAGAGTAAAAAAAAAGGGGTTAAAAATACAAAAAAGGGTGATTGCGGGGGGAACCCCCCCATTTAGAACAAAAAGCAACTAAAAAAAGAAATTCAACATTTTTTTTTTACTTTATTTTTTAGACATTTTGACTTTCGACATTATGACATTCGACTTTATGACTATAAACCGTTTTACTCTACTTATGTGGGATCCCCACCTTGTGTCAACTGAATCCAGTCCCACTTCTGACACCATATGTGAGGGGTCAGAAATGAAAGGGGGACACAAAGTGGTAATATTCTCAACATTGGCCATTTTATTATCAGAAAGGGGTTTGGATAAAGGCCTAACTTTCCCTATCCTAACGTGAATGTCCCTTCCAATGAAACTAAGACTAGAGCAGGCACAGCTTGTGTCCAAACTAAATCTGACCCTATGTGAGACAGGCATGGTATCAAGAGATGACACAGACAACAGAATTCAAGTTTCAAAGAGCTTTATTTAAATGTCGGGATGGTATAAGGCCTAACTTGCCCTATAACTAAGGTGGGTGTTTCTCCTGTCTAAAGAAAACTAAGGAAAGTATGTGTTTAAAAGTCCAAATCAAAGTTCTGTCTATGTCCAAAACCTATGCTTGCCCTCACATCTAGAAATAAACAAAGTGTGGGATTCTAAAGTAAAGTCTCAGCTGCTCTCAGCTTAGGTTCTTCATGGGCCTTCTACTTCAGGCTCAATATAGTTCCAATAGCTGTGTTTCACCAATGTTCAACCAGGCCTTGAGGTTCCATTCCCCAAGTTCAGTATGGTATAGTTCACACAAAAAAGAAGATCTTGAGGTTTCCCTTCCCCAGGATAAAACTTCTCAGTTCCTTCAAGTCTCAGGGTTCCCTTTCCCAAGACTTCAATGTGTTATTTATTCTAAAGTCATACTAACATATACAAGCAAAAAGGGCAAGGTAATTGTCTCAAAGTTCAACTCAACAGAATTGTGCAAACACTCAAACATTTAACTTCAAAACAATCCTTGTGTCCAGGCGTTTGTTCCCTTGCCCTGGATTGTTTCAGGAAAACTGTTCACAATGTTCTGTGTTAAGACCAGTCCCTTGAAGGCAACACAAATGTCTCTTTTACTTAATACTTTCCACAGAATGGCAAAACAAATGTTCCTTCCACAACACTGGGTGGAATATGGTAAAGAGGAAGTCTCTCCTAGTCTTTCCGAATGGCAAAAGAAAATGTCTATTCCACGACACTGGTGTGAATATGGCAAATGAAAGTCTTTGCTAATTTTCAGGATGGCTAAACAATGTATTTTCTCCAATAGTGATTCAAGTATGGCAAAAGGCAAGTCTTTTCAAAGTTTCTGGTTCACAAAATGTTCAATTGAAATAACAACTTGATATTAGCAAGTCTCTCTTTAACACACCATTTCAGAGTGAGTTTCCAGATAAACTCCCTTGCAAGAAAATCTCTCAACTAAAAACTCTTGATATCTTGGTTTGCTCTCCTGCCAGAAATATCTACCCTTTTGGCTAATACAGATCCCCTGGTGTATTCTCCTACCAGGTATCTCTTTCCAAAAAGGTTCACCACCTGATACTCTTATCAGGTCTCTCTTCAACATTTACATTTCTCTTAAGTATCACACAATTGTAGTTCTTCAATAGCATAAGTTGTTGACTTCAGTTGTTACTTGTGCCAGGTTCCTCCATACTAACATCTCATATATGAGGGTTTGTTCAAGCTGTGTCGGTCAACCTTTACTTCAATCTCGCTTGGCTCTTGGCAATGCTTGTTCCAAGTTTCCCCCAACTGAGATCTCATGTCAGGAGAATTGTACCATATTCACCTTCTCTTTTTAGTTCTATTTGGTCGGTATTCAAAAATGCTTTCCAAACATTCTTTAATGTGTTTGCATGTCCCCGGGCCCCCTGCGCTTCTAGGCTGACTCACTGGTTCACCGTGTGGCGGCTGTGATGCCATTGCCAGGGGCCAACTTCCCCTTCTGGGGAGAGTCTCATTATGTCCCAGCGTTCTCTCTCGTGGCCTTCGCCGCCAGGACGCACGTAGCTCTGCAGGACCGCGTCTTCTGTGACATCCTTGCTGCACGCTTTTTGCTTTCTCTTCCCTGGAGTTCCTATTCTCCGGTCCCGGATGACCCCCAGTCTGCTTCTGGCAGAGATCTCCTGTTCTCCTCACGGTTCTTCGTAGGTTTTCCTCTGCCACAGGTCTCGCTTCCCACTCCACACATTCTGCAGCCTTCCTCCGCTCTCCTTGTTCGTTCTGTGAGAAACTAGAGGGTGTCTCACTGGCTAGTCCCCGGGAAGTTGTCATCCAGGTGGCCAGGACACGGCCATCACCTTTGGATCCCGTTCCGGGGGTGGACCAGTGCGGGTGGATCACCTGGGTGAGGGGTCCTCGGGGAGTGGGGGTTGGGACACCTGCTGGCGAGATGTGATAAGTCTCCCCTTAACACCTTTACCCCATCATACCAGGTAGCATATCTTGGGACATCAACTCCCCCCACCCCCCCCCCCACACAAACACTTTCACACAGACATTCCAGCTCTGGGGAAAGGCAGACTCAGACACGAGCATTACATTGGAAATGTCCCGCTAATTTTGTCAGGCAAAGTCAGGCACTTGACTTTAATCACATGCATCCGATACCCATTAGCTCTCCCCACACGCATACAAGACGGAACATAAAAACACACTCTGAGCAAGGTGGAACACGAGAAGGAGCAGAACTTCTGGGAGAAGGCGAATCTACTGGAGAAAAACGACTGACAGAGGGACGAGAGCAAAGGGTAGAGAAACCCCAGAGATCGTTGCCTCCGAATAGCCGTGAAGAAGGCCATATCTCAAACAAGAAGACTGCATTGTGTTTCAAGGACACCAGCAACCCTCCCAGGTGAACAACAAAGTTGGGGAAGCGAGGCCAAGCACTTGTGAATTAAAGCCAAAAAGACTAGAAAGTGATGCACACAGCCAGTGAGTTGGTGAGCGACACGAAAGGTTGGTGTGTTTGTTAAGGAAAGATTGAAGTTGCAACAGTATATTTGCACGTGTGTGGAGGAGACGCGAAGAAAGACAGACCTGTGGTGAACTTTAAATTACTGATAACTGTGAAGCAAGTGATAGAGAGTAGCAGAGTGGACCGGCAAAAGGAAGAAGCCCACTCGAAAGTCTGCGCGAAGTATGTGATATCTTGTAATAAAGCAGCAAAGCGAACACACTCTGAAGTACACAAAGATCAAGATTAGCCCCGGCGATCAGGGAAGTTGAAAGGTGAATACTTTAAGATAAAGATTTCTATGAACATTTGTGCTTATGGTGCTGAATTACTAAGACCAAGCGACACTGGGGGAAATAACATAAGTGAGCTGAAGAGAAAGTCGAAGTGGTCCTGCGGAGGTCTATGATGAAAGCCTTGCACATTCGAAAGTCTTCAACATCAGTGAAAGGTCCGGGTCCGGCTGAGGGGGACTGGAAGTGTGATAAATTAGGGGAGGGAACCCCTAACGGAGGTGAATTAAGATTGGGGAAGGGAACCCCTGCAAGTGTGTTATTGCGAGGTCCGAACCCGGCTGAGGGAGATCTGCGTTGAATCAGGTACTTTTTGAACTTCCATTGTTTTGAGAACCTTACTCCGAACATGTCATCCTGTACCCCCTTACTCTGTGCTATCCAATATGGGGAGGAGAGCTGTCTCAGCCATCTTGATCCTTTATGTTATAACACTGATTTTCCTTTGCATACATATTCCCCTTTACACACTTTTTGTATAAAAGATAGGGCAGGCATTAGGCTTTGTTAGTATAGGTCATTTTCTTTGACAAAGACTGACCAGGACTGTGTTTCTTTTTTCGATGGTGGAGACTATTCCCATCAGAGCTATATGGCAAAATAGGAGTTTTAACCCCGAAAATGTAATAAAGTTTTTGAAACGTGTATCTCTTGTGTCAGTGTCATGCTTGTGATACCATGCCTCGCTTACAGTTCCCATTGCTGCAGGTGATCTGGGATTTAAAGGTCCTGCACAGCTGACTAGGTTTGTGACATCTAGCCTGCCCATTACTCTTAGTGTTTCATTTCCTTTACATGTACTCCTTGCTGCTCTTCCTCGTCACAGTACCTGAGGCTTTCTGGGACTTGGAGTCCCAGGAAGTTTCTACTGATTTTAAGTCAGTGTTGGACAGTTGCATTCAAAATACAATCACCATAAACATCAGAGGTTTCATATGTTGTAGGTTTACCATGTACACATGAAGAGTGAATAGGGTTTTGTTTAACTAAAGTGACTTTCAGAGTTTTACATTTAGATGGTTTGGAATGAGGACAGTATTTGTTTGATTTTGAGATTAAACTATGTAAAGCTCTGTTAAACAAAGAAATTCAGGAGTTAAAAAACCATAAAGAGGAATACCTTTTAAGTGAAATGAAAATAAAACAATGTAGGCAACGGTCTAAAAATTGAACAATTAATCATCGTTCTGCAATCCAACAAAAGGATTCAGAAGCTTTGTTTACTACCATAAAAGGTCATAACTCGCAAAATATATGGTCCTTGATAAATAGTACCGAAGTTTCACAAACACAGTTAATTACTAATCCTATAAATTCCAACGTATGGTCTGAATACTTTGAAAAATGATATGTTGTATCAGACTCTGATTTATTGGAAATGCCACAATTTAATTCATTTTGGCACTTGGATGTATCTGTAGGAAACATAATAAGTAACATTAAAAAGTCTAAGTCCTCTAATACTCTGGGTTCAAATAACCTGTCTTTCTTGACATTGAAACAGAATACCCTAATCTGGGCGTATATATTGCATATCCTGTTTAGTGATGTAATTGCAAACAAGAGAATACCCGAGTCCTGGAGAATATCCTATGTCCTCCTAATATTTAAGAAGGGCAATAGTTTGTCCAAGAACTATCGCCCAATTTCTCTAATGAATGTCGATGTTAAGATTTTCTCATCGATAGTTCTAGATAACTTGCTTGTTTGGATTGAAGAGAAAGACATTCTGGATTTTAAGCAGATAGGGTTGAGAAAAGCTATGATTCCTGCCCCTCATGTCCCCAGCCCTCCAAGATGTGAGGCTGTAGCCAGGCCACGATCATCTACAAAGACCCACTTGGAGTCAGACTCACTCACTCCCATAGGATAACATTGGGGAATTGGACTTGTAGTGCATTGATGGGGACAAGATGGATGCCCCCACATATTTCGGTTGCCAGAACTGCATGTGCAGTCTAGTCGTTTGGGTGTGGTTCAGCCCAGAGACACCTGGGATACCCAGAGACTATTTAAGCCACGCCCAGGCTGAGAAACATGCTTTGTGTTTTCTGCACCTGCAGCGTGACACTCACCGTGTTCGGATCGGTCTCCAGTAGGCCTGCATCTTTCTTCTGCGCTCAACTCCTGCAAGAACAAGAACACCGTTAGGAACAGCCTTACCTTGCAGCGCTTCTGCCCATCATTCATCGCTCCTTCTGTTCTGCGGGCATCTCCGGCGGTGTCATTCCCATCCTGGCACGCCGCTTCCTAAGAAATGGGGAAAAGAACAGAAACAAGGCATTAGTAAGCATTCAGCAAATCTTTGCTTACTTTTAAAGACTGTACGAGCTTCAAACGCTTACCTGAATCCAGGCGCTCTGGGGGAACTCTGTCTCCGGAACCTCTCATCCATCTGCAAGAAGGAAAAGACACTCCAGGTTAGCATGAAAACATCTAGAGGCGCCGCATACAGCGCTTACTCACCGCATTTCTTCTTCATAACCGGCATCCACGCTGAAAACGTTGCGGCACCTAAAAGACACAGAAAAAGAACTCAGTTCAATACAAATACGAAAGGGTCGCATCGCGCTCTCACTCACCTTCAATGCTACTCATCTCAGCAGCACGTCGCCATCCCCGGACGCCGGCCATCATCTAAGGAAGGAAAGGAACGAAGTTAGAGAACTGTTCAAAAGACTCATTATACTTACCTGTCGGACTCTTGCAAGTGAAGTAACTAGGCAGCAACGAGCATGCATCAATCAACGCGCCCCTGCGCTGAAAGCAGGGCGGAGAGCACACTTTCCAAGAAAACAAGGTGAGCTGTGGATCAAAGGGAAGGGTTGGACCCTGGGGAAGAAGGGGTTCAAGCACACAGAGACAATAGGGAGTTAAACTCTACCAATCCTGTGTTTCAGGCCCAGTCTCCAGTCGAGTAGACTCCAGGGAAGGGTTCGAGGTCGTAAGAGGTCAGAACAGGCTGAGTGACATCCTCGTGGATACCAGGTGAGCATTACAGAACACAAAGCCTCACATCAAAATCCACCTGGGCGTCATGGAAACGTCAGAAACCGACCAGTTAGCCCACATGTTGGGGCAGCTACGTTCCGAAGCACATGCAGCGAGGCAGGAGACCAACAACCTGAGGAGAGAGCTGATAGTAGCCAAAGAACGCACTGATGATTTAAGCCGACAACTTCTCCAGTTACAAGCAGGGCATGCACCCTTGCCGGGAAGCGTGCCCTTGATACCAGCACCATCAGCCAATCCCGTTCAGATAACCCTTCCTGGGGCAGTTCCCTTGGCCCCGCCCGATCGATTTATGGCGGATCCCAAGAGGTTTGCAACGTTCATGAACCAGTGCCGCCTGCACTTCCTTTGTAGACCAGGGGCCTTTCCGAATGACCAATCACGGGTCACCTTTGTGCTATCCTACCTGAGTGGTAGCGCCGCGGACTGGTCTGTACCCTTTGTGGCCCAAGACGATCCTTTGATGCATGACTTTAGGGGCTTTCAGCCGGAGATGGAAAAGCTGTTTGCCCGTCGTACTCATGGGCAGGCATTAGACAACGAACTTCTGTCCCTACGCCAAGGGAATCAAGACCTATTAACATAAATAGCCACGTTCGATAGACTCGTAGTTGAAGCAGAATGGCCAGTGGAGACAAGAACCACGTTATTTCATTGGGGGTTGTGGGGGGGGCTCAAGGATGTTCTCGCACAAGTAGTGAACCCCCCGAAAGACTGCTCAGAATTCATTGACCTTGTTGTTCAACTGGATCATAGGTTGCACGACCGAAGAGCAGATCGAACCAGACCTTACCCTCGCCCTATGTATGTGCGTTCAAAGGACAATATTGCCTGCACAACGGAAGGTTCAGGAGAACCAATGCAAATCGCGGGGGTCAGATCCCCCTTGACTAAAGCGGAAAGGGATAAAAGGAGACAGCAGCAGTTATGTCTGTACTGTGGAAGGTCAGGTCATTTCCTTAAAGAGTGCCCTGTGAAGCCACCGAGGTGGACGGTAGGGGCCACGGACAAGGAAGATACCACCAAGGAATCAGAAAACTCCCCAGCCCTGCAAGTGTAGGGGTCCACTTGTCGAGCAAAGAAAGTGAATTACAGACCTCCCATTTTGCACTATCTGTGGTCTTGATCAATCACCAACAACCATCTCGGATGCACGCTGTAAGAGCGTACATTGACAGTGGAGCCGTTGGGAATTACATCGACCAGGATCTTGCGGCAAAGATGGGGCTTCCGTTACACCCTAAATCAACCACCGACACTGTTACCACTGTCGACGGCATGGAAATAGCTTCTGGTCCAGTATCCCAATGCACTGCAGCTTTAACCCTTCTGTGCTAGGATGGACACCAAGAATCTATCGTTTTCGACCTCATTAAGGCACCACAGTTCTGGTTGATTTTGGGAAGGCCATGGTTGGTAGCTCACAATTCTCGAATCGATTGGCGAGCAAAAGTATTGGCCTTTCCCGAGACTTGCGCCCACACATGTTATCGCAAAGAGAAACAACCAATAGACACCAGAACCTCCACGCTTGCGACTGTGGCAATCGGCACCCTACCAAGTGAATATCAGGACTTTCAAGATGTCTTTCAGAAAGAACAGGCTAATACCCTGCCACCGCATAGACCATACGATTGCCAAATCGACCTGATACCCGGCACACAAATCCCTTGTGGGCAAATTTACACACTCACGGAACCAGAAAACCAGCACCTGAAGGCCTATCTTGACCACTACCTGGCCAATGGGTTCATCCGTCCCTCGAAGTCTCCAGCAGCCAGTCCTCTATTCTTCGTACCGTAAAAGGAGGGGGACTTGAGAACGTGCATCAACTATCGTGCACTGAACCAGATTACCGTAAAAAACGCTATCCCCTGCCACTGATCCCTGAATTGCTTGATCAAGTCAAAGATGCCCAAATCTACACAAAACTAAACCTGAGGGGGGCCATATCACCTTGTTCGCGTAAAACAGGGGAACGAATGGAAAACCGCTTTTCGCACCAAATACGGCTTCTACGAATATCAAGTAATGCCCTTTGGCCTTTGCAATGCGCCTGGAGCATTTCAATACTTCATGAACGATGTCCTACGAGAATTGATTGATGTCTGTGCTCTAGTGTACATCGACAATATTCTAGTATATTCCTCATCAAAGCAGGACCACATTAAACACGTCCGATCCGTATTAGAGAAACTCCGTCAACACCAGCTCTATGCCAAGCTCGAAAAGTGCTCATTCCACGTCTCGGAGGTGGAATTCCTGGGCTTTATTCTCAGCCCGAATGGAATCCGAATGGATGTACACAAGGTAGATGCTATCCTGAACTGGCCATCGCCAAATTCATTCAAGGGGGTTCAAAGTATGCTGGATTTTGCGAACTTCTACCGCCGGTTCATCCCAGGATTTTCGCAAATCGTGCATCCCATCACGTCATTGCTAAGGAAAAGCAACAAAAAGTTCCAGTGGACAACAGAAGCCGAGGAAGCTTTCCAGGAACTCAAAGTAAGATTCACATCTGCCCCAATCTTACACAACCCTCGCCAGGATATCGCATACCTGGTGGAAACGGATGCCTCAAGCATGGCTATGGGAGCCGTCCTCTCACAAAAGGACCCCAAATCGGGCCAGTTACACCCTGTTGCCTTGTGGTCGCGTAAATTCACACCCCCTGAACTCAATTACGCTATCACACGCCAAGAACTCTTGGCCATTAAATCAGCCTTTAAGGCATGGCGGCACTACCTCTTGGGTGCCAGACACACAATCACCGTAATAACTGACCACCGGAACCTCCAGTACCTAAAAGCGGCAAAGGCCCAATCCTCACGACAACTACGTTGGGCTCTTTTTTTTGTTGTTGCTGAATATGACTACGTGATTACATTTTGACCAGGGGTGAAAAACAGGAAGGCTGATGCCCTTTCCCGTATCGGGGTGGAAGAGCAAGGGTATCAGACCCCTGACCCAATAGCAATCATCCCGAGTGACAAACTCCTAGGAATCACAGCAACCATAACTCTTGAAGAAATCCAAAACCTGATGAGTCCGGAGCAATTACAAGCGTGGAGTGCACAAGGAGAACATTACATGATAAAAGATCAGTTGCCCTACTTCCGGAATCGTTTATTCTTACCAAACCAAGAACTACGAGAACAAGTCATGTCCGGTTATCATGATTCCTTGATCGAGGGCCACCCCGGAATCGGTAAAACCCTAGCCAATTTAAAACGAAATTATTGATGGCCCACGTGGCGTAAAGACATTATCCAATTCATCCTATCTTGTGGAGTGTGTGCTCAAAACAAGTCATCCAAGCAGAAACCGGCTGGGCTATAACAACCATTGGAAATCCCACCAGCACCCTGGCACACGTCCCTCGATGTTATTATTGACTTACCAGCCAGTCAAGGGTTTAACACCATTCTTGTGGTTGTGGGCCTATTTTCAAAAATGGCACATTTCATTCCTCTTAAGGGGCTCCCAAATGCTTCCACTCTGGCAAAGGTATTTCTTGAAGGCATCGTACGGCTCCATGGGTTTCCTTCAGTTTTGGTCTCAGATCGAGGTACTCAATTTGTATCTAACTTCTGGAGAAAATGCTGCTCCATCGCCCAGATCGACATCCGGCTATCCACCAGTCACCATCCCCAAACGGATGGTCAAACTGAGAGGACAAATCAGACGCTCGAGCAGTATCTGCGTTGCATGTTACACCAAGCTGAAGGAAGCTGGTTCGACCTTTTATGGATAGCTGAATATGCTTATAATAATTCCCTACACACCCGCACTGGGCAGACACCCTTTTATACCATGTATGGCAGGCACCCACGTACTTCTGAGTTGGACATTCCTACAACCCTGGAAATGCCAGCAGTCAAAACCTTGCACACGACCATTTCTCAAACCTTTAAAAGGGCAGCTGAACACCTACTTCAAGCTAAGAATTGCCAAAAGAAGTTTGCTGATCAACACCGAGCAAAGGCCCCCAACTACTAAGTGGGAGACAAAGTCTGTCTGGCGTCTAAACATGTGTCCGTTAAAGGAACCCGAACTTTCCGTCCAAGATACCTGGGTCCATTCACCGTCACCTCCATGATAAATCATGTGGCGGTCAGACTAGCTTTGCCGTCAAACATGCAGATTCACCCTGTGTTCCACGTGTCTCTCCTTAAAACTGTTCAACCTGGGACCCGGGTAGCAACGCCACCGCAGTCAGTAGTAGTCGCCGGGGAGCCAGAATTCGAAGTCAAGGACATCCTGGATTCAAAGTACGTCAGATCCAAATTATACTACTTAGTAGACTGGAAGGGGTGTGGTCCACAAGACAGGACATGGGAGCGTTGTGAGTACATCCATGCACCTCGCTTGCTTAGATGATTTCATCAAAACCATCCAAACAAACCAGGACCTGACAGAAGAGCCACCTTGAGAGGGGCCTTGGGGGGAGTGCTGTCATGATGTCTGCCCTTCATGTCCTTTGCCCTCCAAGATGTCAGGCTGGAGCCAGGCCACGATCACCTACAATGGCCCTCAAGGGCCTCTCCATTCCTCCAAAGACCCACTTGAAGTCAGACTTGGCGCTTGTGACACCAGACTCACTCACTCCCATAGGATAATATTGGGGAATTCGACTTGTAGTGCATTGATGGGGACAACATGGATGACCCCACATATTTCCGTTCTCAGAACTGCATGTGCAGTCTAGTCTTTTGGGTGTGGTTCAGCCCAGAGACACCTGGGATACCCAGAGACTATTTAAGCCACGCCCAGGCTGAGAAACATCCTTTGTGTTTTCTGCACCTGCAGCGTGACACTCACCGTGTTCGGATCGGTCTCCAGTAAGCCTGCATCTTTCTTCTGCGCTCAGCTCCTGCAAGAACAAGAAAAACTTTAGGAACAGCCTTACCTTGCGGTGCTTCTGCCCATCATTCATCGCTCCTTCTGTTCTGCGGGCATCTTCGGCGGTGTCATTCCCATCCCGGCACGCCGCTTCCTAAGGAAAAGGGAAAAGAACAGAAAAAAGGCATTAGTAAGCATTCAGCAAATCTTCGCTTATTTTTAAAGACTGTACAAGCTTCAAACGCTTACCTGAATCCAGGTGCTCTGGGGGAACTCTGTCTCCGGAACTTCTCATCCATCTGCAAGAAGGAAAAGACACTCCAGGTTAGCGTGAAAACATCTAGAGGCACCGCATACCGCGCTTACCGCATTTCTTCTTAATAACCTGCATCCACGCTGAAAATGTTGCGGCACCTAAAAGACACAGAAAAAGAACTCCGTTCAATACAAATACGAAAGGGTCGCATCGCGCATCGCGCTCTCACTCACCTTCAGCGCTACTCATCTCAGCAGCACGTTGCCATCCCCGGACGCCGGCCATCATCTAAGGAAGGAAAGGAACGAAGTTAGAGAACTGTTCAAAAGACTCATTATACTTACCTGTCGGACTCTTGCCAGTGAAGTAACTAGGCAGCAACGAGCCTGCATCAACCAACGTGCCCATGCGCTGAAAGCAGGACGGAGAGCACACTTTCCAAGAAAAAAAGGTGAGCTGTGGATCAAAGGGAAGGGTTGGACCCCGGGGAAGAAGAGGTTCAAGGACAATAGGGAGTTACACTCTACCAATCCTGTGTTTCAGGCCCAGTCTCCAGTCGAGTAGACTCCAGGGAAGGGTTCGAGGTTAACAGGTGAGCGTTACAGACGCTGGCGGTCTGCTTGTTACTCAGTTACAGTGGAACGCATGTGTCAAGGGTCAACTTCCTCTATACTTCGCCTCGATGGTCCTGTCGATGGCCTTCAACATGGTCGACAAACGACACTATGGCGAAGGTTCATTGAATTAGGAATCGACAAAGGTCTGCTGGAATTATTGATACATCTTTATTCCAAAACAGTGATGAGGGTTAGACTTAACAACCAAGGCCTTATGTCAAAAGTAATTAAGTCACACAACGGGTTAAAACAGGGCTGCACACTCACTGCTATTTTATTTAACCTGTATGTATCTGCAGCTGGTAAATATCTGGACAGTGTGGCATTAGTTGCTCCCAAATTGGGTAAACTAAAAGTACAATGGGTCGCGTATGCTGATGATTTTTTACTCTTTGACTGCACCAAAATTGATTTAAAAAGACTTATTAATACGTTTGCGACCTTCATAGTGGATCTGAAATTGAAAATAAGCTCGTCAAAAACTGTAATCATAAATAACGCAGTAAAACAAATCTCAAAATTTACTTGGAGATGTGAAGGTACAAGGATCAAACTACAAAGCACTCTGAGATATTTCGAGTATTCATTTTCTAGCTCTATGACTAATATTTTTATTAAAAAATTGCTTAAGGCAGAAGGCCATCGACGCCTCAAAACAATTGAGCATCACCGAGAGAAGATTTGGGAGATGTTCGATGCATGTGTGCAGGGAATTCTATATGAGGAAAGTTATTCCACGACTCTTGTATGGTTTAGAGTTTCTTCCCAAAGTATTAACACCTTATTTAAAAACCATAGAAGCAACTGTATGGAGAAATGTCTTGTTCTTTATGCCACAGTGTGTACCCATGGAAGTTATACGATATGAGTTTGGCTTACTTTCACTGAAAAGCAGCATGATTTGGAAAAAGGCAGCACTGCTTAGAAAATGCTTCACTAGTGACAAAGAGTCTATGTATCACAGATAAGGCGATGATAATTCAGGTACCTTTATGTGTATGCTAAAAGAGGATGTAGACATTATATTAATAAACTTGGGTCTTTCTATTGGAACTCTTATTAAAAGCCCACTGAAAGTGAAAAAGTTGATCAAAGCATTTTATTGGGTTGAAATCAATGCAGTGATTCTAAATTCCAAATTGTACTCCCAAATAGTGTCATTTTGGAAATGGTACCCTGTACCAAAATCATATATGGTAAAATATCCCTTGCACTTGTTTAGGAATAATTGTATGCGATTCAGATGCAATGTATTAAATCCACAAGAAATATGTAACATTTGATTTCCCACTCCTGGGGAATATAAATATTGTAGGCACTGTCAAATTGTAGGTGAAAAAGAGACATTGCCTCATTTGTTATTAACTTGTCCGAAACTGTTGTTGAAAAGGATTGAATATTTTGAGCAATTTGTTATTAATATATCATATGTGAATAGAGAACTATTGTAGCACGAAATGTTACATGGTACCTCAATAGCATTGAAAATGTGCGTAAATGCTTTTTTAAGGAATATCTGCAATTTGGAATAATATATCAATGTACTGTAATTTTGTTTAAAAAAAACTGCTGGAGAAGAATTCCACTTTTAAGATGAAATGTTTTTTTTGTATTTGGATTTTTTTTTACATGTTCTTAAACTGGTTATCAATCTTTTAAAGTTATGTAAAGATTTATATAAACCATAACAAATAAAAGAAAAAAAAACATTATAATGTTATTCTTCTGTTAATTGCATCATCATGCTTTTGTTAAGCATTTTGTCTTAGTTTATTTAATCGTTTACAAAGTTTTTTTATATTTCAGGATGACAAAGAAATTTCTAAGAGACCACTGCAAACAGCACAAATTGTATGTCACTCCATATTTAAATGACACTCTTTACCTCCATTATAAAGGTAAGTGAATTGTCCCTCAAAGGTCTCCTGTATGTCATTGCGGGGAGAGAAAGTGGGGGCTGAATGCTAGTCTCTGATGCCATGATTACATACTTTTTGTAATTTTGCCCAACCTCTGTTGCTGGCGCAAACATTTTCTTCTGCATTAAAACATTAGGAATCAAGTGATTTTACAGGGAAATGTGTAGAATTCAGAAACGACATAGAAATGTTCTGCAAAAACATCATAGAATTATTGTCACCCACACAGTTACAGCATTCAGCTCAGAACTCTACATATGATGTTCATTTGGATTTGAACATGCACAGAATTATTTCAGGAATGCATGAAGAATGATCTAACCCGATACTCAGTATTCACACAGGAGAACTGTTTGGGCTCCCTGACATTGTCCTCAGTTAGCATCTTTGTAATTTTCTTCACAAATATAAAGCAATGTCTAGTTTTCACTGACGCATTCATGACAACACTCGCTTTTTACTCATGTTTTTTCTATGATATGGCATTTATAATGCGCCTATACACAAGTGTTTCAAGTGTTTTATGAAACACCTACATACTGTCGGGAGGACCCACTGTGTCAACTGTGACCCGTCACTTGTGGTCTCAGATTGGAGACATGGACAGAAATATATATTTCAAGTGCTTTATTTATGCAAGTGCTCAAAGGTTTCAGGATACTTGCCAAAGAAATACAGTAACACGAACGATGTCAAGATCAGAAGGGTGGCCAAATATAAAGTGTCTGTGTCTAAAGTGAGGATTATTTGTCAATGGGATCTAACTAAGGGTCCAAAGGAACAGGAATTACCCATCTTACAAAAAAATGTGATCCTCTGTAAAAGTGTTCAAATTACAAAAATGGAAGTCCAAATTCAAAAGTGATTGTAGTGGTCTAAGCAAATGTATTCAGAGATAAAACTGATGTTTTGGGGGTCAGGCAGACCTGTGTTTCCAAGCCTTCTTGCTGGTGGTTCTCCTGCTGTGGCAAGCTTGCAATTCCCTGGTCGAAGGGTGTCTCACCTACTGCAGTAATTGGCTGTCCCAGGTAGGGATGGCCTAACATACATCACCCTACTCTCTCTCATGCCCTTCTCCCCCTCTCATTAGGCTATCGTGTTCCCTTCTCCACCTGGTCTACTTCTAGTCTCTCTCAAGTGGCAAGCAGACTGTCCCTCAGTGGGTTGGCCTAAAGCTAAATATTTTTTTTATTTTGTATTTTTTTATTTTTTTTTATTGGCTCAGAGGATGACTTTCAATAGATCGCAGCGAGGTAGCTGCTCTGCTACTTACGAAACCCTGACCCAGAATCAGGTCGTCTACGAATGATTTAGCACCAGGTTCCCCACGAACATGCTGTGCACTACGGGCGAGAGAGGTGGCCCCCTTCTGTCCACACTTGAGTCCCGAGGCAAGCGGCTCTACGCACCGGCCCAGAGGCCGGCTATCCTAGGCCAACCGAGGCTCCACAGCGCTGCGGTATCGTTACTGTTTAGGGGGGATTCTGACTTAGAGGCGTTCATTCATAATCCCACAGATGGTAGCTTCGCCCCATTGGCTCCTCAGCCAAGTACATACACCAAATGTAAAGCTAAATATGGCTCAGACTACATTTTTGGATTCTAAACTGGGCTGGGCTAAGTGTGTGCTTTCATCCCCCTCTCATGGGATCTCTCCTGCGTTTGCCTGCTTAACTCTGCGTTCCTCCATGAGCCTTGCGTGTGTTTTGCTCCCACTGAAACCTTCTAGTAAACGTAGGGACTGAATGGATACTTTTAATCTATTCTCGGGGTGTTGGGGATAGTGAAATTGTAACCCTTCCTGCTACACTTTCTGGCACGAGAGGATTATAAATACAACTTTGTTGCAATGCATGGAAAATGCACGCTGGTTTTCTTCAATCCTGCAAACTTTCTTCCTGGACTTCTTCTGCCCAAACGCTGGAAAAACCAGAGTAGAACACCCATTAGCTGTGTTGTAACAATGTGTCAACGTTATTCATTTATATTCACTGGGTTTCACTAGAGGAAACAGATATCTTTTTCAAGTCTATGGGCCTGGAATTACAAGGTCTTTGTTCGCACATGGGGTCTTGGGATTCGCTAATGGGAGCTCCTTGAGGTGCACTGTGACAGGCACCCGCCCTTAGAAAGGCCGCTTTGTCAAAGTACTCCCCTACCAGCCAGCTCCCAACCGACAATCAACCACCCACACTTGTATTCACAACCATTAAGGTAACCGAATTAAGTGATCTACAAAAATGATTAAAAATCAAAATACGAGAACAACAGTCCTATGGAAAGTTGTTCAGAACTGTTAACCGCTGCATGAACCAAGTCTTTAATTGTGATGCTCTTCTTACCATTCAAGAAATTATTTTCAGCCGTGAACTTATTTATCATGCCAGGCCAAGTTATACTCAAAAGGAGCCGGAAGGCAGGGAAATGCCAACTAAGACCTGAGGATCCAACTTTGCCAATTTACTACGGTTAAGAGGGAGACCAAGAGATTCAACTCTGCGAGTTCACCAATGATTACTACTATATTAAAGGATAATTTCCTACTTGCAACACTATTACATGGATTATCTGATTGGTTTGGGCAACCTTTAGTTCAAACATCTTTAGACCTAGACGTTCTTCACCAGCAGCCTTCTTCATTTTATGCATATTCTTAATGGTAGCATTTCACTTCACTAGCTTATTGGCCCAAGATAATTGGGTCTTTTTCTTTTTTCTCTTATTTATTCTTATATACAAAGGTCAGGAATAATAAACATCATCAAAGCAATGACAGTTTTATGAGTATTCTTTATTATTTATATTGGGAGCCACTTCAGAAGCCACTGCAGTACCGGAAAAACCTTCAGGGGTTAAATCTGGAAGAGAGAAAGTGGGAAAAAGTTCTGCAGCCAGTAGTAGCTCTCCATTCGAACTTGCTACACTCTCTGTATCTGGTACAATATGCACCTCAATATCTTACTGCACCCTCTCCTAGCCAGAGGAAACTATGCATGTTGCTCTCTCATTGGTTGATATAGATGATCAAAGGAAGGGAATGGGAAGGACATTTGTAAGTCTATGTCAGGGGCTGAGGCTTTTAAGCTTGATTGTATTTTTCAAACAATCATGTTTTGTTATGGTTACAATTAATTTCCTTCATACCGGAGCATTCATTAGAAAAGTCATTTACGACATTGTTGGTTTCTTTTGTTCTAGTTCAAACCCCTCCTAACAGTTATTTGGTTATAAATCATGGCCAGAAGATGAGTTTAGCTGATGGGACAGGCTACCCCTCACTAGACTGTGTTGTCTATCAGAGACTTTTAATAGGATTTCAACTGTCGTTTTACGTGTAGGCAATATTTAATCTAAAGAAGCATCAAATATAGATTCATCAAAGCCATGGCCCATGGCACTTGCCACAGAAGGTGACAAAGGTCTAGAATGATGGCTGGGCAAGAGGGAAGGGGCACAAGGTAAAGTTTGCGCTTTTTACTAATTGGGGAGAGTATGAGCTAGCCAACTGACAAAGAAAAGGCAACATGTTAGTGGCTCCTTTATAAGAATCAATCATTTCCTCCAATCTCCTTTCACCATTTCCGCCCATTACATTATATTCAACTTCTTTAATCACAGGATGGTTAAACATAGCAATGGCAAATTGCCTATGATTTCTAAAATGAACTTGTACTACTAAGGTGTTCCAAGTGGAATAATTATTTAATTAACTGGAGAGATTTAGGTTGAGAGTTGACAATTAAATGTAGTCATTTATTGAACTTGCCAATTTCAGCAGAGTGGCATGGGCAGGTTCTAACACGTTTGGTGCCAGTTCATCTCAAAATAGGTTAGTAGAAATATTACAAACATTAAAAGAATGAGAATGAATGCTACTAATAGAAAGTCCATCAAATTATTTGAATCGGAGCCAGTTGGAATGGCAACACTTCTATAGAGTAATGGGCGCAATTCACTCAACCGTTGAATTTGGATACACCTTGATGGTCTTTACACCATGATGGTCTTTAAGAGGAAGAACAGTCTTGGCTGCCCCATGAAATACTGGGGATGTGATCAGAGAGACCAGACAAATGCAATTCTGTTTGGCAGTTAGTAGAGCAGCTCTAAACTCAATCAGCTCCTGTTCACCTGATGCAAGAACCCAATAAAGTGCTTGTGCCGCAGTAAAGGGCAATATATGTTTTTGAAGCAATTATGCTACAGCAACAACCCTTAACCCACACCCTGCATTGGCTGCTATCTGCCCTTATCGAGATGATTGAGGGAGAGTAGGAGCAATTTCACCCAGGAATCATCAAATGGAGTAACAGCTCCAAGCTTAGAGAGCCCCCTGTCATCTGCTTCTAGTACTGAATTAAGTGCTTTTGCCATAGTAAAGTGAAGTAAACATTCTAGTCTGAATCCTTCTGCCTTTTAGCTCACAAGAATACAGCTGCAGCAGCCTTTCCCCAACAGTACACATCAGCAGATGACCTCCCCTAATGATCGTTGTTAAGCAATTCAGGTGTTTCAGAGGGGGGAGTAGCATCGATTCCCTTCTGAAATTGGGGAACTCGGGGAGCTCTCATTTGTCTGCTTCTTGATTCCAGTTTGGTCTGTGCCCTATTATACAAGCAGCAGAATTGGTGCTAAATTCATTTGCTCCCTTTTTTGCACAATGTTTGGATAATTTGGCTCCTGATGGGACTATAAATCCTTTTACTCACATTACCTTTTCTATTAGCCTCTGTCTGCACCCTTTCAATTTCTGGGTAAAGCTCTTTTGCAGTCCTCCTGGGCTTGCCTGGGTTTTTAAGCTACCTCCTCCCTCCTGTGGTTCCCCGGGAAGTAACCATCTTCTGCTCACTGACCTTGCTTTCAGGTGACCCTCTGGTCCAAAATCCATAAGTCTTGCCCTCCTCCTTCACACTCACTCCCCTTTCCCCTCCATCATCTACATGTCTGTCCTCCTGGAACTCTCTGCCTCTCCTTCCTCCTCCTCCACTGTCTCTCCAGCTCCTCTCTCTCTCTATCTCTCTCCCTCCCTCTCCTGGTCTTTTGTGCATTCTCTCTTGCTCTCTCTCTCGCTCTCTCTTTCTCTCTCGCTCTTTCTCTCTCTTGTACTCTCTGTAGCTCAGGGATGTCGTCCTCTTACCCACCAACCTAGTGGAGACTGGCTGCCTTTTATAGTGTGCATAATTAGGTTAATAAGGCAATTTGTTTCTGATTGTCTGGCCCATACTTTGTTGGTTTTTCCTGGCCCTGATGCCATGTACCTACCTCCTCCCTTTGTGGGAATCGCCCTCCTTTTTTGCAAGCAAGGAGAGATGTTTAATCATTTTGTTTGTCACCATGTTATGGTCCGAAAGGAGTGTCGTTGCTGCTTCCTGACAAAGTGCACTGCCTACCAAGTTCATGAGGAACTAGGAGTCCTGTGCTTGTATTCTGCCTGGCAATTTCAGGGGGAACAGATTCTCCTCTCAGTTTGTTCGGTAGGAATCAGAAGCTGTGGTTCAAGGTCGCACACAAAGTTGAGGTGCCTAATTTCTTTTTCAGTCATGTGTTTTATTAGAAGCCCAAGCCAGGTCGGGCTTTATCCTTCAAGCAGGAGCCACGTGCCTTGTCCATGCTAGGCAGTGTACAGTGTGCGTTTCTCCCTCACAAGTTGGCATGAGAACATTGGGGAGATCTCTGGCCGGTCCCTCTGGTCCAGAGTAGGTCTCTCTAACTGATGCAGTATTAACATAGCAATGCCAGAACAGGTTTGCTACAAGTAGCCAGAGTCCTAGGCCGACAAGAAGTCCCCCCTGTGCTTTCACTGGCTTTAACCATGGCTCTTAAACACCTTCCTTTCCCTGGGTCCTGCCCTTCTGTCCACTCTTTTCAGTTGCATTCTTCTCTTTGACGCCGGACCAAAAGCTCATACTTATGGAACCTCCTTCTGTTCCCATCTCCTATTCTTTGAGCACTAGCATCACCTCTTCGGCACTCCCGTCACATGCCCATTGCTTCATCTGTTCCATGCTCCCTGTGGGTCTACTCTTTACCTCTTTTAGGGTCTGAATTGCCCTCCACAGCAAGCTCCTTTACTTTCTCATGATGCCCAACTCCTCCACCTTCCCTCAACCTTGTCCTCTCTCCATCTGGTGCTCTTCTCCCCCACCTCATCTCTTTCTGATGGTCTCCTCCACCTCCTTCCAATATCTCTCCCTTCCTCCCCTCCTTCTGATTTTCTCTTCCACCTCCCCTTCTCTCTTTCTGCGTTCCAACTTGTTTCTGTCAGGGAATCTCCTAATGCCTTGGATATGGTGAAAGAAGAGTGGGAAACAGGGGGGGAAGACAGGCAGAACGCTACCCAGTTTATACAGACCATTCGAGAAAAGAATGGCTGCATTAAGGGACTTTCTACATGAACACGTATAATCCAGCCAAAACCACCAGAAGCCTTTGTATGATATCACCAGGCTTGCCTGGGAAATTCAAAGTTGGAGATGAGGTCTGTGTGTCATGTCACAAACAATCTATTCGCTGGACGGCATGGGGCCATGTCAAGTCATAGAAATATTAAGTGATTTGAACCACCATGTTCAACAAAGTGACTGCAAGAAGAGATAACATGTGTATCATATCAAATGGGTTAAAGAATGAAAAGACCATACTAAGCAAGCATGATGGTGAGTGCAAAGATCCAACTGGGCACCTGCTTAAAAGCCTCCTTATAAAGATAGTTCTCGAAACCTTGAAGGCCAGGCAAGCCAACTGTCAACAGGGATATCGAATTGATTTTGCTGATGCATTTGGAGACAAACTGTGAATGGTTATAGGATTAATGCACTGGATTGAGACACCATCCAAAAAGGTTGTCAGGATTTGGCCCTAATGCCTACTACAGTCAGACAGCAAGTGGATCAAACTGAGATTGAGCAGATGCTGCAAATGGAGCCATTGGTCGTCCCTGATTGCACGGGTCCTGGAGATTTTGCCTCGACTTATGTGAAGTAAACAAAATTACACAATTCTGTGCATAACCCATGCCCACCGTGGAGGAAAAGGTTGAGAGAATGGGACCGGCCAGCTATATCGCGACCCTCGATCTAATAAATGGTTATTGCGGGATCCTTTTGGTGCTGCAAGAAAGGGAGAAGACTGCCCTTTCCACCACTTCTGGCCTGTACCTTTCGCCTGCATTAGGCACTAGCCACCTTCCAGAGGATGATTAACCAAGTAATGTAACCTCATTTAGAATATGCTGGGGTCTTCTTGGGTGATATCATGATACATATACATAGCAGAACATGGTCTGAACGTACGTGTCAACTGTACCTCGTCACTCAGTCTGTAGTTGGCGCTACTGAAAGTGAACCCAGACAAATGCCACCTGGAACTGCCATCAGCCAAGTACCTAGGCTTTAAGGTCAGTATGGAATAGTTCAGCCTTAGAAAGCCAAGTTTGAGCCACTCGGGAATGTCCCGCAACTTCAGACAAAAGAGAACATTTGGCTTTTCTACCTCACTTCTCTACCATTTGCACCTCTTACCAGCTTCCTCAAGGACGTGAAGTACAGCAAAATCACCTGGACACCAGCAACTGTGGATGCTTTCAATCATCTGAAGCACTTACTTTGCTCTCCACCACTCCTAATTGTGCCATATTTAGTCAACTCCTTCCATTAACAGACATATGCTTTAAAGGGTAGGCTAATGCTGTTCACTCCCAGCAGTGTAACAGTAAACAACCTATCCTCTATATCAGCTGGAAGCTGGCCAAGATGGCGACTATGAATGCCTGGAGCAAAGGCTGCTAGGAAACATAGTCCTCACTGAAAGCCATGCCTCCTTTAATGAAAGGCATGCAGCACTAATCTCCACAGGTGCCAACGTGGACTGCGCAGCTTGGAGCCTTTACCGTGCAAGGTGCAGGGTAAGTATCTGGGATTGGCATGAGGGCATCAGGAGGGCAGGGGGGTAGCGTGACCTCACGCCTGACTGCTGCAGGTCTCACCTACCCCAGGAAACTAACAGAATGGTGGGACAGGGTGCTGCTAGCCAGCGATCCCGCGTTTCCAAAGAGGCACTGGGACAGCAGCACAGCAGGCACTCTGTCGGCTCCAGACACAAATGTACTGATTCATCAACAGTCAGCTTTGCATTTGCACACACGATACTTTAAAACCCATACTATTACTGCTGCCTTAAGTAGAGCAAGACCCAATTCAGAGGTCCCTAGAGACTCTTCCTGAGTTCCCGTACCTAATGCAGTTTTTCCAGTTCACCTTTTTCGAGCAGTATTTCCCCACATAAATGACGCAATCTTAGGAATCCATTGTATACTCGCAGAGTGTATCTTTGTGGGTGATACAAAGTTGTAATGTTACTGAGGATAAGCATTCCTTTCACATTCAGAGGGATTAAAAAGACTGTCAAAAGATTTACCAGCTTCAAAATCATATGCTAGGGAAGCAAGGGACCTGTGTCCTTTTCAAGCAGTGCTTTGCAGTAAAAGGAATGGGGAAGTGGATTCCGAGATGGCAGACATCCAAGTTAAAGGGTTGGTCCAGTCTTTAAACATCAGAGTAACCTTCGGTGAGCCTATGAATGGCAGCTAATCCTAGAATCAGACCAATATTGGCACACAGGTGCAAACCTTCACAGGACACCATCCCCAGTTGGGAGGGATCATAGCCATATAAAGCGTCAAGGGATAAGTCAGTTGAGGTGGGTCTTTGGTGAGAGAAAGTGGAGCATGGATGAGCAGCTGGGGTTGGAGAGGGGAGCTTTTAAGAAAGTGGCAAGCATGCAGAATGTATGAAGGGGGTTGGAAGAAGAAAACATATTGGAGGAGAGAAGGAGTTATTGAGAGACCAGTGGGGGAGAAAGAGGTGGCTGAGGAGCGGATTGGTGCCAGAGAGGAGCTGGGTGGCAGTAAGGATGAGGTTGGAAAGTAGGAGGAGTGTGGCAAGTTTGATTTTGGTGATGAGGCTGATGGAGATCTAGAAGAAACGTTTGGAGAACTTAAGGGGGAGCTTGGTTTACTTAAGTAGAGGCGTTGGGTGAACATAAGGATGAGGACGGTTAAAACTAAGGAGACGGTTGCCAAAAAGAAGGCAGTGATTTGGAAATGTTAGGAAGAGGGGGAATGAGGAGAATGCCAAGCAGTGGTAGGTGGAGAACATCAGAAGGTGGTAGGAGAACATCAAGAAGTGCTAGGAAGAAAGAAAACATCAGAAGGTAGGAGGAGGAGATCACCAAGACTGAGTAAGAGCAAGGTGGATAATCGAGAAGGGGCTAGTGAGAGGAGTGTAGAAAGAAGCAGCTTCAACTGCATGGGGTGGAGAAGGAGCCTGTGGTGTAAGGAGAAATTGAGCAGTTGGAAGAATATCAGGACCAGGCGGTAGGAGAAAGGAAGGAACAGTATGCAGACTTTACAGGGGAGAGGTGGGAGAATAAACAAGCCTATGGCAGGGAGCAGACACCAGGTTCAGAGAGGCAAAGGAGCGTATCGAAGCCAGGACCCTGAAAGGAAAGGATAGACATGCCCAATAGACTCAGTCTTTAGGGAGGAGAGAAGACCACCAGTGGACTGGTACCCCAAGAAATGGAACTACCTGAGGGAGTGCTAGATGCAGAAACTCTGGCTCTACCTCCCCTCCTCGAGGGGGCCCAACAAAACTTGCAGGCCCTGGACAAACCCATCTAGTCCCCTTTAGAAGATGGGAGCAGGAAACCCTAAAACCTTAAAATGACAGTGAGAGAGAGATGTGTTCAGGCACCCCTGGAAACTCCCAATGCCACTATCCATGGATTCCTGGAAACTCGCAATCGGAAAGACTTATGTAGAAATGTTGTTGAGCACTTCATTTTTCTCCGGAGGCCCTTCCGTCCATTACCATTCCCTTGACACAACTGAGATCCTTGAGTGAATTGTCATCCTATTTTAGTCAATGAAGACTAAACAAATTTTGTTTGTTGTTGTGTCCTTTCTTTGTGCAATTACCCACAATAAAAATCTTTGAACTACAAATGTTTGGTCTAGCTGGTCTTTTGATCTGGTCTTATGTGACATCATCCATATGTAATTAAGCATTGATCCTTTTTTTCAGGTGATTCAAAATGTATTTTCCCATTCAGGATTTCTATACACCATAAAACAGTGCCCAATATTGGCCATCACACTTTTTCCAAAACTAACAACCATTTCAGCCACCCTATGATTGGAGTACAATTTTGGTGGTCTTCTGGTTTTTTCTAACTCGTAATGCAGCAGTAATTACTACACAGATTTCAGGTTTCCTGAATGCAATATCTTAAACATTTTGGATATGTTTTTTTCCATTTCTGGTGGTCAGTACATCATGGAATATCAATCTTCCAATGAGGTGGTCAGTCCAAAGCATTATTTGAAGAATTGCCTGTCTTTAACTCTGTTGTTTGATGAGGGCCTCTGTGTCACCAATCTGCATCTCGTCTGTGTCTCAATCACAAAACATTCATGTGCGCGCCACCAACATTGATTGAACAAGATTGTGTATGCATTTGCACTGATTCCTCTCATTCTGATAACTCTTCGAAAGATCAGACCATCAAACAATTCTTCTCTGATTCTGGTGGTCTCAACTTGGCCCGACAGATTTGTTATTCCTGTCTCCTCTAGTTCTCAGAAGGCAGGTTCCTGGAATATCCTCAAGAGCTGAGCTCCTTAGTGGAAGGTATGCAGTTTCCATCCCTCCCTATCATCAATGAGTGAAAGAGCCAACTAAAGAGTGTGGTACATTTTAAACCTTTGTCTACTCACCTAAGAATTTGATAGTAAAATCTGGCCATCAGGGATGCAGGAAGTGCACCGTCCACACAAAAACAATACATAAGTAGATGACTTTGCTTTAGTTACTGGGCTCTGCACAAAAGGACTTTTCCTTGTTTGACTACTGTAGGGAGGTCAAGCAATGACACACTTGGCAACAACAACTGTGTTCAAATGAGTCCCTTGGCCAACAAAAGAGTTCACAAATCCTATGCTAAAAGAGTACATTCCTACTCTCAAGCACAATAGAAAGAGACTGCTTCCAGGATGTACTCACTGTCTAGACCTCTGCAATGATCCTGCTGTCAGTCTGACCTTTCAGACCTTTCTTTTCTTCTCAGTTCTCTTGCCAGGCCCTGCCTTTGCATTCCAACTTGGATTCTCAACATTTCCTGCTAAGTAGTTGAATATATCTCCATCCACTGGTACACTTTCATACTGTTACAGTTCACTTAGGTATTCCTCCCAGACCTCCGCATTCTTGGTGTAGGTCTCGCCACAACCTTGCTTTCAGGGTTCACTCATGTGGTCCTCAAGAGGACTTCATCAACTTTTTCTTGATCAGGCCCCACACGACCCGGGGTTCAGCGTCTACTTTGTTGTGTCTCACCATGAACTTTAGTTCAGAATGCATTTTGGCAGGTCTCTTCCATGACCAGGGGTTTAGCATTCACTTTACCAGGTCTTCTCCTGATTCTGGGGCTGGCTT
This sequence comes from Ambystoma mexicanum, assembly GCF_040938575.1. Taxonomy (NCBI): domain Eukaryota; kingdom Metazoa; phylum Chordata; class Amphibia; order Caudata; family Ambystomatidae; genus Ambystoma; species Ambystoma mexicanum. Next base: position 430,296,759 of record NC_090922.1, read on the forward strand.
GGTACTCTTGTGTCAGGGCTTGTGTAGCCGCCTAGCCTCTAACAGGGCCACAAACATTACCCACATTTATCTTGCCCCTGCAGGAAGGGGTGAGGCATATGTCCTCACTCCTCCTTGCTGTGGATTCTACTCTAGTTGCTGTCAACATGAATGGGCTTTTCTAGCCCCTTTTGTTCTATCTGTGTATTTATTCTCTATGCTTCATTAATGCTGATTGGTCAAGCTCGTTAGCGACTTGTTCCCTTGGTCACCTGTTTCAGGCGGTCCCTCTGGCGCTTTCAGGGTATCTGTTCCTGATGGCTTGCATCTCGGTTTCCTTATTCTCTAACATTGAATGGCAATCAGCAATGGAATCAGGTTTGTGAAGTTTACTCTGATATCTGTGAACTCAGCATACGTTTGGTTAAAAGCAGAGTGTTTACAATTGGCGTTCACAGGTTCTAGGTATGGTGGGGCTCTCCGCTGAACAGCTCATTTCAGATATTCGCTTTCCCTGCCCATGCAAAGTGGAACATAAAACGAGATGATGACCCATTCTGAGGGAGTTCTGAGGGTGTACTTAGAATGGCCCCTGATAACTGCCTCAAAGCAAAAGACTTATTGAGAGGTCATGGTCGCTCACCCTATGTGGGTCAGGCCTGCACACTAGGGAATGCAACGTGGGTAACCCGATTCTAAAAGATTTAAAGTCATAGCAAATCTTTTAGAAATGCTTATGTGCGTACCTGGCATTTCACACACATCATAATCAGTTTATAAAGAAGTAATTTTTTATTTTTTTCTTCAGTTTATTCACCTTATTCTGAGGGTCCCTCATTTAAAAACAAATCCTATTTTCATGTTTGATGTGTTTGCAGTGTTTTAATGTGCACACGATTCTGAGACTTGCTACAATCAAGTGCTCTATAATATATGTATAGTTTGTGCTACAAAATATGACAGAAAAACATAACAAAGTTGCACAACAGTTAACGCCACTATGAAACCACAACAATCTAATTAGCAGGTACGTAAAATCAGGCTCATGATGACAAGCATGTACAGGGAGAGTGGGGAGCGGACAGTATTGAGCACATATTGATGGTCCATAAGCAGTGAAGACAACAGCAGATTGTGTAATCCAATATAGGGTGGTACCAGGACAGACTAAAAGATAGTGCTGTCTGCCTGTAGAATAGATGGAGGCAAGGTAGAATTAGAGGTGCTGTTGAGCGAGTGGCTGGTGTCTTCAGAAACAAAGCTGTAATGTGTACAGTGTTGCAGGCTTACAAAGAAAAAGACAAGGAGGATCCCTTTTCTCTATATTGGCTAGCAAACTGTAGAACTCCCAGTCCAAACATCTTCCCATGGAAGTGAACCATCATAAATTCAAGAAAGAATTTAAGACATGGTTCTTCCAGCAAATTGACTGTACAATAATGAACCTAGACCAACCCAACTGGAATCGCCAGCTTCCATAGATTTCTACTTATTAAGCGTATAAGCACTTAGACAGGCATACAACCTAACTCTGTACAAAGAGCACTAGATTGCTGTACCACTAGCTTAGGGAAACTCAATCTCAGCCAGGGTTACTTCATTCAGATGCCCATTGCATCTCTTTTACGCTCTACATCAATTCTATTCTATATTCTATAGAATTTATTGTATAGCGCCAACTCGCCCGCAGGCCTCAGAGCGCTCAAATGACAATACAGACAAAGAACATGGGCCGCCAAACAGCGGGTTAGTGGACGCTATGGTCTGTGTCGATGGTAGTCTGCGTCGATGGTAGTGAGAAGCTGAGGAACCTAGATTCCTCCTCCATCGAACAAATGGGTCTTAAGAGTCTTCCTAAACTGAGTGGCAGAAGGCAACTGCCTGATGGACAGTGGGAGATTATTTCATGTCCTTTGCCCCATGCATTGAAACTTAAGTTTCCGTATTTCTTCAATTTGAAACATTGTATGAACAGAAGGGCCTTGTTATTGGATCGCAGTGTTTGTTTTTGTGGTAGTCTCTTGATGCGTGATTTCAAATATTTGGGGGCGATGCCAACAAGGAACTTATATACCAGGCAGGATGCCTTAAATTGGACCCTTTGTTGAACGGGAACCCATGTAGATTGCTCCGGGCTTTCAAAACGTCGTCCCTACGTCCTATATTACAGATGGCTCTAACAGCCCCGTTCTGTATTGTCTGTAGTTTTTTTAGGTTCGCTGATGTAGTGCCAGCCAGTAGGCTGTTACAGTAGTCCAGCCTAGAATTGATGGTTTCTGTTATTATGACCGCCCTGTTGGCTTCTGAGAGATACGGGCGAATCTGGCAGAGTAAGTGAGTCGGGTAAGTGCAACTGGAGCTTACAGCGGCAACATGCTTGTTGAAGTTAAGATTGCGGTCAAAGAGTTAAGTTATTTAAGTGTCTTAATGTGGCTGGATTCCTGGATGCTAGTTCCTCCAACCTGGAACGCTTCATATTCAGGGCCTAGTGTCTTAAGTTTGGCTACACTACTGACAATCAGAATCTCTGTCTTCTTGTCGTTCAAGGGCAGGAAATTATCTCTGATCCACGTTTTGATTGCATTGAAGACCTCCGTAACCAATTGGGAGTCAGCTTCATAGGTATGCATAATTTGCATATTTGACACCCAGGCCATCCAGGCGATCAATTACCAACTTGGAGTAGAGTTTGTAAAGCAGTGGGGACACACTAGACCCTTGGGGAACACCACAGCAAAGGTGGACCTCCTCGAACTTGCAGTCTCCTCGGGCTAGCTTAGCTCTCCTAGCTCCCAGGAAAGAGCTGAACCAGTTGGTTGCTGATCTAGAGCATCTGCCCACCTCGGTAAGCCTGACCGCCAGTCTGTCATGATCAACTAAATCAAAAGCGGTGGACAGGTCCAGGAGGAGCAGCATGGCTACCTTCCCCTGATCAACGATTTCAGAAATGGTTGACTTATCCTCCAGCAGGGCGGTTTCAGTTCTGTGATTCTTTCGGAATCCAGACTGTCAATTGCACAGAAGCCCCGCTTCTCAACAAAAGGATCATATTGCATACATACCACTTCGAATGGATTGTGTCCTCCCACGTATTCCTCATTTTAGATATTCTTATCGTCAGCTTTGCTGCTTAGGAAAAAAAGATTCCACACCAGAGGGTGCTCTGCTTGATGTTGTGGCGTCGATGTCCCTCGTGGGCTGCCGTAGAGTGTCAGCATCATCCGTAATATAAATGGCTAGAGCCGTGCCCGTTGGCTTCAGTTCCGTTTTTCCGAAAGCTTTCGCTTTGTGTGTATGAAAATGGCACTTGAGTCTTTCAAAATGTCTTCTTCATCTAATCCTCTACCCCTAAAACCGGCTTAAAAAAATGCCAGAATTGCGGGAAAGAAAATGTCCATAACTGATCCCCAACGAGTTTGCCTCTGGTTCCTGGGTCCAGACCATCGAGTTGAGGACTGCGGTTCCTGTCAAGCTATGACTGGTAAAGCTCTCAAGGAACGACGAGGTAAATTGGCAGTGGGGGAGGAATTTTCGAAGGCCTCTTCGAAGAAAAATAAAGGCTCTGCGGAATCTAGGGAAGAGCCCCAGCGTAAATCGAAGAAGTCTAGATCTAGGAGTCGGTCAAAAAAATCTTTGTCTTCTTCGAAGAAGGCGAAGAAGAGGCGCCACTGAAATCCCTCTTCTTCTTCTTCTTTATCTTCTGATACAGGGGTTATCACTTGTCCATCTAAGCATGATTCCCTAGAAAATGGGGAAAATGGGAGGCTTTTAGAGCCTCAATGATGCAAATGTTCGAGAACGCGGCCCGACCCACTCGAAGAAATCGCATGAAGACCATGCCTCAGCTCATTCTAAGGATGACAGAGGAAGGTCAGAGACTAGATGCTTAAAATCCGGCGAGAAATCGTTGAGGGTGTCGTCGAGAGAAACCTCTCCGATACCTCATAAAAAAGAGCAAGACAAGCCTATCGGTGGATAAACCGAAGACGACACCAGACAAAATGGCATCAGGTTCCAAACCGTCCTCGGAACCTGCTTCAAAGATTTCCTCGACGGCGCCTCTATCTAAAGCTCCATCGACATTATCGAAGCCGGCGTCGTAAAACCAAGGTCGATGCCATCGCAAACCACTGGTAAAGTTTTTCCCCCTGTACCAAGAAAATACTTTTTCAAGTCTATGGCCTCTACTTATGAGGAAGAACAATCCTTGGAGGAGGAGATTTTGCCTTTTGAGGTGAGATATGGTGCACATTTTTTTCCTGAGGAACTAAATGACCACCAGTCCAAAATGTCTGATCTCTATGACTGTCTCCAAACAGCTAGTGGTATAGACATGTCACCTGAATTGGAATTTGACAAACCTGACCCAGCTGATCATGCTGACTCAGCATATAGCAATATTATGAATAGGGTGGTGGAGTTCATGGGATGGAACAGAAATTCACCCATCTACGAACAAGATGACATGATCAGTCAAGGTCCTCAAAAGGATCCGGTTCTTCCTTTTCACACACAGCACTTCAGAGGAAGGTTATGGCCACATGGGAAATCCCAGATTCTGGACCAGCAGTAAACACAAATTTGCTAGGAAATATAGACCCTCATCCTCCGACCCTTCCTATTTAACTAAGCATCCTACACTGAAAGCTTAGTGGTCCATGCAGCTACATCCACCAGGGAATCTGCATACCCCTCTATTCCCCCAGACATGGATGATAAGGGAATTGATGCCTCGACTCGCACGATTTTTTTCTTCGAGCAGTATGGCTTTAAAGTCAACAAATGTGACTTGCACCCTTGTGAGGTTCACATACACCCTGTGAGAATGTATTAGTGAGGCGGCTGAACACATTCCTGAGGGCGAATAACGAGACGGCTTCCTTGCGATTGTAAAAGATGGAAAGGAGGCTATTGGGGAATGCCTCCAGTCAGGACTGAACACTGCCTACAGCATCAGCAGGTCCATGGCTTCTAGCACAGTGCTACACAGGTTTGCGTGGCTGAGAAAGTCAGGCTTTGCACCGGATTTGCAGGCCAGACTTCTCAATATGCCATTTGACGGCTTGAGGTTGTTCGCCAGCAAGGCAGATGAAAGTTTGGAGAAGCTGTAGACCTCTAAGGCGGCGGCGAAGACAATTAGAACCTCCAATACGCCAACCTCAGCGACACTCCTACTAAGGCTCATCTTCCAGGAGGGTCATCCTTTCATTTTTATTCCTCATTTGGAAGGGGAAGAGGACAGGCTAGTCAAAGAGGATAAAGAAAAATTCCTTGTGGTGGATGAGGAAAGGATGCTGGATCAGCCCCAGCAGCGGCAACTGTCCCCTCAGCCACTGCTGCAGTCGCCTCAAAGCCACTCTGAGGCCTTGACCCACAAAACCCTGGTGGGAGGCAGAATCTCTCAGCATCTCAATGAATGGCGGGGCATTACTTCAGATGCTTGGGCACTGGAAACAGTGGCTCAAGGTTACTGCCTTCCTTTTCAGAAAAGACCTCAGGACCACCCACCGGATACAACTCTGTCGAAATTCCAGATCCGCTCCTGTGGCAGGACATTTTAACCCTGCTAGAGAAAGATGCAATAGAACATGTACCTGTAGCGCAGAGGAACAAGGGTTGGTATTCCCTATACTTTCTCATCCCAAAGAAGGACGGAGGATTGAGACCCATCTTGGACTTAAGAAACTTGAACGAGTTCCTCAGGAAGTACAAGTTCAAGATGGTAACCCTTTCTCAGATCCTTCAGGCTCTCCAACTCCAAGACTGGTTGGTATCATTGGACCTTCAGGATGCTTACTTTCATGTGCCAATCCATCTCAAGCACAGAAAGTACCTGAGGTTCGCGGTTGGCAGTTCTCACTATCAGTTCCGGGTTCTGCCATTTGGGCTGACCTCTACCCCCAAGGGTTTTCACCAAGCTGATGGTGGTAGTGGCAGCGAGTCTCAGTAGAGGGGGGATTCACGTCTACCCTTACCTGGACGATTGGTTAATCAGGGCACGTTCACCCGAACATGCACAGGAACCTCTGGGCATGACCTGCCACTTCTTACACAGACTGGACTTCTCCCACAATTAAAAGAACAAGAAGTCAAATATGATACCATTCCAAAGACTCCAATTCATCGGAGCAGTCCTGGATACTTCCTCTGGGGAAGCCTTGCCTCCACAGGTGAGAGTTCATCCCATTCTGTAGATAGTAACAAGGTTACAGAATGCCCAGCATATGCCGGCCTTTGATTTTCTGAGGTTGCTCGGCCTTATGATGTCCTGCATTTTTCTGTTGCCAGAGGCCAGATTGAGAATGAGATCCCTTCAATGGGCCCTCAGGACTCAATGGTCCCAATTTTTAGGGAATATGTCAGATCTTGTGCAAGTCCCGGCCAGGGTGGCTCAAGATCTTCTATGGTGGGCTTGCAAGGACCATATTCTCAAGGGAGAAGCTTTTTGGGAACCATGGCCGGAGATAACAGTAGTGACGGACGCCTCACTTACAGGGTGGGGAGCTCATACCAACGATCTGACAATCAGCAGTCGTTGGTCTCCATCTGAGTCCAAACTACACATCAATCTTTTGGAGCTGAGGGCAATCAGACTAGCTCTGAAGGCATTTCTGCCATCTGTACGGGGAAGGAATGTCCTGATAACGACGGACAACACAGTGGCCATATACTACCTCAACAAGAGGAGGCTTAGGGTCACTACCACTGTGCAGAGAGGCAATGCAGCTCTGGTTCTGGGCAATACAAGAAGGAATCTCTCTGTCGGCAGTTCACCTAGCTGGAGAGCAGAAAACGGCAGCGGACGCTCTGAGCATGCAGAGCACAGTATCCCACAAGTGGGAACTAACTCAGGAAGTCCTTCAAGAGATCTTCACCCTTTGGGGAACCCCTCAGGTGGATCTGTTCGCTACAAGTGTCAACAGGAAGTGCGAACTGTACTGCTCAAGGGAATTTCCTCCAAGAGGAGCCTTAGGGGACATGTTTGTATTGGACGTGGAATTTCCACTACTATACTCGTTCCGCCAGTCCCCTTGATTCCTCAAGTAATCAGGCGGTTGAGAAAGTTCAGGAAAACCATGATCCTAACTGCCCCGGATTGGGCCAGGAGGACGTGGTACCCGGACCTTCTGGACATGTCCATCTGCCCTCCAATGCATCTTCCACTAAGAGAGGATCTTCACTTGCAAGAGGAAGGTTGGGTTCCCCATCCAGAGGTCAAGACGCTCAGCCTTCAGGCATGGTTTCTGAGAGGCTGAGGTACAAGGATTGGGACCTCCCGGACAACGTAATGGAGATTTTGCTTTCGCCAGAAGGCCAGCAACCAAATTCTTGTACCGGTGATGTTGGAACAAGTTCAGTAACTGGTGCAAGGATAAGAATGTGGATCCATTCCTATGTGGTACACCTATGGTACTTTCTTTCCTATTACATTTGGCCAATCGGGGGCTCCAGATTGGTACAATAAAAGGATACCTAGCTGCACTTTCTGTTTTAAGCGCTCCTCGGAAGAAGTGTAATTCCATTGATTGTGCAGTTTTTGAAGGGTCTCACTAATGTGTAACCTCCAGTCCCATTTGAAGTCCCTGTTTGGGATCTAAATTTAGTTTTAAAATTCCTTACATTCATTCCTCTCTAGCCTTTGCATTCTTGTCCGCTAAAGCTTCTCACTTTGAAGACAATCCTACTAGTGGCTATTACATCAGCCCGCAGGGTGAGTGAGTTACAGGCTCTCTCTTGTAAGCCTCCTCACACCATCTTCCATAAAGACAAAGTTATACTTAAAGTCAAACCTTCATTTCTACCAAAAATAGTCTCTGACTTTCACTTGTCTCAAAAAATCACAGTGCCATCTTTCTATCCTCCCACTTATGCAAGTAAGGAGGAAGAAAGGCTCCACAGGCTGGACTCAGAAAAGGCTCTCAGCTTTTACATTTCTAGACTGGCAAAATTTCGGCAAAGTGACCAACTTTTCATTGGATATACCGCCCACAAATTGGGCCTTGCAGTAACAAAACAGACCTTATCCAGATGGATAATCTTAGCAATTGGAGAATGTTACAGGCTGGCAGGTAAAGAACCTCCAGATGGGCTAAGGGCTCATTCTACTAGGGGCATGGTGACTTCGACAGGTCTTTAGAGCGGTATCCCGGTCCAAGATATTTGTGCAGCGGCCACCTGGTCATCAATGCACACTTTTGTTTAGATTCCATCTCATCCCAAGGAGGTCTTTTTGATAAGGCTGTTCTACATACGGTCCATGAGTAGAATTGACTAGTACTCCCTCCTCCAAATTTTTCACTGCTTTGGGAGTCTATCTAAGATGAGGAATACATGGGAGGACACAATCCATTCGAAGAACAAGTTACTTACCAACTGTAACATTCTTTCGATTGGGTGTTCCTCCCACGTATTTCTTATCAACCCTTCCAACCTACTCTGCCGTACAGTTTACACATTTTACACTCAATGTTCCTTGAGAGTTTACGGTCAAAGGGTACGCCTTATCAACTCCTCAGTTGAGGATATCGAAAAAACAGAACCGAAGCCAACGGGCACGGCTCGAGCCATTTATACTACGGATGAGGTTGACACTCTACAGCAGCCCTCGAGGGACATCGACGCCACGACTTCCAGCACAGTGCCCTCTGGTGTGGAAAACAATTTCCCGAAGCAGCAAAGCTGACGATACGAATATCTAATATGAGGAATACGTGGGAGGAACGACCAATTGAATGAACATTACAGTTGGTAAGTAACTTGTTCTTTGTCTATAATCTTTAGGAGGAAAGCGACATTGGTTATGGGGCGGCAATTCACTGGTTCCAGTGGATCCAAGCCTTCCTTTTTTAGTAGACCTCAAACCTCTATCTCCTAAAACAAAGCAAGCTTGCCACAAATGCCCCTGAAGCAATCATTGAAAACATACCTCATACACCCCCACCGACTAATTCCTCCCTGCAAAAACCTTTCAATGTTTTACACTACATCCACATGCCATCAGACACCCCGCACAGTCTAGCACACTAAACTCAGACACCTAATCTATCCTTTCTCGATCAACACCCACTACACTTCTTTTCACTGCAATGCATCTATGGCTACCCTCTTAATCCTGACATAGCCAATATGGCTAACATGCCCCAGGGTACCCCCACCACCCATCTAAACACAGTAGAACCTACACCAACACAGAGTTAATTGGTGCTTCCACCCAGCTCTGAACACTGCAGCTTTTCTGCTCCTCCCCCTGCCTATCCCACTAAGTCTACCTCACCCCTTTTTTATTACAGAGCCACAGGCAGCAAGGCCAACGTTATTGGCAGAAGGGTGCTATACAAGACCACTGCCTTACCTTACCACAGAAGTAAAAGAAACCACTGCAAAGTTTTTTCTTTATTTCAGCAGTTACTGGGCGTAGCTAGGTTCAGGGGGAAGGCAGATCATGGGTACCAGTGAAGAGCTAGGGATGTTCATAGCCTTACTGATGGTTCCTCCAGCAGAGCAACACTAGAATGTGTCGGTGAGAACTCAAAAAGGGGGTTCTACCATGTACATAAAACCCTGTGAGTTGGCACACTGTACAAGTATTTTATTATATAGTTAAATTACATATGTTTAATTAAAGGCACAGGGAGATAAAGCAATTTGCTCAAAAAACAAATGTTACATTCATGAGAAATAAGGTATATTGTGTCATCTGTGTGAGAAGCCATATTGTTTCGTCCTGTAGTAACGGGGCAGCAACCTTACATTTGTGCTTGTACATTACATTTGATCTACTGTCTTGTAAGTTCCTGACCAAAGAAGGCCTTTAATAGAATCACCGTTAGGCTCAAGTATTCAAATGTATCCTTCTTTTTCTTCATCTTAAATTGAATGAATTCATTCTTAACGTTTTGCAAATCATGATTGCCCTTATGGGAGTTGTAATCGAAACATCGGGCCTCATTATAAGTTTGGTGGTGCGGGAAAAAATGATAGCAATTCCGTTGCCCCCAATTTTCAGCGAATTTCTCACTCTGCCAAATCAAAGTAAAGGCATCTCCCCATTTTACCATTTTTAAAAAACTGAGGAATTTCTGATGGTAGAATTACCACCCACAGTAATTCCTCCAAATCCCCTATGTAGTTATAAAACACCCAGAATGGGGGTCAACACTGCCCTTCTGCCACTCCTGATCAGGCAAAATCCGAGTTTGTCGGGAAGTCCCCAGGAACAGCAGCCAAACTCATAATGAGACACATTGTAATCAACACTAGGTAGTCTGGGATTGTGTAAATACTGCTTGCACATGCTAATTTCACACGCATTGTTCTTTCTATCGTGAACTTTTCTAGCAAAAGCAGAATTTAGAGTATCATTGCTTTTATACATTCCTATCTTGCTACATCCGTTTCATTTTGCCTATCTAACCTTCTGCATTAAGACATCTTTGTTGGCTTCAATGTTCTAGGTTTTGCCCGCATCGAGAATCTTGAGGAGTACACAGGGTTGCGATGTTTGTGGTTGGAGTGCAATGGACTTCAGAAGATCGAGAACCTTGAGTCTCAGACAGAGTTGCGCTGTCTCTTCCTGCAGCAAAATCTACTTCACAAAATCGAGAATCTTGAGCCTCTTCAAAAGCTTGATTCACTCAATGTTTGCAACAATTACATCAGGAGTATTGAGAACATTTGTAAGTTTTCTCGCATTGCGAGTGGTATATTGTGGTGTTGTCCCCATAGGCACATAAAAAAAATGCACCGGCTAAGTGTTGGCCAATAGAATGGGTGATCTGGTCCCCCTTAGCAAAAGGGCTTACATGTCATTGTCTCTGGGGATCATTTGGGGCTGCTGTAAAAGCAATTTCTAATCCCGACGAAGTACACCTAAACGAGCCAATGTATCCCAGGATTTTAGATTAGCAATAATCTCATGCAGGCTTGTTGTATGTTGTCTGATAAGTCTGTGCTGGCTTCAGGAACCTGGTGGAAACAACAGGACCTGTATTAACTGAACACCCGTGAAATTACAATTTTACACAGTATTAGCACTGGGCAAAATTTGCAGTAGTGCAAAAAACATGTTCCTTCAGTGCATTTTTGCACCAAAACGCCGATTGCCTGAGGGGCGTATTTTAAACCGTATTCGCACTAGGCAAGCTTAGCCCTGGTGTAAAATACATTTCAAGAATGTGTTTTCTGCACTAGGTCATTTTGTGCCCTAGTGCTTGCCTTGAAATGTGTGACGAGACACTTATAGACCATTTGGAAAACTTTGAGAATGACTTCTCTATCGTTAACATTGACGACACGAACACGGGTAACCCAAGACTGAAAATCAACTATAAAATATATTGACAGAGGGCATTGTAACATATAGTGTCTTTTATGTTAATGGTCATTTGTATAGCGTCTTTCACCATTGGTATGGTCTCAATGCTCTATAGGTTGAATGCCCTCGGGGACCGAGTCCAGGTCAGTGGAGGGGGGGTGGGGGGCGGTGTGTGTGTGTGTGTGTTTGTGTGTGTGTGTGTGTGTGTGTGTGGCTAGACCGAATTGTTCGTGATGGGTAGCTGCATCCTAATGCTAGAAGTAGTGTGCAGGGTGTGTGACAGGTAGTGTGAATGCAAAATACAGAGAACTAAGCGCATGGTCTAAAGCTTGTATTGTTTAAAGGAAGCAAGAACTGATGAAGTGTGGTTTGCTTTGAATTCTTGAAGTTGAAGCATAAGTTGAAAAGTCTAAATATGAGTTGTTCTGACTCTTGCCCGTGCTCTTCTATTCCAATGACGCCCACGTTATTCAAAGTCACTCTCTTTAACCTACTCCTAACAACGAATGCTTCTTCCGTTGTATTGTCTGCCGGTAAAAACCACGATTAACACATTGACCACACGAGATTTGTAATAAGAACAAACGGACCATGAATTCAATATTTTGCCACTGTGGAGGAGTCTCGAGGTTTATATTTGGAGTACTAGAGTAAACCGAACTGGTTTATGGAAGCAAAGGTCCCCAGGGATACCTGTGTCATTTTACTTGTGTATTTGCAGGTGACCTTTTGAACGAATTCCCTTTGGAGTTTATTTTTCGAGTCATTTTCTAAACCCCGAATCGGCCAAACAAAGTGTAAAGGCGAAGTGTATGCTCTTTATGCTTCATTTTAACGATCTGAGGGATTGTCAAGCCATGTGTAGGCAGAGTAGGTGCAGGGACCGGGATGTAGACATTATATACACCTTTCTGTCTGCTTTTACACTATGGTTTTCCGCAGCATCTATCTTTATCCTGGCGGAGAACGTAAGTATAGCTATGCAATCGCCCAGACTTTTGCGCATCTTAAAAGCAGGCAGATTCCTTTAGAGTCCTTTGTAAATTCTGCCCGCAAAGCATTATTTGCCGGAAGCATTTACATTTGTTCCAAAACGGACAGGAAAAGTGAAGAATAAAACCTGTTTTACGCTTCACATTTCCACTCTGTGAGAAAATCTGACCTTTTTTCAATTTTTAGCAACACAATTATCTGGGTAATTCTGTTTCTGAAAGTGGGACCTTCCAATCAGATACCAGTTTCATAATACTTCATGCCAAAACGCATAATGTGACTGCTGGCATCCCCAGCAGCTGCCCTGCAGTGGCAGCAGAGCAGGTCCAAAGGTCACGTGTGCATTCCTGAACATAGCTGCAGGAACGCAAAGTTGCAACAGGCTGAGGTGGCTTTAATATCACAATATCGCAATTGTGTACCCCAGCAGCCTGGTGGTATATTAATATCTAAATACCTAGATCTTAATATAAGCCATGTCTGAGAATACACAGTTATACAGCCACGAGCATTTGATATCATTTAAGTTTCTGCTTGGTGGAGAATGACTCATTCATGACAGCGCCCTGTCTGGGCTGGGTGTACCCACAGCAACCATATTGGGTCTATCACAGGAAGCCCTCTCTTTCATCCCCCTGAGAAGGGCTGACTCCTTCAGCCATGGAATAAGAACAATCACAGGGGCTTCAAATACAGTCCTTTCACTTCAAAAGTCATCTCTAGGGTGCTAATTACTGGGGGTCTTTTGATATAGGCAGACAGAATAAGGGTCAGGTTTATTGTAACCCAGAGAGGAACTTCAGTCATAATAGGGTTCTCACCATCTTGGATTTTGCTAGGGCTCCCACATTGTCCCCCTCCCCACTTGCTGCAGACAAGGCACTCTTGATATGACATCAGCATGCAATGCACACTAGTTACAGCAGCCAGAATTGCCCCCCGCCCCCCTAATAGGCTTGCTGTGGACCAATCCACTTTCACACTTAGCCTGCATAATGAGGGGTATCTCCCCCTCCCCCTTAGTTTATTCAGCTTTGGAACACTTATGAAGATGGATTCACTGGCCAATCTACTCCAAAATCCACTGCCAGCGAGGTGGAGACTTGGAGCTCCAAGGAAGATGAAAGTTCTTCTTAACCATCGCAAGGGTCCATTTGCGATGACCAGCTGGCTGGACAAGGGCCACTGCAACTGAGAGTGGTATGCGGGACCTGCTCACTGGAGGTGTCAGAACCCTGAAAGTGACCTCTACAAACCTTCCTGATTGGGAAGGGCAGAAAGAAGGACTTACTTTGACCATGAGGCCAAGTCTTGGACTCCCAGTGACTACACAGCCCAGAAAGCAGAACAAAGCCTGTCTACCACTTCAAGATGCTCTTCGAGCCGGCTCAATTGTGCGCCACTCACGTGGAGCCACTCAGGATCTGCAGTGCTGCCATTGGCACTCCAAGTATTTTGAACCACTTACCTTCTCTTCGAGACGTCCAGATGCCAACTCAACCTATTAAAGCAGATCACCCCGACTCAACCTAATCACTTGCTTGACTTGGTGCAAGCCATTAACTCACTGCGTCTCAACCGTCCTCTAAACCCAGCAGAAGTATTATCTCGGCACGACTCAAAAGCCGACTTGACCCATTGGAAGTCATTGGCTCGATGGTCTCTAGTATCCTCACTTTGAAGCCCAGTCTCTACTTTTTGAAACACATATTCATTAAATGTTGTCATTTTGCTGCTTCAATCTTGCTTTAGTGCGACTGTCTGCTTTCTCTGTGTTTTCCCTTGCAGGAGTTGACCAGTAGGGTTGATATTAGCTATGTGCATTTTTATAAAGATTCTATTTTTCACAAACCTTGGTTGGGTATTCTTTTGTTTTAGTACCACAGTACTATTGTTTTCTGGAGTGCTTCCGTACCATCTCACACACCTTCTCAAGAGTTTAGCCTGCCCTCGGCCTGCACTACCCTAAATGGTGAAGGAGCTATACCTGTGGGCTGTGCCCATTTCACCTTTATGATTGGGATCACTGCTGAGTAGTGTAGGACTCAGTAGGCACTTTACCCAGTACTCCGCCCTCTACTCTTGCATAACAGTAGTCATTTCGTCATACACTGTTTTGTAATTGACATAAATTGCGCCGTACCGACTTTTTTAAATGTAAGTGGAAACAGACACTGCCCCCTTCCATGCAATTTAGGTGTCATGAAAAATTAGCCTTTTAGTTTCTGTGGCGGCCATGTCAGCCAGGATTTCGTTCCCTTTAAAGGGCAAAGCCAAGTTGTGTTCAGAGCATTGACTCATTTCCCCTGGAGAACATCTTGTGGAGGCGCTAACTGCCTCAATAATAATGCATGCATGCATACATCAGAAGCTTAGACACGGTTGGGCCCGAGTGGGCAAGGCCCACTGAAAATCTGTAAGTGCCCATTCAGCAGCGCTGAGTGGGCATTTACAGATAACTAAGTAGCTGAGCAGCATGGGTGGTGGCGATAGGGAGCCCCTCTCGCGCCACTGCACATCTCAGAAAGCAGGAAGCTCTCCCTTCTTCCTGGTTCCTGTCTGCATCGAGCGCTGAAGGCCCGGTGAGCAGCTGAGGGGTCGATGGCGTGTCATGTCTGGAGAGAAAAAGGTAAGGGGGAACAAATCATTTTTTATCTGTGAGGATTTAATGCTTGTATGTAAGGCTGTATGTATGTATATGTGAATGCAAGTGGGTGCCTGTGCAGGTGTTCATGTATGAATGAGTGCACTGGGAATGGTGTGTTTGTGTGTGAATGTGTGTAATTGAGAATGCAGTGTGAATGTTCAGGGTGCTCATGTCAATGACAGAAGTTGTATGTGTGCGTGACTGGTGTGTGAATGGGTATGCATGTCTGTGTGCAAGTGAGGCCAGGCACACATTCATACGGCGGCATGACATATTTTACTTCTATTTTTGGGCAAAGCTAGGCCAATTTGATGTATTAGTATGTGGAGGGCAGGTTAGTGTGGCAGAGGGTACTACAATGGGGCAGGCATGCAGGATATTTTCATACTGTGGCATGGAATATTTTACTCGCATTCAGGGCAAAGGCTTCAAGAAAAGTGTTCTTACATGTGGAGAGGAGGGCATTTGTGAAGCCAGCAAGGGCATGTTCTTTTACCGTCGCATGCCATTTTTTACTGCCGTAAATGGCAAAGCCAACTTAATGATTGCTCTTACATTGGAGAGGAGGCATTTGGTTCTGGGTGATTTTATAGAAACATGTTTAAACTGAAACATTTTAAATGAAACAAAAACATTAAAAAAACCGAATTTTTTGGGTGCCCCCCGTTTCCCTAGGTTTATAACTCCACCCCTTTTATTCCCCTACCCCTCACCCATACATATTTTTTACTAAAAAACAGTGTTTTTATGCTGTTTTGGTTTTGTTTAAATTGTTTTTTGTTGTTATGTATTCAATATTATCACTGGATATCGAGGCATTTATGCAGCCACCAAGGAAATGTTTTGTTACTGGTGCATGGCTTTTTTTACTGGTGTAAGGATATTGGCAACATGTTGAGGGTTCTTATATGAGGGAAGGGGCATTTGTGCATCCAGTGATATGTTTTCTTACTGTGGCATAGCTTTTTATACTGGCACTAAGGGCAAAGCTGACATGATAGGTGTTCTTACATGGAGGGGGTGTCAGCATTTGCGAAGCCAGCAAAGACATGATTCTTACTGTGGAATGCAAAGCTGACATTATCACAGTTTTTACATGGAGGGAGGCAGGCATTTGCGCAGCTAGCAAGGACATGTTTTGTTGCTGTGGTATGGCAATTTTTATGGGTGTTAAGGGCAAATACAACATGAATGTTATGGGGGAATTTGTGAATCCAGCAAGGGCATTTTTTCTTACTGTGGAAATCGCTCTTTGAATGGCATAAGGACAAACTCACGTGTTCTTACATGGGGACACTGGCATATATTGGCAGAGCCAGCATGAACATGCTTTCTTATAGTCTCATTACTTGCATTATAGACAAAGAAAGCATGAGTATGTTCTTATGTCGGAATATTGGCATATACAGGTGTAGGGACAAGTATGGGCACAATCAGCATGAATGTTTTTTACACTGGCAGAATACTGGCATATCGTGGGCAAAGGGTGCAGGGGAGGGTGGAAGCATAGGTGAAGGGACCAACGATATTCCCTCTGCAAGTTCCGCTTTGGTCCTTTTGGGGTGGGCACAATTTCATTAGCATCAGGCCCTACTTGTTAAACAATTGTAGCTACGCCTCTGGGCTGCACTGGGCATTAATGGCACTGGAGATCGTAGTAAAGGCCCGAGTAAATAGAGCCAGCTTCGTCGACCTTCAAGGCTAGATTTCAAAATTGGGAGGTCAATGTTTGTCAGACTATAAAGATTGGATGTAAGGTCGAAGTTCATTGTCGTGTAAGGAAAGTGCTTCTTATTATGGCAGGCAACTTCATCAAACATGTACAGAAGGTGCTCACTTAAATGTACACGCTATTGTTTCCTTGTTGTGTCGTGTCATCCATCTTGTGTACTAATATTGCTTGTTATTTAGTGTTTGTAGAGGTTTTAAGCAATCAGTGATTCTATCTGTTTTCGTGTGTATTGCCTTGTAAGTTTAAATCTTCAATTATACAGTACCTATACAATTGTATTCAATACGAACCTGTGCAAATAAGTAATGGAAGACACTGTTGTTGTGCTTGCTGTCTCTCAGCTTGCCTGCCCGTACTGAACACTTTGCAGATTGCACACAACAAGCTGGAGACAGTGGACGATTTGCAGCATCTGCAGGATTGCCCAAGTATCAGTGTGCTGGACCTGTCGCACAACAAGCTGGACGACCCCAACATCCTGCGCGTTCTGGAGATCATGCCAGATCTGGTAAGCTGGAAAGAGCTCAACGGCTCCAAGTCCACAGCAGGACCGACCTTTCATTTCTGTAAATGTACATACAACATAGCACAGGAACAAAATAGATACACACCCCCGTAGAACATGATGTGCTTGGTTCGAAATCGGTGGTTGTGTGAGAGAGTGAGACTGTTTTTAGCTTTCGCTTATAGGCGTCTCTTTAGCAACAGCTGTGCATCCAAGCACTATCTATTACTGCGCATATTCATCGATGGAAGATGTTCCTTTCCTATGTTTCTGGCACTGTGATTTGCCAAAGGGTGAGCATTCTGTGTGTTCCTTTGCAGCAACTGGTTGCTTCTGCTGGCTATAGTCACAGATTTACGAGTCTCGACAGAACTGTGTTTGTTTTGCCCCACTTTTTACGTTAATTGTGGGCCTGTTTTGTGTTAAGTACTTTAGTGATAAATATCACTCACAATGAGGTGACTTTTTTTGTCCTAGACTGAGTCATGGCATGATGTTTCTTGGGGCATTTGAGGCTGCACTTAACATTTATGAGCCAAACATAACCTATTGACTTTGCCTATGCGTGTTCTACATTTCCTCTATGGATCAGATAGATTATGTGTCAAGAGCCAAGTCTACCCCTGCAGCACTAAGATGATAGCTCTGCTTTAAATTTTCAGGCGTATCTCCTGCCTTCCAAAATAACTTGTTGGATTTGCCCTTTCAGATTGCTGAAACTTTTCAGAGACAAGGTGGACTAAATATTTATTTTTATTTTATTTATAAAATAACATTTATAAAGCGCGCAACAGCCCGGAGGCATCATGGCACTGTTACAAGAAGGCATTCTCAGTCACATGTGGATGACAAAAAAACAACAGGAAGGACAAAATGAGGGAGCAAAAAAGAACATGAGCATGAGGGTGGTAGAAGGCAAAACAGACGATGGTATAAACAGAGAATATACTAATGTAGACTATATTTAAAACAATTAGGTGAAGCGGTGTGGGGAGGGACTAATGTGAGGTCTTAGTTGAAGAGCCTAGTTTTCAACATTTTCTGAAATACGGTAAGGGAGGTCTCTGCTCTGAGTGGGTTCGATAAGGCATTCCATATTTTAGAGGCAATGTAGGGGAATCCTATACCGCCTGATTTAGCTCCCTTAATCGAGGGGATGAGCAGTTGGTTTGCATGGCAAGCTCGTCTGGGGCGTGAGGAGGTGACTGATTTTTTTCTGATAGGTATGGGGGGTTGTGAGTGCAAGGCACTTGTGGGTGAGGGTGAGCGTCTTGAAGGTAATCGATTCCTTGACAGGGAGCCAGTGGGCTGTGCGCCTGGCGGGCAAGATGTGGTCTCTTTTGGGGATGTTTAATGCTGCTCTGAGAGAGTTGTTTTGAATGACTTGAAGTCTATTCAAGTTTTTGGCCGAGGTGCCTGCTAGGAGAGCATTGCAATAGTCTAGTTTGGCCCCAATGGTGGCTCTAGCTATTGAGAGGCGGTTTTCCTTAGATAGATAGTTTTTTACTGCATTTAGTAGTTTGGTCGTGAGTGCGGACGCTGGGGCAATTGAGCTTACTTGACGAGACATGGAGAGTGTAGAGTCTAGATAAACACCTAGAGTTTTTACTGATGAGGAGACAGGGATAGCTATATCATCAATGGTGATGTCCTTGTATTGATTATCCAGTTTACTTAGGGTCTCTTTGGGGCCAACTAGGAGGATCTCAGTTTTGTCTCAGTTGAGACATCGGCCATTTGCTGCCATCCAGGCTTGGATGATGGCGTATATCTTGTGGAGGGTTGAGGCATCTTGATCATAAGTGCCGGTGAGTGGTAGGAGTACCTGAGTGTCATCGGCATAGTTTGCATAAACTATGCCGAAGGAGTCCAGTTTGTCGAAGAGTGGTTTGGTGAACAAATTGTAGAGAGTAGGTGCTGTGCAGGAGCCTTGTGGGACTCCACAGTGGATTGTTGTTGGTGCTGTGCTCGCCTGATTAGAGAAAACCTTCATGGCTCTTCCTTCCAAGAAGAAGGTGATCCATGAGGTGGCTTTTGTGGAGAATTGGGCTGCATTGGTAAGATGTTTTGTGCGAGTCTTGTGGTCCACAAGATCGAAGGCAGTTGAGAGGTCTAGAAGTAGGAGAAGGGCCAGTTTGCCTTTGTCCATGATGGCTGTTATTTGGTTTTTGAGATCAAGGAGGGCGGATTCTGTTCCGTGACATTTGCGGAACCCTGATTGCCACATGCCAGGGTTGCAATTGGTCTTGATGAAGTGTTGTATTTGGTTGTGAGCTGCTTTATCAGGGATTTTTAGGAGAAAGGGGACAGTGGTGATAGGTCGGTCGTTATTAGCGGAGGTAGGGTCCAGGGATATTTTTTTCGAAGAGGACGCAACCGTGCTTCTTTGAGGCTAGATGGGACAATACCCGAGGCGAATGAGGCATTGATGAAGGCTGTTAGAAAAGGTGCAAGGGAGTCTGCGCATTCCTTGATGATGTTTGTTGGACAGATGTCCCCTTTGCAAATGGAGTGTTTTAAGTGTTGGAGGAGGTCTAAGGGCCTCATTACGGGTCGGGCGGTCCGGAATTAACAGTGGCGGTAAACCCGCCGTCACTGTTAATTCCGGACCGCCCGATCCCGACCCCTGCAGGCGGAAGGTGATCTTTCCGCCAGGTCTGACTTGGTGGGTTGAACACCTCCCGCCTGCAGGCGGACGTGGAAACACCAGCACCATCACGAGATGGTGCCGGTGTTTCCACTTCCCCATTCCCATTGAGCCCTATGGGACTCAGTGGGAATGGGGATTAACACCATTCCGCCTCCGTGACTCCCGGGACACTGGGACTGTAATGCCCTGGTAATTCCGGGAGTCACGGAGGCGGAATGGTAAAACGAGTCCGGCAGTAACCAGGCCCTAAGACTTCTGATTCAGTGACGTCTCGGAAAGAGTAGAGGCTGTTATCAGGGTGAGTCGAGGAGTGGCCAGGAGAGGGGGGAGGGTCTGGGTTGGACAAGGCTTCAAGGTGAGCTTGGATTTTTCTTTGGAGGAGTTCTATTTTTTTTTTTTAGTAGTCCAGCTTGTATACTGGAGCACCAGGCTTCATCTTTAGGGAAGTCATCTGGGCATGAGGTAGGGGTGACCAGATCTCTGAATATGGCGAATATTCCCTTGGCATTGGATATCCTTGTGTTAAAGGAGTTCGACTTCGCTTTAATGATAGCTTCTTTCTACTGAGCAGATAATTTTTTGAACACATCCTTACTGGAGTCACTAGGGTTAGTTAGCTACTTGGTGAGCACACTACGTTTAGAGCTATGTAGGGCCTGGAGTTCAGCTGTGAACCATGAGTTGGTGTGCATAGACTTTTTTCTTTTTTAAGTTCAAGTGGGGCTATGACGTTAATAGCTTTTACAAGGGTGTTGTTGCAGGTATCTGCTAATATGCTACGGTCGTTGGAGAAATGTGGCTTAAATGTGGGTGTTTCAAGGAAGGGTAGGAGGTTGTCCTTAGATAGTTTGCGTGCCCTTCTAGCCAATGCTGTGGTTGCATAGGTAAGTGTTTTAGGGGTGGGAGTTCTGGGAATGGAGAATTGTATGAGGTTGTGGTTGGTGTTGGAAGTGACTATGGTAGAGCAATTATGGTCGGCCACCCAGTCCAGGGTGCGACCTTTGCAGTGAGTAGTTTTTGTGACTCTTTACACGAAACCCATGTTGTTTAGTTCTTTGGCCAGTGTAGTGGCATCTTTATCCTTTGGGTCATTTAAGCCCAGGTTGAGATAGCCAAGTAGAATCATTTTGGTGGAGGTCTTAAGGTTATCTCCTAGTAGGAGGAGTAAGTGTCCTTGAAAGTCTGGGGTCGGGCCTGGAGGCCGATAGACGAGATGTATCATAATAGTGCAGTTAGGGGAGATAGTGAGTTTGGCAGAAATGATATCTGCATTACCTGCCCAAGGGGTGTTGACTATTCTGAGTGAGAGAGCTTCTTTAGTTATAAGGGCTACTCCTCCTCTTTATTTGAGCTGTCTCTCTTGTCAGAGAATGGAATATCCTGATGGGAGAGCTAGTGAGATTTCAGGACCGGCTGCTTCATGGAGCAAGGTCTAAGTAATAGCTAACAAGTCGTGCTCATGTGTAGTTAGGAGGTCATGGATTTCTGTGGCGTGGGCAGGAAGAGAGCGTGAGTTTATGAGCGCCCATTTGATGGAGGGGGAGGGGTGCTCTTTCTGGTTGGGAAGGATGCTGGCAATGTTGTGGACGGATGAGGGGTGATTCTTGGTGGACACAGGGGCATTGTGGCTGAGGTTGCAGAGGAGGAAATGGTGTAACTGTCTTGAGTGCAGGTAGAGGCATGAAAGCATGGTGAGCTTGTGCCCAGACTAATGTTTCTAATGGCCGTAGGCCTAGGGTGAATCGGGTGTTGTGCAGGTTTGGTGCGAGACCTGAGTCTGAGACATTGGAGAAATTAAGGTATAGGACCAATTGACTGAATTTAAAAGTCCGACCCCACCAAAATACCTAAAACAAACACCACAAAAAAAAGTTCAGAGTACAAAAAGTCCGAACTTTTCAGAGTGTGAGTTTAGGTGTTTTTCGGTGGGGACCTACTTGGTGCTAGGGGATTGTCCCCCGCAACACCCCGCTCAATGTAGTGAGCGGGGTGTTGCGGGGGACAACCCTGCCAAATGAAAAAAATAAAATAAGCCGGGGGCCGCGGGGGTGTCCCTGGCAATACCCCTCTCACTATACTTTACAGTATAGTGAGCAGGGTTTTGCGGGGGACACCCCTGCAGCACACCAGAGAAAAAAAACAAAAAAAACAGGGGCTGCGGGGGTGCCCCCCGCAACACCCCGCTCACTATACTTTTTAGTATAGTGAGCGGGGGTTGCGGGGGAAACCCCTGCAGCTTCGAAAAAGAAAAAGAAAAAAGAAAAGGACCCTGCAGCGCTGGTTCCTGATCACGGAAGTGAAAGGGAACTGGTGCTGCAGGGACACAGCGTGAAGAAAAGTTAAGTAGGGTTTGGTTATGTTGGGGGATGTGGGCATGTAGTGGTTTGCAGTGTATGTTCGCATGGGAAATGTACAAACCTTTTGAGGTGCGTACATTTCTCATGCAAACTTTTCCGTCACAGATCAAAATCATGCAGATCCGAAATTAACGGTGTCAAAGACAAAAATTGAGGTCTTTTGTATTGTTGGCAATGGCAGGCCTATTTTTATTGATCATCAATTCTTATCTACACCACCAACTCTCCAATAGCACCAACGATTTGGACAAGGTGCATCTGGATAACATCAAGAGGTTCTGAAGTCCATAAAGAGGTAGATGTCTTTAGAAAAAGACCCATTCAAAGCCCGTAGCAGCTCCCCGTTGTGGAGCCCAGCCAAATGAATTTGATGTATCCTATCAACATTTAACATTTAGTGGCAGTCAGGTTGGAGGACTTATACTCGAGCAGGGAAATTATTACGTACACAAATGGATACAGATGAAATGTGTAAAGAACAACTTTTTTTTAACTTCTCTTTATTGATGTTACAACAGGTTAACCTATTCTCCCCTCTACCCCCTTTTCTCCCTCCCCCCTAACCCCCCCCTCTCTTGGCAGCTTGGAGATTTCTTGTTCGTATTGCTTGAGATCGTCCGTTTTCATTAGTTCAAGTCCAGGAGTTTCGATCTTTGGGGGCACCATTGAACTCTAAAGTCGCTTCTCAAAAAGGCCAGCGTCTCCCCCCATTTCGTTGCACATTTCTGCACATTATTGTTCATGGCATAGGTGGCCCATTCCAGGGCAACCAGTTCCATAATCCTTCAGAGCCATTCCTGTACTGTCGGGGTTGTCAGACTCTTCCACTTTTGAGCTATGGGGATCATTGGCGCTAGTCTTAGGACTACCCTTGCCTTCTCTCTTCCCCTTCTATCCCTGAATCCTTTAATCCTAGCAGGACGTGTTTGGGGTCTCCTCCCTGACCTTCCCCAAAGGCTTGGGCCTGTGCTAGGAGGACCTCATTCCATAAGGGCTGAATTTTTGGCCACTTCCACCAGATGTGTGCTGCCGTTCCCTCTTCCCCACATCCCCTCCAGCAGTCCTTGGGGACTTACGGGTATATGCTATGGAGATGTGCAGGTGTATAATGCCATCCGTACAGGTATTTGTACCATGCTTCCTGGAGTTGTGCTGCCCTCGCCATCTTTGGGATTTTCCTCCATAATCTTTCCCAGTCATCTACTGAGATCTCTCTACCCAACATCCTCTCCCAATGGGCCATTGCTGCTGGGTGGAGGCCTCGTCCAGTTTTCTGTACAGTCCTGATATTAGGCCCTTGGACCCATCATTCATCACCAGGAACTTTTTGAAAGTGGTGAGCTGGCGAGTGGCTGCCTGTTTTACTGCCTCATTCATGACCCAGTGTCTTATTTGGAAGTATTTAAGACTCTCCCCCTCTCCTACTCCAAAGTCCTGTTTACATTCCTGGAAGGATTTCACTCTGTCCCAACATATCCCTAATCTTCTTACAGCCTCCCTTCCTCCAGCCCTCAAATGCGCCCCCTTCCAGTCCCGGGGTAAATTCCCTGTTGAAAATCGGAGTGAACGGGGACGGAAATGTCGTGATCCCCTTCTTCTGCACCACTTTGTCCCAGGTGTCTGCCAATGCCTTGTGATTATGCTCATATATAAGTGTTTAGGCCTACTCTGTCGTGGGAGCCATAGGACCTCCTCTAGATCATGCTGCGCCACTGCCCAATCCATTTGTGTCCATTGTTTCCTTTCCCCCTGGGAGAACCATTACTGAATAACCCTCATTTGTGCCGCCTCGTGATACTGTTGGAAGTTGGTAAAGGTCATTCCTCCCCTCTCCCTTGGTGCTGTTAAGAGATTGCAGCTTATCCTTGCCCTCTTTGCCCCCCAAACAAATTCCCTGGTAGCCTTCCCTAGTTCCCTAAAGAACTCCAGGGACATCAGCAGGGGGATGCCCCAGGAGTGCTGATGAAACAAGTAGAAGCTGTGGCAATGTAATCATTTTTACCGCCGCCATCCTACCCAACCATGAGACCCTATGACCCTTCCATCTCCGGTAGTCTTGTTTAATTGCTCTTAGAGTGGGAGGGTAGTTTGCTGCGTACCACTCTGACAGGGACGGTGTAATCCTAACCCCTAGGAAAGGGGATGTCACTTTTAGTTCCCTGGCACTCTCCTTCCCCATCGTTATGTTCATCAGTTCGGATCTCCCCAAATTTGGTCAGTAGGTTCCCACATGCTTCCATCGACTCCTTGAGGTTCATGAGGGCTAGTGTCAGGAATTGGAGGCTGTGGAAGCGCTGGAAGCTTTGATCACGCTCCAGTCCTCACCCAAGATGGCCGCCGATCGATCACTCTCCAGTCCTCACCCAAGATGGCCGCCGATCTCACCCAAGATGGCCGCCGACCCTTTATAGGCTGACTCCTCCCACAAACCGACGCGTTGTATCTGTTTACCAGCGCTCGGTTCGTGTGGAGATTCTCTCGTGAAATTCATCCGTTCCGGCTTCCTATTTTCGCCTTCTGTGTGATTCCCTTCTGTATTCCTCAGCCCAAATTCTACTGCACTATACGCGGTATCGGCTTGCTTTGGGCCGTGCCGTGCTTACTTACTCTTGCCTTTATTCTTTGAGCACTTTTGGTCTTTTCAATTCTTGTAGGTACCGGGGGTATATTGCTACCGGTGCCGTCACTCTGTTTTTGCGAGCTAGCCTTGCTCACTGGGACCTTAAGGAGCATTTCTAAACTGGTGAGTGGGTTTCTTTCTATACTTCTTCCTTCTTCCTAATGGTTCGTCTTCGCGGTCTGCTTTGTATGGGTTCTTTCATTCTTTACCTACTTATCCTTTCTAATACTTTTCTCTGTCATTCTGTTTAGTCTTAACCACTGGTTCTAGTAGCTTCTTATATCTCCTGTTCTATTATTCCACTTCTCCTGGATACACTGAGCATTCATCAGCGGAGGAGTTTGTTCTCAAGTCTATCGGACTTCCTTGCCTGCTGCAAATGGAACTTTCATAATTGGAAGAGAGGAGTTCTAATTGCCACCCAGCAGAACCCAATTGGGAACAGGGTTTTTTCTGCCTTAGTGCTTTTTCCCTGAATCTAGGACTGGCCCCCTGGGGATCCCCGCGGTCAGGGATTATCTCTGCCAAGGTGGCCTCCGGAGGGGACAGACCCTATCTGTACGATAAAAAGGCCCGAGCACCAAAGGACAAGACTCCCACAAGGAAGAGGGATCAGAAGAGATCAGAGGCTACTCTTACAGAACCCATTCCGGAAGAAACAGGTGAGGAGTTGGGGGAGGAAGCTTCGGTATCTGACAGAATACAACGCCCAAGATCCTCCATGGCGTCGCTCGAGCAGTATCAGGAGTTGGTGGCTGCTCTGCAGAACCTTACTATGGAGGTGCAGGCCCTGCGAACAGAGAACGTAGCCCTCCGACAGCAAGTGGTGCTACATCGGGATGATCGCGGGGACCTGCCTACGATGCCCTTTTCCTTTGGCAAATACAACGGACATCCAGGAGATCTGAAGGAATTCCTTGACGCTTGCAGGGTGTATTTCGCCTTCCGACCTCACGCCTTTGAGACAGCCAGATCAAAGGTTGGGTTCATTATAGCCAATCTTACCGGAAATGCTCTTTCATGGGCTACACCCATTGTCACCCGAAACGATCCCCTTCTGAGTGATTATGACCGTTTTACGGAACTTTTCAGTGAAAGGTTTGATAGGCCAGAAATATTCTATTCATCCTTGGAAGCAATCCTAGACATCAAACAAGGAAATACAGACGTCCAAACCTATTTAACTCGCTTCCAGAGGCTAGCAGCCAAGGCAGATTGGCCTGATTCCGCCCAGCAAACCATCTACAGAAGAGGTCTCCAGGACGAGATCAAAGATGAACTAGCCAGAGTAGCCCGTCCTGCATCTTTTCAGGAGCTAGTGACATTGTCCCTTCAGATTGAATCTCGTCTGCAAGAAAGAAGATCTGAGAGAAGAAGAAACCGAAGCTTCTCACAACCTAACCCTACTCCTCCACCTAGAGCCAACCCTGCTATAGATGAGCCTATGCAGATTGGAGCTGCCCGTGGTCCTCTGACGCCAGAAGAAAGAAGAAGGAGGAGAGAGGCAGGTCTATGCATGTACTGTGGCTCTTCGACACATTTGTTGAGAGAATGCACTGAAGTCCCTCCTCGTCGACAGGGAAACTTCCGCCCCCGATCTTTAGCAAGGGAAGTCTCGGGGGAGGTAACAAGCACCCTTGCAGCTACACAAGAGCAGTGAATACCCCGGAAGATAACAGTTTAATGGTGTTCAGAGTGGACCTATGGTTAACAGAAGAAGCTCCCACAGAGGTGTTCGCCATGTTGGATTGTGGAGCAGCGGGAAACTTCATCGACTCCAAGTGGGCTACAGAGCACTTGGTACCCGCCAAAACCAAGATCACCCCGATTCCGGTAGAAGGGGTTGATGGTAGACCCTTGTCTTCCGGACCCATCACATTGGAAACTGTTCCATTAAGGGTGAGGTTAGGTCAACATGAAGAGTTCCTGGTGTTTGATCAGATCCGAGCTGCTCATTTTCCATTGGTATTAGGGATTCCTTGGTTAAGAAGACACAACCCTCACATAGATTGGACTGCAAACCGAGTTTCTTTCAATTCTAAGTTCTGTGAAAAACACTGTATGACCTTGTGTAACGCTCCCCACACCATAGACCGCAGGAGAAGTATCCAGAAGCCAGTCACAGTGGCCTCAGTACCCTTACATTACCAGGACTTTTCAGAGGTATTCATGGACATAATTCCTAGACAACTACCACCCCATAGAACAGAGGATTGCTGTATCGATCTAATACCGGAAGCAGTAGTACCGTTCGGAAGAATGTACCCTTTGTCACTACCGGAAAGGAAGGCGTTAAGAGAGTATCTAGATGCAAATTTGCAGAACGGACTCATTCAAGAATCCAAATCTTCATGTGGGGCCTCCCTTTTCTTCATTCCAAAAAAGGACTCGACAGAACTTCGTCCTTGTATAGACTACAGGGGTCTCAACAAGGTCACTGTCCGGGATAGATATCCCATGCCCTTGATTCGGGACGTCTTGGAGGCTGTACAAGGGGCTGAGTACTTCACGAAGCTTGACCTGAGAGGCGCCTATCACCTCTTGCGAATCAGACAAGGAGACGAGTGGAAGACGGCTTTTCGCACCCCATTCGGGCTCTATGAATATTGTGTGATGCCCTTTGGCCTAGTAAACGCACCAGCCGTCTTCCAAAGGTACATGGACAAGGTTTTCGCTGACATGCTGTTTGTGTCGGTAGTGGTGTACCTGGACGACATCCTGATCTACTCCAAGTCCTTGTCTGAGCACAGATCATTGGTCCGACTAGTTTTACAACGTTTGCAGTCTCACTATCTGCTAGTAAAACCAGAGAAGTGTTCATTTGAATCCAAGAGGGTGTCCTACTTGGGTTTCGTATTGTCCAAGGAAGGCGTTGAAATGGATGCTAATAAGGTAAAGGCCATAAGAAACTGGAAAGATCCTACCAACATCAAGGAACTGCAAGGGTTTCTAGGCTTGGCAAATTTTTATAGGAGGTTCATTCCCAATTATTCCAAAAAAGTACTCCCTCTGACCTCCTTGTTGAAGAAGGGTGTTAGATTTGCTTTTGACGGCGAACCTCGAAAAGCATTCGACTTTTTAAAGGATTGCTTTTCTACAGCACCCATCTTGGTTCAACCAGATCAGACTAAGCCCTTTATTCTGGAAACTGATGCTTCTACGGGGGCAGTAGGGGCAGTATTACTTCAAGAGGCAGAAGACAGCTATGAACATCCGATCGCATACTATTCCAAGACTTTAACTAGTAGTGAGCGAAACTACTCGGTTATCGAAAAGGAACTTTTGGCAATAAAGCTGGCCTGCCAAGAATGGAGACACCTCCTGCAAGGAGCCACACATCCTTTCACTATTCGAACTGACCACCGCAACCTACGGGTCTTACAACAATTGGAATGTTCCAACGCCAGACATGCCAGATGGGCGTATTTTTTCCTACAATACGACTTCATGATGACTTACATACCAGGCACAGAAAACAAGAAGGCAGACGCCTTATCTAGAAGCCTAGGAGATCCATCCGGATCCTATATAGGACATGAACTGGTTTTACCACATCTCACTGTGTTGGCTTCTACGGTTTCGTTTCTTCAAGATCTAATCCCTCATTATCAGACGTGTGCGGAATTTCCGCTATCTACTAAACAGGAAAAGGACGGGTTGTTTTATCATGAAGGAGCCCTCTATATCCCCACAAAGAAGCTGCAAGAACAGATACTTTCTTGGTGTCATGACACCCCCCTGACAGGGCATTCTGGTATTAGGAAGACTTTTGATTTGGTCCGGAGAGGATTCTGGTGGCCTACCCTACGAAGGGATGTAGGTCAGTATGTCTCTACCTGTTCAATATGTGCTTCCAACAAACATCAAACAGGAAAACCTCTGGGGTTATTACACCAACACTCCTTACCGGATCGCCCATGGGAACACTTATCCACTGACTTTATTGTGGATCTGCCTCCTTCATACGGAATGACCACGATCATGGTGACGGTTGATTCCTTTAGCAAGCTGGCACATTTCTCCGCCTTCAAGCAAGTGCCTTCGGCCTCAGAGATGGCTGCAACATTTCTCCAAGACATAGTCCGTCTACATGGTCTACCTAAGACCATAGTTTCGGACAGAGGACCACAATTTACCTCAAAATTTTGGTCTTCCCTCTGCCAGGTTCTCGGGATTCATAAGGCTCTTTCCTCAGGATACCATCCTCAAAGCAACGGCCAAACTGAGAGACTCAATGCCAATCTAGAGCAGTATCTCAGGTGTTTTTGTAGTCCCCAGCAGGAAGAATGGTATCGCTTTCTCCCGCAAGCGGAATTCGCCTACAACAACTCACTTCACACCTCGATCCAGATGAGTCCTTTCTATTGTACCTATGGCTACCATCCTCAACACCTGCCCGGGCTCAGTCCGCCTTCAACCAAGATTCCAACTCTGGATACGATTCTACAGGACTTGCAAGAAGCTCACAAACTCGCTAAGGAGGCACACCAAGCAAGTCAACTTTCACAAAAGAGATGGGCCGACAAAGGTCGGAGAGCCCATCCCAGCTGGAAGGTGGGACAATTAGTCTGGTTATCCACCAGATTCCTACCCAAGTGGGTTCATAGGGGGAAGTTCTCCTCTCGTTTCCTTGGGCCATTTTCCATCATACAACAAATCAATCCAGTTGCTTATAAACTCAGGATGCCAGAATACCTCAGAAGGATACATCCTGTCTTTCATGTCTCCCTTCTCAAAGAACATAAGGAGGATCCTTTCAAGAGACCTGTAATCCGTACACGAGCCCGAGTGAAACCAACACCTGAAGAATACGAGGTGTCTCATCTGGTGGATTCTAAGTACCGCAAAGGGCGGTTGTACTATCTGGTCCATTGGAAGAACTATCCAGTAGCAGAGAGGACGTGGGAACCTGTGGGTCATTTACACGCCCCGCGTCTGGTGCAGAAGTTCCATCAACTCCATCCGGGCAAACCCGGGGGCGCCCCGAGAAAGAGGGGGTATACTGTCAGGAATTGGAGGCTGTGGAAGCGCTGGAAGCTTTGATCACGCTCCAGTCCTCACCCAAGATGGCCGCCGATCGATCACTCTCCAGTCCTCACCCAAGATGGCCGCCGATCTCACCCAAGATGGCCGCCGACCCTTTATAGGCTGACTCCTCCCACAAACCGACGCGTTGTATCTGTTTACCAGCGCTCGGTTCGTGTGGAGATTCTCTCGTGAAATTCATCCGTTCCGGCTTCCTATTTTCGCCTTCTGTGTGATTCCCTTCTGTATTCCTCAGCCCAAATTCTACTGCACTATACGCGGTATCGGCTTGCTTTGGGCCGTGCCGTGCTTACTTACTCTTGCCTTTATTCTTTGAGCACTTTTGGTCTTTTCAATTCTTGTAGGTACCGGGGGTATATTGCTACCGGTGCCGTCACTCTGTTTTTGCGAGCTAGCCTTGCTCACTGGGACCTTAAGGAGCATTTCTAAACTGGTGAGTGGGTTTCTTTCTATACTTCTTCCTTCTTCCTAATGGTTCGTCTTCGCGGTCTGCTTTGTATGGGTTCTTTCATTCTTTACCTACTTATCCTTTCTAATACTTTTCTCTGTCATTCTGTTTAGTCTTAACCACTGGTTCTAGTAGCTTCTTATATCTCCTGTTCTATTATTCCACTTCTCCTGGATACACTGAGCATTCATCAGCGGAGGAGTTTGTTCTCAAGTCTATCGGACTTCCTTGCCTGCTGCAAATGGAACTTTCATAATTGGAAGAGAGGAGTTCTAATTGCCACCCAGCAGAACCCAATTGGGAACAGGGTTTTTTCTGCCTTAGTGCTTTTTCCCTGAATCTAGGACTGGCCCCCTGGGGATCCCCGCGGTCAGGGATTATCTCTGCCAAGGTGGCCTCCGGAGGGGACAGACCCTATCTGTACGATAAAAAGGCCCGAGCACCAAAGGACAAGACTCCCACAAGGAAGAGGGATCAGAAGAGATCAGAGGCTACTCTTACAGAACCCATTCCGGAAGAAACAGGTGAGGAGTTGGGGGAGGAAGCTTCGGTATCTGACAGCTAGCAACATGTTGTCAGCAAATGCCACTGCTTTATGTTGTCTTCCCCCAAAGGGGATCCCTCGAATGTCCTTCTCTTCCATTATTGCCTGGAGTAGGGGTTCAAGGTATTGAGCATAGAGGAGAGGAGATAGTGGGCACCCCTGCTTCGTTCTTCGTTTCAGGCTAACTAGCCGAGACATGGAGCCATTCACTGCCAGGCGCACTTTAGGGATTCTATAATTTGCTTGAACCATTTTGAGAAACTCTCCCCTAAGGCCCATCCTTTTCATCACCTCAAACATAAATGTCCACTCCATCCGGTCGAACGCCTTCTCGGCATCTAATGCTAATGCCGCAGAGTGGACATTTTCTGGAATTTCTCCACCAGATGTGCAACTCTCCTAATATTGTCCGCCGTTTGCCTACACAGAATCAACCCTGTATGGTCTGGGTGGAGCAGTTGGGGGAGCAGTGTCTCCAATCTCTTCGCTAAGATTTTCATATTGATTTTCGCGTCTGTTTATGAGCGCAATAGGCCTATATGAGGAACACTCTATGGGGTACTTTTTGGGCTTTGGGATAAGTGTAATTTTAGCTTCTTCCATTGTTGCAGTGATGGAACCTGAGGACTTAAATGTAGCTGTGCTAAGTGGGGGCCTAGTATTGCCGCATACGTCTTGTAGAATGCAGCTGAATAGCCGTCGGGACCCAGAGCCTTGTTCCGGGGCAAGTTCCACAATCATCCTGCGTACTTCCATAATTACCTGCCCCAGGCACTCCTATGGTTACCCTGGGTAGCTGCTTATTTTCTAGGAAGTCTGCCTGCTTCTGGGTTACCGGATTATGCGAAGTATATAGGAGCGTATAGTATCTAGCCACCCCTTCCTGTATTTCCTCCATTCGGGTGAGTCTCTGTCCCCCTTCTGCTTTTACCGCCACTATTGTTTTTCGCCCCTGGGATTCCCTCAGTCTAGCTGGGAGGGAATCGGCTTTGTTCGCTTTAGCGTAGAATTTCTGCCTCATGAATAACATGGCGCCTTCGGCCTTTTGGGTCCTCAATAGCTCCAGCTATCCTACTGCCACACTGTATTGTAAAGAACAACTTTTGCAGGAATTCTAGTGCAGACGAATTTCGAGAGCAGTGGATTCCATTACAACTGGGTGGGGAGGGTGCCAGCACTGGGCGTGGCATTTTATACAGTAGCTCAGTACTGCTGGTGGTGGGAGGGCAGGATGTGTATTCGTCTGGCAGTTATTGTTGAAAGAGCCACTATTTTAGTGTTTGACTGGGCTGGAAGATGGTGGGGGCATTTCCTGCTTCTTCCAGGATTGAGTTCCAGATGGATGGAATGTGGCAGAAACACTGCTTGCGAATTTTCCCTTTACAGGCTAAATTAGATTCCAACCTTTTGTTAGTTTTGCTGTGTGAGGCACGAGAGCCACCAGAGGTGTGCAGTTTAGCCACCGAGTATGTTGGTGTTCAGTTCAAGACTGTTTTTTGGCGATGCATGCCATTTTGAATATGATCCTAGCATGAAGGGGAGCGAGTGAAGCTGTTGCCAAAGAAAAACTATCGGAAGAACATTAGCATGTGGGGCACTGCTCAAGATATTTTCTCATCAAAATAGAGCAAGATATAAACTTCCATATTACATTTTTATACATACCTAGAAAAATTCTAAGGTTTGTGGTAGCAGGCCAATATTGGTAGTTTGCAGTGCTTCCATTTTGACTGATCACACCACCACATGTTTTTACAAATGTCATAGCATTGGTAGCAGCAGGCTTGAGGTTGCCAGGAGTTGGGGATTTTTCACTACATCAAGGACGTGTTAAAGTCAGGAAGTTAGTGAGGAGTGCTTTCTGCTCTATAGGTTTTTCCTCTCAACACGAAAAAGTCAAATGGTTTGCCAAAAACAAAACTAATTTTCAAAGGTGCAGTAAAATTATTTCTGCTGCCGTGCCAATCGAAGGTGAGGGCACCATCCCTCATGTGTTTTCTTGTTTTACACTGATGATGTTTTATTGCTGCCTCAGAGCTCATTGGACACTGAGAGGATTTCTGTGATATTCTTTCATAGACAGCAGTACAATATTGAAAAACCTAAATGTTGGCTCAATGAATGGTGGAAGAGTTTTTACCCATTCAGATGTTCTTGAATATGTGGTAAAATGCTGCATCTGGGAGAAACGTAAGGATAATGATTGAAAACCCCCCACAACAAAGCACTATGTCTGCATGTGCGTGCGAGGCCTATCAAACTGTTTATTTATTTATTTGCATTTATATAGCGCGCACACAGCCTGGGGGCATCGAGGCGCTGTTACAAGAAAAGTGGCTTAGTTACAGTACCTATATAGGTGGCTATGTTACATTAGCCCACAGGAAGATAACAACCAGTAACATGGCTTAGTTACATTACTTAGATAGGTGTCTAGGTTAACATTAGCCCTTACTTGAGTTTAGATATGCAGGATTCGTACAGGTGTGATAGTGCAGCATAGGGTTACATGTGAGCTGCATATCAAGATACAATGTCAATAGGATACAGTTGTTGGACTCAGGAAATATATAGCTAAGAGTCAATCGGGTACATTTGTTTGACATTAGACATAAAGTGGTGGCTGGGTGAGGGCCTTAGAGGTGGTGTGTGTGAAGTTTTAAGCAAACAGCAAAGTTGATTGCTTTGTTTAATGAAGCCCACACATTGTTATTATCCAAGACCTTACACGCTTTCCATTTGGTGGGGGTGCAGAATGTCAGCTCATATGAAGAATGTCAGCACATATAAATGCTTCAACTGGGCTGAGATCAACAAAGAGCTCATTACAACACCACCAGGGGCATTGATTCCATCTGCCTAAGTGTCACGCCTGCGCCACGGGCGCATCCATTTACGCTCAATATGGACTATTTGTTTATCATTTATTTACAACAGACTCTTGGA
This sequence comes from Ambystoma mexicanum, assembly GCF_040938575.1. Classification (NCBI taxonomy): domain Eukaryota; kingdom Metazoa; phylum Chordata; class Amphibia; order Caudata; family Ambystomatidae; genus Ambystoma; species Ambystoma mexicanum. Next base: position 430,330,540 of record NC_090922.1, read on the forward strand.
TCCATCTATATTTACTTTGGGAACTTTATTTCCCATTTGCGAGACTTTGGTGCTTTATTATTTTTTCCAACAAACTACGTATACCACAATGCACCTGGCTACAAGCATCGATTCCTGGCTGTTCCTATTGGTTATCAAAGGAACTACACCCCCCAGAAGCCCTAGGGACTTGCCCTGCTTCCACCAGCCCAGGAACAGAAAGGGAGGTGGACGATTGCCTGCAGGTGTGCTTAGCCAGGTGCAACCAATTAGCCTGCCTCTGTGCTGGGCTAGGCAGTATAAAGGCTGCTGCCTGCAGTGGCTCAGCCTCTTGCATCTGAGAGTCCTTCCTCCACCTTTCGCGTCTTCCTACGGATCCTGTTTACCTTCTCTCCTGCTTGGATCCTGCCTTGCAGCTTGCTACACCCTGCTGCCTACAGCCCTAGCCTTCTGGGCTCCCTGCCTCAGTCCAGCTCCTCTGGGCCTCCTGCCTTGCAGCCTGTTACACTTCGCTGCCATTGCCTTCCAGGCTCCCTGCCTCACAGCCCTGCTCCTTTGGGCTCTCCACATTGCAGCTGATCACGCTCTGCTGCCTTCCAGCTTCCGCCCTTGCCCTGCCGGGCTCTCCACATTGCAGCCGATCACGCTCTGCTGCCTTCCAGCCTCCGCCCTTGCCCTGCGGGCTCTCTACATTTCAGCTGATCACGCTCTGCTGCTTTCCAGCCTTCAGCCCTTGTCCTCTGGGCTCCCTGCTCTGCAGCCTGCCTCACTCCGGCTGCCTTCAGCCTTTGTCCTTTGGGCTCCCTGCTCTGCAGCCTACCTCACTCCGGTTGCCTACGGCCCTTGTCCTCTGGCCTTCCTACTTTGCAGCTTATCACGCTCCGCTGCCTACTACCTATCTTTTTCCGCTGGGTTCTCGGCCTAGCAGCCCGCTACAGTCCTCTGCTACCTTCTACGGTCAGCGGCCCTGCCCCTCAGGGCCCACTCCTTGCCGTCCGGCCCTTCTGGGTTCCTTACCGTGCAGCCTGCTTTACTCTGCTGCCTTAAGCCCTTTTCATCTGGGCTCTCTTACTTACAGCCCTGCTCCTGTGGGCTTGCTCATTGCTTTCCTGCTCCTCTGAGCTCTCAACCTTGTTCCTTACTGTCCTCTGCTATCCTATCCTGTTACACGACTTTCCCTTCATTTCCTTCTGCTAGTTTGCTTTCACCTCCTTTCCTGGATTTGTCTGTAGTATCTTCTCTTGTACTGTTTGTAGACCCTTTTGTACAGAGCTTGTCTGTTGGTTCCCATCAGTCAACCTCTGCCCCTACCCTTGTTTCGTCTCTACATTACAGACACCCATAGCTGCTGTTCCAAGCCATGAGCAAACAGCGTTGGCCTCTGTTATAGCAAACTGTGTAGAAGGCTAGAGTATTTCCTAAGGTTCGTGGAATACTCTTTTCCTAGATCTGCATACACCCCAAGAGGGAATTCATTCTGTACCTTTTTCCCTTGCTACTCTGGCCTACTCTTTGTTCTCTTTCCTCTCTGCTGTGTGTGTACTTATCTGTCCACTTTATTTTGGCACAACCACCCAAACCCTTTCTGGGTGTCTTGTGCTACTCTTAATAGAGTGCCATCCTTGACACTAAGGCTGCGTGCAGAGGTGAGATGCAAGAAGCATCCAAGATCGATCTGGGGCTTCTCAGATGAGTTCTGATGCTATATCCACTATCTTGGAGAGGTCTTTCCACCTGCAAAAGGGGCTTCAACTGGGCTGAGAGCAACACAGAGCTCATTACAACACCACCAGAAGCACTCATTGCATCTGCATCTAGGATTGACCTCTGACCAGAAAACTGCCATCCAAAGGTCTTTTCACCTCCAGCAACAACTCTTCCTCCCAGCCAACAATGCTACCATCTTTCCGAACAGATCTTCCTCCATTCTAACCACCAATTAGGGGCACTGGTCTCAGATCACATGACCTGAGTCCTGGAGCTAAAAGTGGCGGTCATCTTAAGGTGACTTTGCCCTCTCAGATAGCTTGGTAGCTTCAAATGGGCATTCAGCCCATCGGCATCTTTCAGTTTGTAATGGCGGTCAGGGGGCTATTAACAGCCTCCTGATGTTCATGCAAGAGGGGCCCTGGAAATCCCAAGCATCAAGAACGGAAGACCCAGCCACAAGACAAACTGAAACTGTCTTTAGTGCGCATTCAAATGACAGGGATTGCAGCATGAAAATGTAATATTTTCCAGACGCTCTCAGTGTCTAGGTGGTTGTCAGCTGGTTTTGTTCACAAGTGATGTCACAAAATGCGGTTACATCCCAAAAACCTAACCGGGGAAGGGCTTTGTTAATGGGGCAAACTACATATAGATTATATAATGGGTTAGTATATCAATTGGATATACCATATCTGGTGGCTCCTCCTGAGACCACCTTTGAAAGTATTAAATGTAGAGTTACAAGCTAGTCAAAAGTGGTTGGCCACTGCAATATAGTGTAAGCTCATCAGAGTAGGTGAGTAGGGATTTGACAGACAGGGTCTTCTCTGCCTTGGATAGACACCAGGTTGAGTGCAACAACTCAAGGTAATGGGAATGACTCCGAAGATGCTGCATGTTCCCATTAAGTTATCTTCTCCGATCTGCTAAGCCCTGAGACAGAACATTGCCTTAGAACCTCTGTTACATTTGTATCCCACTGCCTTCCGCTGTATGGGAACAGGCATACCTATCTGACCAAATTAATAGGCACTGTCTGGCAGGTGCATGTAACGTGTGTAGGGGCCACAAAATGGAGCTTCACTGCTTGTAATTATGAAGATTTTAGCTTGGGTTTCTTGTAGGTGCTCCGCCCCACTGCTTATCTGGAAACATCCCTTCTCTCTGTGGCCTTGGTTTTCTGTGCACAGTGATTGCACTGGAAAGCCTGTCCTGCCAGCCTCGACTGGATCAGCCTGTCGGCTTTCTCTGCATCTCGAACTCATCACAATGTACCTGTAGCTTCCATCTTGATTTGCATGGCTGTCCATGTTAAATGCGTTAAGCGTCAGCATGCTGTTCATATGTATTCTCATGCTTCTTGCAGTTTCGTGCTCAGCACAGAGTATTTGTGCGTTACAGTCCTCTAGCTACGTGAGTCATAAGCATATCCTATAAAATGTCTTCATAGCTTTGTGCATGGATGCATATGTAGTTCATGTCTAACATATCTATGTCATAAGGCCAGTTGTGACATCATCTGCTTCTTGTAGCTGTAGTCAGCCAACTTGCTCTATCGATTGCATGCTAGTTTCTTTGGTGACATCATCTGGGTATGGCCTGAATGACTGTCTGAGCGAATAACGTCTTTAACACCTACGATACATCCCCGATGAAGGAAAGGAGGGGGCTATGAGCGAAGTACATATCTTGTTTATCTGTCGACATGCTGAAGGTGGGATGGGTGTAACAAGGGAGATGTTTAGGTCCCTCTCTTCAATCCTCACTCTGGTCGACTGGTCGAACACACTCCCCAAATTGTTCTCTCTGGTCCCGTACGGCTTCGGAATACATACTTTCACTACTCATCCTAAGTGTTCAGCACGCATTACTTGTCTGTCTAAGCTCTAGGTCATGTAACTGTAATCTCCATCAGGTTTACACTACGTCCACTTTCCGCAATAGTCACGTGGGTCAGGGGGAAAGGAGAATCTTGTACCTGGCCGGAACAGAGGTCACTGCTGCAGGTGTGATTGCAATATGCCAATAGTCTGTGTTTCTCCATCTGTCTTTGTCTACACGTCCAATAATATTTTCATCCCTATCGTCTTTTTAGTGGTCTTTTTGCATTGCGCTATTGTTACTCTGATAACACAGAAGGTGAATTAGACTAGTACTAAATCTGCTATCAGCATTTTCAGTCCGCTGGCCATCCACAATGGTATCCAGTAAAAGATATGACAGCCAGTCTCCATCTTCTTCTGTCTGGTCTGTCACTGCTTCCATTCTCGCGTGCAAGTGTGACAATTGTGTGATCGCCTTGGTAAGTGTCCCTTTCTCTCTGTCGTGAACAGGCACGTACGTGCAACAGGAAGGCCCAATCTTGACACACACGCCTTCTTCCATAGCTGCGAGTAGATCACAAACATATCAGTTCTTCTTTGATGGTGTTAAACCCCTTGACGGTCCAGTTTATCATCTGCAACAGTTCCCATCTGGTTATCTGGAGCCATTTGGCATTTACATTGGCCTGGACTCCTGGAACTACTGATGCAAGAACATTTAGGTTCTGCTGAACAGTCTGTGCTCCTGTGGTATCAAGTCCAGTGCATCTTCCATTTCTGATGAAACAAAGTTTCCTCTATTTGCTCTTACTAGATCTGCATGCCTCTTCTTCCTCTGGTGTGTATTCATTTCGGGGAATGCCTCTACTTGCATGTCTTTCCAGGGCACTATCAATGTTGGTGTGTTCAATTGTACTATAGAGCATGTCTCTCCTCAGTTGGGTGATCATTTCATGTAAGCTTTGGATCCACAGGCCCAATAGTAGTCCATCAGTACTGCAGGTCCGACCTTCCTGCCTGGTATCTTTGATATGTGCTTGCATCCTTTGTTTTCCCCAACTTCCACTGCACCCTCATTCTGGAAGCATCCTCGAGTGGTATGATTGTAATTGTAATAGATTATTTATAACATGCTTAATACCCAGAGGTTTCTAAGCGCGGACCCGGGGATCGAACCAGTGTTGCTACATATCATCTTGCTTCCAAGATGAGTGCGTTGCCCCTTAGCTCTCATCCCGAGAGGATAGGCATAGGGCTTGCTTCGTTCTCAACCCAGGTGAGCAATTTTGTGCTTGTTACCCATTTCCTGAGACAATCATCATTCTCCTGTACCACTTCAACTGGAACTGTTAGGAGTGCATGTGCTTTACTCCCTATCATTCCCTCTTTCCATCCTTATCCTGTGAATATCTGTCCCTACACTATCAGTTGTGGTCTCTCCCGGCATCCTGGCATCCCTCTTCTCTCCCTCTGTCCTGTCCGTGGGCATTATAATTCCTTTTGTGTAACTATTCTAACTTCCTCCTTGTTTGGTCCGTCATTAATGTATTCTATTTTTTTGGCAGTGCTCCAGTTGTCATCTATGATTTCTTGAGACTTGATGTAACTATCTTCATATGGGAACGTCTTCTGCGAGATCCATCTTAATGAGACCCATCTCACTTGAAATCGACCACTTGTGGTACAGAAAACAAAGTGCATAAGGCATTGTGCTCATTCTGTTGGAATTTCTGTGGCTATGAATGTCCTGGAGGCACTCATGGCACAGGGAATGGATGAGAGAACAGACATAGCAGCTCTCCCTTGTTGTCTCTCTCCCCACCTTAATCATGTCTTGATACCACACGTTGTTAGATATATGGACTGAATCTGCAATGTAAGCGTTTACGTGTTCAAAATCTGTATCTGCGCTTCGCCCAAGTATTTTTACTTCGAATGGATTGTGTCCTCCCACGTGTTCCTTATCTTTGATATTTCCATATCCAGCTAGCTTGCTGCTTCCAAGATAGCACGGGTAGGGGTTGTATTAGTGGGAACCAAAGCATATGTATAGTCCCCGGGATCTCTCTCTCAGGTGGCCAGGGGACTGCCATCGCCTTTGCATCCAGACCCTGGGGGTGGACCAGTGCGGGAGGATCACCTGGGTGAGGGGTATTTGGGGAGTGGGAGTGGGAGTGGGAGTGGAACACCTGATGGTGAGATGTGGTATCCCCCCATAACACCTTTTCTCCATCCTACCAGGTAGGATACCTGGAAACTGTAACTCCCCTGCCCCCTTCCCAACACAAACACTTTCACACAGACAGCCTGCTCTGGGAGAAAACAGACTTATACCCAAGCATTGTACCTGACATTTCCCACTACTATGATCAGGCAAAGTCAGGCAATTACTATTACCAACTCACACCTGACTTCCATAAAGCCCCCCACCCCCCGGATAAAAGGCGGAAACACAAGAGCACATAAAGGAACATCATTTTCCAGACAGCATCTGAACGAGGGGAGAAAGGCGGCAAACCGAGAAGGGAGAGCAAGGAGGGAGATACCCTTGACCTTTTCGGCAAGAAACTGTTAGTTTCCAGAAACCCTCAGATTAAAAGGCGTAAGGCCAGGAAACCAGACGGAAGAATCATGCATTGTGTGTCGGGTATGTCGGAGATACCCGGGGCCCTCCTGCATGACTGGCTGAGTCAGGGAGGAGCAGCAGCCACCGTGGTACCGTTCTTGGCTCCAGGATCAAAATGGCGCTAGAGAAATCAACACAGGCGGTGAGTTGGGGAGACCGATGCAAGGACCGGTCTGTGTTGAAGTCAAGGTTGCAAGCGGCAACATTGTGTGAAGAATATTAACATGTGTGATGAAAGGCATGAGTAAAGCTCAAATGCTAATGGATGTTTGAACTTTAATATGAATCAGAGAAGGTACGAAACAATGCAACAGAGTGGTCCGCCACCGCAGGGGTGCTCAATCGAAGGTCTCTGTGTGATGCACCCAGCCAAGAAGTGGCAGAAAGAAAAGCAAGAAAGTGAAACTTATGGATGTAGGGAATCAAAGTGGTCCTGCTATGGTTTAAGAAAAATCCATCGCACAGTTGAAAGTCTTTGAATTTTGATAACAAAAAGAAAGCAAAGAAGGTGAGATTAAAAGGTCTGAGCCCGTTCGAGGGAGACCTGTGGTCCGAGCCCGATTGAGGGATACCAATTGTGAACTTGTGTTTAAGGGGGTACCAGCCCGACTGAGGGAGACCCATAGTGAACAATAAGCCAAAGAACTTGTGAATGTGAACATCCTGATGAGAAAGGAACTTTAGTACTTGTTTGTTACGCCAGGCACTCTGCAATATGAGACTTTTATTGGGAAAGCGACTTTGGCACAGAAGGCCGAGATACCTATGTTTTGAACTGCATCCTCGTGGCAGAGAAGCCAGAGTATGTGCGAAGCTTGAGTGTGCCACCTTGTCCCGTGCTGAAAAAGTGGGGAAGGGAAGCTAACTGCTCAACTATAAAGACATATTGTTTCTTGAACACTTTTGTTTTGCATACATCGTTTTCCCACACTATTTGTATTGAGAAGTAAGGACTGGCAATAGGTTTATTAGTATAGGCTCTTTTATTTTGACAGAGACTCCCCTAGGACTGCGTTATTATTATTTAACGGTCGTAGCTTGCTCCCATCCTTAGATTTAGGGTTAGATAGGCGTTCAATCAACCCATTGAAGTTCAATAAACACCCTTGAACTGTGATCACTTGTGTCTGTCTTCACTGTTTGATACCATGCCTTCCTTACAGGGTAAAGAGCTAGAGTCAGCAGAAGACAAAAAAATAATACACGATGAACCTCGCAGTAGCTTCATTGTTTTCTACTGCTGCATTTCTTTTGCAGAGTCCATAAAGCCATTTGAAAAAGTCTTTGGCTTACATTGTCATTGCTGTATTATGGTAGTCAATCTCTATGGCCGTAATGCTGTGCAAGTGCTGTAAAAAACAATCATTCCCCAAAGGACCTAATTTTCAGGTTGCTTAGTGTAATAACTGATTGGTTGCCTCAAGCCAAAGCTGGGTAAGTGTGTGCGACGTAAAGAAGGAAAGCATAAAAGAACACTTTGGACGATATCATTGGGTCAGAAGTTGTGACGATTTTTGGAAAAGTGCACCTCCAGAGGTGTGCAGGTATAAAGTGTTTGCCACAAATCAGGTCAACTTTCACGATGAATACCTAATGTATGAAATGACAGTGTGCCTAATCTAGCTCTTCACTTTGCTCTGGTCTAAGACTAGTCTGTGATCTGATCTGCGTGCAGTGTGCGTCTCTTCTCCTTGTGGTTCTTCGAGGCGGTCTCACCTCTACAGGAATTGACGTCTCCAATATAATTGCAGGCCTTTTTCCCAGCAAGCTTCACCACCCTGTCCGTCGCTTGCTCTACTACATAGGGTTCTTCGAATCTGGGCTTAAACCAGTAGCGAACAAAGTTCCTTAGGAGGACCTGGTCACCAGGATCGAGTAGTGGTTGCTGAAGTGGCTCACAGTCTGTTATTTGGGCATTATCTTCCTCAACCTTCTTCGGCCTCCCCCGCTGGGTCGACTGGAGCTGTTGAGAGAAAAGAGAATCACTAGCCATCATTGAAGCAACATAGTTACGCATTTCATCACCTAGGACAATAGATGTGCCATGGGCATCTGTCGGTGCTCTAGTGGGAGTAGTAATGGGAGTCACATGCGTCGTCCTGTCACCACCTCATGTGAGGTTAAATGATGGTTGGATCTGGGCTAATTGTTCAATGCAAACAAGGCTTGGGGCAGGCAATGAAGCCACCCCTTCTTTAGTGCTGCTTTTATTTTGGAAATGTTGTCTTTGAGCAAGCCACCAAGGTGTTCACAAACCCTGTTCACTTACGGATGATAAGTGCAGGAAAACCTGTGACCTCTACAGGAATTGACGTCTCCAATATAATTGCAGGCCTTTTTCCCAGCAAGCCTCACCACCCTGTCCGTCGCTTGCTCTACTACATAGGGTTCTTCGAATCTGGGCTTAAACCAGTAGCGAACAAAGTTCCTTAGGAGGACCTGGTCACCAGGATCGGGTAGTGGTTGCTGAAGTGGCTCACAGTCTGTTAATTGGGCATTATCTTCCTCAACCTTCTTCGGCCTCCCCCGTTGGGTCGACTGGAGCTGTTGAGAGAAAAGAGAATCACTAGCCATCATTGAAGCAACATAGTTACGCATTTCATCACCTAGGACAATAGATGTGCGATGGGCATCTGTCGGTGCTCTAGTGGGAGTAGTAATGGGAGTCATATGCGTCGTCCTGTCACCACCTCATGTAGGGTTAAATGGTGGTTGGATCTGGGCTAATTGTTCAATGCAAACAAGGCTTGGGGCAGGCAATGGAGCCACCCCTTCTTTAGTGCTGCTTTTATTTTGGAAATGTTGTCTTTGAGCAAGCCACCAAGGTGTTCACAAACCCTGTTCGCTTACGGATGATAAGTGCAGGAAAACCTGTGAGAGATCCTCATCAGGGTGGTGAGGTGCTCGAAAATCTCATTTACAAAGTGAGGTCCATTGTCCAAAAGCAAAACCTTGCACACCCTCTATCGTGGGAACACCACACTGACAAGAAATTTAGCCACACTCAGGGAATCGGGCTGTGAGCATGGACCGGCTTCGATCCAGCAAAGAAAAAGGGCATACAATCCCTATCATGTAGCAGTACTTGGATCATGTCCACATAATCTACGTGAAGATGTTGAAAAGGCCCAATAGGGTGCAGTATTGCTCCTCGCACTACATGCAAAGTGTGGCATGGATTATACGTATGGCATATATTGCAAGAGTCCATAAATGCGGTGACAAATTCTGCCAGATTGGGGCAGAACCAGTCTTCTCCAATGTGCGCAGCAAGGGCATTCTTGCTAAAATGAGTGGGATAGTGCAGCAGCGTTTGCGCGATCTGCAACAATTCCGCGGGAATTACTGTTTTCCCTGTGTCTACACAGTGCATCTGTAGAGGATATTGAACATCCTCTCTTTACCCACAATTCCTTCTCTTGTAACTCTTCTATTTGGGTAACAGCCAATTAACTAAATCCTTCTCTCAGTATTAGGTTACGTACACGCATTTGTGTGTTGGATGGAGTGACAAACTCTATTATTTCCGGTTTGCTTCTGGGTCTGGAGCTTTGTTGCCCCAAGAGATCAGGTCTTCCTCCCTCGTGTGTGCCTGATACTTCACGACCGCTATGACTGATGGGTGTTGTAGTGCATCTAAGAGTCTAGCCGATAGGGGCGCGTGCTGCACTGGTGTGCCGTCAGCACGTCAATAGCCCCTCCTTTTCCAATGTGACAGTCCTGAGTGTACTGTTGAAATAACGTAGGCATAGTGGGAGCACACGATAATCTCCTTCTCCTTGTTTGCTTCTAATGCCATGATGAGAGCCACTAGCTCTGCTGCTTGTGCTGTAAAATGTGAAGGCAGTCTCGCGCTTGCTACTATTTCTACTGCTTCGCTTGGTTTTATTTGTACCACTGCCGTCCCAGTATGCTTTTCTCCCGCCGTCTGGTCTATGGTTGACGATCTGTCAATAAAGAGTACCTCTCATCTCTTGAGCGCGTTTTCTTGTACCCTCCGGATGTCGTCATAGGATACTGTATATGTAGTACAGTCTTGTACATAGTCTACCACCTCTACTGGTTCTGCTATAAATGTCACTGGATCCACAATTCTGTACCGTACTACTTTTATTGCTGGGTTCAAAATAATTACTTTGTACCCTGACGCTCTCTGTGTAGTCAATGTGGTTTTGGGTTTCTCGAGAATGGCAAAAAGCGCATGCTCCATGTAAAGCATGGTGTTACACCGCATTGTAACACTTGCTGACTTCTCTACTACAAATTCAGCAGCAGCAAATGCTTTTCAGCACGGGTGTGCCCGTGTAATCGCCCACTGTAGTACGCAAGTGGTTTATTTTCTAAAGTCGTTTTCTGTGTGAGCACTGCCGTCATCACAGCTCCATTGGAGTGCGAGAACAAACAAAACTCCTTGTGATAATTAAGAATCCCTAAACCTGGGGCTATTCATGTTGTCCTTTTTAGGTCTTCAAATGCTGCAGTCATCTCTTGTGTCCATTTCAGGTTACCGTCTCCTCTCTGAGCTTTCCTGAGCCTGCTTAGAACAGGCCTTGTATATGTACTTTAGTCGAACACCCAGGTTCTGCAGTAATTACAGAGACCCAAAAATGTTTTCATCTCTCTTGCGGCCTGTGGCGGTTGCGTCTTGTAAATTGCCTCTTCTCTCTCTGTGGTGCTACCTTTGTGTGATATCAACTGTCGGATGTACAGAACCTTGCTCTTGCAGTATTACAACTTCACCTTATCCATCTTGTAACCCGTTTCTGCTAACACAGTCAGCAAGTGTGTAGAATGCTCCCTGCACTGCTCTTCGGACTTGCTACAAATCAAGATGCCTTCTACATACTGAATCGTGCTGTCTAAATGTATGTTCCCTAGGTCCATTTGGAGTACCCTGTTAAAGATGGAGGGTGACTCACAGTACCCCTTAGGAAGTCTTCTGCGTTTCCACTTGGTATTTCTATACAGAAATTATGTCAAGTCCTGTGACTCTTCATGATGTGGAATAGAAAAGACAGCATTCTTCAATTCTAGCACTGCGAAATGCGTAGCTTCCGGCGGAATGCTAAATAGTATTGTCGCTGGGTTGGGAACTAGCAGGAATTCTGCGTCGACAATATGGTTTAAAGGATGCAGATCCTGAATAAAACGCCATGATCCCCCTGTGGCCTTCTTCACTGGGTACACCGCTGTGTTACACTGCAATTCAGATGGTGACAAAATGCCTTGCATTACTAACGCGGATATTGTCTCAAAAATGCCTCAGACTGCCTCCCGGGACAAGGCATATTGTTTTGGCCTTGGTAAGATTGCCCCTGGCTTGAGCTTGATCTAAACAGCTCCCACTTCCTTCAACAGTCGCACATCATACGGGCTGTTGATCCATAAAATGCTTGTCACTCGTCTTAAATCTTCCTCAAGAAACAGTGCTGGTGCCTTCTTCAATAGTGCCATTCTCTGTGGTATCTCCCTATAGTGGACTCCCAACCAGTATGTGATGCTCATATGGAATACCGTCTTGAGGTCCGAATAGTCATCTTGGAAACATCCTTAGTCTGTCAAGTCAGTCAGTCTGTAGCCATCTGCTACCGCCATTACTGTTCACCATTCCCGTTTTCAGTCAACGGTCCTGTGCATTACTACTCTCTCGTCTCTCGCTATAACCATTTCTAGTTTTAATGGGAACTGTTGTCCCTCCTTTTCATCTAAGGGGCCCTCTGGTGCCCCTCTATGTTCTGGTGCCCCGTTATCATTTTTCATTAACCTCGCTTGTAATTCGCAGCGCTCTTGGCATTCATCATCTATTGCGCCTATACTTTTGTTTGCTTGCTTCACGCCACTAAGCGCTTCCATATTGGTATATGAGGGTGGTGCATACACAGGATTAGTATACCCTGCCGCTGCTTTTAGTTCCTTCAATGGGTAAAATCATTCACATTCTGTTATAGGGTCTGTGGTTTGAAGTAGAGGATGAGGAGCCGTGGGAGCTTCGCCCCTTGCATCTTGCTGGTTTAGCATCCACTCTTTCTTGGGCAGGTCCTCTTGCTTGTCCTCAAACATTTTCTAGAGTTCTAGTTGGCCAACCATTCACTCAATTGTTTCCTTTTACATGCAGCATGTAAATAGGTTGACATAGGTTGCAGCACACATTTGTAGAGAGTGCCCTTCCAGGGACATGGTTTTGCCATTTTGCTCTCTGTATCACAAGTCCATTACGCCCTATACTTAAGTATTTTATCTTAATACCGCGGAAGAGACTTGCACGAGTGCTTAAGGGGTGTATCCCCATAGCAGGATGTTCCTTTCGCACTATCGATACTCACTTAACCTTGAATCCATTTCTTTTTTACACAGTTTAACACATTACCAGTTTATAAATGTTCTCATTTGCCATCAATGTTCAATCGGCTCTCTCAAAGCCACAAGAGACCTCCACAAAACCTGCAACAGCCTCTCCGACTCATCAGCAAGAGCATGCTCCGTGCACCGTTCACACTGTATTCTCAGACCTTAAAAGCACAACCTACAATTCTTTCAGGTGCTCACTGAGGCTCACCAAAAAAAGGGTACAATCCCCTGTGACACCCCAAGCCTCATCTCACAATGTTAAAAATCATCTTGTTTTTTTTCCTCTTTTGAACTCTGCTATCGCCACATCTCTGTCCCACCACAGGTGTTCACTTCCACAACAACTCTATGTGTACTATTTGCCAACCCTATATGTGACGTCACAAAGCTAAGGGAAAGATCTTAATGCTTTAAATGTGCTCTTTCAGATCTCACAATGCCCTGAAACGCAACAATACAAACACCATAACATATGTATACACGTATATACAGCTGTCTTCCTGTACTTCAACCAAAGAGAATTCTCAACAAATACGTGGTTCTTCATCTATACTGTCGCATAGGAGAACATCTCTTTGAGATAACTTAAGAAACCACCTTCCGCGACCGAAGGCCCAGACACAGGAATTCCAAATACACATCATCCGTAACTAAGCTTCTGTCTAGATGAGTATCGTTTATACTTGATTCTCTTATTTTCTCATCCATAAACCAAGCTAACGCCTAGAGTACAGGTACACATTTTCTTTTTGTTTTTTCATCCGTAACCTTAAACTAAACGCCTGGAAACAGGTAAACTATACAACAACACAAAACAGCTAACACATCTTTTCCCTCCCCACTGTTTGTGTTATGATTTACGCTCTCTGGATCTGCTGAAGTCCTCTGGCACTGCCTTTCCCTCTAACAGCCTCCTGATATACATGCAAGAGGAACTGGGCCCTGGCAATCCCCTGCACCAAGAACGGAAGACCCAGCCATAAGACAGTTAAACTGTCTTTATTGCGCATTCAAATGACACGGATTGCAGCATGAACACCATATTATTCTCCACATGCTCTGTGTCTAGGCGGTTGTCAGCTGGTTTTGTTCACAAGTGATGCCACAAAATACAGTTACATCCCAAAAACCTAACGGGGGAAGGGATTGGTTAATGAGGTGAACTACATATAGATTATATAATGGGTTAGTAAATCTATTGGGTAAACCATAACCGGTGGCTCCTCCTGGGCCCACCTCCGAAAGTAGACTTTCTGTCTTCCCTCATGCTTCAGAACCCCCTTCTGTCATTTTTCAGTTTTCGCCTTTGCTATATTTCCATCCAGCCTTGCTTACTTACCTGCCTTCTGGGAAATCTTCAGCGACATCCTGCAGCCTATCCCTGCTTCTGTACACGGACTACCAGTGTAGGTCCTTCCACTCCCTCCGGAGCATTCTCAGAGTCTGGCAGATAGTTATTCTGCCGACTTCCATCATTTCTACTCTTCCGGAATACGACGACCTTCAGACACCGTCTTTCTACTACAAGATCTTCAGAGGGTTTTTTAGCCTTGGTTAAATTTTCTCTCCACAAGGTCAATCCCCTCCCTTGCTACCACTTCTATCCTATCTGATAGATCAAAAAAGGAAGAGTGGTGGCAGGTAGGGATCGTCCTTACCTCTACAAGAGCAAATTCAAATAAAAGACAAGAGAGAAGCCTGAAAAGAAACACACCTCGTTCACTATCTCGTATCCAGAGTGCACCGTGGAGAGCTCCCTATCAGACTCAGAACCATCAGGTGAGAGGTTTCTGAGCGAATAACGTCTTTCACACCTATGATACATCAGCGATGACAGAGAGGAGGGGGCTAAGAGCAAAGTACATCTCTCATTTCTCTGTCGACAGGCTGAGAGTGGGATGGGTGTAACAAGGGCAATGTTTAGGTCCCTCTCTTCAAGTCAAAAGTATTGAAGTAAAGGGCAATCTTACAGCCTTCTTCCCTCAGCCTCTTGCATGTGAGCCTTTGCTTTGCTGTGTCCTGCTACTTGTCTTTAAGTACCCATTATTGTTTTTTCACATCCTCACCCTCACCATGCAATTTTCATGCTATCTCTTCCTTTCCCTTCTTTTTCTCGCTTCACTCTCCTCCGCTCAGAACCATCTCAACTCTTCTCACCCCTATCATCTCTTCTTCTCGACGCCACCCCTCTTCTTGCACCACTACTCTCTCCATTATCAAAACCTACTCCAACCGCAGCTTTCATGACACTTCCCTTTCTTGCATATACCCCTAGTGCTTCTCTATTTCTCAGGCTTAATGTCACTATACTTCTACATCTCTCTCTTTCTATTGCTCGTTTGAATGTACAGTCTGTAATAAAGCTTCCTTTACCTCCGACTTCTTCCTTTCTCCTTCTCCTTCTCTTGACCTCATTACGCTTACCAAAACCTGGATCTCTCCCTCCAATTTTGCAACTCTTGTTGCCATTCATGACCCTGCCTACATCTTCCCCCACTCTCCCTGCCTCACTGGCAGGTGTGGTGGTGCAGAAGTGTTTTCATCCTCCAAACTTTCGAATGGATTATGTCCTCCCATGTTCTCCTCATCTTTTGTTACTTCCATTTCAGCTTCAGCTGGTTCGAAAAAAATATTCTCGACAGAGGGTGCTGTGCACCGGTTACGTCGACTTGATGTCCCTCGAGGGCCTCAGTTTGATGGTCGACATCATCACCAGTATATGTAGCGCGATACCCCCGTTGGCTTCAGTGCTGTATTTCTGACACAGCTTTCGCTTTGAAGAATTACAAAGCACTTTGGTTCTTCATTGAATACTTTGATTTAACCGGATTCAAATTCGAATTGTCTTCATCTTCGACTCCATCCATGCCTAAGAAGGGTTTAAAAAAGTGCCAGGATTGTAGGGTTGAAATGTCGATCACCGACCTCCATTGCGTATGTCTGTGGTGTCTCGGCACAGGTTATGACCGACAATGCTCTAAAGGAGTATAAAGGTAAATTGGCAGTGGGTAGGACCCCCTCAAAATCCCCTTAGAATATTTTGAAGAAAAGAAAGTCTGACAAGTTGAGAGAATCTCCTCGACGGAAGAGATCCAAGAAAAGTTCCGGATCGAGGAGTCGATCACCTCACTCTTCTTATTTGTCTAAGAAGGCGAAGAAAAGACATCACAGATCTCCTTGCACCTCAAGCGATTCCTCTCCTGATAGAATGGTATGCCTGACCAAATCTGACTCCCTGGCCAAGTGGGATGAATTTCGGAGAGAAATGTTTAAATTTTCCAGAAGGCGGCTCAACCACCTTTGAAAAAAAAGGAGATAGACCATGCCCCTGTCGCTCTGCATGAAGACGACAAAGGCAATAGACCATGCCGCTGTCGCTCTGCATCAAGATGACAAAGGGAAGTCAAAGGCTAAACCCTGTTAACCTTCAATTTCGGGGCGTAAGCATGATTCTCATCGAGTAGGCCTCGATCTTAGGAGAAATCATAGAGGGCTTTGACAAGCCAAGAATCCAGTCCTTCGGAGATCTCTTTGAAGAAGAAGAAGTCACCAACTTCAATGAAAACGGGGTCTCTTACATCGACGCCATCGTCGTCTGAGCGGTCGCCGCCTTTGTCGAAGTCTTCGACAATGAAAATAACAGCATTGTTAACTTTGAAGTCGTTTTCCTAAAGTCCTTAACATCAATATATGAGGATCATGAGCCCTCTGATGATAATACTCCACCTTTTGGCTTAGAATTTGGCACTCCAAATGTACCAGATGCATTAATTTCAGAGGAGTCTAGAATACACGATTTGTATGAGAATCTACAGATGGCCAGTGGTGTGGCGGCATCACCAGAGTTAGAATTTGGGAAGCGAGACCCCTCGAACCATGCTGATGCCTCATATGGGCAACTGATGACCAAAGTAGTGGAATTTTTAGGGTGGGGTAGACCTGCTCCTCAATTTGAGCAGGATGATTTGACTGACATACTGGACCAGGGTCCTCAGAGAGATCCAATTTTACCTTTTCATGCTGCTTTCCAACGAAGAATCACTACAAATTGGGAAGAACTGAAACTTAGAAATTACGAAATTATGGAAACCTGAAATTTGAGATTGGATAACATATTATGTTTTGCTCCTGATGAAGGGATGTTATTTCCCGAAATGCGTTGAGCTAGTTGTACAGTAGTTAGGCCTCCACTGTATCATATATGCACTTACTTTTTGATTGAAGACCTGGGACTATATGAGGATCACCAATTGTGAATATTGCTGAATATAGACGGGCACGCACTAATAAATCTTCTGTTCTTTTTGAAATTATTAACTAAGTGGCCTTATTATTACCACCTCAATAGATGAAGAAAGTATATAAATGATTATGAATTATAGAGTGAACTTAATTGGGTGACGCACTAGCCACCTACTTTAAACAAATTTTGCATTTTAATGTTTTGAACTTTATGTTTCGTTTTGCTCTGTAAGCAATTCATGTGACAAATGGACCACTGAAGTGATCCCCAATAACAATATCCACATTTTGTGAATTGCTGATTGCCGTTGGCAATATCTTGAGTGTACAGGAGACGCGAGTGTTCTACAGCCCGTGGACACTTTCTTCTTCTTGATTCTTACCTGAGTCAGGATGGATGCTTTGGAAAAGCTGTCTTTCATTTGGTTCATGGAAACCATTTAAAAGATTCTTACTCCCTCCACCAAAACAAACACTTCTTTGGGAGTCTGTCAAAGATGAGGAATACGTGGGAGTACATAATCCATTCGAAGAACAAGTTACTTACTCATGGTATCGTTTTTTCGACTGGATGTTCCTCCCACGTATTCCTCATTGCCCTCCCATCCTACCCCACAGTAGAATTTCCCATGCTAGTACAGCTTTTGGCCCTTCAAAGCTTAGTGCGGTCTAACCTGTGTTTATGCGCGTAGTACTACTTAAAGAAAAAACAGAACAGAAGCCAACAGGCGCTGCAAGTGCTGTCATGAACCGTCGGCTACGTCTTTTCTGGACTTCATGGTCCTTGACCCATAGGGGATTGAATGCAGTAATCCTTCCAACATGGCCGCTTAACACAGAATGCTGCTTGCTAGTCTTTGCGCTCCACGCTCTCCGTTCTACTAAACAGACACGCCCCACGGCTCTGCGCGTCTCAACGCTACTGCTTGCTGTAGTTGGACGTGTGTCGCCGGAGTTTGCTCGGGGCTTTCTGAATCCTGTTTCCCGGTTCCTTGAATCCCCCTTTCCTTCCTTCTTTCCCTCAAGACTTACTGTAACTTCCTGGATTTTCGCCGGCACCCGGGTCACGGCTTTCCGTGTCTGCGAGCCCGGACATTGTCCATTCCTGGTCTCCGTCCTGGACATCTGAATGTATCCTGGAGTTGGATTGTTATCCTCATGCTGGAATCCGAAGACCAGCACACATGTGTATACAAATCCCAGACCGTGCGAAAGAAGCCACCAAAGAAGGTCTCAAACAAACAACACAAACAGGTGAGAAGGGGAGAGACTTGTGACAGATTGAGACACCAACAAAACGATACAGACACAGAGATGGAAGCCGCGGTTCAAGACCTCATGCGAGGCATGCAGGAACTAACCACAGAAGTCCAGAACCTTAATGCTGAGAATCCTCCGTTAAAGCAGCTAGTCTTGTCACGTGACTCTGCAACTAAGGAAAGTGTGTTATTGGGAGGAGTAGTGGACAAATTTGATGGTTCTTCAAAGACCCTCCGTGCCTTCCTTGATTTATGTTTGGTACACTTCACCTTCAAGCCTTACTACTTTTCCACTCCTAGAGCAAAGGTGGGGTTCATGATCTCACACCTCACTGGTAACACCTTGACCTGGGCAACCCCCCTAGTCAATTCCTAACGCCATCCTGGATAATTATGATGGGTTCGTGGAAGCACTAAAGGCCATGTTTGATCGCCTAGAGCAGGTTTACAGCACTCAAGAACGTTTGCTTGAATTTCAACAAGGATCCCAGGATATGCTTACCTATGTGACCCGCTTTAAACAACTTGTGAAAGAAGCTGATTGGTCTCAAGAAGCCAGCTTCACCCTCTTCCGAGGAGGCTTGAACGAAGAAATAAAGAATGAGTTAGCCAGGCTAGCTAGCCCTAACTCCTTCCAGGCTCTCATGGACCTTTCCTTGCAAATCGACTTTAGAATCCAGGAAAGAAAGGCAGAGAAGAAGAAGTCTAAGCCAACCTTCCAAAAGGCTGCCACAGACCACCCATCTAGACCAGAGTCCACAGCTTCTCCAACCTCGGATCCAGAACCCATGCAACTGGGGACCTTCCGTTGACCTATTACCCCACAAGAAAGAATGCGCCGGATTCACACTGGTCTGTGCATGTATTGCGCCTCCGATAAACATCTCGTAAGAGAGTGCCCTATCGCTCCTCCACGGCGTTTGGGAAATGCCAGCTCCCGATCCTAGATGGGGCACAGTTTCGGAGAGAGATGTCTGCTCCACATCAATTCCTTCCTTGAACTCTCCTGGACAAAATAATCATCTGATATTACAGGCATTCCTATCGCCTTCCAAAAAAGAATCTTACCCCATCCTGGGGTTAGTGGATTGCGGAGCCATGGGCATATTCATAGATCATGATTGGGTCACTACTCACAACATTCCACATGAAATTAGAGAGACAATGCAACCTGTAGAAGCTATTGATTGGAGACCCCTGTCTTCGGGACCCATAACCCTCCAAACTAAAGAGATCCTGCTTTCTATAAACCACCATCAAGAGAGGATTAAATTTTACATTATAAGGTCAGCCCACTATCCAATGGTTCTAGGCATGCCCTGGTTACAGAAACATAACCCCTACATCAATTGGGCAGCAGGTTCCTTGTTCCTTGGTTCTGAACATTGTATGTCCCACTATTTATCCCTAGATACATTACTAAGGTCCTCCGAAGACTCGCAAGAAACTCAGCACAATCCAGTCACTGTCTCAAACATCCTCCGGATTCCCAGGGCCTATCAGGCTTACTCAAATGTGTTCTCAACCACTATTGTTCAAGCTCTACCACCCCACAGACCTGAGGATTGTGCCATTGACACTGAGCCTTCAGCAGTGATTCCCTTCGGAAGAATGTTTATTCTATCCGATCCTGAAAAAAGGGCCCTCTGGGAATACCTGGACACCAACTTGGAAAATGGAACTATTCGACCTTTCAAGTCCCCAGTGGGCACTTCCCTCTTCTTCGTTCCTAAGAAGGATTCCAAGGAGCTTAGGCCATGTTTGGATTACTGTGGCCTTAACCAGTGCACTCTCAAGGATCGTTATCCATTGCCTCTCATCTCGGCCAACCTGGAAGCAGTCAGAGGTGCAGTCGTCTTCACAAAATTAGATCTCAGGGGTGCCTACCATCGTATTCGTATAAAGGAAGGTGAAAAATGGAAAACAGCCTTTAGAACACCCTTTGGCCACTTTGAATACTTGGTTATGCCCTTTGGACTTGCTAATGCCCCAGCAATCTTCCAACGTTTTATGGATCGAGTGTTTTCTGATATGCTATTCCTTTTCGTCATCGTATATCTGGACGACATACTGATCTACTCCAAGGACCACCTGAAACATGAAGAGCACGTAAAGACAGTCTTACAACGTCTACGTGAACATAAGCTCCTGGCTAAACCCGAGAAGTGTCTTTTTGTCACGTTTGTCACGCCCCATTAAGAACCACACAACCACAAGCCCCACACCACACCTAACAACAAGAGCAGTCCCTGCACATAGAAAGGAGCAGCAGTTTGCCTGGCGTAGGAGGACACCAGCCTGTAGCCCCGGCGTCTACCGTCCTTTGTTTCGCTGGCAGTTACCATGGAGGCGCGCTCACGGCTGGTCACGCCCACGGAGACTCCCAAGGCAACGAACATCCAACGTCCCGTGACCACGTGATCACGTCACGTCTCACACGTCCGTGAGACACATCACATGGTTACTTAATCAGTTTAAAAGCATCTTGGCAACGTGGGTACAGCGCTTCACAGCTGATCTCTTGAGGATTGTGTAGCGCTTTGGTTTACCTGTTTCTGATCACGGATTTTGCGACCTCGGACTGTTGTTCGGATTTGTCTTGCCTGCCCCTCGGATTTCTGTTTCTTGGATTCCACCTTGTTTCCCTGGCACCTTGACCTTGGAACTCTCTTGGACTGCCTTTGGATTATCCTCTCTGAATCTAGAATCTTGGAACTTGGTTTTGACCTTCTTGCCTTGCTGGTCCATCTACATCAGACCCAGGTGTCCCACCTTCTAGCCGTGCAGAACGCCTATTTCACCACCACCAACAATCTGTGGCTCTTACCACATTTAGGACCCTACTTGCCACACTCCTGGGTAAGCCTTGTTAATACTGATTGTTACCCGTTACCCGTATCAATTGCACTGCTCCTGTTTAACCATTAACCATTGCCTTGCAGCGGTCAGGGGTCCTTCCGGCGTTCCTGCTACCTGATTGATGGCTCAACACACCTGTGGCCTCAAAGATTGCATAGACAGTTTATCCTTTCTGTCTGTGCGGTACCTGGGGACGGAGGTTCAATAATCTGCACGACCATCAAGATCAGAACACTTTTCCATGTATCAACTGTTCACTACCTCGATTCGTTCTTAGCCCAAAAGGAATTGGAATGGACTTCTCAAAGGTTGATTCCATTCTATCCTGGCCTGTTCCAACCACTGTAAAACAAATTCAATCCTTCGTAGGGCTTGCTTACTTCTACCGGAAACTTATACCAGCATTTTCTGAGATTGTGTATCCTATCATTACATTGTTAAAGAAGGATACCCCCTTTCGATGGACCTCAGTCCAAGATTTGGCGTTCCAGCAGTTGAAGTCGGAGTTCACACAAGCTCCCATCCTAGCTCAACCCGACATTGATTGACCTTTTCTTGTCGAGACTGATGCCTCCAACTACGCCACTGGGGCAGTCCTGAAACAGGAACTTGGCGACAAGTTAGAACACCCCATCGCCTATCTCTCTCGCACCTTGACCCCGAGTGAAACTCATTATTCCGTCCTGGAAAAGGAGCCATCCGTCAAGCCTTCACTGATTGGCGTCATCTTCTTTTGGGAGCCTAACACCCGGTACAAGTCTGCACGGACCATCGGAATCTCCAAGTCCTGCAATTCCTAGAATGTAGAAACAGTTGTCAAGCCCGTTGGGCCTTCTTTTTTGCCTAATACCAATTTCAGATCCATCATGTTCCTGGAACACATAACATTATAGCCGATGCCTTATCCAGACATCCTGATTATGAACCCCTTGAAGATCGGACTTTTCCTAAGATGTTTCTCCACACAATATTTGTTGCTCAAGCAATTACCCTCCTGGAGGATATTCGAATTCAAACCCAGTCCTCTGAATCTTGGAAGGAGTTTAAGAGACAGAATCGGTGGAATCGCAAAACAAAGGACGGATATGTGTTCAAGGACAATCGCTTGGTCATTCCCACTCCTGGACTGAGACAAAAAATCACAAGCCTATGTCATGATACCTTCCATTCAGGACACCGTGGCATCACCAACACTCGTCGTCTAATACAAAGACAGTTTTGGTGGCCAAAGATGAAGGATGATATCAAGATCCATATTCAGACATGTGCAGTCTGCAATCAGAACAAACATGATAACAAAAGACCAGCAGATCTCCTGCTCCAACCTGCAATACCAACAAGACCCTGGGAAATCATTGCCACGGATTTCATCGTGGAACTACCTTCTTCCAGGGGCTACACAACTATAATGGTTACCAATGATTTGTTCACTCATATGGCTCATTTTACACCTTTATACAAACTGCCGTCTTTATATGACCTTGTTGGAATTTTCCTGGAGCACATATTCCGGCTTCATGGGCTACCTTCCAAGATTATCTCTGACCAAGGACCCCAGTACATATCCCAGTTCTGGAACCAGTTATGTCGTATACTGGGAATCCAGCGTGCCTTGTCTTTGGGTTATCACCCACAGACCAATGGAGCCACTGAATGAGTAAACCAAACCCCGGAACAGTATCTTTGTTGCTTTGCCACCAAGGTCCAGGATGATTGGTCACTCTTAATACCTGTGGCCGAATTCGCTTACAACAATTCGGATCACTCAGCTATCAAAACCAGCCCTTTCTTCTGTAGTCAAAGATTTCATCCTTCAGTCCTACCGTCCATTCTTCCACACTCTAGCCCAGTTCCTTCGGTTGATTCCTGGATTGAAACACTAATTAATGTGCAGAAGGAAGCACAAGGAAGCAAAGGATCACCTAGAAAAGGCCCGAAGAGACGTTAAACATTATGCTGACTCCAAGAGAAGACCAGGACCTTCCTATGCAGTAGGCGATAAAGTCTGGTTATCCTCGAAACTCCTTCCCCGTCACCTACGACCAAATAAATTGGCTCCCAGGAATTACAGGCCCTTTTCTCTAAAAGAAATCGTCAATCCAGTGGCCTTTCGACTCCGACTACCAGAGTCATGGAAAAGGATCCATCCACTCTTCCACACCTCTCTATCAAAACC
Organism: Ambystoma mexicanum; assembly: GCF_040938575.1. Lineage (NCBI taxonomy): Eukaryota > Metazoa > Chordata > Amphibia > Caudata > Ambystomatidae > Ambystoma > Ambystoma mexicanum. Next base: position 430,353,562 of record NC_090922.1, read on the forward strand.
ATATGTTCAGCCCTCTCGAACTGCTCCAAGATCTACCCCAGTGATTGTCAATGATCAACTCGAATATGAAGTCTCCAGAATCTGTGACTCTAGGTACCGACGTGGTCCATTACAATATTTGGTTGAGTGGAAAGGTTATCCTCCCAGTGAGCGCACCTGGGAACCCATGTCAAACATGAATTCCCCCAGGCTGATTCGAAGGTACCATCTTATCCATCCAGGCAAACCCAGAGGAGCTGGGCTTCGGAGGAGGCATACTGTCATGAACCGTCGCCTACGTCCCTTCTGGACTTCGCGGTCCCTGACCCATAGGGGATTGAATGCAGTAATCCTTCCAACATGGCCGCTTAACATGGAACGCTGCTTGCCAGTCTTTGCGCTCCACGCTCTCCGTTCTACTAAACAGACACGCCCCTGCGGCTTTGCGCGTCTCAACGCTACCGCTTGCTGTAGTTGGACGTGTGTTGCCGGAGTTCGCTCGGGGCTTTCTGGATCCTGTTTCCCGGTTCCTTGAATCCCCCCTTCCTTCCTTCTTTCCCTCAAGACTTACCTTAACTTCCTGGATTTACGTCCGCTCTCGGGTTACGGCTTTCCGTCTCCAAGCCTGGACATTGTTAATTCCTGGTCTCTGTCCTGGACATCTGAACGTATCCTGGAGTTGGATTGTTATCCTCACGCTGGAATCCGAAGACCAGCACACAGGTTTATACAAATCCCGGATCGTGCGAAAGAAGCCACCAAAGAAGATCTCGAACATACAACAAAAACAGGTGAGAAGGGGAGAGACTTGTGACAAGTGCTGTATATAACTTTGATAACATCATCCTCGAGATGGGGGCCCTTGAAAGGAACATTGAGTCGACTGCATTGACGCACTGCGCCACCTGCCAAAGTTTTTTTTTTCCGAAGCAGCGGAAGCAAGATATTGAATATCAAAGATGAGGAATACGTGGGAGGAGCATCCGGTAGAAAGAACGTTACCAGGGGTAAGTAACTTGCTCTTCTCTAATGTACTATGCACTGTAACTAGTGCCTAGATGCCTCTGGTTTTGTGCGCTGAATAAATGCAACAAAAAAAGAACGACTTTTCCCTCATCCTATAAGTCAGCTACTGTCATTCCTCTCCTTAAGAAATCTGGTCTGGATCTTAACTGTCCTGCCAATGTTCGTCCTGTCTCTCTTCTACCACACTATTTCAAAGTCCTAGACCAAGTAGCATTCAGTCGACTCACTGAGTTCCTTGATGCTCGCAACCTACAGGACCCTCTTCAATCTAGCTTCCGACCTCTGCTTGCTACTGGGCCAGCTATTCTCAATATCAGCAACATCATCTATTCCGCACGTCATGTGAACCGTTCATCTATTCCTATTGGTGACCTCTCTGCTGCCTTCAATACTGTCGACCATTCTGACCTCTTCTCTCCATTATCCCTCCTTGGCATCAGAGATAAAGGCATCAGAGATAAGACGTTTCTTGGTTTGCTTCATACCTTGCCCCCTGCCACTTTCAGGTGTCCTGGAACAGCCTTTGCTCCCCACTCACCACACTAACTGTTGGAGTTCCCCAAGGCAAAACCAAAAGTTGATGGCTGGAAGGTTTTTAATAAATCCTATCCACGGGCACAGCTCTGGGCAATGCCCCCAGACCATTGTTTTTCAGCCTGCCAAGCCATTACAGAAGGGAAAAGACCATATGCAAATCAGGCTTGGTCCCATCCCATAATGGGTAGCCCAGCCAAACTGCTAGGTCACTTCTCTTCTGCACAAGACCACAAGCATCACCAGACATGTTTTGGCTTTGTTGGGCATCATCAGTGAGGAGTTTTGGAGTGGGCCCAAGCTTTATTTGCATATGGTCATCCCCCTTTTATAATGGCTTGGCAGGCGAAGAACAATGGTCTGGGGGTTGCCAAGAGCAATGCCAGAGGTTAAGATGAATTCTAAACCTTCCAGCCATCACCTCTTTTGTTTTGCTGGAGTTCCCTAAGGGTCAATCCTGTGTCCACTTTTCTTCACTCTCTATACTTCAGCTCTTGGCGCCCTGATCTCCTCTTACGGTTTCCCCTATCAACTCTTCGTTGATGATTTCAGATTTTCTTCTCCTTTCCTTCCTAATTTGACAAGCTGTTGCCAAAACTTTCAAACGGTCTCTTGGCCATCAAATATTATATGGAGTCTCACTCGCTCATGCTCAACTCCACTAAGACTGAATATCTGTACTTCCCAGCCAAACAGACTATTTCTTCCTCTCTACCTCTTCTTCTCTTCTCTGCTGACTACCTTTCTTTCTCTGCTTCCACTCGTAACCATGGTGTCCTCTTCGACCCATCTCACAACGTCTTGCTCTTCATCTCCAAATCTGCCACTGCAGCCAGACTCTACCTCCTCAATATCATTACTTTCAGTACTGATAAACAGCTAATCTCTGTAGTCCTTTCTAGATCTAACTACTGTGCCAGTCTCCTCTATGGCCTTCCAATCTATTCTTGTTCACTTCTGGACAAAGTCCTCAACTTTACGGTCCACACACTTTCAACCTTTCTTGCTTTAACTCTGTTTCCTCTGACAGTGGCCAGATTGGCTGGCTATCTATAAACAAATAGCTAAGTATAAACTTCTTCTCTATCTTCAGAACTATCCATGGACTTGCCTCGATCTACCTATTTGCTCATCACACTCTCTACCCTCATGCTCACCCATTACAATCATCCTTGGCTCACCTCCTTGTCACTACTCAAGCCCCCTGCGTTCCCTCTCGTTTCCATGATCTCACTCTCCTTGCTCCCCTACTTTGGAATGCTCATCCTCTTACTCTCTTTAATATGAAAACTCTACCACTATTAGAATCCAAGGTCAAAACCCTCCTCCTTTCTGAAGAACCTGTTTCTTAACACTCTTCGTTACTCCATCGCTCTGCTTCCCTCTCTCCCTACCCTCACAGACAACCCTACTGCACTTTTCCATCACTGCTCCATCCTTACTTTAGCACTTCCTCCACTATCCTGTTCCTGTGTTATTCTGTCCTGTCTTCGGCCCTGCTTTATGTTTCTACCTTGCCCTGCAGCATCTGGTCTTCAAGCCACATTCTCTCACCCCATTGTCAAGGACCCATGTCCTCCACTTTGCTATCAATGTCAAATTCTGTAAGCATTTCTGTGCCAAAAATGTATTTCTTTCCTTTGATTTCAACAAATAAATACAGAACATATGTCCTAAAACTACATTTGGTGTTATATAACATTTCTGTGCATCAGTTAGAGAGTTTTAAGTGTGTTTGTTTGCAACCATAAATATCATCAGTTTCCTTTGAGAGAAAATCCCAGGATGCTTTGATGCTCCAGTGGCAGTTCAGACTTTTGTATGCATTTCCCTTTTTTTGATTTTCATAGTATGACCTGTGAAGAAAGAAAATGTTTCCGGGAACACTCCGACTTGTAGCTCTATACTAGCGAAGTGGCCAGAAAGAAGTTGCTATTCTAAATATTTCCATCTGAGCCACAGAATGATAACGAGAATTCTCTTTTTTGTGAAGGTTCTCACTCGGGAGGAATCAGAGTTTGCTACCTGGAGTCCACTAGCTTGCAGTTTCCCACAAGGTGCCGGACCCTTCAGGGTTTCACTATCCTCATCAATAATTTGAAAGAGGGAACCCTTGTGACGGCCACATCAAAGCTCTACGATCTTCTTATATGCTCCTAGGCCCCAACAGTGAGTCCCATTCCTATGCAAGGGGAAGGAGTCACCTACAGCACCTACGCGTTGGCACTCGCTCGCTGGGGCGCATTTATTTGTTCTTTTGTTTTAAACTGGCTTCACCTCTTGCCCAGCGCTTGGGTCTTTTACCACTGCCACTCTTGTGTAAGGACTTTTTCTGACCAAACGAACTGCAACATATCAGCCAAAGGATTGCAGACACAAATCACTCTTTAGGCAGGCAATGCTCCAGGGTAGTCCAGGCTCCTTCACTCAGGTAGCATCTCCTCCTTCAGGATATATCTCCACTTCCCTTCACCAACATCTGGAGAGAAATACAGGGAACCTGTCCTCAACTGAGACAAGTTCAGAATGAGCTGGATCTGCTTTTATTGCCAGACCCCTCCTCATCCTGTTGGAAACTGATTAAAGGAAAGCCCACCATACAGAATTGGCTGGCAGGGTGTTTCTCCTCTGATCCTCCTGTTTTAGGCTCTCATTCCATTGGCCTATTGGGCTTTCATTAGTTCAATTGCAGTTTCACTTTGTTTTTATGCATTCTTGGTTTAGCTTGGGCTCCTTTTAAATATTATGTGTCCAACCCTTGGGGCTCAAGTGTTTACTTTATTAATTTAAGTACCCCTTACATTTCCCCTGGTTCTTCTATTGGCCTTTGAACCTGGATCCTCCCATAGGCTCTATGGTATTTCAAACACCCGGGACTTTTCCTGGTGCTGTTGAAGGGAAAGGCTAGCACCTTTCCTCTGAGGTCCTGCAGTGTCTCTCTGCCATCTGCACTCATCCACTTCCATCCCTCAGATCAGGGCACGCCGCCATTGTGGCCCCGGTGGTCCATACAGGCATGTTAAGGGGTGGACACCCCATTGTTCTCCGTGTGTCGTGAGCTCCGCCACTGCTGCTGCTGTCCAGCTCCAGTGGGTAGAGCCGCTGCCGCCGCCAAAGGGAAGTCTGTGAGGAAGGCACTGTCGGCAACACTGTAGCATGAAGGCACAATGGGCAGAGCGTAGGGAGTCCGTAATACAGGCAATGTTTGGCAGCAGCGGTTCCAGAAGTACAAAATCGGAGGGCTGTGGAAGTCTGTAGAAACAGGCAAAGGTAACGGGAAATTCCGGGAAACAATGATACAAGGAGTAGCGAGCTAACTGCAATCAGAAGCGGCGCTCTCTGAGCTTGTGGATCTTTTAGGTTCCTGCCGGAGCGGGACCTACGGCAGCCACCGGCTGATCCGGTCATGTCACAAAAGCTAAGTGGGGAAGTCATGGCAACGGCTCTCCCGGAACAGGACGTTGCTGCAGTTCATCTTCAAGGCAACTGCCAATGCCTAAAGAACGGGGCAGTCGAGCGCTGAGTCGTGTGTGCAGCGGACGATGTCACACGAGGTCTTGAAGCCTGAATACGGGCACGGGTCCCGAAATCATATCACCTGTGGTAGTTTGTTTTCTTTCGCACATCAAAATATGTCATGGTGGTGTCATGTAAGAGGTAATCTTTGGTCTTTTGGAAAGCTATTTTGTGAGATTATGTCATTTCCATTTTATTTTAACTTTGGTCAAACGTCTGAGCTATTCTGTGATAGTGCCCAGCTTTGGGATGAACCGTCCACTGTAGTTTGCTTTAAGTAAAAAACTGTGCAGTTCTTTTGCTAACTGAGTGCAGGGAGCAAGGTGGTCCAACATTATTCATGATTTAGTATACAAAATCATTTCAGTAGACGGAGGGAATTAAATTGCCTTCCACAATCTAAAAGATGTGCAGATACCGGAAATAGCATGCTAATGTAGGAAGTGAAGTGACAGCTAGTGGAGGTGAAAGGCTGGGTGGGAGGATTGACAAGACCAGCAGGCAAATCTTTCACAGCACCTAACATTGCTGCCCCAATCTCAAGTGGCTAAGTTGTTACGGCACTTGAAGAGGCGAGATGATACCTTTGTTCCCTTCATGCATTTGCTTTAATACTTCCAGCTCTTGGTTTTGGCACTTATGTCAGTTGATTTGGCACTTTCACAAATGCTATCTGGCGAAGACGCCCTTGCACTTCAAGGTCCCACATTAGCACATCTGAAGTCCATCTCACAACTTTGCATTGACTAATTCTAGCACCATCAAGCAATGTACTAGAAACTACCTTTCCTTTCATCTCCTGCTGTCCCCTCCTCTCCCCTCTTGGCTACCTTGCTACCTTGCCCTCCCTCTCCTCCTCCTCTGCTCCTCCTAGGGCACTTTCTCCTCTGCAAAGCGTACCTCTGATCTGTACCCCTCCCCGGAAGGTCATTAAGGCTAGCAACTTTCTTCATATTGCCACTCTCAACTCTCGCTCTGCTGTCAAACACTCCCCTGACATCTGCCACCTCCTTGAAGAACTAGACCTTGATGTCCTTGGTCTTACTGAGACATGGTTCACAGCCAGCTCTGTCACGAGCTTTGACACTCTCATCCCTGATGGTTAAAAGTTCCTCTCAGCACCCAGATCCTCCCGGTCCAGTGGGGGGGTGGGGGGGGTTGCCCTGATGTTTCCTGAGTGGATTCCTGCCTCTTTCATTCCCACTCAGAACTACTCCTCTTTTGAATGCCTTGTCTGTAGGCTTTCTCTCTCGCCTACCCATTCTCTTACTGTGGCTACCATCTACCGGCCTCCTGGTCAAATCACCTCATTTCACTCTTAGTGCGCGGACCTCTCCTCCTCCCTCCTGGCCTCTACCACTGAACTCCTCCTCCTCGATGACCTCAATATACATTTAGACTCTCCTTTTTCCTCCTCTGTACTCTTCCGTGACCTCTGTGACTCCCTCTCCCTGTCCATCCTCCCCTCTGGCCCGACTCACTCTGCAGGGCACGCGCTAGATGTCTTGATCTCCTATGACCTCCCCCTCTCCATCCCTCTGACCACTCCTCTCTCCTGGAGCGATCACTCCCTCCTCTCCTCTCATCGCTCCCTCTCTTCCCCCCAAGCCAAGCCTACCCCAACACTGCCACCTACCTTCTTGGACATCCGGCCCATGAAGCGTGTGTCAGTCGAGGCTTTTTCAGCCACTTTCTCCCCCCCTCCACCTCTGGCTGTCTCAGATCCTGACACAGCCCTGTCTCTGCTCTACTCTTCAATCTCTGATACTCTTGATGCTCTTGCCCCTGTCATGAGAATCCGTTTGAAGTCCAAAGCCAAGTGCAATTCCTGGTATGACTCTGACCTATCTACACTTAAACCTAAGTGTAGGGCAGCTGAGAGGAAATGGAGGGCTTCCTGTTCATGGCCTGTTGCCTGCTACAAAGGCAATACCGGCTCTCTGTCCTCACAAAGAAGAAAGTCCACATTCAAGCTCGTTTCTCTGCGGCATCTAACAACTCGGCCAAACTCTTTAAAATCTGCAAGGAGCTGGCCAACCCTGCTGCAGTCTCTACCCCTCCTGTTGCCTCCCAGGCTCTTTGCAATGCTCTTGTCTCTCACTTCATAAAAAAAACAGGACATCCTGTCCACCCTCTCCGCCCCCACCGCTCCTCTCCCCTCTCCATCTGTGCTTGCTGACCTTCATTTAGACACCCCCCACCATCCTTCTCGTCCTTTCCTCTTTTCTCCCCTGACGAGGTCGCTAGACAAGTCCAATCTATGAAAGCCTCATCAAAACAGGTTCATCCCTGTTCCTCTAAAACCATCAAGGACCACATTGACACCCTTGCTGATTTTTGCAACCACTCCTTTGCCTCAGGTTCCTTCCCCTCCCCTCTGAATCACTCCCTTGTGCATCCTCTTCTCAAGAAACCCACAGCTGATCCTTCTTGTCCAGCTAACTATCGCCCAATTTCCATTACTCCCTTTCTGGGCAAAATCCTGGAAAGGTTGGCCATCTCTGATCTTAACCTTCAGTCCAATTCTGTTAGCTGTCTCCATGATCACCAGTCTGGCTTCAGAGCTGCCAGAAGGTCGTAAACTCCTCTCCTGAACATCTGTGAAGATCTGCTCTCCAACCTTGACTCTAACATTCCCTATGTGCTCATCCTCCTCGATCTCTCTTCTGCCTTCGACACAGTCAATCATACCATCCTGCTCAACCATCTCCGTGAAAACCTGGGTATCACTGATCAGGCTTTGGCCTGGCTGACCTCTTTCCTTTCTGATCGACCCTCCCAGGTCCAACTTGGGTCCTTCCTATCATCTAACTTCCTCTCTACCTGTGGTGTTCCCCGGGGGTCTAACCTCTCGCCCTGGCTTTTCAACCAATACCTGGCAATTCTCGCCCACTGCATTGCCATTTTCTGCTCAATTTCCAGTGCTACGCTGATGACACTCAACTCATTTTCAGGCTGCCCTCGGCCACCTCCTCTCACTCTCTCATCTCTGATTGCCTAACTGCCATTCAAGATTGGTGTGCCACCAATGATCTTTGTCTGAATGCCAGCAAGACTGAGATCCTCCTCATCGGCACACCTTCACCATCCATTCCCCTCACTCTCTGGCTGGCTTCCGTTGGCCCTCCTCCTACCTCCACCTGCGAGGCTAAGAACCTCAGCGTCATCTTTGACTCCACCCTTTCCTTCTCTGCCCACATCAGGTCTCTAAAAAGTCAAACTTCCTACTGCATCTCTTCAGAGATACTCTGCCTTTCCTCTCCTTCCCCCAGAAGCTCATGGTATCCCAAGCCCTGGTTCTCTCTAGGTTGGACTATTGTCACAGCCTCTTTCTAAATCTACCTGCCTCTACTCTACGCCCTCTGCAACTAATCCAGAACAGGACTGCGAGACTAAAGCATTGGGATCGTATCTCTCCAGCTCTGAAATCTCTCCATTGGCTCCCAGTGGATGCAAGGATTACATTCAAAACCCTCTGCATTGTCCACAAGGCTTTCTGGGGCCTGGGTCCAAATTACCTTCAGCTATCCCTCCGCAAATACCTCCCCTCTCAATCTCTTTGCTCCTCTATCACTAACTCCCTCAGGGTCAGTCGTTTTTCAAAGAAACAACCTCGGGGTAGATCTCTGTCTTCGGCTGGGGCCTCCCTCTGGAACAGCCTCCCTGCCATGCTAAAACTTGAGGAGAACCATCTCCGGTTCCGGAAGCACCTAAAGACTTTCCTCTTTTCTTCTGCCTTCGCTCCCACTCTCCCCTGCTGATCTGTTCTCTCTTGGCACTGTGCACCTGGCCACCCTCTGTCCTCCGGGCCCAGGTACCTGCTCACTCTGCACTGCCTCCGGGCCACCCCTTGCACTGGGGTCTGTATCTGTACCCATACAGCCCTCACTTTTCAGATCTCCCTTGTCTGCTGCCTTAAACCTAGCACTTGCAAATTGCTGGCTGCACTACCACTGTTTGTTGCCTTTATTATTTATTTATTTATTATTATCTATCTGCTTCGCACTTTCCACTTCTCCCCCCTTCCATGCACTTTTCCCCTCCCCCTCTCCCATGCAGTTGTGCGCTCTCAATGTCACTGGGCCTAGTAAGATTGCTGTTTTGTTCTTCCCTGTTCCCCTCCCTTGCCTTGTCGCGCTCTGAAACACTTGTGTACGAGCGCGATAGAAATGAAATATCAATATCAATACCTTCACTGAAAATTGTTCGAAATTACGATCAACATTTGTTTGATCACTACCAGAATGTACACGCAGCCATACAGCTTTAATCTTCCCCGTGCTCCTTTCTCCCTTCAATTGTGTGTCTGTTTCATTCATGTTTTGCTCCCACTTCTCTTATCCTCATACCGTTTCCTGTTTCCCTTCGCCCCACAGACAACGGTTTGATTTTCACTGGGCAGGGGCACAGTGCCCCACTATCCACGCAAACCTCATCACCGTAAAAGCACTATGTGTTAGGCAGAAACCTGTGCAGTTCCCTTAGGGACCACTGCAAAAGGCTTAGGACTACAGGTGTTGGGCAGTAAACCCAATTGGTAGCAGTCTGCACCACCCAGATTTACCTGGTAGCTGTGGCTGAGCAGTCAGACTTCTCTCAAGAAGAGTTAGACAGTATATAGAGTATACAACATAGGTACACAGATACAGTAGCACAAGCAAACACTGACCAGAGCTTTGGTATAAAAGTATATAATTATTTATTTAAAAACACACTTGTAAAATACACTAACACTAATATGGCAGCAAGTTCAAACACAGTCACTATCAATATATATACATCCCTGATTACTTATTGAACAAGTCTTAGTTAAAACACCACTTATTTGCAGAAAGAGGTGAGCGCTTAACCTAAGATGACACTCCAATAAGTTAGTTAAAAAGGGAGGGAAAAGGCCGAATTAGGAAACCACACAATACCAACACTTTTAAAAAAACCACAGCAAGTCAGGAAAGGCAGAGACTACTGTAGAGCAAGAAGGTTCATAGGCCAGGCCCACTCTTGGAGAGAGCAAGGCGGAATGTGTCCAAGATCACACAGTTGGATTATACTTTAAAAGTCTTTGCAGATAGTTCAAAAAGAGTTGGATCAGTTCAGAGAAAGTTAGTTAACAGGTCCCAGGTCACCCCAGGATAGAGAATCAAGGATTTACGGGACACCTTGAACAGTCTGTTGCAGGGAGACCAGGCGGGACACAGTACCTGAAATGGTGAGAAAGCGCCAGCGGGGGCAGTTGTTCCTGGCAGCTGGTGCAAGTCAGTGCTTCATCCAGGGGAAGAGGAGATCTCGACGTGGAGGAAAGCTGGAGGTCGTTGCACTGCCAGGGAAGAAACCAGCCGCGGAGTTTCCTGGTTAAAAGGTACTACCCTTTAATTCGCGGTAGTGGTGAAGCGTGGCTATCCGGCCGCCGGTTGCTTGGCACGGGCGATTCGACCACGAGACGATCCAGGAAGGCGAAAAGAGGGCGAACTGGTTATCCCAACCAGTTCAAAGGAAGAAGATTCTCCGGGATGAAGATCTTCTCTGTCGTCGGGAAGTGGTGAGGCGGTTCAGCAGGGCTCCACCAGTGGTGTCGTTGTTGCAGGTCGGCTCAGCTTCTCCCTCCTCGGATTCTTTGGCCATGTGGCGACTTCTGAAGTTCCAGTCCCGAAATCCCTGCTTTTATGCAGAAAACCCCCATTCATCAGTCCTAGCTGTCACTCAAACATGCTCACCACTGGGCCAATCACACAAGAGTGCGACTTGAGTTGCAGAGGCAACTCAGTCCAGGGTGCCTATTCCCCCTCCCACACCTCCTGTAGACCCAGACAGAGTGGCACCACTTTTTGGAGGCTTCTGTGCAGAAGCCCGCCAAAAGTGGAACAAAGGGCTCGACTTGGGTTGGAGTTACAGAGGCGAACGCAAACGCCATTTTAAAACCGAGTCCTGGCAAAAAGACCCAACCGGGGAATAAATATTAAATGAATAACCCGGCGGTATCTTTAACATTGCACCAAAAAAGTGGTGCATTTAAAATTGAATGGGAAAATCCACTACCACCAGCCAGAAACTCAACGATGGGGGACTGCACAGTGCCCCCTCGAAAAACAGACCCAGGGGCAATCTACTTACCCCTACCAGTACTTCCACAATATGATGGTTTGTACTGGTTCTGTTCACAATTTAAGACTAGTAAAGTCAATGGTGACTTTACATGCCCTGGGAGACAGTAGTCAGTCCCAGGGTATGGAGTCTATGTTTGGGGGTCACTATGACACCCCTGTGTTACTGCACTGAGGGTGCTGTGTAACACACTTACCAAAAACTCATGAAACCCTATGGAGTAAAAGACCCCATAGCCCATAAACCACATTACAAAGTCAAAGGAAATCTCAAATCATGTCTAAGAGTGGGTGAAAAAGAGTCTCAGTCTTAGCAGGAGAAAAAAAATAAAAAATCCAGCAAAGCTGCTGGGGTACTCACTAGGTTTGGGAAATTAGCCTATACAGAGAATTCTCCCTAACACTGTGCTGGAGAAGGGCGCAGTGTAAATGCAAGTAGTGCCTTTGACACTGTGTGGGTGTAATAAAATACTCCGCAGATGAAACAAAGTATTCGTAAAACCAAACGTTAGCTTCATTGACATAACTTTTCTTTTTCGTCCTGTCGATGCTTTTGTAATGCGAAAGTGCTCAAATGTGCATTGTTGGTACCATTGCTTTGCTAATGCTTTAGTCGATGCATCTTTGCCTTTTGTAAGAACTGTAACCTACTTACTTAGACGAAGTGCCTAAACTGCTCTTTAACATAAATGCCACAATGGAGGGAGCGTACGACTCATCCTGGCTTCCTTTAAGAAGCTCTGTATGTGTGTGTGTGTGTGTATGGGTTTAGGATGAAAAGGCCCACTTTTCAGACTGATACAGTCTGCAAGTCCTAGTCAGAATAACTAGTTGGTGAGACCTATCTGGAGCACCTGACTGGCTTGGTACTCCTAATCAAATGAAAATTCTATTAACATAGACATATATTGTGTTGCTATCATTTATGAACAAAATGTTTTCATTTATGCATGCATCGTTTTTAAACGCGGGATCTTCTTTCTTTTCTGTTTGCAGCGTGTGCTAAATTTGATGGGCAACGAAGTGATTAAAAGAATTCCCAATTACAGAAAAATGGTTACTGTTCGACTTGCGCAGCTGACGTTCTTGGACGATAGGCCCGTCTTTCCAAAAGATAGGTAAATACATGTCATTCTTCATTGGTGATATGTAAGGTGTTGCACACTGCTTAACAGCCAATTCAGGAACAGAAGGAGAAAAAAAGGGGAAAGCAAGGTATAGCAAGGTAGCAGGCACCCAGCAGGTTCGAAGATCTTCCACAGCAAAGTATTAAGACCACATACCAGTCCCTATAGACTTAAGACAGATTCATAGCGAAAGGAGAGAGGCAGACTAAGAGGATCACTCTTTGCATCATATATGCTGTTTCAGAATGCCCAAATCACGCAGGGTCTCGGTACAGGTATGGGGTAGTGTTAAAAACAAGTGGTATTTGAAATACCCATCTTTACCACATTCAGTTCTTTCTATATTCACATCATACATTGTAAATATCTTACGCAATACCAACCTGTATTTAAAATAGGGGACATTCCATATACCACTTGCTTTTACCGTTACCACTGTAACTATATTGAGGCCCATAGTGCCAAAGAAGCTTGTTGCCAGCCATGCCACTCAAAATGGGAAGACTTGGCGAAATAATGGGTTTACATTAGCTAGCCTTACCTGGTGTACCGTATTGTACTCACTCTCACACTCTCTCTCTCCTTCTCTCTTTCTCCTTCTTCATCTGTCTGCCTTTCTCTATGGCTCTGTCTCTCTCTGTGTGGGTGAGAGTTACTTTGCCAAGTGCATGTTTGCCAAAGTCACCCCAACTCTTCCTGAAAGTAGCGCTAACTGATGTCTTGAAGGTGGAGTTATGGGGTGGATGTTTTTAACCGTTTTTAGTGGAATGGGCCTGCAATGACAGAGGCATCCCCCGAAGAGTGGACAGGTCTGGTATTTGGATGCATACATTGACATTATGTCTGTCCTGCAGGAATGTTGCCTTCAGCCTGAGAGCACTTTGGGCCTCATTACAACTTGGCCGGTGCAGAATGAATGTGCCGGTATTACCGTATTCCATCACCTTTTCTCACAGTCCAAATACAAGTTTGTCGCTGGGGTGGGGGAATTACCTCCAGCTAAGCACTGGAGGTAATTCTGCCACCCTACCGGTAAGAAATAGCAGGTATTACTGATATTACCCTTGTCGGTAATACAGGCAAATTCCCCATGGAGTCCTACTCCGTCAACCCTGCACTCATAATACCGCTGGATTAAGTTTTCGGAAATGATATTACCATTTGCCTGTATACTGGTGATAATTCCGACAGGAGACCGGCAAAGACGTTCTGAGGCCCATTGTTTGTACAGGGGCAGTGAGAGGGTCGTGTATAAATTCTGTAGCAGGTGCTGGGGTTCTGACAGATCTTGACAGGGAACAGAAGAGCAGGCTTGCAGGGTCTACAACCGCATTTGCTATTTTCTGTTGTTTGATAATAATTAGTGCTTGTGCATACTTTTGCACGTGCCAGAGTTCAACAGTACTACGAATCAGTCAGTGGACAGCACGTAAAATTAAATATTGCCTGGGTGCTCAGAGAATAAAAAGATTATTGGTGTTAACCTGAGTGTTTCGTGGCAACAAGGAATGAAGAGACTGACCAAGCGGTGCCATATTGGTTGCTATAGACTTTAAATAAATGATAAGCAAATCATTTCTATCCCGAACTCTAAGGGGATTTCCCTACCAAAACTAAAGAAACTCAGATGCTAGCAAGGAAGTATGTGTGAGTCAAAACAAAAAGGCACCGTCCCGGTCACAAAGGCTCCTACTCTATCCATGTCACTACAACAAAACACAATAAAGTCCATCTGCTGTTTGTAATCCAGGAGAATGACTCCCTTGTCCTGGATATAAAGTGGCCAAATGCCTCTCATGCTGTTCAAAGCAAAAGTTCTTGGTTCTCTGTAACCCAACAGAAAATAAACAATCACCCAAAGTTCTTGTTGTGCTAGGAGAATGACTCCCTTCTCCTAGCTGCTTCCCAAAGGCCTTTCACGGTACTTAATGAGGTTTGTATCTCCCTTATGGAGGTTTTCACAATGTCTAGGTTTTGCACAATTCTTGATCCGCCCGACTGGGACGATGAAGCTGTTCCTTGGAGTCCCTCCTGACTCTCCAGCATCACACTGCTGTAGAATTGGACTGGAAACTGTATCACCAAACGGTTTACCGTTTTCTCTATTTTCTTGTGGTTTACTGTCTCAAAGGGTTTTCTATTTTCCTGGCTTTTCAAGCACAAAGAAAATGACAATGATAATGGTTTTCTTCTTATCTTGAGGAAGGCATGGTTAAGGTCCTGATCTGAAAAGACAGGATTCTTGGCAGAATATGCTGTTGACTAATCGGCAATGTGAAATAGACTGAAGACACAGGATGATTGGGGTTTGGCTTGATGGACCAGTCCTGGGTGATTCTGGAGTGTGCCCAGGAGGACCTCCACATCTCTATCGAAGATTGCCCTCCTGAGAAATCTGTTCAGACCAATGATGCTCCTTGAAGACCTGTTGATGGGATTTGGTACCTTCACATTGTACTCAAGAAGGTAACCCCTTGAATACACTTCAAGTGGCCTGGTCTCCAAAGCAGTACGGACACACTTTAATCACAACTGTCAAGGTGAGGGTTAGCTTTTTACTGTTCTTAATCTTTGTGAGTGTGCAGCTAACAGTCCTTTCCACCATTTTGCTATTACTAATGTCCTCTGAGGCTCTATTAGGTTTCCCTTGGTCCTCTTCCAGACTTTGCTAATTCCTGTTGCCTGGTACTTCGTGTTGGGAGTCTTCACTGGTTTGGGCTGAGTTTTCTTGACGGTCAATCACCTTTTCCCACTCTCATCAGAGTTCCCTTCTTGGGCCCTGCACAGCTGGCTGTCGAGAAGCGGACCAGGGTCTCGACATTCCTTCCCTGTATAGAACGCCCCGCCACCACCTCTCTGGATACTATTCAGGTCGCTGTAGGTATCTGTGTGAACGAGTAGGTTTAGCGGTTTTGGCACAGTTGTTGGACCACTCAGTCCACCCACTACAGGTCACGCCACCACGACCCAATATCTATCCTTCCGTAGGGCCGACTCACGGCCGACTGGTATGACACTTTCTCTGCGTTTTATGAACAATGCACCTCTGGTTAACCATGGTGTTCTGCCATTCTTCCTCTTGTCCAGCTTGCCTCCCTCCCACCGGCCATCAGCTTTCCGCTGTATAGCGTTTGGCATTCTCCCTCCATCCAGGACGCCGATTCCCTTCTTTGTTTTGGCTTTCTCTACTGCTAACACCCCGTCGACCTGAGAGATGTCCTTGTGCGCTCCCTTGAACTGCACCCTCCACGTCTCTTGCTCGAGCTTCTCGGGCCTGCCTTTGGGTGTTCTCTTGGCTTTGATCTCTCTCTGGTTCTCGATTTCTTCCTCCACCTCAGCTGCTTTCTCTAGTACTTCCCTCAGTGCCCTCCTCGTAGGGTGGTAGGGTCTGCCCTGATGTCCATGCCATTGACGTCAGCTGTTCTGTTTTTTTTCCCAGTCGCTTGTAGCGTTCGAGAGCTTCTTCATCTCAGCACCTAAACTATTAGGGTGGTTCGATGTTTCACAGTAACACATGGTTTTAGACATGAGTTTAGACCCATGTGGTTCAGGCCCTAACGTCAGCCTAGCGGGTTGTGGTTTAAAGCGGCTGTGCTTCCCAATAGCGTCCTTAACCCCAGGAGACAAGTCTCTCTCCATTAGGTCCTACCGCATATGACCACCCCTAGGGGGACTATTGGTTAGTGGACTCACTTCCGTAGCCTCATGGAGAAGGATTCTCCCCTGTGGACAAGTTACGCCATCTGAAGGATTGTCACAGTTTCCCTTTACAAGAAGGAAGGACATTTTGAGAGACAAAATAGTGTGTATTCTCGATGGATTTAATTGTACTGACATTTTAAACTGGCTCTTTTTAAACATTGAAGTGTTTTTTTTTTCCAATGATCGCTTCCAGTATATATTGTTGTCGTAATAAGAATGTTACACTTATTTAACTGAGCAAAGCACATTGCCAGAACCTTGAAATTATTCTTTTGAAATACTCCTATGAGAAAGTGAAAGTGACAGAAAGCACTAATGAGGTATCCTGGTCACTTTGTATAAGATGGAAGAGCATTTTGAAAATCTAAGAACGATCACAGATCCTTATATTTTACACATGCCTGTGATAAACATGTTGTAAGTTTAAATCACTAAGTGCATAGTGCACATTGGTGCTGGTTCTCATTTCATTTTTTTGAAATCCACCCTAACTTGGCAGCCTCGGAATTTGGATGCGAGGATAAAAAGTCTGCAACATTTCTCACTTCATTGGAGTACAAGGGCCCAATTGAGCCAGACATTTAGAAGAAATGGGACTGAGAGGGGAAATCTGTGCACAAACCTCTTCAGGGAATGATATATAGAGGAATTCAGGTGGCCTTGTTACAGTCTGAGTGTTGTATTCAGTGTATTCCTGGATCTGGATTCTACTGACCTTAGTGCCATGTTGCTGTAACACTTCCTACGTAAACTACCCAAACTAATTTTGCCATCAGAAGCTGATTTCAGGGACTGTGACAAGGCATAGTGCTGGGTCAGTTTGCTCAATCACAAATTTCCAAGGGACAAACACGCTTTGGGTATAATTTGTCTTTTCTGTACGAACACATATGCCTCAAAAGCTCCATTGTGGTTTATACTAAAGCCTGTCTGTTTAACGCCCCTTCGCACTGGGCAGCAGCCACTATTGTAGCATTAATGGCCGTGCCTTTCCACCCTCTAAATCTGCCATTACCACGATTTCTGGGCATCAATAGTGGCCAGTCTGCTGCCAAGCGTGATTGACTGGCTCCCCTGCACTAGGCGCTAATATAAAAGAAAATGTTTAAACTGTCACTTTTTTGTTCCCCCAGAGCATGTGCTGAAGCCTGGGTCAGAGGAGGCCGGGAAGCTGAGCTAGAAGAAAGAGAAAAATGGGCAACGAAAGAAAGGAAGAAAATCCAAGATAGTATTGATGCTTTATCAGCAATCAGAAGAAAAGCAGAAGCCAAAAAGCAACAAAGGTTGATGGAAGAATCAGGTATTGTTTGTCCTGAATCAGCTTTTGGGTGTTGTGGGGGTGGCATAGGTTTTTCGTTGAGGATAAGCTTATGTGATGGAGAGGAGGAACAATGCAAGGGAAAATAATCAAATAGGTCAAATGATGCAAGATTTGCACCGAGGACACATTTGCCTTCTCTTCTTGGCACGGGCATACTATTGAAATATATTTGTTGTTGTTTTGAATTCAAATGGATTTACCAATACACACTAATCACAGCTCTTTAAATGTGCCTGCCATCTTACATCAAACATTTGTTACTGTGATTCATTTGTGAGATTTTGTGTTTTACAGTTTTCTAGATAGCCTGCATCACTCCATTCATGAGAAGACATTTTGTAATGCAGCATTGGTGGATGCTGAGGAAATGAGTTGCTGTGTCTCATCTGCCCTTAAGGCCTTCGCCTACTCTTACTCTTGCTCATCCTTACCCACTCTTTCTTCTAACTTTACTTCCTTTGCTCATTAAAAGTGCCTTGAATGAACTGTATCTTCTATATGTTGTAACTTACATTATATTATCAGGAATTTGACTGGTTGCCTCAATCATTCCTAACATCTAAGCACTTCAACATGGCCATTGCATTTTTTTACAATAATGTTAAGGTAGATTTATAAAAAATGTCTTCATATAATTCCCTATCCCCCACCCAAGTTCACTTATTGCTGTAAAATGGGTGCTGTTGAGTCAAACAATTATGATAAACACTTGTTTACTGTGTTCATTGTGACCAAGTAGTACACTGCTATTCACAGCTCAAGGCGTTTGGAACCCATTTTGCTAGTGTAATAAATATAACAAATACCAATGCAGTCTTATTCTTGTGCCTGTTGCCCTTCCTACCCACCTTATCCTTCTTCAGTAACTTAATGGGTGTTTTACGTTTAAACTGTCTCTAGAAGCATATCGCTAAAGGCCTCATAGAGTGCACCCAGTGTGAAGGATTGTGTACATTCAAACACAGCCGACTAGTAACAGCCTGGCCTACAGTGAGTTTGAAAGCCTCCCTCGGCCCCACTGAAATACTATTTAATAAAACCACTTTAGAAAATGAGTGGGTGCTGTTCTGAACTAGCCCCGCCTGAACAAGAACCTTCACTCGCTTTCGAAAGGTCAAATGTATCTTTATCAGTAATAAGTTTAACAGTATACTCTATGGGCTGCTTAAAAATACTGCTTGGCATGTATTCAAGAAAAATGCATCAAATCTCTTGAATGCTGTCTAATTAGTTTTTTCATCAGGGCACTTAGTGATGTAACCCTTGTCTACAACTGAAAACAAAACGTATTACAGAATATGTAATTCGAAGGGATTGTGTCCTCCGACGTATTCCTTATCTTTGATAGTCCATTTCCAGCTTGCTAGCCTCGGACATTTTTTACAATAGAGGGCGCTGCGTGTCGACGTCCCTCGAGTTGGTGTCTCTCGACAGCCTCCGTATCAGTGTCGACGTCATCATGAGTACAAATAGTCTCGGGCAGTGTCCGTTGCTCAGTTCCATTTTTCCGTGCTTCGTGAGCCTCGGAAAAGTAACGCTCGGTTCCATTCTTTATAAAAATCTTCTTATTTCTTTGAAAATCTAAAATTATAACGATGGCATCTTCATCTGAACCACGGCTCCACGGTCCAGTTTTAAAAAATATCGCGACTGTGGAAACAAAATGTCTTTAACGGATCCTCACAGGATCTGTTTGTGGTGCCTGGGATCAGAGCATCACTGTTCGGAGTGTGAGGACTGTATGTCCATGACGGCGAAAGCCTTTAAGGAGCGTAAGGGGAAGTTGGAAAGAGGTAAGGCTTTTAAAACGTCTACCCCTTCAAAAGTTTCTTCGGCTGAGTCGAGACATTCGTCTCCTTGTCGCCAAAAGAAACACTCCCGATCGAGATCTCGAAGCGGTTCCCATCATTCTTCGAGATCGAGACCTTCTAAGAAGAGGCGCCATAGATCTCCCTCTTCTTCTTCCTCTAGTTCCCCAGAAAGGGTCACCTGCCCCACAAAACACAGCTCTCTGGCTAAGTGGGAGGAATTCCATAAAAAAATGCTTAGAGTTTTGGGGAAAGCGGCCTCGATCCCCTCAGAGACGTCTAAAGGTGATACCCTGGGTGAAAGACCCGAAAAACTAAATACTCGAGCGCGCCGTGAACCCTCGAGTAAAGGCAATAAGACTGCGTCATCGATGCCGTCGTCGAAGAGTCCTTCGACACACAAATCGGCGTCATCGACGCCATTGGTGAAGGGACCTTCGACGCATAAATCTGCTTCATCGACACTGTCTTCAATGCCGTCGTCGACTCAGATGAAGGATAAGCCTAGAACTGCCACTACGTCACAGGCACCAGAGGTGTCAAAAGCCCCAACCATGACATGGAGAGTGCCATCGACAATCTCGACGACGTCGGGTAGGATTCCGATCCTTTCGAGTTCATCGAGGCCCTTTCCGATGTTTTCGACACCTTTTACAGGATTGTCGAAGCCTACAACGTCCACGTCAACAACCACGACATTTTCGCAGGCAGTAACAACAGATTTGGCTCCTTCTTCTCTAGAAATGGGTTTTACTCCATATCCTAGATCTGACTACTTTAGAGCCTTGTCCTCCATATATGAGGAAGGGGAGGACTCTGACAATGAGAGACCTTTTGGACTACAAAGACCTACAGTACCCATTCTAGAGGAATTAATCTCTGAAGAAAATAGGTTGAAAGAACTACAGGAGTCTCTACATGAGGCGAGTGGTATAGATACATCTCCAGAAGTAGAGTTTGCTAGACCAGAACCTGGAGGACATGCTGAGATACCTTATAGGGCTCTTATGGCTGGAATAATTGAATTTATGGGGTGGACTACACCTGCACCTTCTTTTCAGCAAGATGACCTTACTGATATATTAGATAAAGGACCCCAAGAGGATCCTGTTGTCCCTTTTCATGCTGCTCTGCAAAGGAAAATATCTGCAAATTGGGAGACTCCGGAAGTTATCCCTGCAGAAAATAAAAAACTCTCTGCTAAAAACAGAGTATCAGCTTCAGATCCTGACTATCTAAGCAAACATCCAACTCCAGAGAGTTTAGTTGTGCAGGCAGCGACTTCATCAAACAGTAAGTCGGCATACCCCACTATTCCACAAGACAGAGATGATAAAAGATTTGACGCCATGTCAAAAAAAGTCTTTTCGCCATGTTTGTTTGTTTTTTTGTTTGTTTGTTTGTTTTGTTTCTTTATTTTATTTATATAGCGCACCAGAGCCGGAGGTAAGAGGGCGCATAGGTAGGCGGTTACAGAATACATTTTTTTTAAAAGATATTTTTATTGATTTTACAACAAGAAACATTCAAACTGTGTCCCACTAAACCTCCCCCACCGGGAAAGTTCTTATCGCCGCTCTGAACTCCGAGAGTCTCTAGTTCATTTTAACTAAACATGTCCAGTATCTTTATTTTGTGTGGGCACCACTGCTCCATATAGTCACTTTGCAAGTATTCCAAGGTCACTGCCCAATCCTCCCTGAATTTCTGATGGTTTCCTTGAAGATTGTAAGTTATATGTTCCATCGTTATATGGGACCATACTCTTCTTATCCAGTCTAGTGGTGGGTGTTTCTGCTTCCATTTTTGGGCTATTTCCAGCCAAACTCCGATTAGTAGGCCCATAAAGTTTCTTTTCTGGGTTTTGGTGAGGGTTCTAACTTTCGGGTCCCAAACTGCAGATAGCCACACCTCCTCCCCTGGATCCCCCATGTCTGGGAACATTAACTTCATGTGCGCCTTAACGTCACTACAATATTGCTGTAGGTTAGGGCAGTCCCACCATATATGCCGCCAGTTGCCTTCTGCCCCACAGTCCCTCCAACATGCATTGGAAACTCCCCTGAACATGGTGTGTAGTCTTTCTGGCGTGTAGTGCCATTGGAGGAGAATTTTCATCCACATTTCTTTCGAGTGTATTGCTTTCGTTAATTTGGGTATCAGCTCCCATGTGTATTCCCACGATTCGCTTGGTATCGTTTTCCTCAAAGTCTTTTCCCACCTCTTAATGTATGGCCATTGTACTTCCTCCCTAAGAGAATTTATAAATCTGTACATGTTTGAGACCAGCTTCCTAGAACCATCGTTTGTCGTAATGTATTTTTCAAATGGGGTTAATTCTCTCGCGGCAGCTTCTCTTATTTTGGGTGAGTCTAGCCAGTGATATAGTTGGTCGTATCTGTATTTATCTGTGTCATTGAACTTCAATAGAGTAGTACAGTCTTCAAATGTTCTTATCTGCCCTCCCTGGAACATATCCCCCACCATTTTGCAACCTGCTTCCTCCCATTTTAGCTATGCATTCTTCTCGAGTCCGGGGGGGAATTCAGGGTTTTCGAATAGGGCCATGAAGGGTGCTGGGTTTTTTGTTAGTGTGCCCATCTTAGTGGCTCTGTCCCAGATTTCTAGTGCCGTCTGCATAATTACACTTATACGTGTATTGGGGTGCCTATGTTTCCTCCCCACCCATAGCAGGTGTCTCGTTGGTGTGGTTGCTACTGCCCTATCTTGGGCTGCCCAAAGCCTCTGGGAGTTTTCCGGTATCCATTCTTTCAATATCCAGAGTTGGGCCGCCTCATAATATTTTTTAAAGTGCGGTAGTGCACAACCCCCATCTTTTCTAGCCACTGTGAGAACTGTGTTAGATGCTCTCAGTGTTTTCCCCTGCCATATGTATTCCGTGACCGCTTTCGTTAGGGATTTGAAGAATTTCGGGGTGGGCCTTATTGGTAGGGCTTGAAACAGATACGTAAGTTTGGGAAGGATGGTCATCTTGATCACCGTCATCCGCCCCCACCATGTTATTGCTAGTGGGTTCCACTTCTCAAGGTCCCTTTTTATTTGTCTTAATATGGAGGGGTAGTTTTGGGCGTATAGATGTTGTATTTTGTGTGTCAGGGTAATTCCCAGATATTTGACCCCCTGCTGTGCAACTTTTAATTGGAGATCCTCTGCAATTGATTGAATCTGCTCGGAGTCTCCTGCCAGTATCAGTGTTTCTGATTTCTGTCTGTTGATCTTAAGGCCTGACAATGTGCCGAATGTTTCTATTTCCTGCATAAGAATTGGGAGGGAGTTTTCTGGGTCCCCCAACATCACTAGCATATCGTCTGCGTAAGCAGCTATTTTATGTTTTTATGTTCGGTTCCTCCCATGTCTATGCCCTTTATTTGCTTATTACTTCTAATCCGCAATAGTAGGGGTTCCAGAAAAAGTGCGTATAGCAGGGGGGACAAAGGGCATCCTTGTTTCGTCCCCCTCCCAATTTGAATTTTCTCGGAGAGAGCTCCATTCACTGCAACCCTGATGGTGGGTGATTTGTAGTTAGCTTTGATCATCTTAATGAAGGGCTCCCCCATCCCCATTTTCCTCAACGTATGAAAAAGGAGCGTCCACTCGACTCGGTCGAAAGCCTTTTCCGCGTCCAAGGCCAATACTATCGCTGGGGTTTGAGTTATGCCTATTTTTTCCACAATGTGTAGGACCCTCCTAATATTGTCGTGCGTTTGTCTACCGGGGACAAAACCCGCCTGGTCCTGATGGACCAGGCTCGGGAGTATTTGCGTGAGTCTTGTGGCTAGAATTTTAGTATACAAATTCGCATCCAGGTTTATTAATGCTATTGGGCGATAT
Organism: Ambystoma mexicanum; assembly: GCF_040938575.1. NCBI lineage: Eukaryota > Metazoa > Chordata > Amphibia > Caudata > Ambystomatidae > Ambystoma > Ambystoma mexicanum. Next base: position 430,376,528 of record NC_090922.1, read on the forward strand.
GATGTTGGAAGTTCTGGGTCTTTTCCCTGTTTGTGTATCACCAGCATTTTTGCCTCATTCATCGATGGAGTGATATCGCCTTTTTCTTTGAATGAGTTAAAGAGTTTTGTTAGGACCGGGCCAATATATTGCTATAAGTTTTATAAAATTGAGCGGTGTAGCCGTCCGGGCCCGGGGTCTTATTTTTGGGTAGGTCTTTAATTGCTTTGATGACCTCTTCTTGGGATATATCTTTATCTAATGTCTGCCTCTCTACTTCCGTTAGTGACGGGAGCGTCACCCCATCTATATATGTCTTTTGGGGGGAGTCGTCTGGGTGATCGGACGAGTATAGTTGCCGATAAAAGTGCTCAAATATGGCCCCAATTTCCGTTGTTTGTGTTTTCCTAATCCCTTTCTAGTCCTGCAGTGCCTTTACTGTCCTATCCTGATTTTTCCCCCTCAGCTGTCTGGCCAGGAGCTTGTCCGCTCTGTTGGCCTTTATGTAATACCAATGTTTCAATCTTATTAGATGTCTTTATGCTTTTTTTGTACGAATGGAATCTAATTGGCTTTGTACGTGTCTCAGTGATCTTTGCAGCTTCATGGTTGGGTTCTTTATCATTTCTGCATGGATTTTGCTAATGTTAGCCTCCAACTCCCTTTCCCATTGGAGGTTCAGCCTCTCCCTTTGGGCTTTTTGTGCGATTATATGACCCCTAGTAACCGACTTCAGGGCTTCCCATTGTGTTTCTATCGGTATGTCTGGGAGGTTGTTATTAAGGTATTTGTTGATTTGTTCTCGAATGGTGTTTCCTATTACCGGGTCTCGGAGTATCTCTTCTGGGAGCCGCCATTTCCACAAGCCGGGGCTTCGTGGGGTAAGCATTATTTCCATCGAAAGGGGGGCATGGTCGGAAAGTAAAATGGCGCCAATTTCTACCCTCTGTGTTTTTCCCAGAATGCCTGGGGTGGCCCATAGATAGTCTATCCTCGACATTGATTGGTGTACATGTGAATAATATGTGAAGCCTTGTTGATCAGTGTTAATGTGCCTCCAGGTATCTGCAAGTGCTAGATTGGACATTTTCTGTTTCAGGGCTTTCGAGGGGGAGCATTGCCCCTGCTGTCTGGGGGCCGATCTATCAAGATTGGGGTCCCAAGCTATATTTAGGTCTCCTCCCAGCACTATTTCCCCTGTGGCGAATCGTTCTAATTTTCCCAGTGTGTCTTTAAGGAATCCCTCCTGCCCTTCAATTTTCGTGTTCACTAACAGATATCTCCCCTGCTTGTCTGCCTCTGTTTGAAGGATCTGTACCTTTAAGGAGTCTTTGAAGGCTATTAAGACCCCTGTCTTTTTGTCTTGTGTGTTTGCCTGTAGTATCTGGTTATACCCTTTCAAACGGACCTTTGTCTTGTCTTGTGTTTTAGTATGTGTTTCTTGGAGCATGATAATGTCATATCTATCTTGTTTCAGGAAGTGCTCCACTTTTTTCCGTTTGACTGGAGAGTTAAGGCCTCGAATGTTATATGTTAGGATTTTAGTCCCCATCCCATTTTTGGGTGTTGGTCCCTAAGTGTATGTCTCAGAGCCTTCCTAGAATGAAGCGCTGAGTCCCGGTGTTCCCCCCCACCCCTATGAGGCAACCCCAACTTGCCCTGTCCCCCCCCCCCAAAACTGCCCTGAGACGGGCTCTGGTTCCTAAGGTCGCTCTGGCGTTGCGCCGTGCGCGCCATGCCCGACTGTTCTCAGGGATAACTTGCAGGGTGTTATAAAACCCTTTGGATTCCAAGTGACGCTCCAAGTGCCCTCCTCCCCCCTCTCCGCACCTTGTTCATGATTCTGGAAGACTCTCGTCCTGTTTCTTTAGCGTTGTCGAGTTGGATTACTCGTTCTCTCCGGTGTGGGTTTGATAGTCCCTTCTGATGCCTTTGTTGTGGTTACCTATTTGTTGGCGGGGGGACCTTTCCCTTTTCTTCCGGTATTTTTCCAGTAGGAATCAGCTCTATTCCGGGTCTGGTTATCTCTCGTCCTTCTTTGACGTTTTTCCTCTTGTTCGTGTATGCCCAATATTTGTCTACCCTCTTCGCAGGTAGTTATCCTCCTTTGTTTGTCGTCCAACGTGAAAAGGAGCCCAAAGGGGAATGTCCATTTATATCTTATTTGCCTTGACGTTCGGTATCTTACAACAGGGCCCATGTCTCTGCGCTTCTGTAATGTGATCTGTCCCTGGTCCCGATACAGCTGGACCCCCTCCCTGTTCATTCTAATGTGGTCCATTGACCTGGCTTTCCTCAGGATCTGTTCTTTTTGGGGATAAGAGGAGAGGGCTACCAAAACATCTCTAGGCCTTGCGCCCGGTTCCTCCGCTCTTTTTGGGCCCACCCGGTGTACTCTGTCTATGGATACTTCTTCTTCTTCCTTTGCGCCTATGATCTCCTTAAAGACCTGTTGAACGGCGTTTTTCAGGTCTCTGTCCTCTATTGACTCCGCCATATTTTTAATTCTTATGTTCGACCTTCGTAAACGATTTTCAAGCTCCTCGCACTGTATTTCTAGATTGTTAGTCCGTCTCAGCAGTTGTTCCTGGACCTCTGCATATTGTTGCGTCTCTTCATCAAGATTTTGGCTGTTTTTCTCCAGGGTGTCCGTCCTCTACCCCAAACTCTTACTCTCTGATCCTATTTCTTGTATCGCCTTCTTCATTTCATTTTTCATGGATTCAAATTGCGTCTCCGTTTTGGCCATGAACTGTTTTTGAAATTCCCCAAACCACATTTTCATGTCCTCTTTAGATGCCATTTCGGGGTCTGATGTTCCTGTGGTTGCTTTCAAGAGATATCCTTCTTGAGTTTTTTTCCTTGTGGAGCTAGAGGGGGTAGTCTGTTCCGACCCCCACAGTTGTGGGAGGCTCTGATCCTGTTTCTTCTGGGGGTTTGGAGGGTAGATTGCGCTGTCCTCCCCCTGGATTTTGACATATGTGCTGATGTTTATTTTCGAATTGTAGGAGCTTCGTTCAGTGTCCTGCTCCCTTCCACTAAGAAGCGTTCTGGGTCCGGGGAGGGTACGCGACTTCCCGGATTCCGGGTACAGGCCCCCCGCTACCCCTGGGCTGCCGCCTCTGTACTGTCGTCAATCGGATCTCCCCCTATTGTCTGCAGGGGGGGGTTAATTGTTGCCCCCCCTCCTGCGGGTGCCGATGCCACTGAGTCTTCTCCCCCAGGGTCGCGTACCTGTTTATATGTGCGCAGGTGGGAGATCCCCCACACCCCCCCCCGGCGATCCCCTCTGGTCTTCCCTCCTCACCGCCGCCGGCCCCAGCGTCATCCTGCGGTACTCGCCAAGGCCGCCCTTCGATCCGTTGTCCTCCGGCGGCTGTTGTTGAGGGGCGGGGCTACTTCTGCTTCTCTTCCCCTTGCGGTTCCTGTCCTCGCTGCTTCCCTATGTCCTCCCGAAGTCGCGCAGGAGCGGGGGAGGTGGGAGGGGCATGGGTCGTCCCACACCGCACAGCTCCGAGGAGCCGCGGCTCTGTTTTCCGGGTCCCTCGGGCTCTCCCGACTGCGAGGGCGATTCTCTCCTCGGCGGTCGTCTCAGGCGCGCGCGGGTGCTTCACGGCAGTCCCGGCTGTCCACCGCCTGTATAACTCCGGCTCTAGTCGATGTTGTGAGAGTTTTCCGCTATTTTGATGGGCTCTTTGGCGGTGCGCCCCGGATGGGGGACGGAGCGAGGCTCAGACACATCCTTCTTCCATCGCCGCCATCTTGGAATACAGAATACATTTTATACATTTTGCAGGTTCTACAACAAGCTCAAGGTACATTTTACAAGTTATACATCACATTTAAAATACAGGGCAAGAATGTCGAGTGGAGGAAGGAAAATGGGGATATGGGAAGTGTTAGTTTTTATTCAGTAGCCATGAGATGATGTGTTTTCTGAATGATTGAAAAGTAGAGATGGATTTGATGTTCAATGGTAAAGTGTTCCACAGTTGGGAGGCAAGGACCGTGGAGCTAGTTCCTCCAGCTCTTTTTAGAGTGAATCTGGGCACCACTAGGCATAGGATATTAGTGGATCTTGTGGTTTTCGTGGCAAGTTTCAATGTAAACTGGTTGGTGAGATAAGGGGAGGCTTGGTGGTACAAGGCTTTATATGTGAGGAAAATAGTTTTTAGGTTGATTTATTGTTGTATGGAGAGCCATTTGCATGATTTTCTAACGGTAGAGATGTGCTCTCGCCTGGGAATGTTTAATGCCGCTTGTAAAGCGTTGTTTTGCAGTACCTGCAGTTTGTTGATTATGGATTGGTTTGCAACTAGGTAAAGACTGTTGCAATAGTCCAGTTTGGACTGTATAAGGGGACTAAGGTCTACACACTATGATCATCTTACCTGTGTAGGCAGTGGCTGAGGCAGTCATGTTGATTTGTTTAGAGAGGTTGGTGTTGGCATCAAGGTAGAAACCTACAGTTTTTACACTTTTAACAATGGGAATAGTGTTTCCATCGATGATGATACTAGTGTAATTAGGGCTGAGTTTCAACAGGTTGTTGGGAGAGCCGACAAGGAGGAGTTTGGGTTTCTCATCGTTCAGGCAGAGGCCGTGTGTGGCCATCCATGCCTGAATGATGGTGAAGATTTCGTTGATCCTGGTGACATTGGCGTTGTAGTTACCTGATAAGGTCAGGAGTATCTGGGTGTCATCTGCATAATTGGTGTAGGTGACACCCATATGGTCCAGTTTGTCAAAGAGAGGCTTTGTAAATATGTTATACAAAGTGGGTGAAACACAGGAGCCTTGTGGGACACCACATGTGATGGGGATAGGGTCAGCTGCCGCTTCAGGTGAGAAGACCCTCATGGTTCTGTTAATGAGGAAGGATTGAATCCACATGACAGCAGAGGAGGAAATGTGAGCTGCTGATGATAAGGTGGTTGCAGAGGATTTTGTGTTCAACCAGGTCGAAGGCTGCTGAGAGGTCTAACAGAAGTATGATGGCAGCCTTGCCTTTATCTTTTAAGTTCATCAATCTGGCTTTTGAGGTTGACAATGGCCGTTTCGGTTCCATGTTGGGGTCTAAAGCCTGATTGACGAATTCCCAGTAGTTGGTTGGTCTCTAGATAATCTTGAATTTGCAGATAAGCAACTCTAATTAGGATTTTTAGCAGGAATGGGACGGTGGTGGTGGGTCTGTAGTTAGTGGGTATGGCCGGGTCTAATGTTTGTTTTTTTAGAAGTGGGAGAACCCAAGATTGTTTCATATTGCTAGGGACTGAGTTGGTAGAAAAAGATAGGTTTATACGTTTAGTGATGAAAGGGGATAGATCTCTAGCTGCATCTTTTATAATCTGGGCCGGACAACTATCTCCTTTACAGTTGGAAGGTTTCAGAGAGGCTATCATTTTTTGTACTTCAGGTATAGTTACCTTCTTGAATGTGAAGCCTGAATTAGTGTCTGTGGTAGGATGAGTGCTGGGGCGTGAGGTCTTGCTACAAGTAAGTTGTTGTCGTTTGGACTCTATTATGGTTTGGAGCCCTATGGTTTTGTTGTCTAGGGCATTCTGGATGCTAGTGCACCAAGGTTTGTTCTTCATACAGGTATCTACTAGCGGATGAGGGTTTTCTAATTCCTTTAGAATGTTGAATAATTCTCTGGTTCTGGAACCTGCCTGATTTATCCTAACGTTGTAGGCTTCTTTCTTAGCACATATTATCTCACTTTTATATAAAGACCTGCTGTTAATGAGATTCATTTTATTTTCAGTGGAAGGTGTTGTTTTCCAGAGTGTTTCTAGTTTGGCTTTCTTTTTCCTCAATAGCTTGAGTTCGGGGGTGTACCAAGAGTTCAGATGTGCTCTGGGTTTACCTTTGCGCACTTTCAATGGGGCGATAGTTTCAATGGCTTTGGCCATGGAGTCATTATAGGTGTTGATTATTACTGGTAGGACAGACTGGTACAATGGGGGATTTTTTTGGTTCTAGGTTATTGATATTAATATTTAGTGAGATGAGATAATGATCAGTCCATGCGAGAGGTGGGGCAGCCTTACAGGTGATGTTACAATTTAGCACAGCAACCCAGTTGATAATTCTGCCTTTCTGATGAGTGGATTGAGCGCTAAGTTGTATGAAGCCATGCTCAGCTAAGGCCTTTGCTAGGGAGGAGGCTGGAAGGCCGTTGGGGTCATTGTACCCTAGGTTAAAGTCTCCAAGGATGATGGTTTGTGCTGATGGTTTAGAATTCTCAGCTATTAGAGAAGTGATATCTTCTTCAAAGGAGCCAGGATTACCTGGGGGCCTATATATTAGGTGAATGGAGATTTTACTTTTGGGAGAATTCTGCAGCTTGATTGTGAGATGTTCACAAGATTTTAGCAGGGAGGAGGTGACTGATCTAAGGTCAAGTGAAGATTTAAAGATGATAGCTACGTCTCCTCCACGAGCATTGTGTCTATGAGCTCTGAGGATGGAATCGTTGTCAGGGATAGCTAGGGGTAAATATGGTCCTGCTGCCTCATGTAGCCAGGTTTCTGTTATGGCTAGGAGGTCAAGGTTGTTGGTCAGAATGATATCAGCGATCTCTGTGGGATGGGCCACAAGGGACCTGACATTTTGAAGCGCTCCTTTTAATTGGAATGGATTGGAATTGTTGGAGGTGGTGCTATTTTTATTGGTCTTAGTAGAGGGTTTGGCTGATGGGTTACTATTCATATGGGGGAATCTAGTGCCTAGTTGAATGTTGCGGTCTGTGAGGTTCGGGTTGACGGTGACAATGTTGCCAAGGTGATTAGTTCTAGAAGACTTAGAGATAGGTCTGGGGTGAATGGGATTGGCGCTGCCAACCTGGCACAGTAGGCTGCGTTTAGGCTGGTGACATGAGGTTTTGTCAGTATCAGTAATGAGGTTGGCTAAAGTGTCACCTTGGTGGTCACTGGTAGTGTTGCTTTGGTAGTTGCTAGGTGGGAAGGGTGGTGTAGTGGGCAGGACAGGTGTGGGGCAGGGAATGCGGAAGTGTCTTGGGCATTCGGATTTGAGGAGGCCATTGTTGAAAACTGTGTAGTTGTTTCCGCTGCAAGATATACTATCTGGCATGACACAAAACGGGAACATGATGAGGGTAAACCAGGTAAGCATGGTAGGGATCTGTTGGTGTGCAGTAGTGGTGTTTAACTTAAAGGTTTGATTAGAATGCGCACAATAGGCAGATTCGATTATGGCAAGGGTGCATAAAAATAGGCAAATTCAATTTGGATAGAGTGCATAGTATGGCACTTAAATCTATCAATGCCACTTGCACGCTAGCAAGATTCAGTCATACACTTTGGGAGTGTGCTTCATCTGCGGCTGACTGTCTCTTAGAAGGGGAAGAACGGGAAGCATTCTTAAACATCATCAGGGATGGAAAGGATGCAATGTGTGAGTCCCTTCAAACAGGCATTGACTCTGCTGACAGCATCAGCAAGGCCATGGCAGCGAGTACCACAATCCGCAGATTTGCGTGGTGGCGGAAGTCTGGTTTTGCTCCAGATATGCAAGCCAGACTTCTGAATATGCCCTTTGACGGCACTTATCTATTTGGAAAGAAGGCTGATGGCAGCCTGGAAAAATTGCAAACATCCAAAGCAGAAGCGAAATCCTTTGGGGCTGCAATCCGGCAAACTCCAAATCGCCCCACAGGTACAACCTGGAGGGGTAAGTCCTTTCGCTTTTACTCCGCATTTGGAAAAGGCAGAGGACAGCCAGCACAAAGGGGCCAAGAGACTATTCACCCGTGGTGGACGGGTCAAAGGTACAAAATCCGCATCAGCAGGTGCTACCTTAGCCTCAGCATCTGTGTCAGCTGCTTCTGAACCCCTCTGAGGTCTCCCCTCACAAGACACCACTAGGGGGCAGGTTAACTCACATCTGGCAGAATGGCAGGCTATTACGTCCGATGCTTGGGCATTGGAGACAGTTGCCCAAGGTTACTGCCTGCCTTTCCTACAAACTGCTCAGAGTCATCCACCAGGGAACAACTCTTTGAAGTTTCCAGACCCGCTCCATATGCAGGAAATATTAGTCCTGCTAGAGAAAGGTGCAATAGAACCGGTACCTGTAGCGGAGAGGAACAAGGGTTGGTATTCCCCCTACTTTCTAGTACTAAAGGACAGAGGATTGAGACCCATCTTGGACTTGGGAGAATTGAACAAATTCCTCAGGAAAGACATGTTCAAGATGGTAACCCTTTCTCAGATCCTTCAGGCCCTCCAGCTTCAGGACTGGTTGGTATCTCTAGACCTTCAGGATGCTTATTTCCATGTGCCCATCCATCTCAAACACAGGAAATACCTGAGATTCGCAATTGGCAACTCTCATTATCAATTTCGAGTTCTGCCATTTGGGCTGACCTCCGCCTGAGGGTCTTTACCAAGCTAATGGCGGTTGTATCTGCAAGTCTAAGGAGGGAGGGGATTCACGTCCACCCCTACCTGGATGACTGGTTGATCAGAGCAGTATCCCCAGAACAAGCTCAGATCCATCTAGATTATGTTTGCCACTTCCTTCACAAGCTGGGCTTTTCCCTCAACTTAAAGAAGTCACAGATGATACCATCACTGAGGCTCCAGTTCATTGGAGCAGTCCTGGACACATCCCTGGGAAAAGCCTTGCCACCTGAGGTAAGGGCTCAAGATATTCTACAGATGGTCACCAGGTTTCAAAATGCCCAATGTCTACTAGCCTTCGACTTTTTGAGGTTGCACGGCCTCATGGCATCCTGCATCTTTCTAGTGCCAGAGGCTTGCCTGAGAATGAGATCTCTCCAATGAGCACTAAGGACCCAGTAGTCACAATTCTCTGGGAGGATGTCAGATCTCCTACTAATCCCCGACAGAGTAGCTCGAAGCCTTCATTGGTGGGCCTGTCGGGAGAACATCTTAAAAGGAGGACAGTTTTGGCAACCATGGCCGGAGATAACAGTAGTCACGGATGCTTCACTCACGGGTGGGGAGCCCATGCCAACGACTTGACCATCGGCGGTCGTTGGTCTCCATCGGCGACCAGACCACACATCAACCTATTAGAGCTGAGAGCGATCAGACTAGCGCTGAAAGCTTTCCTGCCATCAGTACAGGGGAAGAATGTCCTGATAATGACAGACAACACAGTGGCCATGCACCACCTCAAAAAAAGAGGTAGGGTCACTGCCACTGTGCAGAGAGGTAATGCAGCTCTGGTTTTGGGCAATTCAAGAAGGAATTCCTCTATCGGCAGTTCACCTAGCCAGAGAGAAGAACTTGACGGCGGACGCTCTGAGCAGGCAGAACACAGTCTCCCACGAGTGGGAACTAGCACAGGAAGTCCTTCAAGAGATCTTCACCCTTTGGGGAAATCCTCAAGTGGATCTTTTCACCACCAGTATAAACCGGAAGTGCGATCAGTATTCCTCAAGGGAATTTCCCCCGAGAGGAGTTCTAGGGGACGCGTATGTAGTGGATTGGGAGTATCCACTTCTGTATGCATTTCCTCCAGTCCACGTCATTCCTCAATTGATCAGGAGGTTGAGAAGATTCCAGAAACCCATGATCCTAATTGCCCCGGATTGGGCCAGGAGAACGTGGTACCCAGATCTTCTAGACATGTCCATCTGCTCTCCGATTCGTCTTCCGCAAAGAGAGGATCTTCTCTCCCAGAAGGGAGGTCAGGTTCTCCATCCGGATATCAGAACCCTCAACCTTCACGCCTGGTTTCTGAAAGGCTGAGATACAAGGATTGTGAACTCCTCGATGACGTAATGGAGGTGTTGCTTTCAGCCAGAAGGCCAGCAACAGAGACTTTATACCGCTGCCGTTGGAACACATTTTGCAGCTGGTGTAGAGAAAAGAATATTGAACCTTTTCATGTAATAAACCGATGGTGTTATCTTTCTTGCTTCAATTAGCAAATTCAGGTCTTCAAGTTGGTACGATCAAGGGCTACCTCGCAGCGCTGCCAATCTTTAAGCGCACTGCAGAGGAGCCTTCATATTTCAAATTACCTTTAGTAATTCAATTTCTGAAAGGATTAACTTAAGTTTTTCCCCCAACCCCTTTTCAAGTTCCATTGTGGGACCTAAACCTAGTCTTGAAATTTCTAATGGGTACTCCATTTGAACCCCTTCATTCCTGTTCATTAAGGTTTCTCACTCTTAAAACAGTTTTTCTAGTGCCTTTAACCTGCCAGAAGAGTGAGCGAATTACAAGCTTTATCTTGCAAATCTCCTCATACAATCTTTCCCAAAGATAAGGTTATTTTACAAGTGAAGCCCAATTTTCTCCCAAAGGTGGTCTCATAATTCCACATTACTCAGAATGTAACTTTACCCTCGTTCTATCCTCCTTCCCATCCAGGGAAACAGGAAGAGAGATTACACAGGCTGGATCCAAGGCGTGCCTTAAGCTTTTACATTAGCAGATTTGCAAGAATCAGACAAGCAGACCAATTGTTTGAGGGATATGCAGGGCACAAATTAGGTTTGCCCATTACAAAACAAACCATTTCAAGATGGATTATTTTAACTATTATAGAATTCTATAAATTGGCAGGAAATGAGCCCCCTCAACATCTTAGGGCTCATTCAACCAGGGGTATCGCAGCCTCTTCAGCTCTCCAAAGAGGAGTTCTAATTAAGGACATATGTGCGGCCGCCACATGGTTGTCCGCACTCACTTTTACCAGATTTGATAGCCTTGATTCCTCCTCTAGCCAGGAGATAAAATTTGGAAAAGCTGTGTTGCATTCTGTGCATCTTTAAAGGGAAACATTTCATTTTACTCCCGCCTCCTCTATATACTACTGCTATGGGAGTCTATCAAAGATAAGGAATACGTCAGAGGACACAATCAAATCGAAGAACAAGTTACTTACCAAACTGGTAACGTTCTTTCGATGGGATGTTCCTCCGACGTATTCCTTATCGCCCCTCCCATCCTTCCCCGCAGTAAAAACTTTCCCTTGTAGTTGCAGCGTACGCTCCTTCAAGGTTATTAAGCAATTCAAGTGAAGGAAAACGAAACTTCAAAACGGAACTGAGCAATGGACGCTGCGCAAGACTATTTGTACTCATGATGACGTCAGCGCCGATACGGAGGCTGTCAAGGGACACCGACTCGAGGGATCCCGACGCGCAGCGCCCTCTACTGGAAGACATTTCCGAGGCCAGCAAGCTGGAAATGGATTATCAAAGATAAGGAATACGTCGGAGGAACATCCCATCGAAAGAACGTTACCAGTTTGGTAAGTAACTTGTTCTTCTATGGACTCCTGCCACTTGTGCGAGAGAGCTGGCAAGTGCAGCTGTAACCTTGCATTGCTGCTCATTGTAGAACAGAAACATTTCATACAACTGACTTTATAATTCAATATGATTTGTGATGGAGCTTCCATGTTACACAAGGAGCTACATTTAAATGCTAGATTTTCATAAAAATAAAACACTAGTATGGCATCACGTCGACATGCGATAGTGTCTTGAAAGCATGACTCTTTAGAAAACATTAATGGCAATTAATAGAGTGTATTGTTCAGTATACAGAAAAGTAGCACACATGACCCTATCACCTGTTCGAAGGAGCTATTATATTCCAGGCGGTATACATTTTCAAGCAAATATGACAAAGAAGTGTGTTTATCCAAAGATTTCTTAAGGATATTTACAGAGGTGGGACAAACTAAAACAGTATAACTGAAAATGTTTGATCAGCAAGACAATGGTTTCTCCCTGGGTTCAACAGGTAGTCTTTTCGGTTTGTTGAAATTGAATCTGTGTCCCTTCCGAATGATGGAGTCTCTCACAGTCCTGGGGGTGGTATTCAGGTGTCCCCACACTTCTTTCGTGTCACCTCGGTTCACTGACTATGGCCGTCTGCTTCTCATCCTTGTATCTGGAAACCTCCTTCCTCTATTCTCTGGGCCTCATGTGCCCCCATAAACCCTCACACGCTAGGCCTGAGCAATCTTAGTTCCTTCAGCTGGATAGTTGTGTGAAAAACGCAATGCTTCTACCAGAGACTCCTAGCTTGAGGCTGCCTGGAAGATTTCTTGCCACCTCCTTCTCTCAGGGTCCTGGCTCTCTTCCTCAAAGCTTCACCTTCCTCCTCGACAGGTTGCAATAATCTCAGGCTTAAGTGGACCTCTCCTTCACCTTATGTCCTCTCCTCCTGGTCTTTCCTCCAGTACCATGTTGCTGTTTTGCCACAGGCTTGTTTCTCCACTCTTCTCTTCTAGTCCCTTATGCACTTGTTTCCTGGGGAATACTCCCCCTTCCCCTCAGGTGTTCCTTCTAGCCTCCTCATGCTGGTATCTTTCAGCCTTCTTTCTGCTCCTAGAATTTCCTTCAACCTCTTCCTGTTGTTTCCATCCAACCTCCACTCCCCCTCCAATCCACCTTCAACCTCCTCTTGATGCCTCTTTCCAACATTCTCTTCTGCTCTACTCTCTTCAGTATCCTCCTAATGTCTCTGTCTACAGCCGTTCTGATGTCTCTTTTCAACCTTATGTTGCCTCCTCTCCCTCTTTGGTTTTTCCTCCACTCTCCCCCTGATGTCTCCTTCCAGTCTACTCTCTCCCTCTTGTCTTCCCTCCCACCTCCTCTCTTTTTTTGGTACCTCCTGCCTCCTCTCTCCACCCTCCTGCTGCCATTTTATTTTCCATCTCCTTAATTGCCTCCGGTGACCTCTTTCCCGACTTGCTTGCCAACTCCTCCAATCCAGACCACCATGATACCTTTTAAGGGACTGGTCTATGGAAGCATGGGTTCAGCTGTGTCTCGTGATAGATATGGTAACATGATTTGTATTGCACAGTTTGAAAACCCTGAATACATGGAAACGCAGTCCTAGCCTATTTCGGGCCCATCTGCCATCTTTATTATCCTGTCCATGCGTGGAACGCAGGCAGATTAATTGCCCTTGTAGAAGCCTCTCTTCTCTGCCCGCAGCAACGTTTGCATCATGAACTCTTACTTACCGCCCCTAGTGGTAACAATTGCACTTCCAAGCAGTCTGTGTCCTGTGTGCAGCGCTGTGCTGGGAGGGTTGTCAAAGGGTTGACTCTGATTGCTTCATTGGGTATTTCTTAAAGTGCTAGGGCTCGCTGAGTCTGCTAAGCCCCAGCAGCAGTCCTCTGCCTTAGCCCTGGCGACCTGTGAGGCAGTCATGGGATCCTTCATGTACCTCTTCTGGGCCCAGTGTCACATTGCGTGTGATGGCACCCAGCCTGTGTGACCATATCTTTCTCCAGGGGATCTTAACCTCAGCAAGCAGCATCTTATAGTGTGTTATTGTCCAGATAACGCAGTCAACACTGGGGGGGGGGCATGTCTAGGTCTAACCACTTTCAGCCAAAGGAAACAGCAGAAAAAGGGAACAATTCATGTTGATTGTCTGTGGCAGGTGAATTCTACCCAGGAATGGTGGAAGAGTTGGGGCTATTAGCCAGATGTGTAGGCCAGGATTGTAGACCAATCTTTCAAGTATAGAGCACTTTTTACAATCTACACCAATAATGGAAGACAAGGACCAAGCAAGCGCTATGAGAGCTCCTCACAGTGAAGGACCTCTACCTTTTGAGGCACAGGAAGGAAAAACTTCAGAAGTCAAATATGTCCCAATGTACTGTTTCAGTAGAGGGAATCTACAAATCCGACCTGCTCCATATTCCCAAAAGGGGTCGACTAGAATTTTGGTATGTACACACAGCAATGAGAGGGGGCAAGGGACTTCAAAAAGAAGCTAAGCTTATGTCCTTCGCCCACTACCAGCAATGCTGTGTGGCGAAGATAACCCTGTTTAATCCCTAACCAGCAAATATAATAGAAAGACCGCAGGTTGATACAGCTTACTTCCATTTGTCCATTCATGTCTGTTACTCCAGATTCTTTGGTTAACAGTCGGGGAACACCATGTCCACGTCATAGTCCCCTCCACTTCCATCATTTTGGCTCAGATCAGCACCCACGGTTTCCACAATTTATTTCCTTACGTTTATAGAGCACTTTCGTCAAAGCTCTGTGCAAAATTATATAAAATGTTATAAAAGAATAATACTATTTACCAAATGATCAAGGACGTTTTACTTATAGGGTAAGTGAGAGAATGGGCTTTAAAAGGAAAACGAAAATAAATAGTTTGGGGGGCGATCTTGCAGAAAAAGGGAGAGCTTTCCGGAGGTTGTGGGCTAAAGAGCAAAAGAATAGACAGGGGGATGTGCATAAGCAGAGCAAGTGCCAGTCAAGAGAAATGAAGAGTGGAGTGTCTGAGAAGGAACATAGACCACCAGATAAGAGAGATCGTGGGTGCAAGACCACGTATATATTTTTTTTTATTTTTTTTATTTTATTGTTTTTTAATCAAACTTAGATTTTTTGCAATATTTTTCTGTTTCATTGTATCTCTTGTTTGTCTCTCAGGCAAAATTCAAGCCGACTGAAGTTTGTTTACTGTATGAAGCTCGGACTCTGTGGGTCGCTCCTTGCCTTTTAATAGATCGGTCGCTATGAATTCTAGTATTTTGGCTGTTATTATTTGCCAGCTGGTTTTGTCACCGCCAATGAGTCTGCACCACCATGTTGGTTCTTCCATCAGTTGACATTGTATACATTTACAATGGAGGCAGAGAAAATGAAGCTAAAAACCTGCAGCAGTATGAAGCCAAGGAACACATATGGGCAACCCAACAAAACAAGAACAGCAGGTGTGAGAACACTGTGATCAGGATAAGGGTCTTAGCAACTGAAAAAGTAAGACATTGTCAGATTTTGCCACTATTGTACACCTAATAGCAGGACCGAGTAATAGTGGAGCTATGATAAAAAGAGGGACGAGTTGAAAATAACACCTACATTACTAACAGAAGAAGACAAGGAAAAATAATTAGGAATTAAAGAAATTAATGAAGTAGGAGAACAGTCATAAGGAGAGGGGGGAGAGGAGAATTTCAGTTTTAGAAGGGTTAAGAGGAAGAGAGTGAGGGAGCATACAGAGTTTAACAGCATAAGTGGACTTTATGGCTGTAGTGAGTTAGAAAAATACGCTATAGATATGAGAATTTTCGGCATAGAAATGAAAGTAGACGCCAAACGATTGGTTTGGAGAAGAAAGTGGAAGAATGCTAAAAAAAAAAGAGAAGGGGACCAATGACTTGCGGATCACCATAGCAGTGGGGCAAGGAAGAATTCCCATCCCACGATACATCATATGAGTTGTTAGAAAGGGAATGGTAAGACCAGGACAGGGCAACACTAGAAATACCTAGAGACAATCACAGAATAGAGTGACATATGAACAAGTAGCAGATCAAGGCAGAAGACTTCAGAGAGAAGATTGTTTCAAGTGACCGGAGGAACTAAGATAATTAGATGTAGAAACTCAGTCCCAGTAGAGTAAGCAGGATGAAACCAAGATTGTTAAGGGGGACGGAGAAAATTATCTCCAGATAAGAAGAAAGCTGAGAATAGACAGCACATTCCAAAACCTTAGATGGGAAAGGATGAAGAGAAATGGGGCAATAGTTAGATGGAAAAGAAGTCATGGGAAGGCTTTTTGGGAATAAGTAAAATGGTAGCATGCTTGCAGGAACATGCAAAGACACCAGAGGACAGAGAAGAATTGATTGAAAGGATGTTAAATAAAAAAGAAACAAAGGATGTACTAGAGAAATAATGTGAAAAAAGAGGAAACAGGGGGCAGTTGTAGAATTATCCTGCTGCAGCAAGAGCGATGATGAGTGTTGAGAAAGTAAAGAAAAACAAGAAAGTGATGTGGAAACGGTAAGGGATGGCCAAATGGCTTGCACTCAATGTGGAGTACCTAAGCTGAAGTGCAACAACGATTGGTTGATAAGGGCTCATCTCAAGGAGCAGCTTTCAAGACCTTCTCACCAAGAGCTGCAAAAAAGATTGCCAGTGGATCCCTACCCTTTTCAAGGAACTCCTTGAAATTACGTTTGCCACACACATGGCTCTCATAGCCCCCAATGCCTCCTTTGAATACGTAGAAATCCACATCTCCTCAATCTAACCTCCTATAAAGAAGCCACGTCTGGACAATAACGAGTCCAATTACAGACGCATTGCCTCAGATGCTTCCTTATGAAACCCATTGAGATGGCTGCATATATACAGCTTCTGGCTTTCATAGAAGCAAATCAACCGCTTTGCGATGCCCAGATGTGCTTCACCCCACTCAGGGATCTAAATCAGTGCATATTGTTATTTGGGATGCCCCAAGAGGCTAGCAGCCACTGACTGAGCAAGAGCACTCATCCTTCCGGTTCTTTCTTTCCTCTACCTTTGACCCAATGAATCCCACAAATCTTTCGAGTTGATTTGCACAGATGGTGCTCCAAAGTCGAGCCCTTAAGGGAATCACAGCTTTCTTCCGATCAAGTTGGTTTCATCTCTTGTTTTGTTTCTCAGTACCACCCCTAAGTCCTGCCTACCATGTGGCTCCATCCTTTTATCTTGTTTCAACCTCTGTTAAACCCTGCCTCTCATCTAATTCAATCATTTGGACTCACCCACTAAAACTATGGTACCACAGTGGTGGATAAAGGGTGAGGGCCGGGGATGATGTCTGGTCTGTAGAGGGCAGGGAGGTGGGAGGGGCTGAGGCACCAGAAAATATTGTTGGCAGCACACAGGGAAGGGGCTCAAGTGTCTAATAGAACGTGGGCAGACACTTGCAGTTCTCACCAGAGTTTCAAGCCACCTGATTGGCTGAGTGCCCTTTCCTGGGTGTGTATATAGAGATTGGAGTTACGTTTTTACAAAGCAAACTCCATATGTACTCACCAAGTTGCAGGTTCCACTCTAAAACCTATCTACAGATCAAGAATGCACAGTCCTAAAAGTAGCACTCAGGAAAGGCTTCCTTTTTGGTACAAAACATCCAACTGAAACACTCTCCCTGGATGCTCAAACTCTGACAGCCCACCTTCAGCAAAACCTACCTGGCTCTTCCTCTCCTTAGTGACCTGTGGACAATCTTTCACAGCACCAGCAAGTTTGCTCAGCCGTACAATAACAACGTGCGCCACAGAATATCTTCACTGTCACCTCACCAGGCTGCTGCAATGTCCATGGAAGCACGATTACCTGTATATGCTGAACAGTTACAGCCAGACTCCTTCCTTTAGCCCCCCCCCTTAGCTGCAGTGATATGCTTGCAGCACGACTATCGAACCCCGCCACTGACCATCATGCAGAGCACCCGCTAATGCCACATAAGTCCCTCGTCTAACACGCATCTTGCACCAAAGCTTCTCCTGCTGCATCCATTTAGCGGGACGGATGCATTGCGGTTCTATCCTGCGCCTCTGTGTCCCTCACACATGACACCGAACATACTTCACGTAGGACACACTCCAACCACACAGACACACACGCACGCACGCACGTGCGAGCGCCCGGGCTGGCCTAAACAAGGTCAGGCCAACGGGACTCTGATGCCACATTCGTGCCAAATGTGCATTTTACGAATTTCAGTCCACATAACATACAATTAATTGATGTATTCAGCTTTTCTACTTTCACATCTTTCGATGGTTGAATTCACAGGTATACCCTAAAAGGCCATTACGTCATTTCTTTTTTTTTTCTTTTTTTTTGAAAATGAAACATGGATGCTTTATTCTTCTTAGTTACAGTTTACAGCATAGAGGTGGGAGAGAAGGTACATAGCATCTACTCTGGTCCCTTTCATCACTCCAAGTCCTAACTGACATCCTACGAACTCCCAGGACTCAAACACTCCACATCCCACACAGCATTCTAACAGGCCTCACCATGCATTCACTCAGACACATGCATTCAAGTCACTACACATCTCCTTCCCTAAACAACAACAATTGTGAAGGACACTCCTTCACATACCAGGACATACAACCACAACAAAACTAAAACTCCTTCCATTCATTACATCATTTTATTTACAGAACAATGAAATGTCATATAATGATGCTGTGTTTTGGGCAATCCTCCAAAGCAGTCAACGCATCTAAGCAATCTGTTTTTCTTCTGAGTAGTGTATCCGCATTCGTTTCCCTCCACTCCCCACCTGATTCTTTACCTCCTGCTCCTGCACTTTCTTTACTCATCCGTACCACTCCCCATCCCTTTACTGTCGTTGCTCTGAACCGACATGTTTCTGCCTGTAGCGTATCATAAAACACCAAATAAATAAGTAAGCAGGGCTTCTGCCGAGGGGATGGCCGCACATTCTAACAAAGGTTGAGCAGCGACCACAACTTTTTTTTAAATATAATTTGTTTTGTGGTTATTGTAAACAACAAAACAAAGTGCACAGACTGTATACCTGAGTTAGAACATTATACAAGACGGTTTGACTGCAAACATGCCATAGACCAATCCAATAAAGTAGGATAAATGAAGTTAATCTGCAGGTGAGCATTTTGCTCTCAATCTGCTGCTTGACCCCCTTAATTGCATATTTGGCAGTATTTGTGCCTGTTTTTTAAAATCCAGCTCTCCAAGCACTGCATCCAACCCTCCCCGCCTGCTTCCAGATCAGCTGCGTAGCTCTCCTGCCCCAGGCCTGACTCCCGACCTGATTGGCTGTTCGGACCTCGCTTCTGCGAAATATTTAGAGGAACAGCTTGCCCCTGCACACCGTTTTAGCTTGGTGCTGCACGTGAGCATTTATCCCCCATCTGCTGCCCCAACCACCTTGATTGCATATTTGGCTGTATGTGTGCCTTTTTAAAATGAATCCACAGCTCCAAGCACTACATCCGACCCTCCCCAACCGCTTCCAAATCAGCTGCGTAGCTCTCTTGCCCCACCAGGCCTCCCTCCTGACCTGATTGGCTGTTCTGACTTGCTACAGCCACTCTTCTTGTTCCCTTCCCGTTCTCCTTCCTTGATCCCGCGTGCCTCCCACCCCGCCTCGACCCGACCCATGATTGGGTGCTTTAAACTCTTATGTGAAGCTAGTAGAGCAGGCCCACTAGCTGTTGCATCCCCCTCTGGTGAAGGACCCTGAGGCAAAGGGAAGCTCCTGCAGAAGCAGCTCCAGACTGTGTTGGCCCGTGTTAGCCTGTGAGACCTGCAGCCATCAACCAGCAGCTACTGACATGGTAAGTGAGGTTTGGGCAGTGGGTGCAGCCATTACTACTCCCCACTAAACTGACCAACCCAATCTTATCCTATCACATTCTCTATTAGCTAGGTGTCTGATGCGTCCAGCCCACAGTTTGTATAGTAATCTTACCTCGTATTTAGCCTGATTGTGTTTGTTGGCCATATCCTGCATTTAGCCTGATTGCTTTGGTAAATCATACATTTTAAGTGTTACTGCATTTACTGTTGTACCCCATTTTAGGCTATTCTCCCTCTAGCCAGGTGTCCCAAAGCTAGGTGCTACTGCATTTACAGTTGTACCCCATCTTAGACCATTCTCCCTCTATACAGGCGTCCCAAATCTAGGTGTTGCTGAATTTATTGGTGTGCCCCCTTTTTGGGCCACTCTCCCTCTATCCAGGTGTCCCAAACCTGGGTGTTACTGCATTTACTTTTGTGTCCCGATTTTACACACCCCAATGTGTTTTGCATTCAATTTCTCTCCAGTTCCCTCTCGAAATGGAGATAACCCGCATATGAATATGATATACGACAGGCTAGGCTGTTTTTAGGGATACTTTGTATATTGATTTAGTTCTTGTTTTCCATTTTTTATATTTTTACCGGCTCCGTGTAGAGATTTGCCCTATTAGCTAAAAAATAATACCTGTTGGGAACATACGCCCCTGAGTTGTGCCCCTGAGTTGTGCCCCCATTTTAGACCATTCTCCCTCTATCTAGGTGCCACAAATAAAAGTGGTACTGCATTTACTGTTGTACCCCATTTTAGGCCATTCTCCCTCTATCCAGGTGTCACAAATCTAGGTGTTAATACATTTACTGTTGTATCTCATTTTAGGCCTTTCTCCCTCTACCCAGGCGTCCCATATCTAGGTGTTAGTAGATTCAAGATAGCCTCACTACAGTCAGCCATATCTGGCATCCAGGCCAACTGTGTTTGTTAGCTATACCTGGCATTGCTCTTGTGTCCTCAATCTGAGCTTCTCTCGCCCCTGCTAGGCATCCTAATTCTAGGTGCGACCACATTCTCTGCTGTGTCCTCAGTAGGGGACTCTCTCCCACCTGCTAGGTATCCCAAAGCTAAGTAGAAAATATATCATGTAGGTGAGAATTCTTCACCTGTTAGGTATACCAAAGCTAAGTATCGACACTTTTATGGTTTTGACCGCAATCCCAGCCCCCCACTTACTCACTTACAGGCATCCCCAAGCTAAGTACTGCTGCTGTGCCCTAGCTCAGGCACCCCACAACTCCTAGTACCTTTTGAGTAATCACTGTGTCTCCAACCCAGGCACCTCCACCTACTGCAGGTTTTGCATAACCCAGCTCTCCCACCTAGCACAACGCCCCAAATCTAGGTTGTCGCCGCACCATCGGCGGTGCACATCCCAAAGCCCTCCCCCGCTGTATGCGAACCACCAGGTCTTTACCACCTAAACGGCTAGCTAGTCGCACAGCCCACTCTCTTTCCACAGCATAAACCAAAAGACCCCAAAGATAAACACCAAAACAAGAAAGGGGAAAAACCACATCGGAGACAGAAAGGAAATACCTGCAAACGACCAAACCACAAGGGTGTACTATCCCTGGTTGAACAACCAAAAGAACCCCAAGATAAACACCAAACACCAAACCGGAAAAACTATGGAAATAGCAGTAAACGACCAAACCGCGAGGATCTACAACCCCTGGTTCAACAACCACAGCCTCACCCCTCACCCCCACAATACCAAGAAGCAAGTGATAGTTTACCCAAAGGATAAGGACACCTAAGGTGCGCCCCCAGGAAGCACCATCCCCTCTGCTTCTAAAATCCCCTCCCTAACCGCAGCGTTTTCCAATACAATAACATTGTATTTATGTTTGCGGTCACTTTAAAAGCGACCGCAAACATAAATACAACGTTTTTAAAGCTGCGGTTTATTTCTAAGTTTTCCGGGCTCCTCCAGCCCGGAAAACTTAGAAAAAAAAACGCAGCTAGTGCTTTTTTTTTTTATATAAATAGCACTTACCGAGATTCAGCTGCAGCTTTCCTGCTCTGGTCTCCAGTCCCCGTCCTCCGCGTACAGCACTAATGAAGGGAAAGCCACCCAGCGGTAGCTTTTGTTTACTACAGCTGGCTGGCTTTTCCTTCATTAGTGCCGCAAAAGCAAAAGCCAGCACAGGAGGGCATCCATTTCACAAAATGGATCCGCCCATGTGCTTGCTTTTGCGAATTTTGAGCTTGAATAGCTCAAAATTTTACATAGGAAGTTTTAAAAAAGAGAATGCTAGTATTTTTTTTTATGTTGCCCATCTATTTTTTAAATAACATTTTTTACTAGACCATGCCTTTAAATAATAGCTACAAACTACATAGTGACGTCCCTTGAACGGTATGGTCCATGCAACAGCCCAGCATCATACTCCAAAGCCGGGAATAGGAACAATAACAAATCCTCCCCATCCCATCAGCCCTACCTTCAAACTTCCTCCCTCCTCCCTATATAACAAGCCGCACACAGCTGCAGGTAACAGCAAGACATTAGGGCAAATCTACGGAAATACGCATGAAAAGGGGAGTACTAGCACAGGGTACATCCCTGACAGTGTCCCGCGTTCATGTTGTCAGTACTTTATTCAAGTAGGGAGCTCCCAGAATCTTTCAGCGCGGGCAGGAGTTGCTGTCCAATTGAAACGAGATCGCTCGGCAGACAGCAGCTTGTCCAACAGGGTGAGCCATGTCCGCATGCTAGACGGGGTTGGCGAGTTCCATTTCATCAGTAGGGCTTTACACACTGAGAACAATGCAATATGTAATAACCTGTGCGCCAAAGAATCTTCGTGCCAAGCCCAATAAAATAGTGGCTTGCGCCAAGGGCACATTTGACCCCACCACGTTGGCCATACCTCTGGATACAGTGCGCCAGAATGGACGGATGATCGGGCAGGTCCACAGGACATGACCAATGGTGCCTACAACCCCCGCAGGTCCTCCAGCAGTCAGGGGACTATGAAAGGCCCATTGCATATAGCTTAGCTGGGGTGTAGTAAACTCTCTGTGTGATTTTGTACTGTATCTCTATGTGCCTCATGCTACATGATGCATACTTAGTGATTGTGAATGTGTTGTATATGTCTTCCGCACACAAGGGGGTGTCTAGGTCCTCGGTCCATATCATAGCTAGTTGTGCATTCCTTCTAAGATTATTAGGAATACAAAAGTCGTCGAAGGTTCTGAGTTTCGGGAAGTCAAGCACATCACGCCCAATCTCTGATTCACATGGTGATGGTTCTCTAGCCTTGGAGTCGGATGTGGTGATATGGACGACAGCCGAGCGATTGGTCATGTAACATAGCAATTTTTTGTCAGTGAGGCCCCTCATCTCTGAGAATGACAACAGTTCATAGTCCTCACATAAATCCATAACCCTCATGTCCTGCCAGTGTGAGGTCTGCCGGCCGTGGAGGATCCTGTGAGTACTGTATGAAAGAAAAGCTTGTAGGCTAATCCATGGCGGGGTAGCCCGCACATCAGAGCCAGTTCGTGTGCGCATTCGATACCACCAACAATTGAGTGAGTTTTAATTGCTTGTGGGACATGTGTGGGTGGGCTAGCCAGCAGTGTCTGTGGTTTGTATGGATGTAATATATGCAATTTCCTTGCTCACCAGCTACCTGTATCCGCTGTATTTAACCACTGTTTGGCCCTTGAGACCTGTGCCGCTGTGTAGTAGGCCTTCCATGAAGGGAGAGCCAGTCCACCATTGGTCGTGGAAGCCTGCAATATCCATCTGTGTCTTTCTTCTCCACCAGATGAATGTAGTGATGGCCCTAATGCATTCAGCAAACAGGGTTGACGGTGGGGAAATCCGAATCATCATGGCTAAGTAAACAAGTTTCGATATGGAGTTGTGCCACTGGAGGGTAATTAAGAATGGTGAGGTCTGCCAGGCAAGGGCCAATAGTCACCCCTAGATATTTTATGTACTGGCATTGCAGGCAGAACGGTGTCACGGCCGGGATCCCAGGGTATGTCAGGCCTTAATGGCATAACCTCAGACTTGTCCCATTTGACGTTGCAACTGGCAATCGGGCCATAAGCAAGCAGAATGGCATGAATCGTGGGTAAGGACCGACTGCAATTTTTAATATATAGAAGAATATCATCAGCATAAAGAGAAATCTTGTGCTCAACCCCGCCCGTGGTAATACCTCCATCCCTCGTCCATCCGGTGTCTAATTGCCACTGGTTCAATCGCCAGGGTGTATAACAGGCGGGACAGGGGACAGTCCTGCCATGTGCTGGTATGGAGCAAGAAAGGCAACGAGTTCAGGCAGTTGGTGGTAACAGTGGCAAGCAGTGGCAAGCAGTTGGTGGTAGAGGAGCCAAATCATCTGTAGTAGTCATCCTGAAAAGCCAAACCTACCAAGTACCACAAACATATAGTCCCATCTGACCCTGTCAAATGCCTTTTCGGCATCGAGAGACAGGATCACATTTGAGGGATCTGATGAGCTGCATGTTGTCAGAAAAGTGTCATTGCATTATGAAGCCCGTCCGGTCCTGATGCACCAATTATGACACTAGTCCCTCTAGGCGCTTCGCCAATATTTTGAGAGATTGGGCGATATGCGCCGCATTGGGTGGGGCCCCGCCCTTTCTTGTAGAACTGAACTAAATTAGCCACTCGGAGAAACTGCGGAAGCATACCCTCTTCGGTAGCTTCTCTAAACAACTGGCTCAGCCTCCGGCCATAGTGTCATCCAGGGATTTGTACAGGTCAATGGGGATACCATCTGGGCCCGCGGCCTTACCGGATGCCAGCCTTATCACGGCGCTCTGCACCTCTTCATCAGAAAGTGGGGCATTCAGTTCATCTAGATCTGCTGGGCTGACGGACGGGAGGTGGAGAGGCTGAAGGAAGTCGTGAATTAAATTGAGGTCCCTCTCTGGGGGAGGGATGTATAGTCTTCTGTAGAACTCAGTGAATTGGTCATTGATCACCTTATCCCTGGTCAGCAGGACCCCATCATTGTCCTGTACCGCCTGTATGAACTGGGTGTGCTGGTTTCCCTTCAGTGCTAATGCGAGCATGCAGATCAATATATCCCCCTCTGTGTACAGGCTATGCGCCCAGCTAGTGAAGACTTTCTGAGCTCTTGGAGTGGTGACCCGTGTCCGTTCAGCCCATGTGCAGAGAATCCCTGAGAGTAGTGTGGGTTGTGTGACCTTTTATGTTCATGTTCAGCTCCTTGGAGTTCAGCGGTAAGGGATATTTCTTGGGATCTCCAGGTGCGGAGCTTATATGCCCAGCGTGAGATGCATTGTCCCCAAAGGTACGCTTTAAAAGCGTCCCAGCATTTCAATATAAGGAATTCATCAGTGAGGCTGGTCTGCCAAAATACCTCAGAGTCATCTCTCAAATGTTCAACCAAGTCGGTGTATCCTAGCACCATCAAGCTACGTCACTAAGAAGGGGAGTGCTGGGGTGCCTGGGCAAGAGTGATCACCAAACGGAATGGCACGCGATCTGAGAGTGCCATGGGGAGGTTATCACATGAGGCCATCGTGTGGGCCAAATTGCAAGGGCGAAGCCAATAATCCAATCGTGATTAGTTTAGGTGATGGTGTGAGAGAGAAAAGTGTAGTCTTCCTGTCTCCGTTCTTATGTCTCCAGACGTTTATCAGTCTAAGGTCCATAATCAGAGAAAGGAGAGTCTTCAGTTTTTTGGTTTGTTGCGTCGTGCTACTGGTGGTGGTAAGTCTGCCTAGGGCTGGAGACGAGGCTACATTAAGGTCCTCTACAAACAGTGTCAAATGTATTTTGCGCATGTCGCAAATATATGTATGAAATAGCCTGTTGTATCTGTGGTGAGGGCATACATATTGAAAAGTCTGATCCGCTGGCGCTATAGCTGCCCATGGAGCAGCACGTACCTACCCTCCCCATCATCTTGGTAGCCAGGATCGTAAGGACAACATGCTTATGCACTTGAATAGAAACCCCTCTTTTCCCATGGTAAGGGGAGTGAAGCGCCACCCCACCTGTCCTCTGCACAGTTAAGCTTATTTCGCCGTTTTCAGATGTGCTTCCTGCAAGAAGAGAACATCACCCTTCAGGTCTCTGATGTAGTTAAGTAGCTGCTGCCACTTAATCAGGTGCCCCAACCCCTGAATATTTAGCGTAATGCAGGTGAGTGAACCCAAGAAACCGTTACAAATAGCTTGTAGAGCATACTTGGGAGTTGCCTACGGAACAACAGGCAATCATATCATGCTGAACAAAACAAACTCTCTGGGCAGAAAAAAAATAGCAGGTTGGTGTACCAATAGTAGTAGTAATACTATGTGGCGGAACCAACGGGACAATGCGAGTAGTGAGTGTGCAGTACTATAATGAATGTGTAGACCCTGGGTCGTGGAGCCAGCATCAGTATTAATAGGGAGCCCCCCCTCCACCCTAAAAATTCCAACCAAGAAACAAGAAAACCAAGAGAACATTGGAGCCACTGAAATAGGCTCCAATACAAGAGGCGCTTAGCCAGTTTGGCAGGAACTGGGCGCACTGAGACCAGTAGCCTCCAGACCCCCCAGCAGCCAACACGCCCCCATAGAGGGAAGCGACGCACTGTAAGGTGCATACTATTCAAGGACATTAAGAGGGGCATAAGTTGAACCACAGGCAACAACCTCAGAATGATTCTGGTGTGTCACCCTGCAGGATGTAACCAAACATAGAATAATCACTGTGTTTGTGGGTCGGTTTGCACTCTCTGACATAACTGAAAGCTTTGTAGTCGAATACAAAAGACTGCAGGGAATTTGAGGTAGTGACGAAGATCAGACCCTTTCAGGGCGTTGAAGATATCCAGCCATCCATTTATGTCCTTAAGTTCTTTCATAATATTCTGGACTGTGGTGTGTGTTTCCTGAGTCTGGTTAGTGGTCCTCATCTCAGTTGGTATTGTCTGCAATTGTGTTGGGATATCCATTTTATCTTTACCTCTCGTGGATTTGCGTGGGGCTGCTTCTAGCGTGTCACGTGGAAGTAGACCCTATGTCTCAATTTGAGAAGGTTGTTGGGACATATCACAATGGTTCACGGCAATCGCAGCTGTTTTGCTTGTCCTTGCTGAGCTACACATGAGAGCAGTTAGGAAGTGTCAAGTGAGCAGGTCAACAGGGGGGTGGTATTGCGATGGTGGGCTCCAGGTTGGTCCTGCAACATAAACTGAGCGGTGTAGTTGTGTGCACTGCAATGCGCTTGTGACCTGCCCACAATTACCAGATAGGTCAGCCGAAAATTGTAAGTGCATTTGAATGTCTTTTGCTACACTTGGGGGATTAGGCAGATCTCCAGCAACAAGCTTTTCAATGATACGCGGTGCACATCATCCTATAGGATGGGGAAGCGCCTGCGTGGGTCCGCCCACGCTTTCGATAATTAAGAAGAAGAAGAAGAAGCTTTTCAATGCGTCAAAACCAGTGCCTGTTACACTGGTATGGCTCCTGAGAGCAGGGCCCAGTATCCAGTGGCTTGCTGAGCTGCAGTACGCTTGTCTGTCCCTCACTTGGCGCGCAAACGTGCCGAGCGTCGGGGGCAGCCTGCAGGGCACCCTGCGGTACTCGGACGTGCACCAGGTGATGTTAGTTGCAGCTCCCCCTCAAATGTGATGGACGCCATCACCCCTAGCAATGCAGGGGAAGTGGGGAAGTGATGGCACACTGTGAGCGTGACTGGGTGCCCGTCTGCTTGGCAGTGTCATGTGCAGTCATGCTGGGAGTAGTTGTAGTGAAGCCCCCCTTGCGGCTCTCAGTGTCAGAGCGCTGGTGTTGCATATTGAATGTTTTGCAGCAATTGTGCAGGGCTCCGGAGGCTTAACCTGTGTTGCGACCGGTGTCCTGGCCAGGTGCCCTCAGCCTCATAGCGATCGTAACAGCAGCAGGCATGTTTGCAGCAGCTCGGCGGCCATACTGCGCCCCGCATTCTCGCGTTGGTCACGTCGTCCCAGTGATTGATGGGGGAGATTGGCGAGCTCTACTCGCCCCAAACACATAGTCATAACCAGCCTGGCGCCACACAGGTCGAGCGGCCCAGTTTACATCCCGAGGGGAATGATAGTAGCGGCCATATTTCGGCCAGGCCTGTCCGTCCAAGTGGATAATCATCCCATGTCTATCTTGTTTGGTCTCTTGAGCAAAACCCCCGCCCCCCAAAACTCTAGACTACAACCTTCTTGCAGAAACATTTTGAAGGGGGTTCTAAACATCACTTTGAAAAGTGGCTACCTGCTCTTCTCTTCATACTTTCTCAAAATATGTCTTTGAATGTTAATGCTGGAGTATAGGCCTTTTGCAGGAGATAAGTGGTTCAGCTTCTGGCGGATAGAACATTCTTCGTGCCATATCCAAGGTCTCTCCTTCCAAATGTGTACAGCATTGATGGGGGAAGTCTGTCAAAGATGAATACAATTCATTGATAATATCCATTAGCACCCTGGAGTAAACATTGGAATCCTGGGTGCCGATCAGGATCCAGGCCTTCCGGCCTTTATTCTCTGTTGTGGCCATGGATCCAGATGGCTATCTGGGCGCCTGCCGGATCAGCCCCCCTTCCCTTTTACTCAGTATGGTCCTGCTGAACTCCCACACTGTCTACTATTTTGGCCATGGGTTCAACATACAAGGAGACTTGAAAAATAGGGTACAACCAAAGACATTTTACAATGCAAACTGGACCAGAGTTTAGATTTGAACCGGGTAAATGAATTTTGTTTTTTCAAAGAAACCCAAAAGATGCAATTATAGCTTGCATAAGGACCATAATCCGTCAGTCTATTCTTTACTTCTCTTTGCCGCCACCTCCTGGTGATTAAATGAAACTCCTTCACCATCATTGTTGATTCAAGTGTCCCCTTATTTCTTGGCTCGGTTGATGTTGTCCACTGGTGGTCTGAATGCTGAGTTCAGACCACCAGAGGAAAACATTATTAGGAAGTTCCTTCCGCCTAGCAGCTTCAAGGGGCCTGGGCTTGCTTTAGCTGGAGCCACATCTTGATAAAGCTTTGCTAGATCTCCCTGGGTCTAGGAGTTTTTGGGTCGAGCTCCAGGGTACTGGCGATAGACTTCCACAAAAAAAAGTTTCATTTAGATTTCCAATTACTAAAAATGGGGCTGAATGAGGAGAGAAACAGATTTACCTGGTCCTTGCAGCAGATTTGTGTCTTTATAAAATCAGTAGAGCATACTTTCCACACCCATCCAGATAGGTACTCTTTAAAGTGTTGGGATGTTGATCATTTTAAAACAAGTTTGAACAGTTTATACAATGTGTTAGGGAGAATTCTCTGTTAAGGCTAATTTCCCAAACCTAGTGAGTCCCCCAGCAGCTTTGCTGGATTTTTGGGGTTTATTTTTTTCTCCTGCTATGAGTGAGACTCTTTTTCTCCCACTCTTAAGCATGATTTGAGATATCCTTTGACTTTGTAATGTGTTTCATGGGCTATGGGGTCTTTTACTCCATAGGGTTTCATGTTGTTTTTGGTAAGTGTGTTACACAGCACCATCAGTGCAGTAACACCGGGGTGTCATAGTGACCCCCAAACATAGACTCCATACCCTGGGACTGACTACTGTCTTCCAGGGTATGTAAAGTAACCATTGACTTTAGTAGTCTTAAATTGTGAACAGAACCAGTACCAACCATCATATTGTGGAAGTACTGGTAGGGGTAATTAGATTGCTCCTGGGTCTGTTTTTCGAGGGGGCACTGTGCAGTCCCCCCTCGTCGAGTTTCTGGCTGGTGGCAGTGGTTGCCACGTGAAATATTCCACCGGAATATTTCCTTTGGGATTTTCCCATTCATTTTAAACGCACCACTTTTTGGTGCAATGTTAAAGATACTGTCGGGTTATTTATTTAATATTTATTCCACGGTTGGGTCATTTTGCCAGGACTCGGTTTTAAAATGGCGTTTGTGTTCGCCTCTGTAACTCCAACCCAAGTCGAGCCCTTTGTTCCACTTTTTGGCGGGCTTCTCCACAGAAGCCTCCAAAAGTGGTGCCACTCTGTATGGGTCTACAGGATATGTGGGAGGGGGGTTTAGGCACCCTGGACTGAGTTGCCTCGGCAACTCAAGTCGCACTCTTGTGTGATTGGCCCAGTGGTGAGCCGCCTGGCTCACCACTTAGCATGTTTGAGTGACAGCTAGGACTGATGAATGGGGGTTTTCTGCATAAAAGCAGGGCTTTGGGGACTGGAACTTCAGAAGTCGCCACAGGACCAAAGAATCCGCAGAGGGAGAAGCTGAGCCGACCTGCAACGATGACACCACCGGTGGAGCCCTGCTGAACCGTCTCACCACTTCCCAACGACAGAGAAGATCTTCATCCCGGAGAGTCTTCTTCCTCTGAGCTGGTGGAGATAACCAGTTCGCCCTCTTTTTCGCCTTCCTGGATCGTCCCATGGTCGAATCGCCCGTGCTAAGCACCCCAGCGGCCGGATAGCCATGCTTCACCACTACCGCGAATAAAAGGGTAGTACCTTTTAACCGGGAAACTCAGCGGCTGGTTTCTTCCCTGGCAGTGCAACGACCTCCAGCTTTCCTCCACGTCGAGATCTCCTCTTCCCCTGGATGAAGCACTGACTTGCACCGGCTGCCAGGAACAACTGCCCCCGCTGGAGCTTTCTCACCATTTCAGGTACTGAGTCCCGCCTGGTCTCCCTTGCAACAGACTGTTCAAGGTGTCCCGTAAATCCTTGACTTTCTATCCTGGGATGACCTGGGACCTACTAACTAACTTTTCCTAACTTGAGCCAACCCTTTTTGAACTCTTTGCAACGACTCTTTAAAAGTACTATTCAACTGTGTGATCTTGGACACATTCCGCCTTGCTCCCTTCAAGAGTGGGCCTGGCCTATGACTTTCTTGCTCCTCTGCCTTTTCTGACTTGCTCTGGTTCTCCTAAAGTGTTGGAATTGTGAATGTTCCTAATTCTGCCTTTTTCCCTCCCTTTTTGATTAACTTATTGGAGTGCCATCTTAGGTTAAGCACTCACATCTGTCTGAAAATAAGTGGTGTTTTAACTAAGACTTGTTAATAAGTGATCAGGGATGTATATATATTAATAGTGACTGTGTTTTGAACTTGCTTGCCATATTAGTGTTAGTGTATATTACAAGGTGTGTTTTTAAATAAATAATGATATACTTTTATACCCAAGCTCTGGCCAGTGTTTGCTTGTGCTACTGTATTTTGGTACCTATCTTGTATACGCTATATACTGTCTAACTCTTCTTGAGAGAAGTCTGGCTGCTCAGCCACAGCTACCAGGTAAATCTGGGTGGTACAGACTGCTACCAATTGGGTTTACTGCCAATACCTGTAGTCTTAAGCCTTTTGCAGTGGTCCCTAAGTGAACTGCACAGGTTTCTGCCTAACACAATGTTTTGCCGATTAAGGATATTACAGCACAACCACTCACTCACAATCATACCTTTGATAAAAAAGTAATGGACAAGACACTGTGGGATTGCAAAATGGCCGCTGACAGGAGAGAACCATAACTGATGCTCTCCTACCCTGCAACACAAATTTAAGGGATTTACATGTGAAACACCCTCCGAGACCCGGAAAAACTAAAGGAATTTGGCCCATTAGCAGGTGGTGAAGTTGGACCCTAACATCTGTCAAGTTGATGCAAAATAACAGAGGAATTGGGGCGGATCTTATTGAGAAATGCAACGGCCATCGAAGGTGGGGCATCGCCCAAGGAGCCAGTTAAATCTCCGTAGAAAAAGCACGAGAGCCTTGCCGGAGGTTGAAGAATTCTGGATGTGGAAGGGAGGCTGTGTGGAAGGCGAAGCAGGTGATGGGTTGAGCTCTGGAGGAAGGGTGACCCGCCGCGTTGAAGGTGACGAGCAAGCTTGGCAGGTGAGGAGGGCTTTGGAGAGCAGGAGGGACGGACTGCGGGCCGCAAGGGAGTATTGATTCTGGTGCAGTGATTGAAAAGGCTGTGTTAACCTTCCCCGGGTACTGGCATTGTGACGTGGGAATTTGAAGTGGAGACCGTAGATTGCAAAATAAAGCAAGTTGCAATTGCAGATCGAGCATCAGGAGACGTGTGTGTGGAGGTGGTGCACTCCCCACCACCCCTTCAGAAGGGAACCCCCGAAAGACTGCAGAGGAACTATGACCAGGAGATGATCAGTCTATTGGAAACAACGCTGCAGTGATGGTTGGGCCCGGAGAGGTGGATAGTTGAAGGGACCTAATAGGACCCCTCTGTCTTGCTGACATAGCCAAGCCCAGCATATGAGCATGGTCAACAATAAGACTGTTACTCCCGGGTATGAAAACCTAGGGCTCTGGACTTAGCGATTGCAATAGCACCATAAGCCAGTGCGAGGAGTAGAGATTGAGAACTACAAGAGGGGAGGTGTTTTCTTC
The DNA here is from genome assembly GCF_040938575.1 of Ambystoma mexicanum. Classification (NCBI taxonomy): domain Eukaryota; kingdom Metazoa; phylum Chordata; class Amphibia; order Caudata; family Ambystomatidae; genus Ambystoma; species Ambystoma mexicanum. The sequence continues at coordinate 430,408,052 of NC_090922.1, forward strand.
TGGGCTTGTGGAGTGAAGCTGATAGGTGAACGAAGCAAAGAGACCACAAAGATGGTGAGAGAGCCTGTAGGACAAGAGTGCAATAATGAACAGGTGCCACATGAAAGACAGACTGCTGGACTCCCTGGATCTCGTGAAGAGCTAACAGAGAGGCAATTTTACAAGTGGCAAACACCCTGGTTAAAGATTGGTTCGGCTGTATATTTATGTACATAAAACCTCTCGAGGAGCTAGTACAATAGGGAGATTATTTTTTAGCTCTGAAAGATACTGTTATCTAAAAGGGACAGAAGTCAATGATGTCGAAAATCAGAGGAAAAGAGTCGCTGAATCCAACTAATGGTACTAAGAAGCTCCAGGAAGGAACTATCCAAAATCTATGGAGAATGGATATTGGAACCCCATCAGAGGCGGAAGGAAGCCCAGAAAAAGAGGAACATATGGGACGTCAAGGAGACTCCGGCAAGGCCAGGTGGTCACACAAAATATTCTCAAACAATATTTGCAGGATTTTGGGGATAAAATCGCAGGTACTGTACAGGTACAGTTGGACAAGATCCAGGAGGACCTGGCATCAGCGCCCCATGAGATTTAAGGAGAAGTGGATAAGTTAGAGGAAAGAGTGGACACGAACGAGACAGCGCTCAAGGAACTGGCAAATGAAGCAAGGAAATGGAGGAATTGGTGGAGCATCTAGCGTGTGCTACACACAACCTAGAGCTGCAAACCGAAGATCTTGAAAATAGATCCAGAAGATCGAATGTTGGAGTAAAGGGCATGTCTGAGAAAGTTCATGATAAAGACCTCAGGCGTCGATCTTACAAATATTTGCAGATTTATTGGAGCTGTACAGCGATGCTGAACTAAAATTGGACAGAGTGGGGCCGCTGAAGAAAGAACCGGGAGCAAGGCCAAGGGACGTCTTGGCAGCCCTGCATGATTATGGTAAAAAAGAAGAGATCTGAATAGGACGAAGGAAAGTGGAACATCTTGAATTGAATGGGCTGGAATTACAACTCTTCCAGGACCTGTCCCATATAGCTTTGCTTAAAAGGAGAAAAATTGGTCCAGTTGTCAGATTTCTCAGCCAAAAAGATACTCAGTACCGTTGGACATTTCCCTTTGGTTTGGTGTTCGAATAGGAGGGCCGGCAACATCATATTTCGTCCTCTAATGAAGGTGCAAGTATACTTGGACTAGATGAAGAAGAAACAGGGTCTGGTGAACCCATGAGGAAGGACAGGAAAGGAAGAATTGGGAATGGACTGTGGTGAAGCGGAGAAACTTCAAGAGGACTTTGAAAGAGCCTGCAGCTACCTGAGAGAGTTCAACTGAACCGGAGATCGCTCTCACATGACAGCCCAGGGAGGGCATTTGTTCTAGTATTGAAGGTGTTGATGGGATTGGAATGGTGGGAATTGGGATCGTTACATGGGTTTGGGAAAGCCTGCATTTGGAGGGCCTGTGGTTTGGGCTGAGAGGGTGAGACGGGAGGGGATAGAGGCCGGTTAAGTCCACCCAGTGTTGCGGAGGGTGGAGGGAAGGGAGGGTAGGGGACATTTGGGGGAAGGCGCGAGGGAGGAGGGAGTCATCCTAACCGAGAATTCAATGTGTGTATAATTAGCTTTAAAAACAGCTTAGACAATGGCTAAAACCAACAATGTAAGCCTTATATCACTGAACATTAATGGGTTAAATTCCCCCCTGAAAAGGAAGAATTTAGAACGATTTTTACCAAGGGAAAAAACAGACATCCTGACCTTACAGGAAACACATGTGCAAGTGAGCGACAAACATAAAATTAGGAAATGTTGCAACTGTGCCTGCACTTATTTGCGCCAAGATAAATTACTGGTGTATTTCCTTTTGCTATGAATGACAAATCCAAAAGTTCTGTTGTATTTGATAAAGTTTTTTATTTTGAATTTTCAGTCCCTCTTGGATGACACGTGTTTCCGCGTACAACCTGCACCTTTTTCAAATCCGAGCATTTAATGTGCCATTACGGTTGACACAAAGAATAATGTTCTTGTTGTAAATTAAGCACTTTTAGTCTTGGGCTCAATCACACCTGAAAATTCTGATGCTCGCGCTACAAGCGTCGGGTTTCCTCAGAGGTGGGATTGAGCCCAAGACTAAAAGTGCTTCATTTCCAACAAGAACATTATTCTTTGTGTCAACCGTAATGACACATTAAATGCCCGGATTTGAAAAAGGTGCAGGTTGTACGCCGAAACACGTGTCATCCAAGAGGGGCTGACAATTAAAAATAAAAAACTTTATCAAATACAACAGAACTTTTGAATTTGTCATTCATAGCAAAAGGAAATACACCAGTAATGTATCTTGGTGCATATAAGTGCAGGCACAGTTGCAACTTTTCCTACAGTTTACAAACGGAGTAGAGCAACTCAGTTCTCCGTAGTGACCTACACTCATGCGACAAAGAACCAACCACAAAAGACAAAAACCCTAAAAAGGCTAATAATCACCAAGTAACCCGATTTGGTCGTGAAGGTACAGGCCTATGATATCTCAAAAAAGTTCCTCAATGTTAGAAAACATAAAATTAGATTACAGTGCAAGGGACACATTTTTCAATCTAATGAGGGGAAGAAAAGAGGAGGGGTCCTGTTAGCTTTGCGAATAGCTTTGACATTACAGTAGCGAAATGGAGAAAGATACCAATGGGAGATATTTTTAGCAGTGGTTCTACAGGGAAAGGGAGAACTATATACGCTAGCTACCTCATACGCGACAAATTCAGGGCTAGATGGGTTTGTACTGCAGATGCTGAATACATTGGAACGATTTGCTAAGGGAAAAATTATATTATCAGGTGACTTTATTATAGCTTGGGATCCGGGGGTGGATAGGAGCGAGGGAAGGGGGGGCACTCAGGGTAAGCCCACAAGAGAATTGTGTGAGAAAATAGATAGGCTTTCATTGGTGGATGCCTGGAGAAAAAGAGGGGACACACAAGAGGATATACATTCTTCTCTCATGTTCATAAGACCTCCTCCAGAATGATTACATGTGGGTATCCTGGAGTCTGATGGGTCAGGTCTTAGATATTAAGGTGGGTGCTCAGATCATGCCCCCATAACTTTAAGAGTGAAGAGAAAAGACCTATCCCCAGGGCTCTGGAAATGGAAATACCCTACTCATATATTTAAGGATGAAACATTGAGGGAGGAATTACAAGTGGGTATAGAGGAATTCTTCCAAGCTAACAAACTGGGAAACACGGATCAGCACATGAGGTGGGATGCATTTAAAGCTACAATTGTAGGGAAGACAATTGCGGTGAAAGTGCAAAGAGATAAAGAGAGAAGATTATTGGAAAGAGAATTGGAGCAGAAATTGAAACCCGTCAGAACCATATTAAAAATTAAATTGAAAGAGGGAGGGGAGAGTTCTGAGTTAATAGACATAATCCGGGGATTTCTGGCCTGATAGACAGACCTATATAAATCGGACAGTCCGCTAGAGCAGACGCAATCAGAGTATTTGTAGAGATGTGATCTTCCAATACTATTGGAACAAGACAAAGTGGGCCTAGACCAGGCTGTTACTGTGGCGGAGGTTCGTATGGGTTTAATATCTCTGCCAATTAACAAATCCCCAGGATCAGACGGTTTTACTGCTGATTTTTATAAAACATTCAGGGAACAGCTAATCCCTCATCTGGTCCAGATGTTTAATAATTTTGGGAAGGCGGGGAAAATAACGTCACAATGGAGGGAAGCTTAGGTGGTTTTGCTTACAAATGTCAGGGAAAGATCTGACAAGTTGAAATTCATATAGGCCCATTGCATTTATTAATAGAGACGCAAAGATTTATACAAAAATATTGGCGTCTAGGATGGACCACCTCCTTCCGAAAGTCATTCGCCTGGACCCATCTGGTTTTATATGGGAGTAGACAAACTGGGGATAACACTAGAAGAATAGTACACTTAATAGGAAATGTTAACATAAAGAATATCCCAGCTTTTTTGATCGCATTAGATGCAGGAAAAGCTTTTTCATAGAGAAGAGTGGCAGTTTTTGATTTTAATTATGGAGAAAATGGGATTTGGGGCTAAAATTATCTCCATGATTAAAGCAAATGTTTTTTTATCTTATGCTGCGCTTGATGATTAACAGACAATTATTAGGCACAGCCAGGGTGTCTGGAGGAACAAAACAAGGGTGCCTGTTGTCCCCATCATTATATGCGCTTCATTTGGAGCTGTTTTTGGCTACAATAACGCGAATGCCAGATATTGTAGGAATTCCATTTAGAGGAAAGAGCCATGAAGTAACCACATTTGCCGACGATATGTTTTTGACACTTATAGAACCGGAAAGGTCTATTAGTTCCTTGAATAGGGAAATTACTAATTTTGCGTTTGTAGCAGGGTTAAAAATTAATATTCATAAATCGGAGGTCCTGAATTTCACAATGCCAAGGGAGAATGAACAGGATCGTAAAAGGACCTTCTTATATAGTTCGGCAGAAAAGGCTATACATTATTTGGGGGTTAATATGACTAAAAATATTGACTATTTGCAGCAAATTATTCCCCCCTATTAGGGTCCATTAAGAAAATGTTATTAGATTGGGGTCCGTTGACGATATTATTGATAGGAAGGATTAATGTCTTGAAGTTGGTCATTCTCCCGAAACTTTTGTATTATTTCATGACACTTCCAATAAGGGTACCCAAGTCCTTTTTTCGAGCTATCTAAAGGTTTACCAGGAAATTCATATGGAACAATAACAAATCTAGAATTGCACGACTAGTAATGACCATGCCGAGGAATAGGGGCGGGAAGGGGGAGCCGGACATGAGGGCATACTACCTGGCGGAACAGACCAAGGTAATTAGGGACTGACTAAAATGATGGGAAAAAAGTGTGGAGACAAATGGATGAAGCGGTAATGGGAGGACACCTCGAGGGAGCGCTCTGGAAACCTAAGAGGGATAGACCACACAATATCCATCGTAGTACGATTGGACCTCTAGTGGGGGACTCGTGGGATGAAATGGTAACCAGAGCAGGATTTACTACTTATCCATCGCCATTTACCACAATATTGTCCAATCCCCAATTTTCTCTGTGAAAGAGAGGGTCAAGTTTGAGCAAATGGGAAAAGGGTGGATGTCTTAAAATTCAGGATATGTTTGAGGGGGGAGAGATCAAATCCTTCAAGCAAAGGTTGAGGATTGATGATGCTTAGTCCTGCTGTTCCTGTCGTTTTTCACTCTGTGCGCCTGTCATGGTCAGCGTTTCTCCTGTCTGTCTGTGGGTGAGAGAGGGGAGCGGATGAGTGTTGGGTTCTAAGTAGGAGAGGTAGCATAGCTCTCAGGGAGGCTAAAGTGAGCACTTACTTGTGATATTCTAATGTGGGTCCTGGATCGCGGAATCATCAATCCTCAACTTTCCCAACCAGGTAAAGCCTACGTTTTACCTCTCTAGATGATAGACGCTGAGTCCCATGCAGAACAAACAAACGCTACCCCTCCAGATTCTTGCCTTCCACAGACAGAAGTCCCCTGCATTAACACTAGATTCAGCCAAAAGGACCGAATCCAATTCACCTACCCCACCAAAAGACATAAAACACATACTACAAAAAGTTCAAACAACCAAAAGTTAGACATTTTTGTGGTATGTGTTTTAGGTCTTTTGGAAGTAAATCACAGAAGTAAAAGGGGACCAGTGTTGCAGGGACACAGCACATCAGAATGAAAGGTAAGTAGGGGGTTCGGGGTGTGTTGGGAGTGTGGGTGGGTGGGGGATTGTGTTTGTATGGATTTGAGGTTGTTTTAAAATGGATGTCCGCATGGGAAATGTACAAACATATTGGTATTGTGTACATTTCCCATGCAGTCATTTCCGTCGCGACCGTTTCAGTCACGGTAAAACAACCCCAATACTTAACACTTACAATATAAGTGCCCAGCAGGCGATTTGAACACGCCTTTGAAGAAAAGCCTGCTCTCTCCCCCCACTGAACACAGCTCTGCCGAAGGAACGAGAAGGCCGACAAGGTCAGTGTGTCACGACTCGCTCCCTTCGCTCCCGTTCCCGCCACTTGGGGGCATGTTTTGGGGCTTATTCCTTGCTGGACATTTCCTCCGAACCTAATGCCACAGTGCTGTAATGAATTGGGAGCGCTAAATCCCTATTTTCCAAACTACTTCCCTTCCGGATCCATTCCAGGTTTTTGGCAGCCAGCATGCTTCTTTAACCAAATGACTGTGCTTCCCAGAATGCCTGGCCCACTGCTCCACCTCCACCCTTGCAGGACAAGGTTGGGTGGAGGATAGGCAACACCTGTGGCTGCAGGTGCAGCAGTCAGCACACCTGAGGCGTGTGCTCGTTAAACAGCTTTAAAAGCCTCAGTCTCACTTCAGTCCAGCGCTGGTCATCGTTTGCAGCGTTCCTGTTTTTGACTAGTCCCTGGTCCCTGGTTCCTTGCCTTTGTACCTACTTCCTTGTTCCTGTTCTCTTGTTTCCTCCGCCCTGAATTTCGGATTCATGCGCTAATTGATTTCTGCTCCCTTGATTTCCATTTTTGTCTTCCCCTGTTTGCAGGCAGCAATTCTCAGTGCTTTCCCCTTTTAGATGCAGCCCAGTTTGTCTGTGTTCTATATTTCTTTGACTCTGTCCTTTGCTGCTGTTACCCATTTGCCTTAGCCTTCCTCTTAGTTTAGTTTCCTGTCTTTTCCTTGGAGGGGTAGGGAGAAGTTTGCATAGGTTATTTCGTTTTTCCCTGCTCCTGATCCTTACTTTCTAGAGGATCCATTCCATGTTTTCCATTTCACTTCTGCATCCATTTCCCATTTGATCATTAGGTGTGGTGTGCGGTGGTAGCTAGCTCCTGTGTGAATGCTTATGTTTTCCCCACTAATTTGTAATCCCTATTCCGACTTAGGTATTTAGTTTTCTGCAGCGGATCACGCTCTGCTGCCTTCCAGTCTCCGCCCTTGCCCTGCCGGGCTCTCCACATTGCAGCGGATCTCACTCTGCTGCCTTCCAGCCTCCGCCCTTGCCCTGCGGGCTCTCCACATTGCAGCGGATCTCACTCTGCTGCCTTCCAGCCTCAGCCCTTGTCCTCTGGGCTCCCTGCCCGGCAGCCTGCCTCTTCAGCCCTTGTCCTCTGGACCTCCCTACTTCTCCCATTGCTGTTATAGCCTTTTCTGGGTCCCAGATTCATCAACAGGATTCGTGGGCTAGCTGACATTCAAGAGGTGTATTTCGTCCTCGTGAGTACAGTTCTTAAGTTCCCTTATGTAATACCATCAAGAGTGTTAGTACACAGATCCTGTCATTGCTGGCCCTCCACGTGGGTTTAGCGCTGTCAGTACCTGTAACAGCAATTGGGGGTAAGGTGCTTGCCGACTTTCCTCGCGGTCAGGTGCTTACCCCACATCCCTTTTCATATATTGGTTTTGATGTCACACTCTATTTGCACTCCTGGGTTCTAGCATACCTGAGTCGTTGTTCCTGGGTGCACATTTCCCTTGCCATATTTGCTGCCTTTGTACTCGCCTGACTAATCCTGACAGTATGACCAGCCCAAAATTCCCATTGAATATGGCAAGTTTAAGAAAGAAAGGCAGCAAGGCCTCTAACAAGTTTGTACAGAAAGCTTCCCCTACATTTACCTGTGACAATCAAATCACTAGTCCTGACTCCAATGAACTCCTTGTCACGAATGGGCATTTACGTGCAAAGTATTTTTCCCATAGGATGGCACATCCTACATGGCCTGCTCCTAGTTCTATCTTTGGTTTTGATCCCGATTCTATGTCAGCACAAGCCTTAGCCGCAGAAAACAACACACTGTTAGACTTATTATACGAGAGTACCTCTGTTGTTGAACCCCATGATTCCAGTTGTGCTTCACCTCAGATAGAACAGTTTCATGATACCAACATAAAGAATGGAGGGATTTCTTGCATAACTTCTGTTTTCTACCCTCAGTCTAACGCATACTCTGTTGCACAGGTACAGACTGTAGTCCCTAATGCCAAGAGGTCTAAAGTCAATAGTTTGTTTAAGGGAAACACAGACCAAGTTGGAAAGACAAACTATAAATCACAGAACCTGCAAGCAGTAGAGGACAATGTACAATCGATGCATATGCAGATTGCTAGTGCAGGATCCAGTCCTGATGCCACTATGCTTCCCCCTGTGCCTACTGATAGTGATGTACAGTTAATGCAGGGCATGCTAAGAGCTAAACTTGAGGAGTTAAGACAAAAACTCATTTCAGCACAAGAGGAAAATAAAACCTTACACTCTTTACTGAATACACCTCAGACTTTATCTGTTGATGTGGAGGAAGTGAACACTGTTCAGCCCCTGAGTGTAGAGACTTTGGTAAACCATGATATTTGTCGATATGTTAGATCTATTGGGAGTGAAGGTCTTTCGTCTAGCACAGCGCTTAATCTAGGCACGGGTTCTAACAATTGTTCTGCTGTTTATCAGGGATTGCAGTTAGCCGAAGAGTTACAAGCCACTCCTTTACCAAAAATACCCTGTGTAGCAGTTTTTCATAATTCTGAGCTAGCACACATACAAGCCTCTGATTCCCAAACACAATCCACAATGGTGGCATACACAGATTCAGTCACTACCCTAGGCTTAGGCCCTGCTCTTGATACAGCTGCTGAGACTGAAGTAGATGTTAAAGCTGATGTGGAAAACAACGTTACCTCTGGGTTCACTCTTCCTTCTGCCAATTCTGATCAATACGAACAGTCAGAGACAGTACAGATTTCATGTTCTGATGAACTCATTCCACAGGATACAGAACCAAAAGACCAGCAGGCGATTCCTGAACTGTTGATTGTTAATCTGCCTCTTTCAGAAGCTAAAACAGAGGAATGGACAATTGACGAAATCCTGATTAACAGAGACTTTACTATGGTGATTCCACTGGTTGATTTTGACTTCCACAAAGAAAGAGACTCTGTGTCACCCACTAAAGAAAAGGACTGCAAGGGTACGGTTCAGTCCTTGGTTACTGGAGCCAAGGAGTCTAATGCCCTAAAGGCGCCTTCCATTCCTGAGCCACTGATGTGTCTATCAACTTCTGAGACTTCTGTGTGTCCTCCTACAACCATTGACTCTTCTATAATTCAATCCACAGCCCTGCCGTCATCTTTGGCACACCTGTCTTCAACCAATGAACCGCAGCCATGTCTGCCATTTACTCAAGAGCCAGTCCCAAAGACCTGGACATGTTTGTATCCAGCAACCGAGATTGCTCCAGCTTGCATGCCTTCAGCCTCAAGGTTTCCCCTGACCTGCCTGTCTTCAGCTACAGTGACTCATCCTGCAGATCATCCTTCAGCTTTAGAGCCTCCGGTAGTCCATCAAAAGAGCATGTCTTCAGTCCCGGAGTATACTGAGTATTTGCCTTCAGTTCATGAGACACCTGTATCCTGCATAGCCTCGCTGCCAATATCAGAGGCAAACCTGTCTACATCAAAAGATTCGGCTGTGTTTTCTTCTGCGCCAGCGATTCCTCCTGAATCCCTACCATTTACAGTCGATGAACGTCTAGCCTGCCTTTCTTTTGCTTCAGGAGGAGCACCAGAATGCCTGCCTTTTCCACAAGACGATTCTTCCAACTGCTTCATTTTAGCATCAGTGCCTCCCAAAGATGCAGCATCAGAGTTTGAGACTTTTGCCAGCTCCCGCTTCAGAGTCATCATGCTGGACCAAGTGGTGAGTCAGAACCACTCACTTGGGTGTGCACAAGGGGTGGTGCAGACCGGCGTATTACCTACAGGACTTGGGCAACAGAATTCCGCCAAGAAGCACCAGTCGGGTGCTAGTAGCCAAAGGAAGGGAATGACTGCTGCAGTTCAAGATGCGTCTGTTATTGCTCCTTCTGCGAGTCTGCCTGAAATACCAAGTACTGCGTCTATCACTCCTATTAGGATGTCAAACATCCCTGCTGTGGTATCCCACGTGAAACAAGGTGGCTACACGACTGTCACCAGGAGTACCAGCCTCGTACAACCCATGGGACTTCCAGGCATCCAAGGCGTAGAATATGTGCAGTCAAACCTTAATCATTTTCAACCACAAGCCTTTTCCCAGATGGATGACAGAAAAAGATCTGAACCTCTATCTCAGCCGCCACCTTCTCTAATGGCTGAACATGAACATTTCCTGAAGCCAGCAAATTCCTCACCTCCCGCATGTCCGCTCTCGGCGGAAAGGCTAACAGAACTTCTACCATCGTCTAAGGCAAGTTGCACCAGCCTGCCTCCCTCCTCAAAGACTTACAAGGGTCCAATCCCAGTGACTGAGCTTCCTGGACCTTCCAACTCTGCTCCAGGTCCTGCAAGTTCTTCATGCCTTTCTTCGAACCAAGAGTCTCTTCCTCACCAGAAGTCACCGTTTCCATCAGTATCACCTCCAAAGACAACACACTCCTATCATGGAAGCCCATCTGCCTTTGCCCACATGCCACCATTTCCATCAGTGCCACCTCCAAAGAAAAAGCACTCTCATCATGGAAAGAAGAAGTCTCGTACGGGTGGCGGGCACCCGAAGAGGGCCGTAGGAGGGGGTATACTGTCACGACTCGCTCCCTTCGCTCCCGTTCCCGCCACTTGGGGGCATGTTTTGGGGCTTATTCCTTGCTGGACATTTCCTCCGAACCTAATGCCACAGTGCTGTAATGAATTGGGAGCGCTAAATCCCTATTTTCCAAACTACTTCCCTTCCGGATCCATTCCAGGTTTTTGGCAGCCAGCATGCTTCTTTAACCAAATGACTGTGCTTCCCAGAATGCCTGGCCCACTGCTCCACCTCCACCCTTGCAGGACAAGGTTGGGTGGAGGATAGGCAACACCTGTGGCTGCAGGTGCAGCAGTCAGCACACCTGAGGCGTGTGCTCGTTAAACAGCTTTAAAAGCCTCAGTCTCACTTCAGTCCAGCGCTGGTCATCGTTTGCAGTGTTCCTGTTTTTGACTAGTCCCTGGTCCCTGGTTCCTTGCCTTTGTACCTACTTCCTTGTTCCTGTTCTCTTGTTTCCTCCGCCCTGAATTTCGGATTCATGCGCTAATTGATTTCTGCTCCCTTGATTTCCCTTTTTGTCTTCCCCTGTTTGCAGGCAGCAATTCTCAGTGCTTTCCCCTTTTAGATGCAGCCCAGTTTGTCTGTGTTCTATATTTCTTTGACTCTGTCCTTTGCTGCTGTTACCCATTTGCCTTAGCCTTCCTCTTAGTTTAGTTTCCTGTCTTTTCCTTGGAAAGGTAGGGAGAAGTTTGCATAGGTTATTTCGTTTTTCCCTGCTCCTGATCCTTACTTTCTAGAGGATCCATTCCATGTTTTCCATTTCACTTCTGCATCCATTTCCCATTTGATCATTAGGTGTGGTGTGCGGTGGTAGCTAGCTCCTGTGTGAATGCTTATGTTTTCCCCACTAATTTGTAATCCCTATTCCGACTTAGGTATTTAGTTTTCTGCAGCGGATCACGCTCTGCTGCCTTCCAGTCTCCGCCCTTGCCCTGCCGGGCTCTCCACATTGCAGCGGATCTCACTCTGCTGCCTTCCAGCCTCCGCCCTTGCCCTGCGGGCTCTCCACATTGCAGCGGATCTCACTCTGCTGCCTTCCAGCCTCAGCCCTTGTCCTCTGGGCTCCCTGCCCGGCAGCCTGCCTCTTCAGCCCTTGTCCTCTGGACCTCCCTACTTCTCCCATTGCTGTTATAGCCTTTTCTGGGTCCCAGATTCATCAACAGGATTCGTGGGCTAGCTGACATTCAAGAGGTGTATTTCGTCCTCGTGAGTACAGTTCTTAAGTTCCCTTACGTAATACCATCAAGAGTGTTAGTACACAGATCCTGTCATTGCTGGCCCTCCACGTGGGTTTAGCGCTGTCAGTACCTGTAACAGCAATTGGGGGTAAGGTGCTTGCCGACTTTCCTCGCGGTCAGGTGCTTACCCCACATCCCTTTTCATATATTGGTTTTGATGTCACACTCTATTTGCACTCCTGGGTTCTAGCATACCTGAGTCGTTGTTCCTGGGTGCACATTTCCCTTGCCATATTTGCTGCCTTTGTACTCGCCTGACTAATCCTGACACAGTGCTACTAAGAGGACACACAATAGGGCCTCACCTTTTAACCCTTCTAGAGCCAGGACACCTGGTATTTATTTATTTAATAAAAATTATTAGCACAATAAATACGATAGCCTGTACGTCATACACATGAATTTATTCTTCCTTTCACACAGAGCCAACCAATCCAAGGCCCAGATGAAGGCGCTGACATCATCAGCCAAAACGTCTACGGTCTAGGACAAACTACTACACCTTTTACATCCCACCACGTTCCATACTATTAAAAGTGACGTGAACCAAGGATTGGTCACAATATGCTCTTGCTACGATGAATAATGTATTGACAAAATCAACAATGAATTGATACTTGTTATGTTACTCGGAACTGTCTTCAATGTTTTTCACAATTGTTTCTCACTAATGTTGTTTTACACTATGTTTATGCACAAATATTGATTTACCCAATGTACCATGTCTCTGATAGTACGTCAAGCAACCTCTAAGGAGATGCTAAACATAATTATCTAAAAAGAAATGACATTAGGCCAATTGAAAATGGCCAAAATAAGGACCACAATTGGCATGTACTTTACAAAAAAACAGATGGTTGATCTATGAAGGTAACCAGGAATTTAAGTACTTACACATTTCCAGACTTATAAACATGCAGGATTGATGCATGTTTAATTTACCTAGGCAGGACACCCTCTGTTATAATATAACTGTATTGGCCATAGTTCCTGCTAGTATTGGGGCCACGCTTCTGTTTACATATGAAAGGAAACCAGACATCTCAGAACTGCTTATACTTGTTCATTACTAGTGCTGAGAATTTCGCCATCGCTTGTACCACCCACATTTTCACCCACCATTTTGCGATTGTAAATCCTGCCGGTTCCCTCCATTGCTACGCTATTGTAGGCCTCACCGCTTGTAGGAAATGTGTGAGGCTTTCGTCCCAACAGTGGTTACCTGCTTTCAGGGTTCCCATTACTTCAGGTGGAAACACATGAAGTACTGTGGTGAGGTAAAGCGTACAACAAAGTATTTGGGAGAATCACTGAAGTGTTTTGGTGAAATAGTACTGAAGCTAAAGTGGTGCCAAAATATCCTGACAAAGACATGTGTTTTGAAATTAATGAAGTTCTGAAATATTCTTTGTTGATGACAAGAAACAGTTTTAAGATCTTTGTTGAAGTATGCATTTTTGATGACAAGAGCTGTCTCATGACCTTGACTATAAGTGGAAACAGGAAAGCTTTCTTAACAATTGTGAATCACCTTTGGAATCCAAATTGGAACTCTGTGTTGTCAAGTTGGATTAGAAAGAGAACTGAAGTGGACCTTTTCGTTATAATACAGGATTTCCTTATTCTTTGTGAACATTCAAAGAAAAGCCTGCTTGAACCTGGGGAAGGGAAGTTTGCCCAGGTTATTAGAAGAAGCAGCTATGATGGTGTAAATTATACTGCTATATTTGTTATTGTTAAACTGCCATATATTTCCTTATTGATTTATTGTGTGAGGGACAAAAACCTTTTGTTAGAGTGTTTCCTTTAGTTTATTTTAGGCATGGAAATTCTCATCAGAATAGGGATAGCGAGGCGTTTATCCAACCTTTTCAGTTAATAAAATGGCATCTTTTGAAAAGCCTTTACAACGTTGTTCACCTCACATTTCTGACCCCTCATAAGATGGAGGTGGGACTCAGCCGTACTACCGAGTATTGAAGAGAGCAAGTTTTGCACATGTTCCTCCAGGTCTCCATCCACGATTCGCCTAGGAACTCGCCATAGGGGGATATTATTCGGACGCAATCTATTTTCTGCATCTTTCTGTCTTTCAATGATGTGCTGTGTAGTTGTTTCCAGCTCCAAGACTTGTGTTTCCAGAATTGAGTGTTTGTGGGTTTGTTCACACACCTCATCCTCAAGCTCATTTACTCTGTGTTCCACCTTTTGTATTTGATGGCTTTGCTCAGATATAGAGTGCAAGCGCTTCCCTGTGCTGTTTTTAATGTCCGCTTTTAATTCTGCAAGGAGAGGTGCAGGTCCTGTCTTGTAGCAGGGGCATCTGAGATTACCAGTTCGGAGGATGGCGTGTGAGCCTGCACATTAATCTAGAGATACTTCTCCCTCAGTTGCTGCTGTACTTGGATGAGCGATTCAATGTCCTCAGACTCAGGTGTACTACTTTTAGCTGCAAACTTAGTGTGGCGGGTCAGAAGAAGGACGCAGACTCTTAGGTGTGCTTTTTCAGGATGGTTTATTAAAGTATGAATTATGAGGCCTAATGTTACCTGTAACTATGGGTGTTCCCTACCTATCTTACTAACTAAGGTGCTCGTCAGTCTGTCATGGTAGTCAAAATAAAGAAATCCACTGTCCAAAACTAGCCTCAATGACTGCCAGGATTCCTTCGATGTTACCTGTTCCATCATTAGTGAAACCAACTAGAGATGGCACAAAGAACAGAACTACATTATATAGGCGTTTGCCTGCTGTTCCTTTAAGTTCTCGCCATAAGCGTTTGCTTAGGAATAGCAGACATTGGTAGCCGTGGTGACGATGGCGACCATTAAGCTTTCCATACGTAGCATAATGCTAATGAAGGGACGTGGGTTCCATGGCAACATATTTAAACTTCCGGGTTCTTCGAATCGGCGCTTATGATTTTGAATGAATCATGGCTCCATGTTATTTTGTCCTGCTTTCTTGAAAACCTGTTTCGATCTCGTACCCCTGTCTTGCCCTTACCTGTTGACCCGGACTGTCCGCTGTGTATTCTTTGGCTATTGAATTCAGCTCAGACTGCTTACCCGTGTGCCGAACCTGCTTGCTCTCCGGACTCCTCTTGCCTGCCGATCCAGCTCGGACTGCTTACCCTTGTGCCAAACCTGCTCACCCTCTGGACTCCTTTTGCTTGCCAATCCAGCTCGGACTGCTTACCCGTGTATCTAAACCAGCCTGCTCTTCGTATTCCATTTGTCTATCGTTTCAACTCGGATTGCTTACCTGTGCATCGAACCAGCTTGATCTCCTGACTTCTCTTGCCTGCCGATTCCACGCGGACTGCTTACCCGTGTACCGAACCAGCTTTCCTCTGGGGACATTGTGCCTTTCTGCTTATTCTTCGGAGCTTGGATTTTGAACACCACTGAAATCTTTGTTGGGAAGTTTGCTGCACCCAGTGTACTATTCAAGAGCCCTGAACTTGAGACTGTCATCAAACAGCTCTGAGGTCATTAGGCGTCCTCTTGCCGGCGGGATAGCTGTGGACTAGAGACGGCCATCCTACGTCCAGGCGTCCTCGTGCCATCGGGTTAGTGTTACGGTACACTGGGTGTCTGGTGAGCTAGTCATTCCTCCAATCCAAGAATTGGTAAGTATTGGCCATGGTTGTTCCATTCTTTTCTGACTCTTCCTTATTCTTGGCTCATGTGATTTCCTATGTGTTATAGATCACATCTCGGTTCAATCGTCAAGCTAAAGAAGATCTACCTGATACAAGGAAACATTTCCTGGTTAGTGTTACCTTCTTGTTCCACTATTGTTGTCCTGACTTATTGCCTGGTCTTTTCAAGTGATCATTTTTGTTTTTTCCCCTTCTGCAGTGCCTGGTCTTCGTGCAGTGTTCCCATCTTTTGACTAATTGATCCCTCTGTAATTTACCTTGTGTGTTCAGAGGGTTACATTGATAAAAAGAACTCAACTACTACACTACGGGTACAAGTTGAGTTCTACCTTGGATTCTGACAATGACCCTACCACTATATAAAATAACTTAATCTCAGAGAATGGCTCCCTTCCGCTTAGGATACTTCTAGTATCAGTCTGTAGATTAGTATATGATGCTTAAATATCCTCTTGTGGCTCTCTGTAACTTTTCAAATGGGCTACTGTATTGTCCCCCTTCTTTAGGAAGTTCCTTTGGGCATCTCTTAGAAGTGTTCCGCTCATGGGTGTGACTTTTAGAATATCCCTGGATACAATAGTTATTTGGGGTGTCTGCCCCTCTTGCTTTATTATAGCTCAGTTCATTGTGGTCTTCTTGACCTTGTTTCCGCTGTACTACTTCTGCCTTTTCCCAGGGTACTATCACTGGTTCTTCTCTCTTTATCAGCTTCTCAGTAATTTGCTCTTTCGTGTTGTCACATTTTAAGTTCATCAGGTTTAGGTGGAATTTAACCTCTTTTCCCTTTTCCCACGGTATTGGGATCACCGATTCTTCTATTTCTTTATTCAGCTTTTCAATAATCTGTTCTTTGGTATTATCACATTTTAAATTGTCTTGTTTCAAAATTAACTTAGTTCTGTATACAACACTGATACGAGTTGGCTGATCGGTATAATGATTCCCTCCTTGAGGGCACCCGTGACTCCAATTCTCCCGGTTATCTTCGTCTTTGCCAGGGAACATCTTCCAGAGTTGGGTCCCTTAGAATCACTCTCATTTGGTCTGGCCCCCCTGTGCTTTTCCTTCACCAGCACTTGCTTTATCGCAGTCTCCTCTCTCTCTCTCTCTCTCTCTCTCTCTCTCTCTCTCTCTCTCTCTCTCTCTCTCTCTCTCTCTCTCTCTCTCTCACACTCTAGTCTCTCTCTCTCACTCTCTCTCACTCTAGTCTCTCTTCTCTGTGGTCCGGTGCTCGGCAGTGGGACCAGACATCCTTTGGCATCACTCTCACGGTGGTATCAGCAAAGTTGTTTGGACCAGGGGTCTACCACCGATCCTGCTCCGTGGTCTCGCCACCATCTGTTCTTGGGTTGGACTCTCGCACTTCAGGTTTTCCGCAGCGCTGGGAATCTGCTCTCTACTGTTGAGCGAGTTCAGAACTCGCTGGTTTCTCATTCCTGTTTCCTGCAGGTGTTACTTGGCTTGGGGACCTTCCCAGACCGACGTCTGTGTTCCACTCTTTTTCTTCTCTCCCTCCTCTCTCTCATCGAGGTTACGTTAATCAACAGGCTCATCTCAGTAGATTGGTTATTCACAGGTTATATTTCAGCAAGATGCTGGCATCTCTGCAGAGTTTCTTCATCCCAGTCTTGATGTGAAAATGTTTCTGATATTTGTAAGCATCCCAGGTAGGCCATGATGCTTACAGCTTTAGGGAGTTCCTCATGGGAACGAGAGTGCTTGTCACTTAAGGGGGACTATCTCCCGATGAGGTCCCGCTAGCCTCTACCCCTAGGGAGGGTATAATGACACAGGCTCACCTCCCAAGCCTCACAGGAAGGGGTTCCCCCTTGGAGAGAAGGGACGAATTCCCTTGATTTGTCACATCAGCCATAACTATGCTACAGCTAGGGGATTATTCCATTGATTTGTAGAATACAACCCTTCTTACCCATGCAACAACGAGGGGTCCTTACTTGTATCTTTGCCTCGGTTGGTCAAACAGTGCCCTCCGTTCTCCTTTGCTCTCTCCTTGTGCAGCTCACCTGCCCTCCTGACACTGGCCCCCTGACTCAGCGCTCATCACTACTGGCCAGGCTCTCCACACCACCATCAGCCACACTCTCCTCCGACCAGGGAAGCCATCCAGATTACTGCCGTCCTCCGGCAGCTGGGCCCCTCCAATCTAGGACTCCAACCTCAGACCCGCTATGTTGACTCAACCCTGCATGGCTCCGGGTCTGCTCGCTTGCTAGACAGGGAAGGGGTGGAAGGGGAATGTTGGCGAGGCAAATGTGAGCAGGCCACGCTGCCAAGCAAGCTGGGTGCTCCACTGTAGGCTTGGTCTGGCACCGATCGGCGTCGATGACCTCCCAATCCCGGGTCGGCTGGGCTCCACCCAGACTCCAGGCAAGCAACCTATAGAGGTGAGAAGTCACCCTCTGGACCAGTCGCATGAGTCTCAGCAGGCCCCTCACAGTCTCCGGGAGAGTTGTGTTCCTCACCAGAGAAAGCTGCCTGCCATCTTGTCCAAGTGGTCACTCAACCCCTCTTCTCCATTTCTGTTGAGAGATACGACCCCAAACGGGTTCCTCGCCCTCAGATCCCCCACAGGAACTTCAGCGTATTTATTCGGGATGGTCTATGATCTGGTGGGGAGGGGACCGCTGGCCCTGGGTTCCAGAGCTGCAGAGAGTCCAACTAGGCCATGCCCCCTCTATTCCCTTTATTTGAATAATAAGTAAGAATAGAATACCGGCATCATGGCATATTTCATATGCCATACTTATTTATAAGAAGGGCAACAACTTCGAACCCTAGAATGATCACCCGATTGCCAACATGTTTGCTTCCCTGGTCCTAAGAGACCTGGAAAAATGGGGTAAATTGTCTGGGAGATTAAAGAAGCAACACACTGGCTTTGTGCGTGGGTTGGATACCATGTTAAATGTTTTGTTAATATCATTATTTCACTCAAGGACAACAAAGAGAGGAATCCCCTGGTATACCTTGCTTGTTTAGACCTCAGTGTGGCATTTGAGACCGTAAAAAGACTGCATTTTACCTGATCTATTGGGGGAGGAGGGGTCTACATTTGGAATAGGTAACTTCTCTTATTTATTTGGGGTTTCCTGTAAGGGAAAAGAATAATGAAAAGCGGTTTTGGGAAACTATGAGAAGCACTATTAAACAGTTAAGGGCTCAAATGAAAATTCTAAACAACTCTGTAAGTTCTCTTACATTCCCCTCATACATTTTTATAAAAATGAAAACTGTGACATAACATATGGACTAGAATTAAGTCAACCTAAGTAGTGGGAGGACCTAACAAGACTTGTGGGAATCACCTGGAGATTGGTTTTGTGTTTACCCAACTATTTATTAATGCCACCGTTGAGAGTGGAGCTGGGACTGCCGTCCCTCAAGTCTTTTTTTGTGTGGAAAAAACTACAAAGCTAACTAAAATCTTGGAATCCCTGAAGAATCCCAGGTTGAGGACATCAAAGAACCGTATACTGACTATTCAGTATTAGAGGTTGTGAAATTTCTAAGTGATCGTCTCATTCTTTTAAATGAGATTGGTTCAAATGAAAGGAGACTGTTGGATAATCCTAAATTGACAAAAAATAAAAGATTCAGTTAGGATTGGGCAATAAATGAACGGATGTCATATTCATATACATTGTTTAAAAAGTTTGCATTGATCCATTATGGTAGGTCAGAAGAAGGATACATACCAGGCTGTGGCATTCTTGACTTTCTCTTATTAAAATACGTGAAAAGGCCTTGCTATCCCTAATCTATGTATTTCCCTGCCTAACCAAACTAACTAAGGTGCTCATTGTCTGTTGTGAAATCCAAAGTAAACAGTCTGCCTCCGTCCAAAGCTAAGCTGCTCTGTCCCTACCACTAACACAAAAAAAGGCAGTTTGGGAAACTAAAGGGTGTCTCCCTCGCTAGTCACTGCAGATCTCTCCCTCAGGTGGCCAGGGTATGGCCATCGCCTTTGGATCCAGAGCCTGGGAGTGGACCAGTGCGCGAGGATCACCTGGGTGAGGGGTCTTCAGGGAATGGGAGTGGGAGTGGGAGTGGGACACCGGATGGCGAGACGCAGCATCCCTCCACCTGTAACACCTTTTTCCCATCCTACAAGGTAGGATACATGGGAACAACTCTACCCCCTGCCTCCCGCCCCTACCCAAACACTTTCACACTGACAACCCACTCTGAACCCGCCCGCAAACAGACTAATACCCGAGCAGTATACCTGACATGTCGCGCTAGAATGGTCAGGCAAGGTGAGGCAATTACTGGCGATTACTCACACCTGACCACCATTAAACTTCCCCACACAGATAAAAGGCGGAGCATGAAAGCACACTCTGAGCGAGGCAAACCGGACGAAGGAACAGCAGTTTTAAATCGCCAGCTGAAAGAGGGTGGAAAGACGGCAAACCACGAAGGATTCGCAAGGAGGGAAATACCCTTGACCTTTTCGGCAAGAAACTGTTACTCTCAAGACAGTGAAAGCGTAAGGCCAGGAAACCAGACTGAAGAAGCCTGCATTGTGTGTTGGAGATATCAGAGGCACTCCTGTGTAACTGATCAAGGTGGGGAGGAACAGCAGCCACCGTGGTATCGTCTTTGGCTCCAAGAACAAAGTAGCACCAGAGAGATCAACATAGCTGGTGAGTTGGGGAGACCGATGCAAGACCAGTCTGTGTTGAAGTTAAGGTTGCAAGCGCAACATTGTATAACGAGCGCAGGAACAAACATTCTTAAACACGTGTGATGAAAGACAGTGGTAAAGCTAAACTATTAATGAATGCTTGAACTTGAGAAGGAAAGACCTGATACTGTTGACAGAGTGGTCCGGCACTGCAAAGGTGCTCAATCAAAGGTTTCTGTGAGGTATCCCGCCAAGAAGTGAGAAACGAAAGTAAAAGATTGTATTGATATGAACTTTGTGTGAGTGGATCAAAGTGGTCCTGCGACGGTTTAAGCAAAACCCATTGCACATCCAAAAGTCTTCGATTTTTATATCAAGAGGAAAACTTAGAAAGTAAAATGATATGGTCCGAGCCCGAACGAGGGAGACCAAATGTAAATTTTGTGCTAAAGGAATCCGAACGAGGGAGATCTATGATCTTAGCCCGAATAAGGGAGATCCATGATCTGAGACTGAACGAGGGAGACCAAGAGTAAACATTGTGAGAAAAAGGTGTCCAAGCCTTTGGGAGGGAGACCCATGATGAACATTGAAAGTGAGAACTAGTGCATGTGAAAATCTTGAGAAGAATGGAACTTTGATATTTGTTTGTTACGGCAGGCCCTCTGCAGTAAGAGACTGCTAATGTAACAGAGGCTTTGGCAGAAGGCCCTGAGACCCGTGTTTTGAACTGTGTCCTTGTGGCCAAGAAGCTAGAGTGTGTGAAGCGCACTGTGCCGCCTTGTCCCGTGCTGAAAACGTGGTGAAGGGAAGTCAACTGCTCAACTATCCTGACATGTTATTTCTTGGACAGTTCCCTTTTTGCGTACACAAATGTCCCACACCCTTTTGTATTTATAAGTAAGGATTGGCAATAGGTTTATTAGTACAGGACCTTTTATTTTGACAAGGACTCCACTAGGACTGCGTTATTATTATTTGATGGTCATAGCTTTCTCCCATCCTTAGATTTAGGTTTAGGTAGGCGTTCTACCAACCCATTGAATTTTAATAAACACCCTTGAACTGTGATCACTTGTGTCTGTCTTCACTATTTGATACCATGCCTTCCTTACACCGGGAAAATGACTCCTTTCTCCTGGTCAGGCTTCCTCAGCCTTAGTAGACAATTAACTATCTGTTCCAGTTCTTTGGCTCCCCTATTTGTTCTCTTTGTAGGCTTCTCCTCCTCCGAGTTATGGGCTTCGGAAATTCTTGTACAAAGTCTTTCTTAAGTGTCCCTGGAGGTCTCTAATTCATGGGATTACTAGGGATACTGAATCCCCTTTTATGTGGTTCGTATCCTCTGTGTTTCTGTAGTTCTTTAAATCCTTATGGATAACATATGTAATATCTGGTTCCTCCTCTTCTGTTTCTAGGTCTTTCTCTGGGATATTTATTGCAGACCCGATAGTTATTCTTATGCCTTTGTCCAGTTATAGTACTGAGATGAGTAAAAGAAGTTTTATATTGTTTCTCACTCTTCTTAGTTTCATGCCACTCACTGGGATGAGTAGGCTGAGTCCCTGAGTGTTTTCCACTCTTCTTAGTTTTGGGACATTAACTGAAGCAAGTAGGCTGAGGGTACTCTTTAACCCCATCTTCCCTCATGGTATAATATGATATGATATGGCATTTATAATGCGCCTATACACAAGGGTCTGCCGCACCAACTCCTTCTGTTTCTTCTTATAGGCTCTGCTGTACCAGTGCCCAAACAGTCTCAGTGTGGTTGCCAGACTTAACAGTCCACCTCTTCTGGGTCACGTCACTGCTCTCGACTTGCTATTTCTCCTTGGGTTTTCGTGCCCTTCTTTTTCTGGATTTGGGTTTCTTCAGTGCTTCTTACCCACAGAACCTTGTGGCTTCCTTGTGACAGAGAATCCCCCGGGTTCTGTCAGCACTCCCAACTCGGCTGGTTTGAAACTCCCTGGTTTCGATTCTTATGGATAGTAGTCTATCTTCTCTTTGTATGATCAGCTGCTGGGTCCTCCCCAGCTGAGTATTATAGTAAATTCTCTCTTTTGGTGGATCACTCTTCATTGTTAGTTCATTCTTCTTTGATACAGTAGTTTTGGTTTCCAACCATTGAGTAATTGATATTACTTGCTCAACCTTCTTCTTCTTCACAGTAGTTTTACTTCATCGATCCTTAGTTTGTATCTTGGGTCTTTTGTCACAATAACGAAGAGTGGCTTGGTTTGATGGAAGTGTCTGGAGTTCTGATGTTACTGTTGCTTTTGAAGAGAGGGCTCTAGGGAGTTCATCTGTGGAACAGGAGTCCTTTTCCCCCAGAACAGAGTCTCTCCCTGTGAGGTCCCATACGTCGACACTCAAAGGGTGATTATTGCGTAGCAGGCTCACCTCCCTAGCCTCACAAGGAAAGGCTCCCCTCTGGGGAGAAGTGACTGAATCCCACGATTCGTCACACAATGGAAAAAGAGGTATTACCAGCTTACATTATTACATTTCCATTGAATAAGTTACAAGTGGTTCTCCTCCGATTCCATCTTAATTTGATACTGTCACTTGAGGTAGTGGGTCCAAGAATGGATTGAACAGAAATAATAAAACATGTCGATTTTGTTGCAGGGATGCTCTGGAAACCATCAAACATTTGTTAACCAATTACGGGGAAACAGCTGATTTTATTAGTTAGCACATTAGCCATATTATGATGTGCATAACCCGTCTCTCAAGGGAATTGTTATGGAATAGATTCTTAACTACTGATTAGTTATGTTTAAGTGTATCATTGTGGTACCACTCTCTTAGATATATAAGTATTGTTGCAAAAGGAAAATAATGATGTATTGAATGTTATATGCATTTTAAAGGTAAAATATTAGGAAAGGTATCTAATTGATTTTAAGTATGTATAAGTTGTTTTCTCTCTTCATGAGTTGGACGGTATCCCGGCGTAAATCTGCCGGCATACCGCCCAATGCAACACTATTAGCCCTGGATCACAAGTTGCAGTACCTTGGTAAATCCCCATTTATTTTGAGTCCATAGGACTCTCTGGGGCATTTACGGCACAATTACTGCAGCACTAATTATGCTGCGGTAATTGCACCGTAAAAGGGCAGAAAGTCAGCGCTTTCGTCGCCAGCTCAGAGCTGAGGGTAAGTGCTCTGACTCTCCCCCAAACTCCGGTTTGGGCATAGCGGTAATGCAGCGGTAATAGCGTTACCGTTTCATTTTTACAGCTTTGCCCAACCCCGGATGAGGCACTTAGTCCTTTGTGATTGTCTGGGTTTTGTATAGTCAAATATAAATAAAATGGTAAAAGGTTTATCTAAACCATAGAGGCCAGACAAAAATAAAATATACTCTTCCACAGTAGCAGCCAGCAGTGGGTGGCTAGGTGCCTCTTTCGCAGGATGTCTCTATAATCTTTCTCACTCTATTGCTCTATCCTGTTTTCTCCAGAGTTTTTTCTCCCTTCTTCTTCTCCACGCCCTTCAATGATCAGGACCTCTTCACCTCCCCTCTTAAGTCCCTTTCTCTTCCCGCTCCGATCGTCAACTCCTCCTTCCTTGAGGCTTTTAGTGCTTTGGCTTATTAACTCCCCCAATATGTTTCTCCTTGGGCCATTTTGCTCTTCTTACTTCTGTCTTTTCGCTCTCTCCTTTTCCCCTTGATCTTCTATTTTTCTTGTCCCTCTTGCCTTCTTTGTTATATCTAACCACATGTTTTCACTTATGCTCTCAACTCAGACATTTCCATTCTTCCCCACCTCCTTCACTCTCTTCTCCCCTCTCCAGCTATATTGATTCTTCTCATTCTCCTTCCATGTTGTCCTTCCTCCCTCCTCACCTCATTCCTCTAGCTCCACATTCACCTTCTCATACTCTCTATTGTCTCCTTCCCTTGGTTGACCCACCATCGTGTCTCCTTATCACTACCCCTCTCCTTCTTCCAAAACCCACACTTGACTTTGACTGGGGCTGGAGTATATATGTAACGCTCACCTGATTCCCGTAGAGGCGCCGGTCGTGACTGGGCGTATACCGTATCTTCAAAGGTGATGTGTAACACACGGCTGGCTCTTTGGGCTGGACCTCTGTGCACTGTATGTCTGACTTGAAGGGTAAGATGTCTGCAGATAGAAAATATGGGATTAAGGAACTGGGTTATTGAATGTCTCTCTCTTCTTCCCTTTCTCTTCTCCTGTAGAACCCCAAAGGTTAACGCTCTCACCTTAGGTAAGTGAACGCCGTGCTCTCCATCTGCCTCGGGGCAGGGTGCTGTAACCAGTTTCTTCACTGGATAAGGGGAGCAGGCCTCTTGACTTCAGAGGACTGCTGTCCGTCGTTTACTGCACGAACGGTAAGTTTCGAGTAATTCTAATGTCTTTAAAGTCTTTAGTAATGATGTTTCTTGTTTTGCAGGGTTCCGGCGATGGCGGATGACGGGCTGTAGTGAGTTGAAGATGGAGCCCGTGTGATGAATAGAAGCGCCTGGAAGCACGTAAGTAAGCGCTTGTTGCCTGCTTCACGATGTGCTCTAACTGTCTTTTTATTTTGCAGGTACAAGTTCGGAGCGGCTGCAGGGTGCCGGAATACCCACTGGGTTAGATGTGGAAAGGAGTAATGGCACGTGAGTATTAAAGTTCCCCAATGTCTTTAAACGCACCTTGTTTTGTCTTTCAGATGCGGGATGCAGCGC
Organism: Ambystoma mexicanum; assembly: GCF_040938575.1. Taxonomy (NCBI): domain Eukaryota; kingdom Metazoa; phylum Chordata; class Amphibia; order Caudata; family Ambystomatidae; genus Ambystoma; species Ambystoma mexicanum. The sequence goes on from NC_090922.1 coordinate 430,432,911, forward strand.
CCAAGGCCTCCGGAGCGTGCAAAGAGTTGGTAAGCTTTTGTCTTTCAGATGCCGGAATGCAGTGTGAAGACCTCCGGAGCGCACGAAGAGTAGGTAAGCCTTTGTCTTTCAGATGCCGGAATGCAGCGCGAGGCGTTGGTGACAGCCGATGGACCAGGTAAGTGAAGAGCTGTCACTGAAGTCCATAATGCTAACCTGTTCTTTCTTGTCTTTATAGATGTTGCTGAAGACTGGATTCAGGATGGTAAGCCTTTTTCCTTAGGCCCAGGATCACATGCAGAAGACACGATGAGCGTTCTGCTGCAGAGGATGCAGAATAACGCAAAGCAAGATTCATCCATCGGGTGTGCTTTAAATAGCCTCCTGTAGTGCTTAGGTGTCTCCTTCCACAGCCACGCCTAGGTAAGAAAAGAGTTCCTGCTTTCCAGAAGAGTTCCAGTGTTCTGAATCTACGGAGTGGCTCCTGCCCCACCCAACAGGAAAAGTAGTTCCAAACAGAAGAGGATCAGAGGTTCAACTGGCAGGCAAGTAAGCAGCATGGTCTGCTGCAGGTAAGTCCACCCAAGCATTATGAGCCCGGCGCTTCCAGCACTGGGACTGGGCATATTTATGAGCCTGGTGCCACTGGTGCCAGGACTGGGTCCAAAAGGTCCCAATTGGGACTGGTTGGCACTCGGAACCTGGGTTATGGATCTGCTTCCAAGGGAGTTGGGAAAACCCTGACCTTTTGGAAGCAGAGATCATGACAGTACCCCCCCTCAAGGCCCCTCCCAAACCGGGCTTCTCCGGGGGTTTTGGCTTGTCAGGAAATGTTCGGTGAAATCTTTTGATTAGGCGAGGAGCGTGGACATATTCAGCAGGTTCCCAGGATCTCTCTTGGGGGCCGTAGCCTTTCCAGTCAATTAGGTAAAATAGTTTAGATTTGGAGATCTTGGAGTCCAGAATGCTTTTGACTTCAAACTCGAGTTCTCCATCAACTAGGATAGGTTTTGGAGATTTAGTTAGTCGGGTTTGAGGTTGCACAGGTTTTAATAGAGAGACGTGGAAGACCGGATGTATCTTCATGTGCGGGGGCAAGTCCAACTTGACCGCTACTGGGTTTACTATGGTAGTGATGGAATAGGGACCAAGGTATCTTGGGTTGAATGTGCGTGGCCCTTTTAGAGGTAGATATTTGGTGGATAACCAGACTTGATCCCCTACTTGGTATTGAGGGGCTTCCTTCCGATGTTGATCTGCGCCTTTCTTGTATTGTTCTTTAGCCCTTTGAAGGTGAGAAACAGCTTCCTTAAAGGCTTGGGTGATTGTAGAATGCAGGTAGTCTACTGCTGGTGTTTCAAGATCTTGGAGGGGATCCAACTCCGAGGTTCGAGGGTGACTGCCGTACAAAAGAAAAAACGGGGTTTTCCCAGTTCCCGAATGGACAGAGTTATTGTAGGCATATTCGGCTATCCAAAGGATGTCTTTCCAAGTTTTTTCAGTTTGTTGCAGCATGCAGCGTAAATACTGTTCCAGAGTTTGATTGGTCCTCTCGGTTTGTCCGTCGGTCTGAGGGTGGTGACTGGTCGATAGTCTCACATCAATTTGAGCCGACCGACAGCAACTTCGCCAAAAATGAGAAATAAATTGACTACCTCGATCCGAAATTAGAACCGAAGGAAAACCGTGCAGTCGGACGATGTTTTCGAGAAATTCTCGGGCCAGAGTTGCTGCTGTTGGCAAGCCTTTGAGCGGAATGAAATGCGCCATCTTGGAGAATAAGTCCACGATTACTAGAATTGTATTGTATCCGGAGCATGGAGGTAGATCGGTGATGAAGTCCATAGAAAGCGTATGCCAAGGGCGAGGTGGGATGTCAATAGGGCGTAAGAGGCCTGCTGGTCTTTCCTTTTGACTCTTGTTTTGGGCGCATACTCCACAGGACATTATAAAGTCTCTGATATCTTTTTTCCAAGACGGCCACCAGAAGTAGCGCTTGATCTTTTCTGAGGTCTTGGCCATACCGGGATGTCCTTCCATTAAAGAATCGTGATAACAAGAGATTACTTTTTTCTGTAAATCTGTGCTGGGTAGGTATAATCGTTCTTGGAAATACAATAAGTTGTCCTTTACTGCAAAGTCCTTTCCCTGCAGATGCCAATTCTGTATGTCTGCTGGAGTTACAAGTTGCCTGGCTTTATCCTTAACTTCCTCTATGGATTCTGTGGCGATTACACCCAGAATTCTTTGTTCGGGAATGATTGGTACAGGTTTAGGGTTGATCAAGTGTTCTTCCACTCCCATCCGAGAAAGGGCATCAGCTTTACCGTTCTTTGTACCAGGTCGATAGGTAATTATGAAGTCAAACTCGGCAAAGAATAATGCCCAACGGAGTTGTCTAGAGGATTGGGCTTTTGCGGTTTTCAAATATTGCAGGTTTCGGTGATCCGTAATCACAATAACGGTGTGTCGGGCCCCCAGCAGATAATGCCACCAAGCCTTAAAGGCAGACTTGATAGCCAGAAGTTCCTTGTCAGTAATCGTGTAATTGATTTCAGGAGGCGAGAATTTGCGGGACCAAAATGCCACGGGATGCAACTGATTGGTTACCGGGTCCTTTTGTGATAGAACTGCCCCCATGGCAAGGCTTGAAGCATCAGTTTCCACGATGTAGGGGAGTTCGGGGCGAGGGTGTTTTAAGATTGGTGCAGAGATAAATTTAGTCTTCAAATCCTGGAAAGCTTGTTCCGCTTTGGTAGACCATTCAAAACGTTTGTTTTTCTTTAACAAGGCAGTGATGGGCTGGACTATTCGAGAGAATTCGGGGATAAACCTGCGGTAAAAGTTAGCGAAGCCTAACATGCTTTGCACACCTTTTACGGAGGATGGTGATGGCCATTTGAGAACTGCATCGACCTTCTTTGAATCCATACGCACTCCGCCAGGTGATAATATGAATCCCAAGAATTCAACTTCAGTCACGTTGAAAACACATTTTTCCAATTTAGCGAAAAGTTTGTGTTGACGCAATCTTTCGAGGACCATTTTCACGTGTTTCCGATGTTCAGATTCCGATGAAGAATAAACGAGGATGTCGTCAATGTAAACAACAACACACACATCTATGAGCTCTCTGAGGACATCGTTCATAAAATATTGAAAGGCGGCCGGGGCATTGCAAAGTCCGAAGGGCATGACTTGATATTCAAATAGCCCATACTTGGTGCGGAAGGCCGTCTTCCATTCATCGCCCTCTTTTACTCGTACCAAGTGGTAAGCTCCTCTAAGATCCAGCTTTGTATATATGCATGCTTTTCTGACTTGGTCCAGGAGTTCAGGGATCAAAGGTAACAGATATCTATTCTTAACAGTGATCTGGTTCAGGGAGCGATAATCTATACAAGTTCTAAGGTCTCCTTCCTTTTTTGGAACGAAGAACAAAGCTGAAGAAGCAGGGGACTTGGAAGGACGAATAAACCCATTTGCCAGGTATTGATCCAGGTATTGTCGAAGGTGAAGGTTCTCAGGCTCGGTGAGGGCATAAATTCTACTACAAGGAGGAGTAGATCCAGGTATCAGGTCTATCTGGCAGTCATAAGACCTATGAGGAGGTAGAGAGTTAGCCTGATCCTTCCGGAAAACATCTTGGTATTCTAGGTATTCGGGAGGTAACTGGGGAGTCTCTGAAGAAATTGCTGCCAGTGCAACACCAGGTGGAGGGTGACAAGTAGAGACACATTCTGGAAACTGGACCGTTCTTGCTCGCCAATCGATCAGAGGATTGTGTTTCTCTAACCAAGGTATTCCTAGAATAATCTGAAACTGAGGGGCCTTGATCACATCGAACACGATCTTCTCATGGTGTCCATCTTGACTTACTAGCGTCACCTCTTGAGTGGTATGCGTTACTGGCCCGGAGGCTATCTCCGTACCATACACCGTAGTAATGACGTCCTTTACAGCCTTGGGACAAAGAGTTAGATTCATCCTCAAAACCATTTCATGATCCACATAATTGCCGATGGCACCGCTGTCGACGTAAGCTTCAATTGCATGTAATCGATCCGGATTATCAGGGCTAATGAGGACCATAGGTATCACGAAATGCGAGGTCACGGAACTGGTTTTCACGCTCGGCAAGAGGACCTCTATTCTTGTTGGGCGAGGTCGTTTCCCTGCTCAGAGTTTGTAACTTTGGTAACTGCAGCTCCTACTGCCTTCTTGGCAGGTTTCACCGGACAGTCTCGAAGAAAGTGCCCTGAGTTTCCGCAATAGAGGCATAATTGCAACTGTTTTCTCCTTTCCCGCTCCTTTTGTGTTAGAGGACCTTTCAGACCCCCTATTTGCATGGGTTCCCCGGAGTCTACTCCTTTGGAAGGAGTTGGCGGTTTGGAAAATACTCGAGCATCAAACTTGGAACGATCGGCCTTCCTGTTCTGCAGTCTGTGATCTATTTGAACGACTAAGTCTATATAGTCCGAACAATCTTGTGGGGGATTCACTACTTGGGCTAACACATCTTTGAGCTCTCCACGTAGACCTCTATAAAACAGCGTAATCCTTTTGTCCTCAGGCCATTGAGTTTCCACTATCAGTCTGTTGAAAGACGCAATATAAGCCAAAAGGTCTTGATTACCTTGTCGCAACGAAAGAAGCTCATTGTCCAAGGCCTGCCCCTGTGAAAGTCTTGCGAACAGTTTTTCCATACTGAGCTGAAAAGCTTGAAAATCATGGAGGACCGGATCATCTTGATTTACTAGAGGGATCGACCAGTCTGCCGCATTGCCACTAAGGTACGAAAGCACGAAAGCTACTTTAGCTTGATCAGTTGGAAAGGCTGCTGGCCGGCATAAGAAATGCAACCGGCACTGATTGATAAATACTGCCACCCTCTTTGGGTCACCAGAAAATCGTTCGGGCGGAGCCAGAGGTACATTCCCAGGTAGGTTGATCTGCACTGGATTCATAGAGGATGTAGAAGGAGGATTTCCCCCAGATGCGGGTAACGGGGTCTGTCCGGCTTGTGACTGTAGCAATTGTCTAGCGAGATCATCTGTTCGCTCCTTGGAAATAATCAGTTCCCTTCTTAGAGCGTTTGTTTCCTGACGGGCTGCATGCACTTCTGCCCTTAGTTCCCCAAGTAACTGGGCTAGCTGGTCGGTATCCGAGGTTTCCATAGCGCCTGGACGGGAGTTTTGTGGTAGGCTTTTCGTTCTGTAACGCTCACCTGATTCCCGTAGAGGCGCCGGTCGTGACTGGGCGTATACCGTATCTTCAAAGGTGATGTGTAACACACGGCTGGCTCTTTGGGCTGGACCTCTGTGCACTGTATGTCTGACTTGAAGGGTAAGATGTCTGCAGATAGAAAATATGGGATTAAGGAACTGGGTTATTGAATGTCTCTCTCTTCTTCCCTTTCTCTTCTCCTGTAGAACCCCAAAGGTTAACGCTCTCACCTTAGGTAAGTGAACGCCGTGCTCTCCATCTGCCTCGGGGCAGGGTGCTGTAACCAGTTTCTTCACTGGATAAGGGGAGCAGGCCTCTTGACTTCAGAGGACTGCTGTCCGTCGTTTACTGCACGAACGGTAAGTTTCGAGTAATTCTAATGTCTTTAAAGTCTTTAGTAATGATGTTTCTTGTTTTGCAGGGTTCCGGCGATGGCGGATGACGGGCTGAAGTGAGTTGAAGATGGAGCCCGTGTGATGAATAGAAGCGCCTGGAAGCACGTAAGTAAGCGCTTGTTGCCTGCTTCACGATGTGCTCTAACTGTCTTTTTATTTTGCAGGTACAAGTTCGGAGCGGCTGCAGGGTGCCGGAATACCCACTGGGTTAGATGTGGAAAGGAGTAATGGCACGTGAGTATTAAAGTTCCCCAATGTCTTTAAACGCACCTTGTTTTGTCTTTCAGATGCGGGATGCAGCGCCGAAGGCCTCCGGAGCGTGCAAAGAGTTGGTAAGCTTTTGTCTTTCAGATGCCGGAATGCAGTGTGAAGACCTCCGGAGCGCAGGAAGAGTAGGTAAGCCTTTGTCTTTCAGATGCCGGAATGCAGCGCGAGGCGTTGGTGACAGCCGATGGACCAGGTAAGTGAAGAGCTGTCACTGAAGCCCATAATGCTAACCTGTTCTTTCTTGTCTTTATAGGTGTTGCTGAAGACTGGATTCAGGATGGTAAGCCTTTTTCCTTAGGCCCAGGATCAGATGCAGAAGACACGATGAGCGTTCTGCTGCAGAGGATGCAGAATAGCGCAAAGCAAGATTCATCCATCGGGTGTGGTTTAAATAGCCTCCTGTAGTGCTTAGGTGTCTCCTTCCACAGCCACGCCTAGGTAAGAAAAGAGTTCCTGCTTTCCAGAAGAGTTCCAGTGTTCTGAATCTAGGGAGTGGCTCCTGCCCCACCCAACAGGAAAAGTGGTTCCAAACAGAAGAGGATCAGAGGCTCAACTGGCAGGCAAGTAAGCAGCATGGTCTGCTGCAGGTAAGTCCACCCAAGCATTATGAGCCCGGCGCTTCCAGCACTGGGACTGGGCATATTTATGAGCCTGGTGCCACTGGCGCCAGGACTGGGTCCAAAAGGTCCCAATTGGGACTGGTTGGCACTCGGAACCTGGGTTATGGATCTGCTTCCAAGGGAGTTGGGAAAACCCTGACCTTTTGGAAGCAGAGATCATGACAATATAATGGGGCATACTCGCCTCCCAAGCCTGTGAATTCCAAGCTATTCAGAGCTGTGATGCCAGGGCTGCAGAGCACAGGGCTTGGCTGTCCGAATTCAAACTGTTTTTCACTGGTGTTGGCAATTCCGCCATGCTTCCCGACACTACTCTCTGGCACAAACTTACAAGAGGCTTGTCTGCCATCTTGCTGTTCACACTGCTCTTGTAACGACTGCTGTTGGTTGTCTACACCCAGGTTTCTCGCTTGTTCTGTGATCGATATTCCTGAAAGTTTGATGTCCAAAAAAGGGATGTGCCTGGTAGTTCCCCAGATAGGAAACTGTTGTTGAATGTCTCTGGGTTGTAGACCATGGGGCTCTACAGCTGTCTCAGCTTTAGTCTCTGAACAGTACAGATGAGAAATACAAACTGCCAAATGATGCTTAATGCAAGTATATGGTGCTCCTGGCATCGGCACTGAAGAGAAGGCACTGTGGGTCTTTGGACAGGTATGGATTTCCTACATGGGTTCGTTCGTAAAGTTGTGGGTGACAGAATATGAGAGAAAAAGGCCAGGGTGGTGAGCTGAACAAATGCCCAGTGGTTTGGGGGCACTCTTAAAGGGAAAGTGGGCCTGGTTCTCATAATGGGAAATGTATGTTTTAGGAGACCCAAGTATGGGAGAAAAGTGTCTTTGAGGATGCCCTTGCTTAGGTTTAGGTGGGAAGTTGTTTCTTCATAGGCAGGTGAAGGGCAGGGTAGCTTGGAGAACCCACCTGTTAATTCTTGCAGGGCCTACATCATGTGGTTGGTGGTACCTGTGAGGGCTCAGTAATGCGAGGCGGACAACTGTTTGATGATTTATCAAATCATTGCATTTTATTCTCAAAAGAAATATGATAAAAAATGTATCACTATCCCTACTCTGCTGAGGATTTCCCTGCCCAACCAAAGCTAAAGGGAAGCACTTTTTAATACAGGATAACTGGCTCTCAGACTAAGCAGAAAATACACAAAGAAAGTACATAGCAATATAATATGACATGAACAACATTGACACTTTCTGAATAACCTTCTAATGTCCTGGGTAAATTCCCTTTCCCAGGATTCAAGGTCAACTCTGTTAATGTTCAACCAAAGAAAACTATGTCTCAAATCAATTCTGGATGTTTCAAAGTCAAAATACTGTTTGTTAACCAAATTTCCAATGATAGCAAATCTCTTCTTCTTTGTGAAATATCCACTTTCCACTTCCACCAAATAGCACCAATGGTAATCCCAGCCATAATGCTTGGCCATCTCTTCAAGACGATTTGCAATAGTTCAAAAGTAATGCCATATCCACAACTGTCAGTAATACATAGTTCTAGATTAACAGTTAGTATTTCCTTAGTTACAGTCTTAGAATTCACAATGGCGTATTTGTCAGGATGACTTCTCAGTGCTGCTGTTTCCACTTCAGCATCTTCACTTCTACTTGATTCACTTAGAACAGTTACCTTTGTGTCACAGTACTCCACTTTGTTTAGACTACTACAATGTTGCATCTACTGACAACCAGGTATACCACCACAGCTTGAGCACTTTGGACTACTACCACAGCTTCGACAGGCTTCGACAAGACACACTTTAAAGTACGTCAACACCTTCAAGTAGGCAAGGCACTCTTCCTCTGAATATCTCTTTTCAAAAAGGGCAGCCTTTTTGCTTCTCGTGTCTGTCTGCCACAATAACAACCTGGGTTTGCCTTTAAGACTCACTTCTCTCTGTTTTCCAGAGTCTCTACACTACAGGTTGTGCCAACTTCAAAATACTCTTTACAAACAGCTGGTTTCCCTTCCTCAACTTTCTCAGCCCAAGTAATTACCCAGATGCCTTGGTGACACACTCTTAGCTTAAGGTAATGCTTGCACCTATGTATCTTAGGCCAGGTGAACTGTTAATAACTTCACAGTAACAGTTTGATTGCTTCTTAACTCTGAGAAAGGCTGGTTACACTTTGAATATGGGGAGGCTCTTGGCTTGGGCAATGCTTGTTGTCTTCTTCAGTAATATATACACTTTAACGCGGCATACCTTTCATACATAAGAATTTAAAGTAAATAAGTGAATAGAGCTCAGTCTTTATTTAGAAATCACAATTAGGCACACGCAACCACTTTTTAATGTAGTTTCCAAAGTTTAAAGATTGGTATTGAATTGTATTCTTGTATGAAAGTGAAGGATAGAGTTCAGTCCTCCTTTTAGGCACACGCAACCACTTCTTTGATGTAGTTTTACCAAGTTAAAGGTTTCAACATTTGTATTATCAAGGTTAGGTTTTCAACAATGGTCTTTACAATGATCACTCTTCGAAATTAGTGACGTGTGACCACTCCTTCAGACAGTAACAGTCTTTTAAGGGTTGAGCAATGGATTTAAGCAGCGTTTGCTTTGCACGCAAATAAAAGTATGTTTCAGATTATACATGAGTGCCACCTTTCCATTGTTCAGGTATCATAGCCTCAACAAACAACTTCTACTCGCTTTAAACCATACGTGAGTGAATAGTCAGTGCTCGTGCAAGGTAATAGAATGCTGTGCTTCACTCACCGGCTTCTTTAACACTTGCTACACTTGCTATGCGGGTCTCACTGCTTCCACGACTTCTGACACAACTTCTACTGCTTCTGGCTTCTTCGGGACCCACACCAATCTTCTGTGACGGTGTCTCCAGTCCGGCCACACATTTATGGCACCCCTCTCACCCCCGAGACCCATGGCTTGACCACTGCACCTTATCTCAGTCTGCAGCACGTTCACAGCACAGCAGCCACGGCAATCAGTCTCACAAGGGGAAATACAACTCTCCTGCATGCCTTCCGCTGTACAGCCTCTGCATTTCACAGTTTGGGGGAACAGGACCCTCTCAGAACAAGCAGGTGAAATCTGCTGTCTCCACGTTCCGGTGTCCCTCTTGTTCTCCCACTTCTGCTTGGTTTGCCAGCCTTGTGCCTTCTTCCTTTTGCTACTTCTGCTACAGCTTGCTTTCCAGTCACAGTTCCATCCTTCCTCTCCTTCCAATTGCCTGCAACTGACAGGGCCTTTTATTCCTCCCAGGTTCTCTCAGTTGTGGGCTGTTAAGCTTAATTGCCTGACAACTGCAACTGTATGCCTCTTCAGCCCCATTCCTCGTCCCAGTACTCATGGGATTATGGGACTTGTAGTCCCCTTCAGCAAAGTTTGTTCTTTTGACAATTGAGTTACTTTTAATGGAAGTTTTATTTCCCTTAAACTCATTAAAAGATAGACTATTAGAATTGGTTGTAACAGAGGAAGATATTGGATTTAAGGTATTTTATTTTCTCTAGATCCTTTTACATTATACCTTTGGGAGTAAGGAGGGTGTTTATCGTGAGAGCATTTGAAAGAGATTTCTCTTAATAAGGTTTGCTCAGATTCAACAGAACTTGTACCCCAGATCACACATTTATGTGTGGGTCAGGGACGTTATAATGACCATATGCCATTACATGGTTTGGCAACTCAGAAAGACTCTTCCTTGCAGAGGACAAATACTGCGTCTCATCCCACAGGATCTCCTCACCACCCTGGGCCCTGTCTCCTCTCAGGTGATCCTCCCACGGTACACCACGCTCATGGCCAAGATCAGGAAGAGTCTGTCTTTCCCTGGCCACCTGGGAGGAGACTTTAGGCAGGGTTTCGGTGAGGGATCCATTCGATTCTTCACAACACCCGAGAGCCATAATCGCCCCAGCCTCATAATTCAGCGCAAAACATTTCACTTCATAACACTACTTCCCCATCAGTGGTGCATTATCCTCATCTCCCTGTTCATCCAACTCAGCTTTTCTAAGGACAATCATGGGACATCTGCTCTGATTCCGCACAGAAACAGAAAATTGACTGATCCTGCAAGACTGATAAATGTCTATTGCTCGGTAGCCATGTTTAAATGGCCTTTGAGAACCTCATTTTTGGTATAGGGCAGTTATGTTCTCTGAGTCAAACATAATAAATCGATAAGTGCACACCTAATGGGATCTTTACAATTAAACTCTGTTTACAATATGTTAGCAACTGTTTGTGTGCAGGGGAGGAATAACGACCCTGACACAAGGCCATAATATTATACACAACAAAAGGTGTCCAATCTATAGTCAAAGCTTCTTTATTCTGTAAAGTTTGGAAGGAGGCCAAGGGTGCTGTAAGCATTTCCAGGATGATTTCCTCTTCTTCAGGAGCCAAAGACACTATAGGTAAAAACATAAATAGATCAAAGTCTTACTTGGATGTTACATGACTTACATGTGATTACATCATATTTCATCTAATTAGTATACCATGTACGTTCTCCCAATCACCTGTGACAACATGCCAGATTAGGTCCTATGGTATACTGTGAATAAGGCTCAGTGTATCGTGAATCATTGGCAATTTGCCATTAGTGACATTCAAGGATAACAGAGCGTCATAATCTGTGAGCCTTCAGGATAGGGTCACCCAAACTCATGAGGGGAGGAGGAGTATTAACAGCGCCTATCTGGCCTTTTTAACTTCTTCCAGTCTGTAATGAAGTCGAATAGCAAAGCCCTAGGAGTCGCACTCTACTTGGTAAGCTACCACCATGTATTCAATCAACTTAGATCAAACTGTTACAGTTTGGGGCCATTCTCACCTCAACCTTCCAATTATAGGAATACTGTATTCCAACACTGTCCTTATTATTCTTAAGGATCATCAGTTTGTCAGTGCTTCAGCAGGCTGTTTCTAAAATAAAGGCGAATATGTATATCAGGTGGCGAGATTCCCAGCAACATGTCCCATGCCTAAGGACAGGCATTATCCAGATGCATACCAATTAATCCATACTCCTTCCTCCACTCACCTCCACTGTTCTAGTCTGCCGTAAATCTCACTGTCAGCGTTCGTAGGAGCAATCCGGAAGTGAGATTCCAAGGATAGTCAGATGAGCGGGGATCACGTGGGAGGCCTGTCACGTGAACGTGTATCTCTACGTTGCAGTGCATTAGATTCATCTCAGTTACCCAATAGGGGCACCATCTCGTAAGGGACAGGAACATGTCCCTCCTGTAGTCTAAGAGATAGTCGTGTGAATGTATCCAGACATAACCATAGGGATTGTAGTATTCTAAATAAGCATATAAAACAATATATCCTCCTATTCTGACAGTCTGATAATGAAGGGTACAGAGCAAATAAATACCCAATTAAATATCCCTATGTTTTGTACTGAGGGATAAAGGTAATGAGATATAGTACTGACTCACAATTAACATGTGCTGTTCACAGTATACAGTATATTTTCGATTTCTCGATGGACTCTCTTTCGTATGAGGTCATCGTGGGGGGCGGGAGTCCACCTGCCTACGATAATTTTCTATCAAAGACTTACCCTCCAATCCAAGCTCACAATTTGTATACCCCAAATGCATTCCAAACATATATGTGGCACAATTTAAGAAATGCAACCCGATTGTTCATTCATGTGTATTCATACCAGACCTGATCATGTAGGATAGCCCAAGTCATACTATCTTTCTAATACATACTGCAAATTGATTGCAGCATACCAGTACATACACAGTATATTATGTCATCTTATCTAATTCCTAATGCCAACTCATCAATCCAAAGGCCCTATACTCTGTGGCATGTTAACCTTAAGTTTAAATATACAACAATGTTGTACTCATGCTTCCTAACCTGTAACCAGTCTCTCATGCTCATAATTCACAAGTGTACTGTATTTTTCCATTCTTCATTGTTGTGCCAACTTCTATGCACATGCCCCTCCATCATGTTTGTACATATATCAGCGTAATCAACCACAGTTTAAACAAAAGAGTTTAGACAAAATTCTTCATTCATCCCTTTGGGATGTACAGTACCCAACACGTGGATCCAAAACATTTCTCTCTGTGTCAGACGGGTATTGAAATCACCCCCCCTGATGGGTCGTTTAACCACTTCTAATATCATAAATTGCATGTGTGCACTTGAATGTCTGTGTTCATTAAAGTGTCTCGCCACTGGTGATTTTGTACTTTTACACCGTACATTTGATTTGTGTTCCATCCACCTTTCACAGGTAGGTCATGCTGTTTGACCTCTATACAAAAGACCACATGGACATTTGATGCTATAAATCGCGCCCGGTGTGACACATGTGGCGTAATAATGGAGGGGAATCTTCTTCCCTGTATGTGGATGGGAGATATTCCTTCCTTTCAACAGATTATTACAGTGGCTACAAGAGAGGCAGGGGAAAAGTGTGCTTCTTTTTTATGCTTAACATAGATTGCCTCTCTCCTCTGACAAATTTGTCCTTTAAATTCCTTCCTCATTTGTAGGCCATCATGGGGGTGTCAGAAACAATTTGTGTAGTGAAGGGGCATGTTGTAATATATTCCAGTTCTTCTTCAGTTATTATTGATTTGGAAGCTCTGTCTGGCAAATTTCGATGCATATAGTAGAGGAGATTCCTTAACCTTCTGATTGGGTTTTAGTAGGGATTCTTTGGAGAC